>NC_139900.1:7002500-7632500 GCF_905171665.1 Trachurus trachurus
AGTATCTCATTACTTTTATCTAATGGTTTATCTCAGGGGTCTTCAACAGAGGGTCCGGGACCCCTAGGGGGTCCGCGGAAGTACTGCAGGTGGGCCATGAAATTTTTGGTTGATTAGACTTTTAATATTTTTTCGTTTCCACATTTATGTTTGGAATACAAGCAAGGGTCAATTTGAATAGCGTGTATGCATGATTATCATGCAATCGACAGACACTGTTGATTTTGGCCCTGGTATCAGTTTACAGGTCTGTTTATAAAAGGCAGTGGCATGGCCCCCTACTCACTGTGCCTGTACATGTTTAGAATAAAAAAAAAAAAACATGAGTACATGATCCTGTGTATTATTTAGATAGCTTACACACTAAAAACAGTTGGGTTAAAAAATAACCCAATTTTAACCCAACTGCTGGTTCAGATAAGGACGAACCCCTTTTTTTGGGTTATTTTAACCCAACAGGTTGAGTTATTCTTTTTGACCCAACTTTTGGGTTGAATATTCAACCCAACATAACCCAACAACCCATTAATTGGGTTAAATTCATAGCCTATAACCCTGAAAATGGATTACACTCTGGAGAAATAACCTAAAAATTTAACCCAACATCAATAACTCAGAAATTGGGTTACAGAAATAACCCAACATTTTTTGGTGTGTAGTATTAAATGCACAATAACTAGGTATGTTTATGGCACACTAGGCCCAGTTTAATATAAAACACAATTTTATACAATGGGGGTCCCTGCTCCACCTCTCCATCAGTTTGGGGGTCCTTGGCCTGAAAAGGTTGAAGACCCCTGGTTTATCTCATTTGTCTTTTGTCATTTCTGTCCTCACTGTGTTTGACAGTTCGTCCTCTTTGTTTACTGTTCGTCCCTGTAGTCACAAATGTCTGTGACTGAGTGAGTGAGTGAGTGAGTGAGTGAGTGATCAGAGTTGGTCACCTGAACGCCACATGACTGGATTTGGAGTTTCAGCTCATTTCAAAGA
Source organism: Trachurus trachurus (assembly GCF_905171665.1). NCBI lineage: Eukaryota > Metazoa > Chordata > Actinopteri > Carangiformes > Carangidae > Trachurus > Trachurus trachurus. The sequence continues at coordinate 7,003,491 of NC_139900.1, forward strand.
TGAGTGCATGTGACCAGTTGATGCAGGAGGGTGTTTACAGATTTAGACTCTTTTATCCGGCAACAAACCATCACGACTGAAGGAGTCACCGAGTCATCTGATATCGGCTCTGTTCAGTGATTGGCTGAGAGGTGGAGTGTTTTTTTTTATTTTTTCTCGTTTCTTGTACTGTAACATTCTCTGAGGAATCACTTTACCATCACCTGGCTGAAATTACATCACAGTCACACCATCCAAATGTATGTGATCTTATTGGATCGCTCAGGACACCCAGTCACCCAATCAGAAGAGAGGATTGGCTGACTGACCTGTAGTCAGAGCTAAAAAATAAATAAATAAATACAACTACACTGAAATGGTTTTTGGTTTTTGGTAAAACCACAAATAGCCAAAAGACCTTTCAATGGATCAATGCTTTAAATAAAACACAGCAAACAACATGTAGCTACAACTTGTACGCGTTAAGAGACATAAAAACATGTACCTGAGAAAAACTTTATTCAGAATTTTAAAATACTCAGTTGAAAACTATTCTCTGTGCTCACATTAAGTTTTTATTTTCAGCACATGTGCTTCAGCAGTTTCTCCTTGTCTAAATTTGGACCAAGGACGTTAAATCACAGAGTAAATCACAATGTGTACTTTAATTCCAAACTATACGAATAAAACTCACTTGATTAATATGTTTTATATCTGTTATGGATGAATGGGAGTGGACTTCATGCATATCATGTAGTATGTAATCCAATTACTACATCTGACACTTGCAATGATGAATTAGTTTCAAATTACAGATATGAGACACTTCTTTTCTCAGAACAAGAACAAGGCTGGTTTTCTTCTTTTTAAAAAAAAAACAAAAAAAAAACCTCATCTAAATGCCCATCTATCCTGTCGGTACAGAATATATTTCACTCACTATAAAATAAAGTGCTACTCTATCCCTTTAAAGCAAACAAAGATGCTATCCAGAGGAGACAAATGACTAAATAATGAATGTAAACAGACCTGATAAGCTTTTCGCTTCCATCCCTGTACAGTAAATTGTGGCCATGAGCCGCGCATCAATCAGAACAGATCTTTATTTTTGACTCATGGTCTTATTGCTTCAGGAACGAGGCTTCATACCCCATTTAATGAGAAATACAATCCTTTTGCAAATATACAGTACATTGAACAGCATCGAACAGAGCCTCTGTGTGTGTGTGTGTGTGTGTGTGTGTGTGTGTGTGTGTGTGTGTGTGTGTGTGTGTGTGTGTGTGTGTGTGTGTGTGTGTGTGTGTGTGTGTGTGTGTGTGTGTGTGCAGCCGAGCATCATGGGAAACGGAGAACCAGATCAGACACTGAACAGGGCTCGTGGGTTGTCCGTCTGCAGCCACAGCATATGTTGGAGCTGCGGCCACAGCTGTCGAGCCCTGAGAGATTAATCTATAGAACACAGTCTGTATTTACATTTGCAAAAAAAAAATTTCACAGAGCGATGCACATCGAGTCCGACCGCAGAGATTAAAGGAACTGGATCACATGTAGCGGAAGAAAGCATATGTATCTATGACATCGGAGCGGACATACTCATCATACTCATTTTGACATTTCAGCTAAAAGTGCCAAATGCATCTGTGAAGATGTTTTAAAGGGATAGTTCACCCAAAATTCAAATTTCACCCATTTTCTACTCACCCTCATGTCAACTAAGAGCTGTGAGAATTTTCAGAGTCTTCCGTGTCTTCTCTGAGTTACGGGGGGTCAGTGCAAATCTCGCGTGATTTGCACTGACCGGCGGAACAATTTCTCATGTCGGGGCTTCAATACAATAGGGACATTACGGACGAGCAGTATGGAGGTATTTGGATGTTTTTTGGTGTGTCTTTTTGGACGAAGAAAGTTGGTATCCATTGACAACCATTATATGGACGAATACTGCTGCGTGGACCCCCCCGTAACTCAGAGAAGGAACGGAGGACTCTGAAACTTCTCCCAGCTCTTAGTCGACATGAGGGTGCAGATAATGAGTGAAATTTGAATTTTGGGTGAACTATCCCTTTAAGGAACAAGTTCATCCTAAAGTGTCTCACACACACACAACACACTCAGGACAACTCAGGACACGAGTAAAGATAAAAACCAAGAGGAAGCAAAACATCAAGATACCAGGCTGGACGCTGAAGAGACGCACATAAATCCTGCTCTAGATTCGATTACGAGGAAAAGGACAAATGCAATTCCGCTTTACTTTCTGCTCTGTTTTGAATACTGTTTGTCCCTGTCTGTTCCAATCACGTCCTCGTTAGAAATAATTTGCTTAGAAAATGAAGGGCAGCTTCCACTTTTGGCACTAAATGCTGGATTTATTGTGTTCTTATGTCCATATATAGGCACAAACTAGAGCGCACTGTATGTCACACGATTTTGGCCATAAGCAAAATAATGACATGACCTTTAGTTCTTGTTATATGGTCAAAATGATGAGCAACATGTCCCGAGAGTGTTTCCTGTGAGCCAGGAATAATCATATAATAAGAATCCTGGATAAGAGGAGTGAAGGAGAAAGCGGAGAGCTCCTGACAGAAAGCAGGCGGTGGACAGGAAGTGGTTCTCAGCCGTAAACTCCCGGGTCATTTGTATGATTCCTGGAGAGTGTGTACAGTATACCACCAAAAACATGGCTGCGCTGCGGTCACATCTGTAAATGTTTGATGCCATATTTACCTCGGTTTATTACCCCACGGCTCTTGTGTGTCGTAACACATTCACACTGATCTGGTTTCCAGATCCCATGAAATGTTGGCGAAACCAGTTGATGGCGTCTGGCACTTCCTCTGATGTTAAAGAGAGAGAAAAAAAAAGAAGCTGCACCACCGTTTTGTTGCCAGGATTTAATGACATCCTGAAACGTCTCTCATGTTGCAGTTCCACATGCTGAACCTGTTCCCGGTCACGGATCCATATCGATCCACGTATATCGCAGCCAATCGCATTAAAATGTTTAGCACCGACTGTGGGATTGTGTCCTGCTGTGGAAGATGTCTCTCCTTCACCTTCAAACACACCTGTGGACCTCGTGGTGAGACCAGTTCTGGGCTGAGACCATATACAGACTGGTTGAGCCTGGAGCTGAAGGTAGCAGTGATGCTGCAGGTTCATGATGCTCCACGGAGTCAGAACGAGCTTGTAACAGCTCAGAGGTTGTCACGGTGACAGGCAGGAGTTATACTGTATCTTCCAGGGACGGATGTAAAAATTCAAGAATTTGAGGCCAAAGCAAGAATTCCCTCATGCCTCATAGGGATGCACATGATTAACCGTTAACCGATAACAAGAACTTAGACTGATTAACCCACAGTTCTACAACAGGGGGTCCACAGAGGTGCTGCAGGGGGGTCATGAAACCTTTAATACAATTTTGTTGTTTTTTTTGTTTCCACATTTATGCTTAGAATTAAAACGTCAATTTGAATAGCTTCTTTGCATGATTACCATTCATTTGAAAGACATTGTTGATATTGGCATTGGTATCAGTTAATAAGGTCTGTTTATACAGTAAATGGCAGTGGCACGACCATGAATATACAAACCTTTGTATTAATTCAATAGCTGAGTATTGAATCCAGTGTACGTTTATACATGGTATAGCCTACTAGGCCCAATTTAATATAATACGCAATTTTATAAATAAATGATCGGTAATGTTTAATAATTGGTTAACAAGCATCAGAGTCAGAAAAGAAATTCAAAATGTGTATCCCTACGTCATACTGTTCTTTGATTTTGATATAAAAAATACTCAGATAACAACTTTCTGACATGAATCTGGCAAATATCAACAGATAAATGAAAATTAAAATGGACAGGACAGGATTAAAGATGGGAATTTTTTTTTTTTTAATTCCATGAGGTCTTGAACCAGTCGTCTTGGACATCCCAAAGTAGCAACTGCATCTCACAAAATAACATGGGACCCAAGAAAGTCAGTGGAGATCCTTTAGTCGTCTAGGTTGCTGTTTATTGGAGGTGATGTGCAGCAGAATCCTTCGGTACTTTATTCAAAATAAAGAGAAATGTCCTCTAGGAATCTGAAGTCCAGTTGCTTCTGACTGAAGACAGATACAGAGCGTCTTCTCCAAGAAAAGAAGCTGTACTGTAGGAAGAGCACGATAAAGTGGAAGAAACCTGCTCTGTGTGGAATAAAAGTTTACACAAAACTGTTTTACTGTATAAAAAAAAGCAAGACAATGTGTCGTCTGTGCAAGCAACTAGTTACAACTCATATTTAATATTTAGTGTGAGCAGAGGAGGAAGTCTGATGCAGTAGCCTACAGCAGAGACTCAGGAGACCAGAGTGAAACCATCAGTCAACACTGTTTCTTTTCTCCACGACTGTTCCACAACCTTTAGTGCGTATATTTATTGTCGTAACCATGACGACCCGGGTCTGCTGTTACGCCTGCTGCCGGGAAGTTCCTATGGATTGTATCTGAAGTTTACATCGAGTCTAAACAGAAGGTGAGTAGCGTGTGGAGTGTGTCAGCGGAGCAGCTCGGCCCTGTCTGCACAGACAAATGTTATTTTTTTGTCTTGTCTGTATTTGTCTTTTCATATTTGCAGTTGTGTGTAGTGACATGTGATGTTTTGCCGTTACCTGTCGAGAAGCTACAGATCCAAAGCAGCACTTTTGCAACTATTCTGCATGTTTGCATGATGTATTTTGCACTGATGTTCATTAACATGCCTCAATCCTTTCACTTTAATAAAGAAAATGCACAATATTGAGTTGTAGATCCCCAGAATTTTGGAAACATTTAGACTTCGCTATAGAGTGCAACCTTTAAAGGGATGGTTCAACATTTTGGCAAATTGGCCCATTGCCATAATCCCTATAGTAGCAGTAGGTTAGTTACCTTTAATTAAGGCTAATGGGATTTCTGAATTTACCTCTAAAACAGCTCCGTCTCATAGGGCCGGATTTACTAAAGGTTTGCGTGTATTAAAACGTGTGCAAACGTGATTGCACGCGCAAACACACGTGGAACCTGATCTACTAACCGGACGCACCGAGGATTGCGTCCCTCACACGGGCAGAATAGCACGTGCGATCCATTTAGCGTGTTTGCCTTGATGAATATGTAAATATGGGCGTTTCAGCCAGAACACGCAAAATACTGGGAGGAGTAGATGCAAATCGATTTATTTAGCGAGGGCAATGTGATTTACCAAACCAGGAAGAGATTGCGGTGGCTGTTTTTGCGTCTTTATTTACCACGTCTGAAAACCATGTACTAACTGATACAACTTTGCCAAAACTTATGCGTTTATTGGTTTGATACCTGTCAGAGCCCCGTGATCTTACATCTCTGCATTTCCTCACGTCTGGGTAATTCTCTAACAGTTTTTCAGCCGTGTTAAAAGTCTTTTACGCGCCGTTACGCACGGGGCACGTCTGTCCTGCAGTGCGCTCCTCTCCTCTCCTCTCCTCTCCAGTACCTGGCCTCTTCAGCTCCGTCTCTCAGTCCCGGTCCCGGACTGAGAGACGTCACCGCTGCCTTCACTCGCCTTTGATCCCTCTGGTCAGTGGTCAGAGCGTTTAGATCCGTGTGTCCCACCTGAGCTCTCTATTAATCCACTCGATCATGGGCGGCACACACATATTATAGGTGTGTGATTGTCGCTGCAGCTGCTGCCTGTTCGTCACTATATGACGAGTTGGGCCCTGTAGCGATTTGTGTTTATTAATTTAAACAGAGCGCGAGAGAGATGAACACACATGCTGTCGTTGTATGCATCGGATCAAATGTCATTCTGTCCCTTCGTCCGTCCAGCTCTCTGTCCACTCTCTCCATGGCGGAAACGATTACCACGCGCAAAACCCTCATTTAAATATTGCGGTTTGCACGTGTTTTCATTTAGCGGGTTACTCTTAGTAGATCACCTGTTTTGCGTGCACTAACCAAACACGCAATATTATAGCGGGAGCAAACAATATAGCGCCCGCTATCTGGGATCTTAGTAAATCCGGCCCATAACGTTCTGTTATTATCTCATAGCGTGGTGAATGTGCAGGTCACAATTTGTCCACCAGAGCGTTTTGGAGTTGTTAGATTGTGTATTTGATGAGTTTGATGAGGGAAACCAAGAAATCCCATGAGCCTCTATAGCTCTGAGCAGCTCACGGCTCTACTCCGCCGTTCTAAAAATAGCTTGCACTGACAATTAAAGGTAACGAACCTACTGCTATGACTATATTATTATGGATTATGGCAATGGGCCAATTTGACAAAATGTTGAACTATCCCTTTAAGTCATGATCCATATTGTTCAACCGGAGGGATTAACATCAGCCCTCTACTGTCACATTTTCTCTAATGACGCCATTGGATTGAAATGTAATCTGTTTAAATGTGGTATAACTGAGCTCACCTGTGGTGCATGGTTCCTGCAGCAGAGATCCAGGCTACGTTCGCACAAGATAATAAATATGAATTATCAATTAAACAAAAAGAAATTGACAATTTCCAACAGAGCAAAGCAAAAATATGCACTAAGAAGGAATTCCTCTGTTGTTGACAATCATGAGTTGGGAACCACAAACATCCTGAAGCTGATTTATTCACAGTGTTGTCAGTATTATCAGAAGCTGTCTGTCTTTATTATAATGCAGCGGCAGTCTGTGCTGGATTTTTTTTTCTCTTTTTTTCCTTATCACATGGCAGATTTTATTAAAATGACATTTGTCAACCGGGGCGATTATTCCATTTTCCCTGACGGTCGTCCTCAGATAAAGATCACTTTCTTTGTGAACGGCACTTTAGCTGTAAACTGTAAATGTAGGGTCGTCCATACCGAGAGGTGACGAGACAATGAGGATAATGTGATACGGTGGGAGTGGGGGGGGGGGGAGTGGAGGGATGGAGGTTGGTAATAGAGCGAGAAAAAGAAAAAAACACCTTAAAAAAAATAAAAGCTGTCCCAACTCTTTAATTTAAAGGTGTTCTCCCGCGTGTCGCGACCCGGCCTCAGGCAGCTGGGGGTCAAGCTGCAGTCAGGGGCCATAAAAAGCAGAAGTTGTCAGTGGCCCCCGGGGGCATGTGGATGAAGTGACCCCGCCCCGCCTCCCCCGGCAGAGCTAACCAGGTGATGAGGGGGTTGGAGGGTGGGGAGGAGGGGAGGGGGGGCACTCACACAAAAAGAAAATGACAAGGTGATTGAGTCTCTTCTTTGTTGCCGTCGGAGCTGGATTGACAGCGGTTTACCCGACACGTCTGTCATTCCTCTGCAAATTCCAAAAAACACCGTTTTGCAACATCGTCACGACAGGTGAACCCCCCACCCCCCCTCCTCTATCCCCATTCCCCACCACCTCCACCTCTGAGTATCAGCGGCAGAGCGTCCTGAGACCCGGTCCCTGTAATAAGTGCCTCTGACAGCCACTTTGTGCTGCTGAATGTCCCGTCTGTTGGGCTCAGCGTGTAGAAGCAGCAGCTGTCAGCGGCCGGCTCCTCAAACCACAGATCTGTTGGGTAATTGATAAAAGGCAACACAGAGCGGGGTTGTAGTATTGTGAGCGTGTGTGTGTGTGTGTGTGTGTGTGTGTGTGTGGATTCAGGTGTGTATGAAGGTCATACTTTGCATTTCTGAACATCTGAAACAATGAGCTGGTGTGTGCTGGTGGGGGGGCAGATGACATTTATTTACTTTTACACTCTTAAAAATCTGATGTAACAGCAAAACATCATAACATACCCAGGCTTGTACTGTACTGTACATTTATTGTATTTAAGGGGAGACACTACAGGTGAATAGGGTAAAAAATAAATAAATAACAGATATCACCATGAAACTTCCAAAGTTTATCACTTACATTAAGACAAATATTTTTTGTATTACAAGTTTTGTCAAATTGTATGTTTAAATATGTAAATGAGGCAATATCTGATGAAATATGCTCCAATTTGCATACATATTCAGAAGCGAAATCTGAACAATGCATAAAGCTACTTTCAATATTCTTGTTTTATTTTGTTGACACATTAGAGTCAGAAGTTTTTACAGAGAGGATTTTGGATATCTCTCACCAGCCCTAAAAAAAATCTAATTTCGCCATGTTTTAAGGGATAAAATGTTGTATAAATCAGGCTTTGAATGATATATCATCAATCCCCTCTGTAAAAATCTAGAATCCAGAATATCCAGAATATAGACAGGAATAAAACTGAAAGGTTTGGTGTCTGTAGGTGCTGCTGAAGTTGTTTCAATTATTCTTGTTATTCCAGCCGACACCTGATGATCTCAGTCATCGTGTTAGAAATACAAGATCATCAAGAAATCTTTACACATGTCCACTCTCTCCTCTCAGCAGCACAGATTCACGATTGTCTGGACTGAAAACACCTGTGTGAGCGGTCACATGACACGTTGACTGAGGATCACCTGGGACGTCCACAGTACCTCCACCTGCACAGGTGGAGATCAGTCAATGAAAGAGGACCTTTTATTTTTCCTGCAACAAATTTAGCTTTTGTTTTGCATTTTTACTCAAGTTCAGTCACTTTAAATGAATCCTACTGAGGTATAAGAGCTGTTTTTATTTGGGTAACACGTTATAATAAATACACACTATTAAGCATTAATAAATACTGAATTTGTCATTTATAACGCATTAATACTCATTTGTATGTAGTTCTTGAGTAAAACATTTTTAATTGTGTTTATAAACTACATACTAATGAGTATTCATGCGTTATAAATGACAAATTCAGTATTTATTAATGCTTATAATGCTAAATAGTGAATCAGAATCAACTTCATTGATAAATAATTGAACAATACAGAAATACAAAGAAAATGTTATTGAAGGAATATGATTCATCAGCCAACAATGGATGTGGAGTGAAGCAGCCACTTTCAGCTTTGAAGGTTTGTCTAGATCCACCTGAAATGAGCGATGTGATCTGATTGGCTGTTCTGCTTTGATTGGCAGGTGTTTCATTCATGCATTGTTAGTTCAAGCACTTTTGAGTTGATGCTTTGCTCCTTGTTGCATTTCCAGGTCAATACTGTGAGGAAACTGTTTTTGACTTCTGGAAAATCTGGAAAATAATCAATTTTTTTATTTCTCTTTTCTGTTTTTATACTTTATTTTTACTGCATCAAACCAACATCGACCCTACCAAGGCCCACAATCCTTCAAACATGAATCAGATGAGTTTGGTACAGTACAAGAGGAAAAAAAGGCAGTTGATATGAACTTGAAGAGTTTCCTTCAGTGGTCATGGAATAATTCATGAACCTTTTGTCTGAGCCAAGAAAAGTTGTGACCGTCCTCATCACAGCCTTCAAATCCTGAAAGTGCCACTAAGCCTGTCATCATCAGCAGCAGCAGCTGCTGCAGAGGTCGTGTGTTTTCACAAGGTAACTGATGAGTGAGGTGGACGTGACGGCTCAAACTCCACAAGTGTTTGGAAAATGAAAAAAAAAAAAAAAAACACGAGAGAAAAGTGAAGAATTATTCTTTTTTTTCCTCTTTGTTCTTTTGGGATTAGACTCTTTTCTCGTCCCTTGGGTTTTTCTTTTTACCTCATTTGCACAAAGTGTAAATATTTCATGTTTAAAATATTTATTGTTTTATATGTGCAGATTAATAATGAAACTAAGCTGAAGAGAGAGAAGAATATGTTTGTCTGTTTGAACTTTTGAGCCGGTGCGTACGAGTTCATACTCTGCATACATTTATGCATATTATTTAAGTATATAATTTATGTGCTTGTGTAGCGTGGTGCAGAGTGAAGCTACCTTCCACTACACATTTAATTTGAATGTCTTTATTTTTGTTCTGCAAAGAGCAAAAATATGTATTTTATCATCACAGTTCGCCACACACACATATTAACTTCAGACTCAAGTGTGTGTTCTCATTCACGGAACAGATTCACGCGTGACTTCCTTATTCCTGAACACACCGTGTAGCGAACGCGCCCTCTGCTGGTCGGAGTTAGGTACTGTATACTGCTAGGTAACATTTCATTTTTTCAGACAATAAACCACTCTTTTCTCACCATAAACACACACAATTACTACCACACTCTGAACATGAGCTGTACTGAATGTAAATCATATTAAACATGTAAATAATAATAATAATGTAGGTATATTAAACCCACTGATGGCTCTGTATGCCACACTCTCCCCCCCAATAATAAATGTCTCCAGACATTTCAGATACCCAAAGTGTACCTTTTCACAACACATTGAATTTTCTCACTGAAAACATGGTATTACTTATTTTAAAGTGGCACTTGACATTCAATTCAATTAGTACCCGTTTATCAAAAGTATCTGACCCATTTAGATCTATACCACTAAACATCAGTTACTGTACTCTGGACCCCAAAATCAGATCAACTCTCATATGTAACAGAACTCATATCGGCCTCAGTTCTTTTAGTCTGTTACCAGTCTCTTCGTTTGTACAGTATCAGTTCAATATGTTCTCCTGGAATTGTCTCTTCTTCACAGTCCATAGAATTTCACCATTCTACTTTTCAGAGTCCATTTTCTCTGAGTTTGAGTGATGTTTGTGTAATGTGAGTTCAACATGTTACCTCAATGTCTAGTGATGCCCACGGTCGCCACATGACCGGTGAGTTGCAGGCTGGGGACATACTCACGACATTCAGGCTCTCTGCACCTGCTTCCACCCACGTCGGCTCACCCAAGGCGTTGTAGGTCAGCATTCGGGGACGGTGCCTGTGTCGCTGCGGGTAGCTGGTCGCTGGAGGAGGATCAGGATCATCTTCCTCTGATGACTCTTGTAGACCTTCCTCAGGCTCTGCGTCGTTCTCACCGTCTCCATCAGCTGCGATGCCTCTGTCGTCAGTCTCTGTCTCCTCTTGAGCAACCGTTGCATCTTCCAGCTCTGGTGCTCTGTCTTGCATCATCAGAGCTGGTGCAAATGGCTCTGCCTCTGGATTCAAGTCTGCAGCTCTCTGACTTAGTTCTTGGTCGTCTGGGAAACGGCACACCAGCTCCACTTCATCACTGCTTTCACTGTCTGAGTTCTCTTCTGGTTCGTTGATTTGTCGTTGTCTTGTTCTTGTCCGTGTCCGTATTTTCCTCTCTTGTGTTGCAGGGGCAGGTTCCGGTTTCCCCAAGGGCAGACTGTCACATGGGAGTAGGAGGTTTCTGTGCAACACACGGCTCTTACCTCCTCCCTCTGGTGCTACTTCATACACCGGGCTGTCACTGCTCCTTCTCTTCACCACCACATGCACTTTAGTTTCCCAATAGGACCGCAGCTTACCAGGGCCGCCCCTCTCTGACAGGTTACGCACAAGCACCCGTCCACCAGGCTGTAGGTCGGCTCCATGTGCTCTTTTGTCGTAGCCTTTCTTTCCTCGTAGAGCTTCTCGGGCCGCTGTTTTGGAGGCGATCTCATAGGCTTGTCGCATTCGGTTTTGCCAGTTCTGTACATACTCAGTGTAAGTCTCTTTTGCCTCTCTGGGCTGTAGGTTGAAGAGCAGGTCTACAGGCAAGCGAGGTGATCTTCCGTAGAGCAAATAGTAGGGAGAGAACCCTGTGACCCCACTGCGGGTGCAGTTGTACGCGTGCACCAGTTTTGTCAATGAGCTCTTCCAATCAGCCTTCTGTTCACTTGTGAGGGTGCGGAGCATTGATAAAATAGTTCTATTGAATCGCTCACACTTCCCGTTGCCTTGGGGGTGGTAACATGTTGTGTGGGATCCCCGTACGTCACAGCTCCTCTGTAGTTGGTCCATCAGCTGGTTGTCAAACTCTCGCCCCATGTCGTGGTGAATTCTCTCTGGGAATCCGACGCGGAGTGCAAAGTCATTGAATAGTTTGTCAACCACCGTTTTAGCAGACTTATTTTTCGTGGCGTAGGCTTGGGCGAAACCAGTGAAATGATCGATCACAATAAGAATGTACTCAAACCCCTGTTTGCATGTCTCTAAGTGTAAAAAGTCAATGCATACGAGCTCACCTGGGCGTGTTGTGACAATGGTTGTCATGGGAGCCCTGGTTGCTTTGTGAGGTCGCTTTGCCTTGAGACACTCACACTCTTGTGTGACAAAGTGTTCTATGTCAGAGTACATACGGGCCCAGTAGAATCGATCTTGGATCAGGTTCAAAGTTCTCTCGACCCCGAGATGTCCCATTTCTCTGTGAAGCTCGTGGAAGACCGTTTGATGATGCTCTTTTGGGAGGATAAGCTGTTGTTTATCTCCTGCTTTCCTAAAGAGAATTCCATCCTCATTGACATACAACTTTGCCCACTGTCTCATTAATACTCTGACGTCCGCCGGTTCTGCTTTAAGAGCTCTCCTGGATGGGTGCTGATTGTTCCTCTTATAATGCAGAACTTGGCCTATGACAGGATCTCTTTCCTGACTGTCTCGTATCTGTTCTGGTGTCAGGGACTTGGTTCGCGGGTGTGCACTCGCATCTCTCACTAAATCTAGTGTTTCTATGGGGACTGCTGCTACCCAGACTGGGGGAGTGTCTCCCTGCACACTGACTCCCTGCACTGCTGCACTGAACACTTCCTGACCCACCTCCTCTGTACACTGTGTCATGAACACATTTATGTCTAATGGCATGCGGGATAGGCCATCCGCATCTGCGTTGCTTTTTCCCGGCCTATACTTAATGGAAAAGTCAAACTCGGATAACTCACCCACCCACCTATGACCCGTAGCGTTAAGCTTAGCTGTTGAGAGGATATAGGTTAAGGGATTGTTATCTGTATATACCACAAAGTGTGGGGCATGATAAAGATAATCCCGAAAACGTTCACATATTGCCCATTTTAGTGACAAAAACTCTAATTTTCCCGAGTGCATGTGATAGTTCTTCTCAGGTGGTGTTAGAGTCCTGGACCCATAGCCTATCACTACCATTTTACCGTTCTGTCTCTGATAGAGCACTGCTCCCAATCCCTCCTGGGATGCGTCTGTGTGGAGGACGAATGGTTGAGTCACATCTGGGTACCCCAGAATGGGAGGCTCTATCAGCTTGTCTATGAGAGAGTTCAATGTCTTTTGGTGGTTATCTGTCCACTGTATAGGAGTGTTAGGTGGGAGGTTACCTTTCTTCCTGGTTGTGGCCCTGACCTTCTCTCTTTTCATTTGATCAGGTGGTGTTGAGAGCAGCTGGTAGAGAGGCTGGGCTATTCTGGAGAAGTTTGGGATGTATGTTCGGTAGTATGAGAGGAATCCCATTACTCTTCTCAGCTCTCCCACTGTTGTAGGCGCTTTCTCCTTTAAGGCCTGGACTGGGGCCACCTCAGATGGGTCCATAGTGTAGCCTTGTCCAGACACCAACCGTCCCAGAAATCTCACCTTCCTCTTCAACACCTCACACTTGCGGGGGCTGAGCTTAACCCCGTGCTCCTGATATCTCTGTAACACACTTCTCAGGTGCTCAATGTGGTCCTCAAAGCTTGGGCTGTGGACCAGATTGTCGTCCAGATACGGTTGACACATGATATCTCTCAAACCACGCAAACAGTCTTCCATGTTCCTCTGGAATTCCGCGGGCGCCGCACTCAACCCGAACGGGATTCGGACCCACTGGTACAGGCCCCAGGGGGTTATGAAAGCGGTCAGGGGCTGGCTTTCCTTGTCCAGGAACCCCTGGTGATAAGCCTTCCCCTGGTCCAGGACGGAGAACCAGGAGCTGCCAGTGAGGGAGTCCAGCATGTCCTGGATTCTGGGTATGGGGTGACGATCAGGGACTGACTTTTTGTTCAGCTCTCTGTAGTCACAACACAGTCTTAAAGTCCCGTCCTTCTTTCGTACGCACACGACCGGTGAGGCGTACGGAGAGCGTGAAGGAGTAATCCAGCCCCGATTCAACAGGTCCTGGATATACTCTTTCACCTCCTGGTGTAATGGTTTTGGGACTGCCATGTATGTTTTTCTTACTGGAGTAGTGTCGTGCAGGGTGATGTGGAGTTTCAGTGAGGGGATTGAGCCGATGTCATCATCATCGTACGCGAACGCGTGACACTCCTCTCTCAGCAGCTGCTTTGTGATCCTCCTTTGCTCCTCGTTCAGGTGACTGAGGTCGACCGGAGGGTCCCACCAGGCAGGTTTATGTTTCTTTGAGTTGTCACCGCCTGGGGATGATGTGTTAGTTGGTGGCTTTAATCCCTCTCCTCTGTTCATCTGCTCAACACTGGCTGCATAGGCAGTTTTGACTGTTTGCAGGTGACCAAAAACAGTGCGCTGGGCCAGGGTTACACTGTGTTTGTTTGTGTTGGCGATGGGGACTGGCACGTAACCTGACCTGTTACTGGGGACACTGACTAGACCCTCCTCTATCACTACCCCCTCTGGCAATGTCGGCTCTTCACTTGGGACTAGAAGTAGGTCTTGGCCATGATACTGAGCCCCAGTGTTGACGTTAACATACACTGTGGTGACCTGTTCAGCGCCTAGGGTAAGTGTTCTTTTTCCTGTGTGTATAATTCCTACATCTTCCTCGCTAACAGGGGCATGGATAAGCTGCAGCACTGCTTGTGCTGTCTTGACTGTTATCTGGAAGGCTTGACACACAGTATGGATGGTCTCTGTCTTTGTTGTCTGACTACCCTCTCCTGTTATTTCTTCTATCACATTGTAGCCAATTATGGGCTCTGCTGCTACGTGTGGGTCACTTGACACTAAAATAGGGACTAGAAGTGGCTTTGTCAAGGCGGATTCTTTCCCTAGTCTGAACTCTACCTCCACCCAGCCCATGAAGGGGATCTCAGTCTGGTTGGCTGCCACTCCCAATAAAATGTCTGAGCCTAACAGTTCACTGAGAGGTCGCACCGTGCTGTGTGGTAAGTGCAGCTTTCTCCACTCTTCATTAATGATGGTCGCCTGAGCGCCTGAGTCCCATAATGCTACTACTGGAACCGTGTCCAGTGTGCAATGGACAGTGTGTCTCTTTGTAATCAACTTGATGAGTCTTTCCTTGCGTCGTGGTGGGAGGTAGTTGACTGATGAGATGTGAGGCGCCGCTGGAGGGGGAACAGGTTGCTGCATGTTGAGACTGGATGATTCACGGGCTACCGAGGGTCCCGGCTCGGCAGCCCGGTCCCGTTTCCCTGCGGCTCTCTGGTCCGCCGACATCCTCTGGAGAGATGCCCCTCTTGCCCACACTTAAAGCAATGTCTACAGGAGTCACCTATCTGAGCTTCCTGACACGCCCTACAACCCCTAGGCCGACTACGGCTGGGTGTGAACGTTTTCTCTGTCGGTCTAGCTTGTGTGGCCTCCACTGTCTGTAACATCAACTTTTTAATTTCTAAAACCTCAGCTTTGAGCGCTTCTATAGGGTCTGTCTCTGTTTTGGGTCCCTGACTTTTCTTACTCTTTCCCCCTGCTTCACGGTAAGTAACAGTGTCAACTGCTGTCGCTGAGGCGTCAGGTGGATACACCTCTGCCTGCACTTCACTGACTTTTGGGGGCTTGTTTATGACTGTCTTTCTCAGTTTTTGCTGTCTCTCCTGTTCTAAATTTGCAGCCTCACTGATTCGCTCAATTAACACCTCATCTGTGACAGTACGGTTACTGAGATACGGCTTGAGCTGGAACTTAACCGCATCACTGTAAAGACCAGTCTCTATGGAGCGGAGGAATTTTCTCTGAATTAGCTCTGGACTAAACTGCTCACCTTCCTCACCTGCATCCTCATCACTAGATTTTCTCATTAACTTCTCTTTCAGTTCTATTGCTCTGAATAAGAAATTCTGTGCTGACTCTTTTGGATCTTGTGTCATGTTCATAAGACGATGCAGTAAGTCGGAGGAGGAGTCCACTTTGTAGTGACCCTTGAGTATGGTCTTGAGGGTGTGCAGCGTCAACTCTCGCTTTATTTCCAACATCTCCCGCAGATGAAGACCTGGACTCACCGCACGTGTGACTGCTTCAATGATCTCCGCTTCTCCATGTCCTTTCCGCTGTCCAGACTCGATCTGGTTGATGAGGCTTGTGTAGGACAATTTTTCCTTCTGCCCAACTTCACCAATCTGTCCAATGATCCGGAACTCCCGCCTCAGCGTCACCTCGGGCAGTCTGGTTGGTGCTGTGGTGGCAGTCCTTGTGTCCTCGTCCTTTGCAGTCGCGATGGCAGGCGCAGTGTCTCCTCCTGCTGCTTGTGTCTTCTGCTGGATCTTTTCCTCCAACGCCCCGATTTCCTCTGCCATCTGCTGCCGTAACTTCTGGTACTGTACTTTTAACTTCTCTAACTCACTTGTCTCTGGAACTACAATCTCAGCCTCAGTTTCCTCCGGTGCCGGCTTCAGAGGGACCAGGTGGGACAGTATATTCTGCAGACACTGCTGATACGACTCGGACTCTTCACCCTCCTCGATTTCATCTAAAGTCGTCTCCACCAACCTGATGAGGGAGCGTCTTGTTTTGCTGGCAAACCCCCCAACAGGTGCGTTACACTTTAGATGCTCACACAGGGTAATGAGCTCCTTCTCCTCCAGCGTCAGCAGTATCCTGCTTACTTCGTCCCTTTCTTTCTCCATGGTCCTCCTCTGCTCTGTCCGTCTATGCTTCTATGCGACTGGGCCGTGGGCTGAATCAACCATCCTCTGCTACCAAAATATGTAGCGTGGTGCAGAGTGAAGCTACCTTCCACTACACATTTAATTTGAATGTCTTTATTTTTGTTCTGCAAAGAGCAAAAATATGTATTTTATCATCACAGTTCGCCACACACACATATTAACTTCAGACTCAAGTGTGTGTTCTCATTCACGGAACAGATTCACGCGTGACTTCCTTATTCCTGAACACACCGTGTAGCGAACGCGCCCTCTGCTGGTCGGAGTTAGGTACTGTATACTGCTAGGTAACATTTCATTTTTTCAGACAATAAACCACTCTTTTCTCACCATAAACACACACAATTACTACCACACTCTGAACATGAGCTGTACTGAATGTAAATCATATTAAACATGTAAATAATAATAATAATGTAGGTATATTAAACCCACTGATGGCTCTGTATGCCACACTTGGACATATCTGTGTGTGTCTGTGTGCGTTCTACACACACATGCCTGAGGACCGTAGAGGTGTCGGGTGTGATTTCCGACCCCGTCTGACTGACAGACTGTCTGCCAGCTGCTGCAGCTGGATGTGGACTGTTGACCCCGACAGGACTCAAACCTGTGACCGCAGCTACGCCACACAGCTGTGATCTTAAAAAAAACTCAGACGGACAAAAACAATAAAGGTCAAAACAACAAACCAGAAGCCAAAAGTTGTTGTTGTTGTGTGAAACTTTTTTTTATTTTGATTCAGCTGAGATTCCACAATCAGTTTAACAAAGACAATCTACACTGTAAAATACGAAAGATACAGCCTGCTAAATGACCTTACATAACTTAGATGCCTGTGCAATTTGATAATGTGCATATGTGTCAGTTTTACAACAGATAAGTGTTAAAATATTATATATATTATGTTATTTACGTATTTGCATATTTCAGAGATACTTGTAAGATATTCATGGTAAACAGCCTCCAACAACAAGTCAGTATTCAATCAGTCACAGTGATAACATAATAACACATGAAGCCATAAAGATAATTCAGTTTATTTCTCCTATGGTCCAAAAAAAGGAAAACACAGACACAGTTCAACATAAATCACAGTGGTGAGTCTGTCATTTATAAAAACATACGGCAGCGGTACGAACAGCGAGTACATCTTCATAATCAATCACAGACACTCAAACTGACAGACGGACGTTGTGTTTATTTCTGTTATCACAATAAAATGATGTTTCACTTTTGTCTCTATTGTTTGATAATGTATCCCACAGAATATATAAGGGTGTATTTTAATAAATGGCAAAAACTAATGTGTGGCAGTTGTGGAAAATAACTACTATAATTTCTTAAATCTATATTTTACACTTTAATTCACTACATTTATCTACGGATTGTTCGCAGCTTCATCAAACATAAAATTGCGTTGTTGTAGCTGAAACTACCCACCAGTGTAGTTTGCTTCACCTCTATCAGCCTCTAAAATAACACTGTCCGCACCTTGAGGGCTTTCATTTTTATAGTTCAAAGAATAATAATAATGTGACATTCGAGTGTTTCTAACAGCGCGGTATCGCTTCTTTACTTAAGGCAACACTGAACATTTTGGATCCTTCAAAAAAAATCAAGACTGAGTGAGTTTTCTATAAACCTGCCGCTTCCTGCAATAAAACAAATATTCTCCTGGTTGTCTCTCTGCTCGTTCCCTGGTGTTTGTTTTACTCCTTGGTTTTATTGAAGAGCGTAAACATCCTTCAGTCCTTCTCCTCTCTTCCTCCTCCTCCTCCTTCTTCGTCTCTCAACATTTAAACTGGGAAAACTTCAGCTCTAGTTTTTGCCTACGAGCGATCTGTGTCCTAGCCTTTTTTTTTGGTTGACGCCATAAAGCAAAACGAGCAGATTCTCCTCTAAAAGTGTCCTGAAAGCAGAAAGCGGAAAAATGCAACATCAGGGCTTTTTTTTTTTTGGGAGGGTGATTGTCCTTGTTTCCTGTAATTAAATTAATGCCTGAAAAATGAAGGTTAGCAGGTCATATGAGGAACAGCTGGGCCACTGGGCCACATTTCTGGCAAACATGTCAAAACTGGAAAGGCAGGAAAGTCACAATCTTCTCCTCTGAATCTGTTTCAGTGTGTTATGCAAGATGGAGAATACTGTTACACCACCATAGCTTTCCCCCCTCTCTCCGCTCTGTGTCTCTAATGGTTGTAGCTATTGATTGGTTGAATATGTGAGAGCCGGGGAACAGCTGGTTCACGTTGCGCTCTGGCGTCGGGCCTTATATGCTCTCCCAGGATTGCGTACGTGGGTGTAAATCTTAGAGGAGATGTACTTTCCAAGTCATGTATGACCCAGTCAGTGGTGGTGGGCCGGGCCGGGCCGAACCGAGCCGAGCCGAGCCGGACCAGGCGCAGAGCCATGGACTCGGTCAGCAGGGAATCATTTTATTTTATTTGACTTTTCTCATGTCAAATTGGCAGCTCCTCTTCTTTCTCTTTCCTCTTTTTGTGTCAGTTTTCATTTTAACAAATCGTCTTTCTTCCTCTTATCTTCTCACCTCCTCATCTGTCTTTTAATCTCCTTATCTCGCTCTCCCCCCCCCCCCCCCTTTTTTGCTCATATTTCCTCCTCCTCCTCTTCTTCTTTTTCTTGCTGCTGCTTGCTGCCTCCCTCTATTCTCTCATTTCTCACCCAATCCTTTATCTCTTTCTTTTCTCCTCATCTTTCCCTTGCACTCCCTGCCTTACAGTAATTCCCTTCCTCCCTCCCTCTGTCTCTCCTCATCCTCTCCCCACCCTTCCTCACCCACTCCATCCTCTCATAACAGCTCATGGAATGACAGGATAACATATGAAGCCAATCATCCCTGGGAGCGGCTCTGAAATATTTTGTATTTTTCTGGCCCCACCAGGATTTCTCTTTCAACGTCTCCAACGGCTTCTTTCTGTTTTCAGTTTTTTTTTTCTTTTTCCTTCTCAGTTTCTGTTTATGATGAACGTTTGATGCACGAATGTTTCAGTGTTGCAGACACGCAAGGTACAAAAGGAAGGTGGGGAAGTTACAGTATAACCTCCAACAACCGATAACCACATTCAATAAAAAAACAATACTTTTTCCAACATTTACCAACATTTCTCTGTTTAAAGCCACTGATGTCACAGATACAGGTCACTGCTATTATTATTATTTACTTGGACTGTAGTGACGTCAAACCTATAAATCTCCATTTATTATTACAGAGATACAGGTTATATTGTTTGGGTGTCTGCTTTCAGAGAATATGAAACACAAATTCCCAATGGCAGCTGGTTTAAAGAAGCAGATACATATTTTTTTTGACTTTTCATCTCAATTAATCAGCATCGAAACAAACTCACTCTTTTAAAACCCAAAGGATTGCAATGAATTTATCCACTTTAGTAACAAATAATATTCTTCCAATGCTTGATATAGGCAACAAACCACGAATGAACCCCTTGAACATGAACATTGAGTATAACACGAATGCAAAATATTTGAGTAGGCCTAACATAATTTGTTCTTTAACATTTCACAACATGTTAATAAAAATATCACACCAACACTTTTGACATTTGACAACAATACAAATCATGAAAGAGTCTGTGAATGTCAAAGATTTTGTTCAAAGCAAAACGATTAAAGGAGCTATTTGTAGGTTTTGCTATTGCTAACCAACGGTAGCATTCACAGCTGTTTACATACCCGTTCAGCAGTTCAGCATAAAGAAGTACCTCTCTTATTTTAGTCCTATTTCACACAATTGTGCCAACCATTTAGCCCCGGATTAAAATGTATTTTTGTAGGTTTTGCTATTGCTACATAGCTAACATTAGCATTTACGGCTGTTATCTTACCTGTAGGCTACCTGAAGTTCAGCATCAAAAAAAGTAACCATCTTGTTCTATTTCATCACTGCTAATCATGCTAACCAGTTAGCCCTGGCGCAGTCTGACCATCTTGTCATTTTCCGATACCGAGTCACTGCAGCATCCTGCCTGTGTGGAAGACGTAGCCGCTCATGGGACGTATCACAACATGTCGTCCAGTAAACACAAGTATGGCTGTTATTTAGGGGTCATTCCTATGTTCCCACAGCCTTATGTTCCCACATTTCTAACTTTTGTTGTCACTGAAAATTAGGCCCGATGTTCCCACAGCCCTCTGGTCCCACCATTGGTTAAGGCAATGAAGAAAAAAGTTGGTTAAGTTTAGTAAAAAGACCAAGTAGAGGCTAGACAGGCCAGATAGATAGAGTCAGATAGGTAGAGAGAGTCCAGTGGGAACATAGGGCCTAATTTTGAGAAAAATCGATGCTAATGCTAACATGCTAGCAAAACAGATAAATAGTGGTTTTAAACAAATGTAATTGAATGAATGATGAATTTATGAAGTTGTAAGACTGCTAAATTATATGTATTTGACTTTCTATAGATATAAATAGAAATGTATTAAGATGCAGGTAAAAATGAATAGCCTAAGTAAATGGTGTCGTTAGTAGAATAGAATAGGATAGATTGCGTGTGTGGTATGTGTGTGTGCTGCTGCTGCTGCTGCTGTGCCTCTTTAATGAGAGATGTGGGTTGCTGCACATTCAGCTTTCGTACTCGCCCCCCTGCCCCCCACACCCCCATCATGTCTGTGTCTCTCTCTCCTGACAGGTCTCTGGATAGCAGGTCTTAACAGGGGTCCCTGTTGCCCGGCGATGCAGGCGCCTCGGATCGGCACTACACTGTCTTTTCAAATTCATATCTCCCACGGGTCCCGTGGGTGGCAGCTTTGGATGCAGCCTAATCAGAATTCTCCTCCTTGTGAGTCCACATCGTGTAAAAATGTGTAAAAACTCTGTGTGTGTGTGTGTGTGTGTGTGTGTGTGTGTGTGTGTGTGTGTGTGTGTGTGTGCGTGTACGTGCATGTGTGTGTGCATGTAAAGGATAAGTATAAGAGGATAGAGCTATCTCAAAGGTCTCACATGTGGGAGCTGAGACTCTGCTCAGAGATAATTCTTGCTGTGTCGTGCAAGATTTCGTCTTGACAGAAAAGGTTGGGATCATACATTTTCAAGAGGGTGTGTGTGATAAACAGGGGTGTGGTGGCGGGAGCATCCGTTTGAGGTGGGGGAAGGTGGTGGGGGCAGCAGAACCTGAGCCTTGAACACGTTGGTAGTGGTTTATTATAACCCGAAGCATTTCCCCTCCTCGGGCTCAGTTCACCCATCACTGTCATCCTGACACCTGAAAATCTCTGTGTCTGAGCTGCGGTCTAGGTTCATCAGGAGTGAGAGTGTAATCTGATCCAGCCACAGGAAGATGACCCTGAATTAAAATTGTTCAGGGGTTGTCGAATGACGGACGACGTTGACATCTGTCATGGCCGCGGTCCATGGGTACAAAAGGGAAGCCAAAACAAACCGTGAGCTGCTTCTTCCACCTGCAGCGAGAGGAGGAGGTAAATTACGGCGGAGTGCAGTCAATCATGTATAGATGAAGTAGATTTGAGGATTGCAGATTGAAGTCAACAAACCACTCTGAGCGCCTCACGTATGAATGGGCTGAGCGGTGATGTGAATATGTAAAGACTATTTCACTTTTTTCTATTTCTGTGCTGAGAGTCTGCCTCAGAAAGGGCACCGGGCACCATTTATATGTGGTGTAGTGAGTATTATTGGCTAGTGTAGTCACTCAAGTACTGTCAGAAAGCTTATATGTAGTCCAGATGTGTAAAAGAAAGGCTTTCAACCAAATATAACCCCATTTAATACGCACACACATACAAGATATCTTTTTACGTGTAAACCACTAAAACCAGCGAACTGGGCTTCAACTCTGAAAAACCACTACTATTAGGGAAAGTCAGTAAAGTGATACGAGCACACTGGCTTCAGTCACCACACAGAACACTTTCCTGTCTATCATGTAAAGATCAGACAGCAGTTACAGCTATTATTTTTTCCCTCATAGGTCTTTATCATAATCACAATCCTCACCTGCTGCGTCACGATCGATCCAAAGCCTCAAAGTAAAACTGCATCCGTCTCATGAGTGTAACAGAGAAACAGCTGGTAGATTAGTTTGAACCAGGGATCCAAATCACATTTGAATTCCTTCCAATGCATTCGCTCTGTAACCTCTACTTGTTTCCATTAAGAAGTCCCTGATTTTTTGGGGGGGTTGTCAGCCTGCGAACCTGCAAAACAACAAATAAAACAGACTGTTGGTGGGATTGCAAACTGCGTTCCAAAATATGCTCCGACAAATGTGAGTAAACAGATTGCAGGATGTTTAGTAAGTGGCTTCGGCGCCTCGCTGCGCCCTCTAAACCTTCCTCTCTATATTCCTGAATGCACAGGGTGGTAAACAGAGTGTCAACATATCAGCTCATTTGGAAAGACCCCATGGAAGGTAATTAGTCCTCATGTTTTAATCACACATTAATTATTGCAGCAAGTTAGATAAGATTTTATTTGCTCCAAAATGAGATATTGACTGTTTTGAATGAATTCAATGTCTCAGTTAGTGTGGATACATGCTGATGGCTGCTGCATAAGCTGCACAATAGTATTTGTGTTATCTTTTAAATATTTTTTTGTTTACCCAGTCGTTAGTATTTTAATTGAAATGATATGTTTCTGTAGAAATCTGAGTAAACATTAAAATAACTCTGTTGGTTCAGGTTCCTCATGAGACATAGACTCAACACTGCTCTGCATTCACTGCATTTTCCTATGCAGGCCACAGTTTAACAGTATAGTTTCTACAGTATGTTATTCTGTTAGTGCTACTAAAGGTTGAACACTGATATGTTGCTGGCTAGATGAGTAGAAATTGCCTCATTCCAGTAACACCCACATACACACATGTCACCACAGAGGTCAGAGGTCAAAGGGCTTTCAGTGAAGCACTAATCCAAGATGGTTAGAAAGTTTTTTTTCTTTTTCTTTTGTCTTCTTTCTTTAAGAGTGTCAAAGGGGAAGGAAATATTAGCTGTCACAGGAGACCTGTCCTGACCTGAAAGACAACATAATTGGTCATTTGTTAAGATGTGTTGACACATGTTTACACTTTCTGGTTGGTTCCACTTCAGAAAAACCCACAGCAACATCGGTTGTTTATTCAAGTGGCACATTGACGGCTTGTCACGGACGGATGAGGTAACATTTATGAGAATAAATCAGAACAAAAACTCAAATTAGGCAAAAATCTTCTGATTAGAATATTAGAAGGTGGGATTGGTTCAGCTGTTCAGAAATGGTTTAAATTAAGTTAAAGACTTCTGTAACTTTGTGATTTCACGTCTCCACCTTCACCTTATTGTTTTTGTTGTTTTGACTTTATGAATACACAGCATTGAGCAATTGAAAAATGTTTCTGGCAAATTGGCCCATTGCCATAATCTCTATAGTCATAGGAGTAGGTTTGTTACCTTTAATTGTCTGTGCAAGCAATTTTTAGAATGGCAGAGCAGAGCCGCGAGCTGCGGAGGCTAATGGGATTTCGTGGTGAATGCACAGGTCACAACTTCTCCACCAGAGCGTTTTGGAGTTGTTGGATTGTGTTTTTGATGAGTTTGATGAGGGAAACCAAGAAATCCCATGAGCCTCCGTAGCGTAGCTCTGAGCAGCTCACGGCTCTGCTCCGCCGTTCTAAAAATAGCTTGCACCGACAATTAAAGGTAACGAACCTACTGCTATGACTATAGGGATTATGGCAATGGGTCAAATTGGCAAAATGTTGAACTATCCCTTTAAGCACAGAAAATGTAACGCTGCACAATCGTTGGACACCAGGGAGTTCAACCCATCACTGCACAGTGTGTCCAAGGAAGGATTGTAATATTTGAGACCGAAATCTGGCTTTACTCAAAGTTGATTTAATCTTGAGAGCATTTTAATACAAATAAATAAATCCCAGCTACATTAGCAGGCTACAGTCTGCTGCCTGTGGTTGGTCTGGCTGTCAGCCAATCAGAATGGAGACTGACACAAGATGCCCTGTTCCTGCCAGAAGAGAGAGATGCAAAACTACACTGAGGTGATTTAAAGTACCTGCTATCATAAATAAATATTCTGTGAAAGGTGTAATTTATGCAACCTTTTAAGGAGGAATTTAAGGTGGATGTCTGGGCACATTGTGTATGATTTCATCAATGTGAAGACCATAAATGTGGTGCTTTACAGGGCAATGAAGACTAAATAATTTTGTCATTTGTTGGTCACATGAATTAGTTTGTATTTGACCACACTGCTGCTGTAAAAGACTGCAGTTTTTTTTTTTGCAGGTATGTAGAAACCGACCTGTTTTGTATCCCCCTCCCCCCCCAACCGAACTCAGGGCAGAAGTAACGACTCTAAAGTGGGAAACCATTTACCCGTCACCCTCGTCTTCTCTGGAACTCCTCGATGGGTGAGCAGCATTAAAGGAGATGTGTAAATGAGTCCAAACGACTGGGCATTCACAAGCCTCATTTCCTCAGTGATTAGATCAGGATCTCCTCCCATACAATGATGTTTTCATTATCCTCCTCTCCTCTCCTGTCCTCTCCTCCTTTTCCTCTCTTTTCTCCTCTCCTTTTCGTCCATTAGGCACGAGGCAATAGAGCCCGGCAGCGCAGAGAAAAACAATAATGGCATCAACGTCATTGCTCCGAACTGACTGATCTGATCATCTGACTGCAGGAGGAGGTCATCTGAGCACGAAATGAGCTGCTGTGAGCAGTCAGAGCCCGTCGATAAATCAATACTGATTCTTGTTATATCTAAAAATTAAAATTACCGCACTGCTTTTGATTAAGTTTGGTCGTCTAGACCGGAGGCATCCTGCTGCTGTATGTTCCTGAGGAGTGTTAATGATGGTTGGTTACATAACAGATTAGTTTGATTGTTTTGTCATGTTTGTTGGATTCATTTAGAAATAAGAAGATAAGATTTTAGGAGCCACTAACTTGCAGTTTTAACTGTTGCGTTCTTTACACATTTGTTATGGTGACATTTTAGCTACAACATGCTGACCTGGAATTGCATCCACCTGATTAATATCATCATCTATTTACTCTAATTTTATCTCTGATTTAGTCTCCACCACCCTTTGCTCCAAGGGAGACTATGTAGCTCTAAAAAGCAATTATTTCTCCCTAATTTAAAGGGATAGTTCAACATTTTGGCAAATTGGCCCATTGCCATAATCACTATAGTCATAGCAGTAGATTTGTTGCCTTTAATTATCGATGCAAGGTATTTATCAAACTCATCAAATACACAATCCAAAAACTCCAAAACGCTTTTGTGGACAAGTTGTGACCTGCACAATCACCACGCTATGAGATAATAACGGAACGTTAGAAACGGAGCCGTTTTTGAGGTAAATGCAGAGACTGCTTGCTGAAAAACTGTCCCTGAAGGCAACGTGCCTCAGCGGTTTTGCCTTCTAAAACAACTCTGTCTGGTAACGTTCTGTAATTATCTCATAGCGTGGTGAATGTGCAGGTCACAACTTGTCCACCAGAGCGTTTTGGAGTTGTTGGATTGTGTATTTGATGAGGGAAACCAAGAAATCCCATTAGCCTTCGTAGCGTAGCTCTGAGCAGCTCATGGCTCTGCTCCGCCGTTGTAAAAGCAGCTTGCACCGACAATTAAAGGTAACGAACCTACTGCTATGACTATAGCGATTATGGCAATGGGCCAATTTGCCAAAATGTTGAACTATCCCTTTAATGAATTGAAAAACATGAGCTGTGCTGCTCATGTACATAAACATATTTAGAGTTGAATCTGTATTCTACATTTGTATTTCTATTTAAAAGAGATGCCAGACATGGCTCTGGCTGCTTCAGTCTTTCCAAAAAAATAAAATAGCGTGATCATGGTGTGATGTTGTATTTGACTGAGAATGTGATATTTGGTCTGCTCACAGTATTCTCAGGAAGTCGTCTCTCTTAGATCATGAATTTCGTCCAATGATGCCGTGCCATTTTTCCACAGTAATAATAAAAGGAAAAAGAAAACTCAAATGGAAACATAAGGCACATATATTTATTATTTATCACACGAAAAGCCATAATTTAGATTGTCAAGTATTTGCGGCGGAAATATGCACATACTGTATTTCCAGTTCCACGCATAATTTCCAGGCATGATCTGTTTTTAAATGAGTGCTACTGTACATGAAAAACTGCATATTTACAGATTCATGTGGCAGTGTCCTCCTCCTCCTCCTCCTCTCGTTTTCTATACGTGTCCAACTCTCCCTCCGAACTCGATATCCTTTATTGGCATGAGCGTCATTATATAAGCGATACTGCCAAACTGTCTGGCTGAGTGTCCCCGGCCACACAGCTTTAGTTCCTGTTACTGACTATATTTACCTGACTGTACCACAGACGTATCTGACGGCCTCAGATATCTGCCTTCAGTGGGCGACCTGCTCGTCGTAATGGGGAGATTGTTCCCGATTGCATTGATCTGAAACTATATTTAGAAGCCAACAGTGTACAAAACATTTATCAGTGTCTGTGAGCTGCTTCGGCTCTGGAGAATACTCAGCTTGTCTGATTTCTTTTTTTTTTTTTTTTCTGCTTTTGGCACTTGTTTTCAGTCGTTTTTTTTTGTTTTTTTTATGTGTCTCCAAGGAACAGCAGTGATGTTGTGTTTTAGGTTTGAACTCAATGACTGTGGGAAACTGGGAAAATTCCAATGAGTTCTTGTTTCTTCGCAGTTTAAGATCTGATGGAGGAGGAGGTGGGGGGGGGCTTGTACACAGAAACACTGGAGCTACTGGATTCAGTTTAATCAAATATCAAGAGTCAGATACTGTATATCAGCCATTCAAGTGCAGTGATAAGATCTAAAATGTGCACTTTTTCATTCAATGAACTGCTCAATTCTGACTGAGTTTGTTTTTAAAGTGTAGTCGAGGCAATTGTGTTGTATTGTTTATTATTTTTTCTTTGACTGTTTGTCTGCTTGTTGTGCTATTGTTGTCTCTCTTTAGACCATACAACTCTGTATTTTTAGCTCATTGTACGATTGTATCAGTAGTTTGTTTTTGCCGGTATTTCTTTCACTGCATTTCACTCATTTTACTTTCATATCTGTGGTGTGTTGTGGTTTAGAAGATAACTGATGAACATGCAAAAGGGACAAAGGCTGAACATTTGCAATGGTTATTACCATGCCCGTTGTATACGGGAGAAAGGTGATGATAATTCTAGGGGCCCAGCGCCCAGTAGGGCCCAGTAGTCTAATCTTTGTATGACTGAATTATTCTGCATAAGACCCTGACTAATACTCATAGTAATGCTGTATTAGCATCAAAACAAAGAAGGCTAAATAAAAAATGATAATAAATATGTAGTCTAAGAAAAAAAGTGGAAAAGTCAGGGGCCCACTTTAGTATTCTTTCAGGGGCCCCAGAATTCCTAGCAACGGCCCTGGTTACATTCAAACCTATACTGGACAGAAATCCATCCAGGATCTATTAGTGGAGGCTGCTACATACTGTCAATATCAATTTAATGCTCATGTCCCCACCAACTTTCACATTCACAACCATGTTCATCCAGATACATATGTACAGTATAGATGAACACACACACACACACGCAGTCAATGATAATCATCTCCCCATAGAGGATTAAGATACTGGGTCTTGTCCGTGCACATAGCAGGGGTAATCTTATCTCGCTCTGAACACAGCTTCAGTTGTATGGAGGCACCTGGACTTGTGTCACCACCAGTGTTACTGTGCATGAACTAAAAGCTAACGAGTGTGTGCATTAACTGAGTGTGTCCATACGCAACAGATAAACTCCAACATGAGCCGGGAAGTGGAGCACACCGGCCTCAGCATGGGGTCAAATGTTTGTTGTGTTCTCCTCATCTTCATTTGAAATCTGGTGACTGTATTTATTGATATTTGCATTCAGACTCTGTTAGTATTTACCACACGTCTGTTGAGTGTCAAAGTGAAATATGAAAACTCTGGTTCCAGGACTTGACCCCTTTTTATCACTGCTAATTGGCTGCTTTGTTGGCCGTCTGAGTGCAACTTCCTGCTGATAAATTATGAATGTTTTTGGCTTTAGGAGCTCTGCCTGAATGAGGAACCATTAGTTTTGGTGTCTCTCAGGCTGAGTCGTTTTATTTAGGTGGGAGCTGATCCATCAGGACTCAGTCTAACAGGTCCAGCGTCTGAATTTGGACACACATATTTGTTTTTAAAAAGCGTGATACACTTTTTATTCAATTTTAATTGATTATTTGGCCGCTACCTATCAGCACCATCGGCCTATACAAATGTATTGATATTCACAAAAAAAGAACTTCATTTGCATCTTCCTATACAAATAAACAAAAACACAGTTTTTGTTGTTGTTCCTCTTTCTGTTATTTTAGTTCCTCTCTTTGCAAAACCATTTCAGCATTTTTCCGATTTCTGCTTTTATGAGTTGGTGACTTATCAATCTTGACCTTCAAAGTCAGTAAGCATAAACTCACACTCAATAATTGGTTGTCCACATACAATTTTAGACACATACACACATACGTGTGTGTTCATGCAGCGATGGTGCATGATGAGACTTTTTCAAATTTCCAGCTCATATGAAACAGGAGGCAGTGGGACGTCCTCGGGGGAGCAGAGAGGAGTTGAGTTACACGCAGTTTAAGTGTCTCCTTGCCGCATGGCGTGTTCCATAATGTTACTCCTGCCAACAATAAAGAGCACAGTGGCCTGGTATGCTGAGCTAGCACTTCTAGTTCCCCATTTTCCCTGCATTAAGGAGGAAAGTTCAAACCCAGAGATGCACTCAAACACCAGAGAACATCAGAGGACGAAAAAAAAAAAAAAAAAAACTGGCTGACTACATGATTGCTTCGTGGAATTTGTTTCAATGAGGAACTATACCTCCAATGAATGGAAATATGAGAAATAAAGATAATTTTTATTGAATTGATTAAAGTGTATCTCTAATACACACGCACAGACACACAACTGACTGACTGTGATTACAGCTCCTCCATATTGTGCTCAGTGAAAGATGATCATGTGTCAGATCAGCTCTGTCTTGACCATAAGGTCGTGTTTGATTCCCATGGCAAAGATGGTATGCCCGGCAGTAGCCCCCCTGTGGTCCTATCAAAATTTCCCAGAGGAAATTTTCTAGTTATCTTTGTTTTTTTTGTTTTTTTTTAATTGATTATCCAAAACAGCATTATGATGTCAGTGATTGAAGCAAGAAGATTATTCATCCTTTCTTTCATTTTGTTGCTAAAGGATCACGGTTCTTAACATTGGATGATCATTGTTGTCACAGTTACAGTAAGAAACATTTGGAATTGACCATATTCACAGTGTCACCATCTTTCCTTACTTCATCACTCGGGGTGGGTAAACAAACCACATAACTGCTGCGTCCCTGGCTGCAAGTCGTACAAACGTCCGGAGTCTGATAAACCACTTTCCTGTCATCGCTGCCCGGTTGATAGATTTAAGGAAGGCATGGGTTGTTAACGTCTGAAGGTACATCCAATATTTCAAAGTAAAACAACATTTGGGTTCAACTTATTTGAATTAATTTAGCCGGCATTAACTGCAACTGCTAATGTTAATGGTAACGTTATGTGACAGCGTTGAATCTTCCCACCCCGAGTGATGATGTAGGCAAAGATGGTGACGCTGTGAATATGGCTAATAGCCTACATAGCTAGTGGTGTGGGCTTTTGTTGGCAAGAAGAAAGTTCAAAGCTCGATCAGGTTTGGGCACTAAAACTTCAAATGATCTTTGTTGTCTTTGTTACAATAATAGCTTTAACATAACAGACTATGCTGTTTCTTTTATCAGTGACCGTTAGCCTTGTTGCTAAGGCTAATGCTAAGTTTTGGTGCTTAAACTTGACTGAGCTCTGACCATCCATCTATCTATATAGCTACTCTGCATGACTAACATTGCAACCATGCCAGCTAGTTATGGTACACCTGTGGTTGCAGTGACCTTATTTGTTTCAGGTGATGGAGGAGTTGTTAGCTAAGTTAGGCTACATTCATGATGAGTGAACTGACCTCCAAATGTAAAACTGGCGTAGCGGCCCTTTAAGATTATTCCAGAGACATTAGAAACATGATGAATGAGTTGTTGTTTCGTCCTCGTCCGTCCTCTGTTTTATTCTAGCGATTGTTTTTTGAGATTGTTGAGCTGAGTCGACTGCTGCTGTTGGATCATCACGCAACTTAAAGTATCTGTCAGTCAGTGACAAAATCAATTTGTTAAGTGAGTGATTTACATCCCGTCCATCAATGAGTCAGCCAAATTCTCCGTCATCAATCAAGCACTCAAATAATTCTGCTGCAGTTTGAAGCACTGAAGCCACAGGAGGAGGAAAAAAAAAAAAAAAGTGAAATGTGGCGCTTTAAAAAAAAAAAAAAAAGAAAGGAAAGAAAGAAGAAGGAAAAACATGATAGAAAGATTTCACTCTCTTTGAGTAGCTCTGCTCTCTGTAGCACGACAAGACAATGTCGATGACTGTCAGTCCTTGAGCAAGATGAATAGAGATACCCTGCAGGAGAATATCGAGGTGAAGTGAAGTTGCTATAGAAACCAATACATGTTTCCGTCCTGCACATGCCGTACTGTAGTTAATGAACCTGACTAGACAGAATGGGTCTCCCCATCATTAAACGCCGGCGCTGGCTTCAGAGGAGACTTTAATAATGTCATGGAAATGATCACAGCGTCACGGCTCCGGACCTTTACACCTTTTTAATGTTGAGTACTTGTGATACGACAGGCTACAGCGTCATGTGACATATATTTCACCGGTGCCCCCTGTGGGAAAACTTGTCTCGGGCTCAAAGAAAATCAATCACCAATCAATAGAAACATACATTCCAATACATCTGGAAGTCTTCACAACACCCACTGACATTTTTTTTTAATCTAATCTGTTTGTTCGCATGATGGATAAATATATCCTTAAATCCACACATTCACTTGCACTAATGAAGACACAGTGCACAACCCCTGAACACCAGCAGCACCAAACCTCCTGATAGAAGACGAACTAACGAATCCACGGAGAAATTCAACTCACAATGAGGAACAAGTCTTTTCAAGGTTGTCCACAGATCTTTTAGTTTTCAACCTGAAGCAAGTAACAACACACAAACCCTGAGGAGGAGGAGGCGCAAAAAGGACCGGACACCATAGTTTCAAATCAAAGTTCAAATTATACAAATGAAAGGGCCACTGTTGCACCATGGGTTGTGGTGTACGCAGATGGGAAAAACATAATGTCCAAACAAATGTCCAGTTTCAACAAAAATAGAGGTTTATTTAACCAAAAAAGCGAGCAAACAAAGAACAAAGAAAATTCCTGTGCCTCTCCCGCTCCGGTAAAAAAAAACATTTGCCCACCCAGGTGCATGCTGGTCCCTTACCGACAGCCTACCTATATAACTTCAGGTGCCCTCCTACCATGCCCAAATGAAACAAAACACAAATAATAAACAAGAAACACCTAAAGTAAACAAATAATAAACTAGAATACTAATTTATACTAATACTAAATTTAATCATAATGAAATCAAATAAATTGAATGAGAATAACCAAAACTAAATACCCACTAAACGAAATACTAAACTAAACAGCACTAAATACTACAAATAAATAAATAGCAATGAGAACATA
Organism: Trachurus trachurus; assembly: GCF_905171665.1. Lineage (NCBI taxonomy): Eukaryota > Metazoa > Chordata > Actinopteri > Carangiformes > Carangidae > Trachurus > Trachurus trachurus. The sequence goes on from NC_139900.1 coordinate 7,035,755, forward strand.
CTTGTCCTAAATTTAATGCATCAAAGACGCCCACCCCCTCCATATGGAGACGATTGCCAGATGGTGCAATTTACAGATGGACCATAAATGCATCATATCTTTGCATTGGGTAGTGCTAGTTACAGTGCACATCACAGGGGCCTAACATAGGGGGGGAGGGGGTCAGCAGCAGTTCACTGACTCTACAGTATGTTGCACTTATAGAAGCTTTAAATGGGTTTATAGTTGTCATTGCAAAAAGTGAGGGGCCGTTGGGGGCCCATTTTTCTCCTGGTTTGCTTCTCCTGCAGTGCACCTCTGACACCGTTATTGCATAACATGGCTATTACAGTCTTGAGTCAGTGAAGCCAAAGAGTTGCATGTGTGGAGAGAGGTGAGTGCTGTTGGAGACGATCGAAAAAGTATAAAAAATAAAAATAAATCTGGTGCAGAAAATTTCATCATGGGGTCTTCATTGGAGGCTGACCTGATCCGAGGGGTCAAACACTTCTCCTCTGTGCTCCTCGGCACGGTCCGACTCACACTAACGCACCAAACAGAAAGCTATGAAAACAGATTACAGCCTGAGCCAAGAACGACAGCTGACGTTGGGATATCAGAGCTGTTTTTTTGTTTTTTTTTGCTTTTTTTTAACCACAGAAATCACTGCAAGCTGCTCGGAGACATTCAGGAGGAAACCTGGACAGAATATAAAAAATATGGACATCCAAAAAAAAGAAGAAAAAAAATGGACACAGTAAATTCTACTTCATGTTAATGTTAAAACAAGCTGAAACAAGCTGCTTGGCAAGACGATCTCTAAGAAGCAAATTACACACTCCTTAAAGCGCCAGCCATCCCAGAGTAAAAATCATCATCCTGAGCATTAAGATCATTTAGTATAAAGTTAACCCGACACATGCGTCGATACGTCTGGATGCAGAGTGCAGTCACTTTGCCAAGATCGTTAACTGCAAGGACGAAGCTGACGATTTATTATATTATTTTTTTTAAAGTGTTGTGTCAAGAGGAATCAAACGCTGATGATGTCTGAGCTTCTGATGGTGATGAATAAGCAGCGAGTCGTCTGAGTCTCCGTCCGTCCTCTCCTCCTCACCGCTGTAGAACGGTGCCCCCCAGTGTGCAGAAACACACACGCACACACACACACACACAGACACACACGTGGTCAGGGAGTGCAGCCAGATGTTATGCAACAACAACCGCGGATGACATGACATTTGAATGGGAACTGGCTTTGTTGAAGTGAAACTCTGGTGAATAGAAAACGACACGGAGCCAAGTGTTTGGATCCTGACAAGCTGCTTCGAGATGAAGAAGAAGTCTGATCTCTGTCTGACTCACTATCTCCACACAGCATCTCTCTCTCTCACCCCTCCTCCCCCTCTGCTTTGGCCTCAACCTCACCCCTTCACCCAGTATTTAAAGGGATAGTTCACCCAAAATTGAAATTTCAGGGGGTCTCGGCATAGCGGTGCATGTCCATATAACGGTTGCAAATGGATACCAACTGTCTTCGTAACAAAAAGACACACCAAAAAACATCCAAATACCTCCATGCTGCTCGTATGTAATGTCCGTCTTGGAATGAAGCTGAAAAAATTTAATGAGTCTATATTTCAAGCTTGTTTTGCAGCGGAAGCTTCTTGAAGCTCCTCTTCCCGGTTCGTCAAATTTGGACAAACTGGGAAGAGGACAAACCCTGGTTCGTCCAAATTTGACGAACTGGGAAGAGGAGCTTCCGCTACAAAACAAGCTTGAAATATTATTATAATATTTTTTCGGGACAATTTCGCATTTCGGGGCTTCAATACAAGACGGACATTACAGACGAGCAGCATGGAGGTATTTGGATGTTTTTTGGTGTGTCTTTTTGTTACGAAGACAGTTGGTATCCATTTGCAACCGTTATATTGACATGCACTGCTACGCCGAGACCCCCTGTAACTCAGAGAAGCCACGGAGAACTCTGAAACTTCTCCCAGCCCTTAGTCGACATGAGGGTGAGTAGATAATGAGTGAAATTTCAATTTTGGGTGAACTATCCCTTTAATCTCTTCTCTTGTCTCTGAACATATTTCACTGTCTTCTTCTTTCCTCTTTTCTCCATATTCATTACTTCCTCCTGTGTGCATTACCACACATCCAAGACAGTACATTCACTTTAAAGCAAAACCTGTCATAACTCTTTCCTACTTTTAATTTCCAGCCCTAAAATAGTTCCTATCTGGCACAAACATCTTCATTTTGGGATCTCTCTATACTAGTGGGAACAAATACAAGGACACACACACACATTTTTTTTCCTGTCTTTCACTTTCTTGCCAACTCCAGCCGGCTCTGGCGTGCGCAGCGCTCAGTCCTCTTTCGCGCTTAGTCAGCTGAAAGCGCGGATGCATCGGTCTGAACCAAAAAAAGCCTCTCTGCATTCCTGTGGCAGCATCTAAAGGAACATTTCAGTAAAAATCAGCCGTGCCGTCCTAATGAGATCAAGATGGATTATGAGCTGCACCCTGCAGCGAGCTGCCAGCGCCTGACACGGCCCCGCCGCGCACCGGGCTGCTGTTCCCCCGAAGATGTAAAAAGGGCAACTTTTAATATCATTTCCCTCCTTGTAGAAAGGCATAATAAGTAATCATGTTACCCATCAGCCCCGGCTCTGTGCTGGGGTTATGTACATTACTGACAGTGAGAAATGGCCTGCCTGAAATTTAACCCAGCACTTACCTCTAAAGAGATATATGCCAGTGTGTGTGTGTGTGTGTGTGTGTTCATCTCTGTGTGTGAGAGGAGGAAGAGCAAAGAGGGAGAACAGAAAAAGTGAAGTCAAAGGGCACTCGTCTGCAATTTCAAGACAAATCTCCTCAAGTCTCGGGAGCAGAACAGCGTGTCCTCATCATCGTCTCCTCTAAACTTCCCACTGATGAGGAAACCATGCAAATCGCATCGCTTCACACTGATCCGTTCAACAGGAAGCTGCCGTTTTAAAGTCCAGACACGGTTTACATTTCGCAAAAAAAAATCCTCCGCTGTGATTATTCGACATGATTGTCCCCAAAGGCGGCGCGGTGGCAAGAAGGTTCTGGGTTTGATTCCCAGGCCTGCATGGGGCCTCTTAGGGTAGAGTTAGCATGTTCTTCCCAGTTCTCTGCAGGTTCTCCAGCATCATCCAGTTTCATTTCCACCTCAGTTTTACTTCTTAAAGGGATAGTTCACCCAAAATTCAAATTTCACTCATTATCTACTCACCCTCATGTCGACTAAGGGCTGGGAGGATTTTCAGAGTCCTCCGTGCCTTTTTGGGAGTTATGGGTGGGTCCACGCAAGCAGTATTTGTCCATATAATGGTTGTGAATGGTGCTCACTTTTCTTTGTCCAAAAAGACACACCAAAAAACATCCAAATACAGTACCTCCATACTGCTCGTCTGTAATGTCCCTCTTGTATTGAAGCCCCGACATGAGAAATTGTTGACTGGAGACTCTGATCTGCCTGTAGTGTGTGAATGTGTGTGTGTTATTTGTCTCCTTCCCCTGTGACCCTATACTGTACCTGGATAAGTCATGTATAATATTGAACAGAATAGAGTCTCAAACTGTTTTACATCAAAGACTCCTAAACTGACACAGATTAGACCACGGACCATTGGACAGAATTAGGAAACAAACACCAGAAATACACAAATATTGACTGAATGTTGCTTTTTCAGTCAATGTACGACGCTCAAATTAAGGCCAATGGCATGAATCTTAGGAAGAATTTAGAGAAATTTGGGGGAAAAATTAATATTTCTGAAAAAAAGTTGTGGAAATCATAAGTCCAGCAAAATGAGGTTTCACTTTAAATACTTTATTTTTATCTTGCAGGAGGTGGACTGTCACACACAGAAGTCTGTACGAGAGTGCACACTGAGATTTGGTTACATCAGGTTACTATAGGCACAAGAGTGAGAAGGAGCCATGTGCTCCTCCTTGGAGGCGGCATCATACATTGTCCAATAACATTAATGCATTCTTGCAGAATAAGTTTGCATAGTACAACTTTGCACTTAGTGGACATGTCACTGGACTATAAACTCATATGTAAAGGCAGGAAGAGAGTGGTTGTCTGTAACTGAGGGTTTGTTGTGGTTTTTTCACACCTCAGCATGTTGACATTTCGTTGACATCTCACCGTGGTTTTGGATATGGAGACAACTGTTTGCTTAAGAAGTAATCATCATAAAATAACAGGAACCAAGTCGGACACCTGCATGCTGCCCCATGCACAGCAGACAAGTGCAACTTGCGCTATCTCCGAAGTTCACCTAAAGTTCATCTTCAAAGTTCAATCAAGGGTCATAAACATAAAGAATTCCATTACAAAGTGCATTACATGTATTACTTTTTTCCCCCAGAAATTTCTCTAAATTTTGAGAGAAAGTTGGGGACTCCCTTGAACCCTCTCAAGGGCCACTGGTATAGAAGACAATGGATGGATGGATGGATGGATGGATGGATCATTTTCAGGTTTATTTAGCTCCACCTACTGTGACGTTTGTGTTAATCATCTATAAATCACATTCAGAGCCCATGACGTGAATGAATGAATTAATACTTTATTTCAAACATGTGAATAATATATTACACTTGAAGCACTAGTCGATAAAACCCTTTGTATGTTTGAAAAGGAGTAGGAAGAAGCATTAGCTTATTAATTCCTAGTACTACAGGTTATCTTACTTTCTGTGTATCCTGTTTTTTTTTAATACTCTCAACAACAACACCATAACTGCTTGTGTCAAAATAAATAAAATAAATGACAAGTATGGCAAAGATAAACCTTAGTGTTGTGCTTGATGATTTAGATTCACTCACATATAAGACAAGTTGGAAGACAAGAGAAAAAAAAACATAAAGCACGTGATGAAAAATTCATGTAACAGAGGTCAAATTAACCTTTTCATTCATTTAAACATGCTGATTACTACATATCCCACAATGCATGTCTCTATACCCGACCCCTTCATGTGTGTCACGGTGCTGTTGGAGGAAACAAGCTTTTTGTCACTTTGGGTGAAGTCGCCCTTTATTCAAATTTCAAAACTGTTACAGTAATTAGTGTTTTAGCTGGCAAACATTCAGCTCTGAGGTAATTAAAAACATGTGATGACTACATCCAGGAAATGATGGCAGAAAAATAAATGAGCAGCTCAACATTAATTAGTGATTGTAATCAAGTGACATCTGCTCCTGATGATCCGCTCTAAGTGATTCATAGCAGCAAAGTTAGCGCTCATTTATTTATTTTTTTTCTCTGAATGTAATAAAGAAACAGCTCAATTCTGAAATAACTCTCTCGGAGCCTGAATGCCTCTCGCCTGTGAACACCATCTGATGACTCAGTGACATCACCAGTGGCGTAGCTAGGTTTTCCATCCTCCTCCCCCTCCTCCTCTTTCCCTCCTCCAGTCCAGTCATCCCTTCCACACGCGCGTCCCGAACACAACTTCCAGCAGCGCCACACACTAATAAAGCACAATTAACTTCTTTCCCTCCATCTTATAAATATTCATTAGCTCAAGCATGTTGTCGTTTTGTTCAAAAACGATTGCAATCGAATTAGCATAATTAAACATTATCTATGGTAACGCTGGTGGACGAGCCAGACTCCCCCAGCCGTGTTCAGATGTGTGTCAGTGCAGCAGCAGCGCACAAGCATGATGGATAATATAATTACGTTTGGGAGACAATGGGAGCCCTGCAGTATTGTTATTAATGTGCTCTGTTAATAGCAACGGCCCCTACAAGAATAAGCATGTCTGTATGTCTGTGTGTGTGTGTGAGTGAGCAAGTGTCTATGTGTGATATGGATTTTGTATGTTTATGTGGGTACAAGTTTCTGCGTTTGTGTGTATAATGACGAAAGTAGAGGAAATGAGTGTGTGTGTTTGTGTGCTTTGCAAATCTGACCATAGATCAGTCCACTTTCGGCCTTTTATTAAAGTCTGAACTAGTGCCAGAACTCCTTTTTATGTTTTTACTGGACGCCATCCAGAAAAAAACCCCAATGTCTTTACATTTTCAAGATGAACTACACGATCCAACGTGTGATCTATACGAAGGATTACTATTATTTATGTTTTTTTTTTTTTTATTGCTGCCCTTAATACTCCTTTGTTAATCTATGACTAAATGTACAAGTGAAGTAAACGTTTGAGGCTTTATGAGAAACAAATCAGAAACAAAGGTGGAGATATCCCATCGTTTTAGATACTGAAAACTAAATCACAAACTTCCCCTAATTGCAGCTTTAATGCTAATGCTACATGATTAGCTTCACATGCACAAGTGAAAACAAAGTGAGAAACAATATGGAAGTAGGGTCACAGCTGCTGCAGTAATACAGGAGGTATCATTCAGTTTTGATACAGTGACATGGGAAAATAAAACAATGCTGTGTGGATGAATGATAATTTTAGCAGAATGACTTGAAAATCATTTAGTATTAAAGTAAGTTACCTCATCAATTCTTCAGTGGTACATTTTTATGTGTGCATGTTTTTACTATTGATGTGCTTTTATTTTGAAGTCTCTGTTTTGGAGATGCAGCCTCGTCCATGCACCACGTAGCTACTGTACAGTGTGTGTCTGGTTCTGGTCTTTTTATAGACTCCTCTTTTATCTGTCCTGTAAAACTCTGATTAAAGGGACTGCGTTGAAACACGTTGTACTGTAAAAAAAAAAAAAGAAAAAAAAACCCTCTTCCAGTAAACCGACAGTGTTGAGTGGATGTTTTGTGACTGGAGCTGGTGGTTTTACTGGTGAAGCAGCGGCGACAAGTTCCCGTGCCTCACGTAGTCGTCTCATTGGTCTGTGCTTCGTTCCTGTGATGATCTAAAATGCTGTTTTAGGAAATGTGTTCATACTTGCCGTCCTGACGTTGACACTTGTGGATTTCACACTCACGCCTCCCGCCGCACCAGAGCGGATCCTGGGATGAACCCGTCTGCAGATCCACATGTCGGTCCACGTGCGTTTGGGGCGTGTCCGTCTGACGAGGACACTCCCTGCTCGTCTGAACGGCGAGTAGCTAAACAGAGACACTGGATGAGTCATAAGGGTTTGTGTGTGTGTGTGAGTGTGTGTGAGTGTTCTCATCCATTCACCACAATAACACAGACCTCACAGGCCAGCGGCTCCGTGCCCAAACCCATTCATCCTGATGACAAGCTCTGTTTACATAGCGATGGTTTCTTACCGACAGAGAAGCACGCACTGAAGTTTGATCTGAGTTTTAACAGTTAACGGGTGTAAAAGCTGTGATCTGCAACCGGACCGACCCGGTTCATCTGTTCATCTACCGTTGAGTCTTAGTTCCCTCTTCACTCTGACTGCAAGTGGAAAAAATAAAGAGTATAACTGCAAGAGAGGAAACGGCAGCTGGATGTAGCCAAACTGTTTTGTTTTGTTTTTTTAGAACTTAATTACCCACAATTCCTCTTCAGTGATCTCAGTTATGGCTGGAATGAGTAACTGTCGCACACTTCTGAATCTGAAAGTAAAGGTTCAACCACAGCAAAGATGGCAGAAGCTTGAACTAGCCTGTGCTAGCACGGCTATCAAACTCAATCCACCTGTTTAGGGTTGCCAACCGTCCCTTAAAGGGACAACGAGGAGTTTCTATTTGGTTATAAAAAAAGTCTCACGTTAATGTGGATGAATCTACGTTACCCACACTTGTTAATGGGCCCATTTTCGATAAATATATCGTTTTGTCTCTATCGTTATTTTGTTATTATTAGTGGTGGCGGAAATGCTGGTCGAGCCGAACAGCATTTTTTACTTTCGGTTTCGCAGCGAGTTATGAGAATAACGCAGCTGAATCGCCATTTATGGTGGGAACTACGACGGTATGTGATCGTCTTCGAACCTCTGACTTTAATTATTGATGAATGAAAACATGAGTCTGTCTTGCACCGGTCAAAGAATTTTACGGTGTGCGCGGAGGCTCATAAATGTAGTGTGAAAACGCTTCGCTTTTCCAAAACTCCTCGTTGTCCCTTTAAAGGTATAATGTGTAGGACTTCCCCCCATCTAGTGGTGCGGTTGCATATCTGAACGTATTCTTGATGTTGCATTCACGTGAAATGGGGCAGACGTCAGACAGACAACAGACGCTGCACGTAACAGGATAAACAAGCATCTATGTAAACAAGTGGTCCGCCAGCACGAGGCAAAACAACACAGGCCTGACAATATGTTGTCATGGTGATGTCGTATTGTTTACCTGACCCACGTTTTACCGTCTTTCTCTGGTGGAGTAAAATGACATCCGGTTGGTTTGCCGACGGCCGTCTGCCTGACTGCACCTGAATGCAACACCAGTGCCTCCGTCCTTCCTCACACTACACAGTGGTGACAGTTTTAACAGGCCAAGCCCACAGCTCCGCTGAGTTTCTATGGTTACCTACGGTCACGCTGCCACTCAACGTAAAAAATGGCGATGCAACATGGCCGCCTCGGTTCGGTGCGTCGCCTGCTTATGTATTTGTAACGACTTGTAACAACTCATTCTAAGGTACGAGAAAGCTTTCATTTGTATGCTTGTGTGATTCCACTTCAGTGAAATACGTATTTATGAAAGCAATATTTGATTTTTGTCAATAAAAAGCCAAATAAGTTACACACTGGGGCTTTAAAATTTTGGAATTTCAAATTTTTGGAAACTAAAAGACGTGTCCCTTATTGAACTGGTAAGGGATGCACTTTGTATTCCCCTGTCCCTTATTTTCACTTCAGAAAGTTGGCAACCCTACACATGTTGATCAGCTAACACTTCTGACTGTGACCCTGTCACGATGAACCAGACAAAGTAAAGACTACATACATGTACTGTATCATACAACCAGAACTAATTCAGCCCACATCATGTTTTTGCTTTGACAGATGAGTGGTTAGCGTATTTCTCTCTTTATTCTGCTACTCTTTTCTTTCTTTAGCAGTTTCCACAGTGTAAATTCAAACACAGGCTATTGTTACAAAGATTTATTTTCAAATTTTCAAATTTTCATCTCCGTCGCTCTTTGACGTCCACTTATTTTTGTTAATCCTCTGTATTTTTCACAGGTGTCGAAGCCACTTGTTGCTTACTGTAAATCCGCAGTTGTGGAAAAGCAAAAGCTACAATAGAAGTCAGCGGCTGAAATCCATTACTTTTCATGTTGTGCTGTTAAATTTTATGCATTAAAATCCATAAACTGAAATGTGCTACTTCCTGCAGCAGTTCCCATTTGAACAGACTTTATTCACATTGTCAGTTGAAGTAGAGCTGCTGCAAGACAAAGCTGGAAGTGTATGCACACAGTAGACAGTGGCTCTGGGTTATTACAGTAGCACATACACGAAATAAGTTACAGATTTATGTTTTATGCACTGTAAAAATTTGTCAGCATTTACTCTATGATAACAGAAATATTTGAATAGTTGTTTTATTTCTTCAGTTGCATAAATTTGCCAGTTTCACAACACATGAAATCAGTAGAAAAATCCAATACAGAGAAGTTACCGTGGTTTAATATGGATCAATCTGTTGGGTTGACAGCCAGACTCAATGAAATACTCAGTATTTCCCATTAGCAACTGAAAGAAACATCATCAGTCACGTCCAAAGACAGGAAGCTCTCCTCTGAATCCCACGCTGCTTCCTCTGGTTTGGGATTCAAACTGATAGAGGAGAAGATTTTTCCATTAACCTTCTTGTGTGGTTCAGCTTTGAATCAAGATCTGCCGACTTATTTGAAGAACCTTTGTGAAACGAAGCTTAATGAAAAAAACTAAAATTATCTCACTCTGCCTGCAGATATTTTCATTTTCAAAAAGAAAAAAAAAAAGACACGTGGATGTTCCTCCCTTTACTGTGTGAGAACATTGGGTACATAACATATTGATCTGATATTATTACTTCTCATTTCGGCGGCGAAGACGTGGGGGGAGATAGAGGAGACAGGATCACGCTGTGGTTTGAAGTCGTGTAATTGTCACAGTTAAACGACTCTGGCAGCTGTGACACTTTGAAATCACAGGTCAGGACTTTAATACCTGGCAGTCAGAGGAAACAGGCACTCCCAGCTTGTGGCCCCGCGGCGCTCCGTCAGAGTTCACAGAGGGCGTAATAAAGGAAATTATACTAATAACTGGTGGGGGGATATGCATAGCGGGTTATGTAATTGTACTCTATATCAATCAATAAAGTCTTGACCTGGGAAATGAGCCCAGCATTAAATCTGGGGAGTCGGTTCTTTGGCACCTGCTGTGAGCACCGAAATGAAAATCAGCATGAAGTGAAGGGAGAGGGAGGGAAGAGCTCTAGCAGTGCAGAGGGTCTGTGTGTGTGTGTGTTGGTGTGTATGTGTTTAATATGCTGACTGACAGGACTGCAGTGTGTGCAGTGCATGATATGGTGATGGTGATGGTGGTGGAAGGGGGAGGGGTTGTAGTCCTCCAAAAAATGTTGCCATCACAGTGTCGGAGACCAGACGGAGCAGAAAAGCTAAACAAAAGAAATGTTCACTCTTTTACAAATTAAATTCAAATTAACAAGATTAACAAAGGTCAATTAAGGAAACAGCAAATTAAAGGAGAATTCCGGCCATTTTTTTGACTCCTAAATCGTTGTCCTGATGGTCACCCAGTGTTGGGGGAGCAAAAACACAATTAAAATTGATGCAGGCAAACCGGAGTTACACCATGGTTACCCGGCGCTAGGGATAGCGACAACGCTAAACTATGGGGGCAATTCTTTCAACCACAACAAACACTCAGAAAACAACCAAATATCTATGGTACATGACTGGAATCCTTACGAGACACCACTGAACTCATATAGTGTACAGTATAAACAGTATAAACTTTGTGTTTTTGCATGTAGCCACTGACCTCAGATAGCCGAACTCTGAAACATCCTGGAAAGACCAAACAACACAGTATAGGGGGCCTTGTAAAGACACCGGGGGACAGAAACAAACAAGTCGTTCAATATTTCAAATAAAATATGATTTGGACAAAATGATTTGGACTAAATATTTAAACAGAAAAACTGTCGAACCATGAAGCAAACTTAGAGTTATTAAAATAATCAAATCTCAAAGAAAAGGCACCTCCTCCTCTGGCACCTCCAAGTTGGTCTCCTCCACTTCCTGTCCCGCCGCAATAAGAGCCCATTTTGAATGGTGAAGCTTCCTCTTTGGACCTGGGAGAGAGTTTGCCAGAAAGAAAAAAGAGAGAGTTTGCCAGAGGAATAAGAGTTTGAACAAAAACAAAATAAAGTTTTATCTAACAAAAGCTAATAAGCTAACAACCAAACCATCAAATAAATGGTGCTTTAAAACAACAAAGACCGTGTTAGTGTCATTATTGGAAATATATGGCCTATACTTATATGTATAAAATAAAATACTAAACTTAAGTGTTGTGAACCACACACAGTGAAGTCATCCAGCAGCAGCGCATCTCTGCACTAAAAGTTCATTATTGTCTCACAGCCTGCAGTGACAACAGATTATTATTGTGCAACACATCAGCAGCAGCTGGAAACTTAGTTAATGTGGTGAATTGAGCAAATGTGAGCGACTCAGACATGGGGGAAAAAAAAAGAAAAGAAACTGAACATAAATATGTCAGATGAAAATAGGAAGTCTGATAACTCTGGTTATAATTGTTTGATTTGTGCTGCTGTGATATATGAAGACGTCCTGTCACTGTGAAGACTGTATAATAACACGCACATACATGGGGTCTTACACCTACTTTATATACCTATCATTGAAATGAATCATCAGACACATATTTTGCAGCAACTCTCCTTTTTCTCTCTCCGCTTCATGGAGGTTTTTATATTTATTGTTTCTCCTTTAAAATGTTTTTATTGTCTTTTTTTTATTGTTTCCATTTTATTGTTCCCTCCATATATATTCTTTTTTCTTTTGCGTGTTCATTAGTCTCCCATCGTTTTACTGCTCATATTTCTGCGGTTTATCGTTGGCCTTAACTCGCAGAAAATGTGCTGTACACATAACGTCTGATTTATTGACTGATTTTACGCTCTCCTACTTATTCAGAGTCGGGGTAGACCTGTCCTTGAGAAGAAAAATGGTCTGCCACACAGGAAGTGATACTTTTTTATAGGTATTTATGGCTTGTTTAGGATGCACTTAGAGGAAGAAGTGGTTAGCCTGTTAGCATCAGCAGTTATGGCCAGACACCAGGAACCTTTGTCAGTTTAGGGCTTCAGAAAAATGTGCCTCCTAGAAATAACTTGTTTAATGCCTGAAAAATGAAACAAGATTGTAGTTGGAGTTTCTTCATCACATCTTTACAGCTAAACACCTCCTTGGCTGATGAGTGGCTGATGAGTGTCATGTGACCAGAGCTGTAGGATGATGGTTAGAATAGAAACACTCTGTCAAAATTAAATAATTACCAAACATTTAGATTAGAGATCCACATCTGAAGAGGACATAATGTGGGTCCATATCCAGACCATAGTCTGCCTCCTCGTGACCTCTGACCTCTGTGGTGCTATTCTTGTTTTTCTGAATGTGCTTCATGTTTTATAACTTTTCTCTCGACGTCATTGAAAATGAACATCTGCCCATAATGACTCAAGATTAAAATGAAGGTTAAATGAAATGAAAGCAATATTTGATTCTCCCAACATGATTACCATGGTCAAAATAACTCATGATACCAATGGTTTGGCAATATCAATATAGACAATTTGGAAAATTTAAATCTAAAATCAGTCAAATTAATATTTAATTTTGTCATGACTAATCAGTGAGACTCCAAAATGAACGTTGGTAAGTAGATCAGATGAACTCATGACCTACAATGATCTTCCATCACTGCTGTTACTGGTGTATCATGACTCCCATTGTTAAACAAGGACTGAGCCTATAAAGGAAAAAAACTGGATGTAAAAATACATGTTGGAAAGTTAGAGGGAACCATAAATGCATCATGAACAAGGCAGTGAATGCATCATATTTAGGCCCCGGGGACGCAAACCAGTGAATTTTGACGTGTAACTTTGTTTATGAGAAACGTTTACACTTGTGTTTGGGGTTTGTGTGGTTGATTGACAGGTTTTTCAGCCCGTCACATCGTCCACAGAAAAACGTGGAACGCTGTGGCTTCAGGAGCCTGTCAACAAGCGTCGACCGCTCCGCCCGGTAACGCCTCTGACATCCACATAGGGTTCAGGTGGTTTCATTCTGCTGTTTGCAGGAGCTGGATCTGATCTGTAACCTTTAGGGTGGTGTACAGCCACGAGGCCGACCGGTCTCCAACTAACATTCAAAAACTTCACAGGGAGAAAGGTTGAGAAAGGTCAGAGCTGAGAGGCCTCGGCTCAAAACCACTGTCGTAGGTTTGCAGGGGGGGAAATCTTTCACTTCTTTATAGGTCAATGGAGTGTTTCTTCTAAAGGTCAGAGGTGTCCGACGTCTTCTCTCCCTTCTTTCCTTCAAAGCTCCGACACGACTCACTTTTCTGATCCGTGTGTGTGACACATGAAAGTTTTTTTTGTTGGGGGGGGGTTGCCTGGACTTCAAACTTCACGCCGGCCGCGACGAGTCTTTCAGAGGCGATGCGGCCCGAGATGAGATACGATGGGAGCCGTATCAACGCGGAAACGAGCCACAATGCCGCCATTACGCAAGATGTAATAATCGCTCCATCAAATAAAAAGGCAGGGAGGTGGGGGGAGGGGGACTAATAAGCATATTAACGATGAGAGAAGAGTGAATTTTAATCACAGATAAGAATTTTATCAGCCTTTCGTGGGCATAAATCTATCCCACACTTTAGCCTGTCGGAGAGATATTACAAACTGGATTCAGCCTGAGACGGGGGACATGAAAAAAAAAGAAAAAAAAAAAAAAAGGAAAGTCTTGTTCATTATGAAAACATTAACTCCAGATCCATTTGTTTTCCATGCTAAAAGGGGTCCGCAGCAGAATACTAATCCAATCTGCTCTGAATAATGAAATCATTAATATAAATTTAATAAAATGTGCAGAGGTCTTTTTAGTGTTTCTGGGGGTTTTTTCATTTTATTTCAGGCCACCTTTTGCCGTGCAGCGAAGGCCCTCTGAGTCAATTCTGTAATTAAGACACATTAACACATAACACCTAACAGACTGGCTCAATTACCACAACGGCTATTAAATTATATTGGAGCGCGAGGCGGTGGAAACGACGGTGGTGTTCGTTATGGAAACTGCGATCCACAAATTTCCATCGCCGAGCTCCTTTATGAACGTATTAAAAAGAGAGAAAAAAAAAAGAAAAAGGAAGGACTCATATTCTCAGAGTAGGAATTGTCTGAACCCTCCACTTCGATATGAACTGAAATCAATAACTGAACTTTATTCAGAGGTGTGATCACAGATGGTGCAGCACTAGGAGTGTATACGTACTGTATATAGCAGCCTATTTAAGTCCCTTTACATGCAGTATCAACACTCTCCTGCCTCCGTGTGTGTGTGTGTGTGTGTGTGTGTGTGTGTGTGTGTGTGTGTGTGTGCTCAGCAGAGCTACAGTTTCATGGCAGCATGAGGAGAGATGAAGTTGGCCTCAGCTATGCAATGAGAATATTATTATGCACTTAAAATGAAATGTATGTGGCAGAAAGTTTCCCTGGAACATTTGCACGGCTGTAATTTGGGGTCTTGAAGCATATTTGAGAAGCCTCAGACGTGGTGTCCACACAGTGGGGAGTGAGGGGATGTTTAAGTCATTACTGCATGATTAAAAGGAAAAAAAAAAAAAGCAGCACGATGGAGAAATGAAATATTTTCTCTTGTGTTGTGGCGCCCCCTGCTGCATGATTGTGTTATTGCAGCTATAGGGATCCACGTTACTGTAATACAGCAGCTTGGGTAGGGAAGGATCACTGTAAAGCAGTGGTAACTTCCCAACCTTTTTTGGCTTGTGACCCCATTTTGACATCACAAATTACTGGCGACCCCCCACGATCACGATGTGCCAGCTCAGATATTTTTATATGCTGCATTTAGTTTGAACTCGATTTATATTCGAAAAAGTGAAAGTATCCACAAGTTTCCAAACTTCATTTATGGTCAAAACCGGAAGCTGGTTTTGCTCTTCCGGTGGAATTTTCCGTTTCCGTTTCCATGGTTTTCAGTCGTTGTCATAGTTGCGGTAAACGCATGGATCTATTAACATTGGCTTTTAACACAGATGTCAATTTGTGTGATATCCATTGTTAAAAGCTGGTGTGAAGATCCAGCGTTTTTAATGTTCGGAAAAAGGTGGAGATTGTGTGTGGTGTTTTTAGTCACATTTTTAAAAGAATAATAATTATTTTAAAAATATATATCTTTATCAGTAAGTTTTTTTTTTTTTTTTTATCAATTACAACACATTTCAGGCGACCCCATTTGAATTTCATGGGGTCCCGACCCCAAGGTTGAAAAACACTGCTGTAGTGCCTTGATATCAACATAAAATGTAGATACTAATACACAATACTTTATCAATCCCCAAAGGGAAATTCATTTGTCTGTCAACTCATCGACCATTTGCAGACGAATAAAAGAACTTGATGGCTGAAGGTACAAAGGATCTTCTTTCTTTGTGTTATTATGATTTTAAAAACTGTCTCTACTTTCTGAGTCGTCACCAATATCTCCGGCTCCTCATCACTCTTGATGGGCAGAGAGTTGATATTTCCCATGATGACCGACGGCAGAAAGGACCCAGTTCATCTCCACTTACAGGCCTTTAACCTTTGCACCACCAGCAGGACGGCAACCGCGAAAGCATCTCTTCATCTCAGCTGGAACAGGGTGGCGTCAGAAGAAGCTCCTCTCTGAAGAATCTCCTCTCCACACAGAAGTAGTTTGTAAAATATGACAAAAATCAGAAGAATCAGCCTTAATTGTCACTATACAGAAGTACAGCGAAATAACAGCAATCAACCCGTCTGTACATATACAATACATACAATAAGACAGACAGAACAGGATGACTGGGCGATAAGAGGGGGTTGAGTAAAAACTCCAAACTACCAGACAGAGATGTTCACAAATCTTTTTTTGCAAGTCCAAGTCAAGTCTCAAGTCTTTGAGGGGTGAGACTTCATCAAGTCTCAAGTCTTTGGTCACGAGTCCAAGTCAAGTCTCAAGTCTCTAAAAAATAAAAGTCTCCTGTCTCTTCTGGTTGTAATGACCCTTCTATCATCTGCTGCTATCCGGTCTACTAAGACTACTGCACAGCTAAATCTAAGAAATTCAAAGTATTTACTGTATTATTATCACTCCTTTATCTATTAGCATACAGTATTGATTAGTTGTTTATTATATGATCACTTTAAACCGGATATTGCAATGCAATATGAAGAAAACACACAATGAAAGCTTTCCTTTAAAGGAAACTGTATTCTGAGTCAAGAAAGAATCAAGGCTGCTCTGCCCTCTGCACTGGCCTTTTCTCTTTTTTTTGCTTTGTTGAATTCATAAAACCCTTTGATGAACAACATGGAAAATTATTTAGGCTGTTAATTATATAGGTCATAAGATCTGGATGATATAGTTAACATCTTTATGTGTAGCAAAACCTTTCTGGAACCGCATGTTCCTGAGAGAAGAACTGGTTGTTATTATTTTTTTAATTAGCTCCGTCAAATGTTCATAAAAGTAGATTCACAGGTAGAACAGCTTAGTTTGACTTCACATAACCCTATATTGGGATATTTTTCTGGAACTTAAATAGTCTCTTACTCAAAAATAACTGATTGACTTCAAACACAAACACAAAATCTAGGCTATTCTTGTGTCTTCAATGTGTCGAGAGAAGGTTGACTCAAATTAATATTTGCCAATGCCATCAGCATTACTCTTTGCCTATATCACACTGTCAAATAAAGTCTCAAGGCCGTTTGGATTCTTGTGTATTCAGCAGCAAATCTAAATTACACACAACAACAAAATGATTTTGAAATAGAAGTTACACTTTTCAAAGAAGCTCTAAATGATTTAGGTATCTTACTTTTAGATTTATTGTGGTTTAATCATGGGTGGCACAGTGTTTAGTTTTCAGTCGAAAGACGTGTGCAGTGGAGTGAGTGGACTGTGAATGTGAGGTTTGAGGTTGTTTGTCTCTTTATGACGACCCCGTGATAGAGGTGTAACCCCGCCCTCACCTTCTGTCAGCTGGGGTTGGCTCTAGACTGTCAAATCTGCTTTAATTCTGTCAAATCTGATTTTGGGACTTGAGTTTCGATGGCACTGGATGTAACATCAATAGGCTATAGAAACTTGAGTTCTAATTGTGTGACCAATGTATATAATATGTAGACATGTATTGACATCATGATATGGGAGCTGTCTTGTATTGTCTGTGTATTGTTGTGTTGTGTTTCTGTATTTTTTGTGTTTTATGTTGTATTTGAACATGGATTGTATTGTATGGGACATAAATTGCATTGATACATGGTAAATATGTTGTATGGACCCTAGGAAGAATAGCTTTGGCATTTCCATAGCTGATGGGGATCCAAATAAATCAATCAAAAAACCACCTGTGACCCTGCACAGGTAAGAAGTGTATAAACGGATGGATTAAGGGAAGGATGGTTTCATGACTCTACAGCCACAAGAGGGCAGCACTAAACCAGATTATGGAAATCCATGTCCTGATACCAGATACTGTCTCATCTGTTTACTGTGTATTTACACATTAACGCTAATAAGGAAGAGAGGCAACAAGGAGTCGACTCTGACGTTCATGAAGCACTTGGACTTTTTTTGAATCACTTTATGTGCTTTGGCTTCACAACACCAGCGTCTTGTTTCTGGAAAAGTCTTGAAAGGTGACGCAGCCTTGGACGTGAGACAGGTCGTCCTACCTCGCAGGGCTTCATGAAAAAAAAAAAAAAGAGAGAGATCAGATTTAACCAGAGTATAAATCTCCTCGGGACAGGTTTGTGCTGCTGTGGTCCTCATCAGGACTCACTGTGTGGCTCCAGCTCCTGGCAGCACCTGCCTGGAGCTTTTTTCTTGTCAGCTTCATCCATCTGTCGGGTCGAACTGTTAAATCACTCTGAGCCAGATCTGCTCTCTGCCAGATAAACGTCAAACTCCGAGCTCTGCCTGACTCTGGACTCACATGTCTATTAATGTGTATTTGTAATGTGAGAGCTGTAGTTTTGAATATTTGAATATGTTTGGTTTACTGCATAAAAGGACATTTTCACCATAAAACAGTAGCAACAAACACGTCATCCCTGTACTGTACATCTGACTGAATATTATATCACTGTATGTGTGTACACCTGTGTCCTTTCGCCCAAATACAAACTCTATTGGGCATTTTGAATTTTATGTTAGATGAATAATGGACAAAAATCCCTAAACTTCCTCCCAGTTCACTGCTGATGTGTCAGAATTCAAATGAGCTCAGTCTCAAAATGTCAAAAGGAGCCTGGAGAGGAAAATCCAGGGTCCTCATTTGGTGCCGTAACAAGATAATATGTGTGTTTCATTAAAATGTCTGAAAACACAAAATTCCCTGTGAGCATTTTGCAGCAGCCAGGATGAAATCACACATCTGTGCATTAAAAACCCCGCATACACCTTTGCACAAACATCGACTGCATCTCGTGTCCTGACGTGACTCATCCTCACAATTCACTTTTATAAAGTAGTGACAACATATTTCTCCTGCTTGGACGAGAAAAGGAAAAACTGGAAAATTAAAGAATTGTTAAATTTGTTGAGGAAGTATGGAATAACCATCATCATCATCATCATTATTATCATCATCACTTTCTCAACATTTCCATCCAGCACAGATTCTGCTGGGAGACGGACGGTGTGAGGAGGAAAAGAAAAGAAAGAAAGAAAGAAAGAAAGAAAGAAAGAAAGAAAGAAAGAAAGAAAGAAAGAAAGGTAAAGGCCTGGCTCTGTGTCTGTCAGCTTCTGTTTGAAAGGTGAATCGACAGCTCAGTTTAAATGGCTCTAATTTATGGTGGCGGGGTCTCATGTGGGCTGTATGTTAACAATTGCCTGGCTGGTCGCGGGGGAGGAGGGGAGGGGGGTAGATGGGGGGAGGGAGGGGGCATGCTGGCTGTCTGTCTGGTCTGGGTGCCAGCCAAACACTATTCATCACACACTCCCAGAGAGAAACACTCACTCTCCTCCTGCTGCCGACCTCCACACTGTCAATTCACCAGACGCTAAACACATCCAGAGGCAGCTCCTGTGTGTGTGTGTGTGTGTGTGTGTGTGTGTGTGTGTGTGTGTGTGTGTGTGTGTGTGTGTGTGTGTGTGTGTGTGTATGTGTGGACTATAGTATCTATCTATCTCAGTGCAGGTCAGAACGACTGTCCCTATTATCTCAGATGAATATGATGCACATATCTTG
The DNA here is from genome assembly GCF_905171665.1 of Trachurus trachurus. Taxonomy (NCBI): domain Eukaryota; kingdom Metazoa; phylum Chordata; class Actinopteri; order Carangiformes; family Carangidae; genus Trachurus; species Trachurus trachurus. Next base: position 7,055,182 of record NC_139900.1, read on the forward strand.
ACCGGGCTGAAGATTCAAAGCCACAGTGACGTCGTCGCCTCGTGTTTATTTACTGTCCCTTTTATCTTAAAGGTATAATATGTAGGAATTCCCCCCATCTAGCGGTGCGGTTGCATATCGGAACGTATTCTTGATGTTGCATTCACGTGAAATCGGGCAGACGTCAGACAGACAACAGACGCTGCATGTAACAGGATAAACAAGCGTCTATGTAAACAAGTGGTCCGCCAGCATGAGGCAAAACAATACAGGCGTGACAATATGTTGTCATGGTGATGTTGTATTGTTTACCTGACCCACGTTTTACCGTCTCTCTCTCTCGTGGAGTAAAATGACATCCGGTTGGTTTGCTGACGGCTGTCTGCCTGACTGCAACATCAGTGCCTCCGTCCTTCCTCACACTACACAGTGGTGACAGTTTTAAAGGGATAGTTCACCCAAAATTGGGCTGGGAGAAGTTTCAGAGTCCTCCGTGGCTTCTCTGAGTTACAGGGGGTCTCGACGTAGCAGTGCATGTCCATATAACGGTTGCAAATGGATACCAACTGTCTTTGTAACAAAAAGACACACCAAAAAACATCCAAATACCTCCATGCTGCTCGTATGTAATGTCCTTGTTTGTAGCGGAAGCTTCCGCTACAAAACAAGCTTGAAAAATAGACTTATTTAATTTTTTTCGGGATAATTTCGCATTTTGAGGCTTCAATACAAGACGGACATTACATACGAGCAGCATGGAGGTATCTGGATGTTTTTTGGTGTGTCTTTTTGTTACGAAGACAGTTGGTATCCATTTGCAACCGTTATATGGACATGCACTGCTACGCCGAGACCCCCTGTAACTCAGAGAAGCCACGGAGGACTCTGAAACTTCTCCCATCCCTTAGTCGACATGAGGGTGAGTAGATAATGAGTGAAATTTCAATTTTGGGTGAACTATCTCTTAAACAGGCGCTACCTGGAAAACTTTCTCCCCGAGCCAACAGCTCCAGTGAGTTTCCCTGGTTACCTACCTACGCTGCCACTCAACGTAAAAAATGGCGATGCAACATGGCCGCCTCGGTTCGGTGCGTCGCCCACTTATGTATTTGTAACGACTTGTAACAACTCATTCTAAGGTACGAGAAAGCTTTCATTTGTATGCGGGTGTGATTCCACTTCAGTGAAATATGAATTTATGAAAGCAATGTTTGATTTTTGCTAATAAAAAGCCAAATAAGTTACACACTGTGGCTTTAAATCAAACATATGGATCCTTTGTTTGTTGCTGTGCTGTCGGGAAGTTTGTTGTCCCCTAAACAACCTCAGCTGAATGAGAATCAACTCAAGCAACCGGCGTCACTTTCTTGATCCGTTGCTCACTTGAAACAACAATAAAAGGTTTTACAACCTCAGAGTTTCTTTTTTTATATATAATTCTATTACAGGCTAAATCATGTTCATACCAACTATATTTTCATTTCCAGGCGATATAGTTTACAAGGTTCGACTCTTTGACATTCTGTGCAGGACAAGTAGACTTTTCCATCTGAGGTAATGGCACACTAATAAAATGGCATCTTAGTTTTAAGTATTGAACTTAATATGAGCATGTTACTGCTTCTGGGAATCGTTGGAACGAGCAGATACGGCCCGAAGGAAGATATGTGATATCATCGCACTGCGTGGAAAACAAGATCTTGTCGAAGTTTTTAAAGTTTTCTTTTATAGATTTTTGCAGCGTTGGCCCAGTGGTTATGATGATGACTGATGAGAGTGATTGTTGGATGCACAGACAGACAGACAGACAGAGAGACAGTTGGGTCTAAATTTTTCAACAGTTTGTTTATATTTTAGGAACCAAATATTTGGCAGCAAATCTTAACAAGTTAAAGTAGCTCAAATGTTTTATTATCAAAGTGCACGTGCGGCTTTAGGACGTCCTGCTGCAGGACCAGGAGACATTATATTAGGTATAAAGGTAATTTCCATGAGTGGTTTGGACAGTATGAATATTTAGGTTCATCTTGTGATGATTAATATAACAGATGGCTAATAGAATGAGATTAAATAATGATGCATGTTGCCTTTGCATACAGATTTTCTTTGATAAAAGTGTGTATGTGAGTGTGTGTGAGAGTGTATTTCTCTGATGCTGATCCCTGCAGACCAGAACCGTTGGAGGCTGTAATGTGGATCAATACGCCGCCGGTTCTGGCTCGCTCTGCAGCTTCTGTGGATTAAGCCCAGACCTTGTGATCTTGTGTTTTTTGGGGCTTTTATAACAACCATGAACCTCTACACCCAGAACTCTGGTGCTGCTGAACTCACCATAACCTCAAACTGCTAAATAAAAACAGATTGTGGAGCGCGGTTCTCTTAAAGTGAGGTTAGACTTATTCTCTTGATTAGTTGGTTGATCACAGATTCATCAGGGTTTTGCTTTCTGGACAGTAAAGGGTCTTTTTCAGAACAATATAGCTCTTCTTCTAGTCCGGTAAATAACCCCACTGATCTCCAGACCTCAGAGCTGTAGCTATAGAAACTGCACTTGTGGTATTTCTAGGCATCAAAGATGTGTTACCAGATTAAAAGCCAGCACTGGAGGTCGTCCAAGATGGAGGCAAATAGGAAGAAGCCCGGAGGTGCTGTTGCGTGGTCGCTGTTGCAATGGTAAAAAAATAAATAAATAAATAAAAAAAGTTCCCTGGCTGCTTAGCATTTTGGCCTCCATCTGTTAACTCCTACACCCTGGCTTTTCATTACAGCATTACCGCCGTGGCAAAAGGTCAGAACAGATCGGCCGTTGAGACGAGACAATGGCTACTTTCAGTCGACAGAGCCGTGGCCCGATAGAAGAGCAGCTGATCTCTGAGATCTGGGTTCACAGAGATGGGTCACAGCTGCTGGATGTTGGGGCTGCCATCAGTAAACCAAAATTGGGGCTGAGGTCAATCACTGGGGGGAAACTCTGAGCTGTTGAGGCTGTTTTGTGTTCATGAAAACTGCAGATGTCAGCAGTGAGGTTTGTATTAGAGGTGGGAGCTCTCACCCAAGTCTGACTCTTATAGAAAATTGGTCAGTACTGATGCAAATGCACTGATCTGGGTCATTTTCAACATTTAACAATGCAAAACCAAACCAAAAAAGTAAAGAATATGAAGTTCAATATGTATCATGTGCAATAATGAGCACATGATACATATTGAACTTCATATTCTTTACTTTTTTGGATAAATAAGGAAGAAAACGGCTCAGATATGAGTCTTGCTTTGACACAGTGAACTTTCCATTGGTTCAAAAGTGGAAATTTGAGGTTTGCAAAACAGTACCAGTGAAAATGTGTAGCTAAAAATAATATAAGTATGAAAAATACAACTTATTTCCAGGGTTAAATGTCTTGCTTTCTCGGACTGCACAAGAAAAATTTGTATCCACAGCAAAAACTAGAGTATCAGCGTTGGTTGAAGTGCATCTGAGGTCAAAGTAATTATTCAACACTTTATTTTTAACCTGATACTTTGATGAAAAAGTATTTTAGCCGTAATAGGACCAAGGTTTAAACTCTGCAAACATCTGTTCTGCAGAACTCTATCGGAGCACGGCACCGAAAACAGGCCATTTTTTTAATACGACCTCTCCCTTGATATCTCAGTGACCTCGCTGGTCTCTTTGCTTCCTAAGTCCCAACAGGTTTAATTAAAATACGTCCTCGTGGTTGAGTTGCATAAAAAAAATAAACATCTATCTGGAATTTCTGGTCGGACACAGGCCAAGAAAAAGAAAGGAAAAAAATTCTGTTTTCCAAACCGGGATCCAACTTGGATGCCACCAGGCCACAATTAGGAAGTTATAATTACGTTGACAGTCACGTCCTCTAATTGCTGACCAGAAACAACACAACTTCAAAACTGGTGCCAAACATAAGGAAAATTTGTAGTTTCCTTGATTTTGTTTAGAGTCTCGCTGCACATACGCCCTGCCCACTTCACATAGTGTTTACTCAGCTAACCAGCCCTGACTGAAAACCCAGCCCGAGCAAAACAACTTCTGCACGGCCCTGCAATCTGCGGCGTCTCATGTGGTTTCAGCCGCGCGGCTAGCCACGGGGCTAACGGAGCGCGCTAAGGCTGCGGAAGAAAGGCGCAAGGAGCGAGCGAGAGTGTGTGCCTGCGAGCGCTTATAATTAGAAAATGTTCCGCTCGCTTGCAATTACAAGGCCCTCCGCAGAGTGTTATTAAAGGCTCATTCTGTTCGGTTGTGCCCCTTGAAATGGCTCCCATGTGGTGTTTGTTTGCCTCGGCGACACGGGGCCACGGCGCGGAGAAGACTCCCAACAAAACCTAAACCTGAGGATTAGCTTTCTCTAGCTGATGGGGGGTGGGGTAAAGTACGAGGGGGGGGTCACTCTGGATACAGAGGCTGTCACAGCGAATTAAACATGTCTTCAGTCTGTGTACGCTGCACTCCTGAAGGCAGCTTCTTCTCTTTCAACACTCAAACAAAATACATCCAGTCGCTCTTTCCTCCCTCTCCGTAGACATAACAGCGCAGACCCATTAGTTGTTCCTCCTCCTTTTGTTCCAACACAGACTTTTCCTGAGACAAAACAGTTTTCAGATGAGGACAAAACTGTATCGGACTCTTTATAAGACCTTTGTCCCACAGTCGCGTAAAAATAATCCACGTATGGTAATTATGCTCAGAATAATTACAGAGGCGAAGACTGACCTTGTTCTGAGGACGGAGGCCGGTCTGGTCAGTGGCAAAGTTTTTTTTTTAAAAAGAGTCTAAAATCTTTTTCTGCACACTTTAGAGCAAGTTCCTCCATTTGACCTATTCTACCTTTTCAATAGAGTAAAATATTAGATATCTCGAAGCAGCTAAAGCAGTAAGCATAAATACAGTGAAGGTATCAAACCCAGAGAGAGGAGATGTTAAACACTGAGATGGTTTCTGGCTCTTAAAACTACAAATATATCTTTTTATGGATCAATTTCATCATAAGCTTCAGTTGAAAAACCAGCAGGAAAAAAAAGTGTAAAAATCAACATCAACATGAAGCTTAATCAATTGGTTTTCCTGTCTTTGCATCACACCAGTCTGCAGAAAGGTTGAAGAATCTGTGGGAGCAGCTTTTATTTATCATCTCCTCATCTACCGTGTACACAAGACGTGCACGGATGAGAAGCAGACAGTCGTGTTTACAGCAAACCAAAGTGTGCAGGTGAAGCAAAAGCAGCAGATCAACAGCAGCTGTGCTCCTACATCTTCATAGATAGATAGATAGATCCCTGTGTGCTCAATTGAGAGCTGGTATTCATGGTCTTCATATCGAGACAGGCAGATATGTCGGCACAGCAGAAGACGATAGAATTTGTAATTTATGTGACATCGAAGAGGTGGAGAATGAAATTCATTTTGTGTTCTACTGTCCTTTTTATAACTCTATAAGAAAAAAAAAAGTTTAGTAAAGTAGATCCAAATAACGAATTTGTGTGGTTAGACGAAGCTGAGAAGCTAAAACTTCTTTTTCATTTGAATTCTTTATTTCTTGAAAAGGCTTGGGCAATGAGACGAAGAGCGATATATATAGTTGAGTACTGAAAGTAATCTTACTGTGAGTTGTTTATTTATGTCACACCTGTGTGGCAGGTAACACCAACAGGAAGGACTGTCGGCCTTTGCTTTGTATTTGTTACAGTATTACAGTAAATGTGTCTTGTAATCTCATATGGGATGGGCCATAGTGGTGGCATGACACGAAAATAAAAAATGCATTCATTCATTGATTGATAGATAGATAGATAGATAGATAGATAGATAGATAGATAGATAGATAGATAGATAGATAGATAGATAGATAGATAGATAGATAGATAGATAGATAGATAGATAGATAGATAGATAGATAGATAGATAGATAGATAGATAGATAGATAGATAGATAGATAGTATCAACGTGGCGAGCCACATTGCTACTGCAGCTCCAGACTGTCTGTACAGTTTTGCACTATGGAAGAGTTGGAAGAAACCGGAGCTGAAGCTTGAAGCAGCAGTTAAAGGACGTCACATCAACCTATGATTATAAATGTATCTGAAATGTGTTGAGGACAAAGAAACAACCTGATCTGCTAATCAACACCACAAACTGCAACACGTCACCTTCATATTTTGCGGGGTTTTTTTCTTTCTTTTCTTTGCCCCGACCCCCCTGGCTCATAAAGCTGTCGCTTTCCATTCAGCGTGTTGTGAAGCCGGGACCTGACCTGCAGAGCAGACCTGATGCTCTGACATTTATTCACCCTGTGTGCCTGTCAGCAGTCACAGCTTAATCCAGCCAGGTGATAATGGAGCCTCCAGCTCTCAGGCCTGTGGAAGGAATCACCATAAAGTGCTTTCCTCCGGAGGGCTCCAGAAAATTCATGGGTACGGATCCTATCGTCCCCCCCCCCTCCCCACCTCCCCCCTCCTGTTTAATGTCTTCAGCAGAGCAATCTGTCTTTCATTAACTCACGCACACTTGTTTATTATGGAATAAATCTGGAGTTTAAAACATCTGACAGGATGTAGGATTACCCACAAAAAAAAAAAAAAAAAAAAATGGTGGCTCCCCTTTTTACCGAGGAGGGTGACGGCAAAATTCATTTCACCACACTATAAACTTTCATGATGTGGCGTTTCTAGTTATACGTGGTGTGATTTTCATTTTCTGATTTCAATTATGGATAATAACCTGTGTGTGAAATGTGCCAAATCCTCAATGCTGAGCTTTGTATAGACGGTATGGACCACTAGGGGGCGCTGTAGGACAGTATAATAGAGTTACAACAGTTAAGGGCATGTGCTCCTCTTCTCTGTTTCACCTCCTGTGTGTAGTTGTGTCTGTAAACTCCTGACGCAGACGACCCACTTACCGTGGACCGGCCCGACCCCTCGGGGGACTGATCGCTCTGGATGAGACTCCAGCTATAACGTCTCTGTCCTCTGAGTTTATACTGAGCTCGTCCGTCCCCGCAGCAGCAGCAGCAGCAGCAGCAGCAGCAGCAGCAGCATCTGTTTCCTCGCTCCACACTGGGTCACAGTCTGCACCGCTGCAGGATTGTTTTGTCCAGCTGTGGAGCGTCACAGGCCAGTGGGAAAGAGTGAGTCAGTACAGTTGGGGGCTGAGGTAAGTGTCGGGGCTCCCGTAGTTTCTGTGTGTCGACGTGTTAAGAGTGAGCGCAGACTTCGACACGCTGTTGTTTAAACCTTTATTTTATTCAACAGGGATAATTGTCTCTTTACATAAATGTTTTGCCCCACACTGACAGGAGAAAACAGCCACAGGGCAGGTGGAGGTTAAAGGCCCTGGTTCACGGTGGAGTCATGATCGACCTCAAGTCCTTAACATCAAGAAAACTCATGAAAACATCAAAAGGAACAATGATTTTCCACATTAAAATGCCAGTATTGTCCTCACAGTCACAGTTTCATATATAAAGTGTCAAGAAAATCCATTCACACTATTGTTCCACAGTGTATAGTGTTATTATTGGCTTTACAGAGCGGCACACCAACAATACTTTCTCGTGGGGCTCGCTCCATCTATGAAGGGCAGTGACGTGTTGTGAACTCATCACACACACAAAAAGTCAAGATGCGTAGATTCTACCCACAATTCATGTCATCCACACGGTCACCCTGACGTCAGCTGTTACTGTTAACACACAATGCAAATCATTAACGTGCAACACAGGATCAAGATGCTGGACCATTGCTCACATCACACAACAAACCTATAGGCAACAATGGTGTTAGCTATACTAAACAAGAGGTTATTACAAGGTTCACAAGAGATATGATAGACCAGTGGTTCTCAAACTTTTTTACATCAAGGACCCCCCAATTTTTTTCTTTTTAAAGTATATTTTTTGAGAGAGAGGGGGAATGACATGCAGGAAAGGTCTGCCCGACGCGAGATTCGAACCGGGGACGCCTGCGTTGAGGACTGTAGCCTCTACGTGGGGCGGCCGCCTTAACCACTGCGCCACGCACCGCCCCAAGGACCCCAAAATTGACACAAATTAGACCACGGACCCCCATTGGACAAATTTTGAAGCAAACACCAGAAATACACAAATATTTGTTCCGATACTGAATAAAGTTTTGTACATACAAATTAGGGCCAATGGCGTAAAAAAAATGGTACAATTTCTCCAAAAACATTCAAACATTTCTAGGAAGAAGTGGTAAAATTCTCAAAAAAAAAAAAAAAAAAAAGTTTAAAATTTTCTAGAAAAAAGTTGGGGACCCCCTTTCCCCGGACCCCACGTTGAGAACCACTATGATGGATAACCTGAGTGTGTGTGTAAGAGAGGGAGGGAGAAAGAAAGTGTGTTAAGGCTTATGCTGTACTTTTATCTACTGTAGCTCAGATTAAAGCTGCTGTTTTTGTTCTATTTCTCATGTGTAAAACTTTGGTTGTAAAATAAATTGGATGTTGTGACACAACAACCAAAAACGACTGTGGACGCTGTTTATTAATTCTTAATTAAGTTGAACTCCTTGTCAAAACTCAACATGAGCTGATCCACAAAACCTGAGATTTCTGCTGAGATGAAGCAGCGTCACTGTTGTAAATACAAAGCCTTCAAAAGTGAGAAGATCTGTCTGGATCCAGGTTTTGAACATCAGCAGTTTATATCTAAACAACAGCTACAGGTACATGGGTGTCTGCAAATAACACACATCGTCTACAGTACATGGCTGCATGGCGAATAAAGCTGAACCGTAGTGTGGACCACAGATTCCTCTGCTCTGTATCACTGTAACATGCTGCGGTAGTGGCGCTGCATTGGTGCCACGATGGGGAATTCCTTCACATGCCAAGTGATGGCAAATGTAAAAAGACAACGGGTGGAGTATTAGCATGGAAATGGATAATATTCCCTCCCTCTGAGCGCCGCTGTGTCAAATCCCCCACCTCCCCCACCACGTCTCCTCTGGTCCTCCCCACCCGTCCGCCTCCCTGCCTGAATCTTATTTTCATGTTCAGCCAGCGGCCGCGGCCTCCGTTCACAGATCTGTAGAGAGGAGAGGTAGACTCACTAAACACTCACAACATTTTGGAATATTGGCCCATTGCCATAATCCCTATAGTCATAGCAGTAGGTTCGTTACCTTTAATTGTCGTTGCAAGCTATTTTTAGAACGGCGGAGCAGAGTCGTGAGCTGCTCAGAGCTACGCTACGGAGGCTCATGAGATTTCTTGGTTTCCCTCATCAAACTCATCAAATACACAATCCAACAACTCCAAAACCCCTCGTGGACAAGTTGTGACCTGCACATTCACCACGCTATGAGATAATAACACAACGTTACCAGACAGAGTTGTTTTAGAGGGAAATGCAGAGACTGTTGATGAAAAACTGTCCCTGAGGGCAACACGCATCAGCAATTTTGCATGAATGTACCTTGAAAACAACTCTGTCTCGTAACGTTCTGTTATCTATGAATGTGCAGGTCACAACTTGTCCACTAGAGCGTTTTGGAATTTGATGAGTTTGATTAGGGAAATCCCATGAGCCTCCGTAGTGTAGCTCTGAGCAGCTCGCCGCTCTGCTCCGCCGTTCTAAAAATAGCTTGCACCGACAATTAAAGGTAACGAACCTACTCTGAAAACTATAGGGATTAAGGCAATGGGCCAATTTGCCAAAATGTTGAACTATCCCTTAAAGCCTTTGAAATACAGTAGTATGCAATTGATGTATGCACAGACATCATATTTGAAACAAGTCAGTGAAATGTGTTTAGGGCAGTGCATCATATTACAAAACGCCATAATGACAACAGTCATCATCTGCAAGTGTGATGTGTGTCTCTGTGTGTGTGTGTGCTGTCGACAGCTCAACCAACCATTCAGTGTGATCAGAGTGTGACTCCACATGACATTTTAATTTCTAAAAAAGGTCCATGCTTCAAACCTGCAGCAGTAAAATGAAAATTCATATGAATTCATCTAAAAGCTGAGCTGCGACTTCAGAACGACTTTCAGAGAAGAAGCGAGAGGCGCACAGAAGATAATTCACTCTGTATTTTGTCGAAGCAACAAACTTTGCAATTACTGTGTCAAACTCGTGCCATGAGAGTGACGTCCGTGCACACGCAGCATGTGACCGGAGCCGAGCCAACGCAAACATAAAGATCCCCGAGAGAAACAAACTCCCTTCAAGGTCCTTTTTTTTTTTTTTGCTCTGTAATTTATTTAATTGTACGACTTCTCCCTCCGTTTGGGGTTGGTGCACGTCTTCCTCTCTTCCCTCTCTTCTCTCACTCTCTCACATCACGCTTCTGTTGCTTTACTTATTTTTAATCTTCCCTTTTACCCACTCTCTTGACATCTCTGCATCTTTTTTCTCCCCCCCCCCTACTTCTTCTGCCACCTCTCTAAATCTCCTTTTTAATATGCAGACGACAACTTTGCAGCAGCGAGAGAGAAGAGGAGGACGTTTGAAAAATGTTATTCTGCAGAAATTCAAGTAAACTGCACAAACCTCACAGATATGAAGGTGGGCAGCGGTAGAAATACATCCAACCCTGTTTAGCAAACACGTCCCACAGCTCCGTCTCTGTCTCTTACCTCAGTCCCACTGTATTTCTTTTTTTTTTTTTTTTTTTTCTATTTACACTCTATTGTTGTTTCGGCTTCCTCTCTTCCCTCCTAATCTCCCTGCGAGGAGCCAAATGAGTTCAGTGAAGGCTCCATGGTGCTCGCTGGAGAAATCCCTCTATTTGGTGGTTCAGTGTGAGGCGCGAGGACTCGCCGCAGCCGCTCGCCTCGTGAGCCGCCCAGGAGAGACGAAACCAATCAGCCCGGAGCGGCGGGGACCTGGTATGAAACCCCACCGGCTCTGCGAGTCACCGCGGCGACGGCCTGCTGGGAGGATGGGGAGCTTTAAGGTGGGACGGAGGCTGGTTTTAAATGGATTTGGGCCTTGTGTCGGGTCTAAATGGGAAAACGACAGCCGCTGAATGTACTGCTGGTTTATGTTGAGATAAATAATGAAAAAATAAAAGATTACATGTGTGTGCGTGTGTGTGTTGGAAAGAAAAGCAGATCTGCAGCATCTTGAATCAACCCAGGAGGAGAATCCTGCTTAATTTAAATCCAGCCATAAATACTGTGAGCATCAGTGTGGCGCTCGGTAGCATGACAAACCGGTTTGAGGAAATGAGAGCTCAGAGTTGATACGCCTTCAAAATGGTTGGAGGTAATTACATCGAATCAAATTATAGATGGATCTAAAATTGGCGTCACATACAGTTTCACATTAAATACAACGCGGATAACACTTTTATTCCTCTGCGAGACAAACACCGTCTCAGTTTTAGTCCTGTTTCGTTCGTCGTCGTCGTCACAACAGGAGAAATGACGACAGGTGCAGAGGAACAAACACCTGTCTGTCTGTCTGTCTGGATATCAGGTGAACTGAAACACACCAATCATACACTAATCACCTTGTTCCAGGGTGATCAATTATCCGTTTAGCCCTGTGGTGAGATTACTCCCCTTGGCGCTGTTCAAACCTGTAATTACAGCCGACTCACCTTTCCTCTACCAGGCAGGTTCTAATGTTCAGGCTCTGCTCTCGCTGTGATGAGGGAGAATTTCGTTTTTTTTCCCTCTTACACATTGTCTTGTTAAGTGAGACACGTTACAGCAGCGTTACTGCGCCATTTATCCACGCCGTACATGTTTATTAGAGAAAGAAAAAAAAACAATTTTAGTATTTTGGAGCAGTTCCTGTGTGTTGTTATGTGTACTGTACCTTCTACTGCGGTAGGTTCCCAAAGTGGGGTTCGGGGACCCCCAGGGGTCCTTGAGAGGGTTCAAAACTTTTTCTTGAAATTTTACCAATTTTTTCTAGAAATCCTATGACTTTTTCCCCAGAGATATTACTTTTTTTCCAGAAATTTCTCTATATGTTATACAAAAATTCATGCCATTGGCCCTAATTTTAATGTACATTAACTAAAAAAGTTACATTATACAGTCTCATAAATAAAATGTTGTCTAATGGGGGTCCTTGGTCTAATTTGTGTCAGTTTAGGGGTCCTTGATGTAAAATGTCACAAACACTGTTATACTATATGTATTTCTATAGTTGCTGCAGGGACCTCATACTTCCTGGGCAACATCAGATGAAGTTGGGTGTTACACCCTAGACAGGCCGTCAGTCTGCCTCATATTTGGGGACAAACAACCACTTTCATCTATTGAACATCACCAGTTAACCTGCATACCGGTATCTGTGGCAGGAAGCTGTAGCACCTGGAGGAAACCTATGGAAGAACAAGACCTTGCTAACCTGGCTAACACCAGACCACATCTCAGTCTCATTAGAGGTTGAGTATGGGTCAAAAGAGGCGTGACCGACGAACTTAGATCAGAATGCCTCTGTACACAGTTGGACAGACCTCGAACCAATCAGAGCAATGATCCAGATCACGTTTATTTTGGAAAATCGAAGCGAAAGACAAATCGAACAATACAACCTGTGTGTGATTGGTTCCCCAGTTGCTTCTTCTCCAGGAGGATCTGCGACTTAAATCGCCGGTGGTTTCATCTGGGTTTATCCAGATTAGTGTTGGAACCAGGAAACATCCTCATTAAAATATTTGACCTCAAATCAGACCTTTTGTTGGATGACCTGTCTGTCAGACCTTTGGTTTTTCCTCCTCTACCAACGTGGATGGAGCTTAAATTAAATTCCCAGATAAACCTTGATAAACACATTAAAGTCCAGTCACATTAGGCCTCTTTAAATTCCTGCAGCAGTGGACAAAAAGCATACATTCTTTCACCATATCTGCTCTTGGGGAACTATTTTTAGCTGCGGAATAACACACTTAGTGCACTAGCACTTGTGTATCACTGCCAGCGGGGTGGTGTATGCGTGACCGACTGAAAATAATCTAGTGTGTGCATGTGTGTGTGTCCAGTGCAACAGTGTGAGTCACTTCTAACTTTTTGGGAAACAAAGAGGAACTAGAGGAGGAGGCCCACACAGACAGAGTTGGTACAGTAATGTCAGTTCATTTTAGTTTTCACTCTTTTCATCTCAGGTAAGAGATTGACTTCTTGTGTCAATGATTTGTCCTTAGATCTGTTAGAATGCTCTTATCTGTCTTTGATTCCCTTTTAAGGGTTTCACTTAAGCCCCTTTATTGAATTGTGAAGCCCTTTGTGACTCACGCTCCGACTCTATACACCAACCTCTGCAGACTTACTGTAGGTACAGCTTTGCAGTGTCGGTGCATGATGCATGTGTTTTGAAGGAGGTTGCACATGAAATAAATGAAAAAACACAAACAAATCTAGAAAGAAAAATGTCCAGAATGAGTTTTTTGGACGGCCGGTGCGTCGATACAGAATGACAGATCGCTCATCATAATTAGTAACTGTGCAGGAATTCACGGCACAGACACAAGGCCTCGCGCTGACATCTGTTGCCGTGTTTGGCCCTGACACGCAGCGTTGTGTTAAGTGTCCAGCTGACAGTTGCGTTCGAGCCGTATAGACACAGAGCAGGCAGAGGGGGGAGAGGAGGTGGGGGGGGGGGAGGGATCGGTCCCCGGCGCCACCGCGCTCACAGAGATGGATCCCCCCGGCGTCTCGCTCCATTTGTCGAGAGAGGCGGGTTATGATTTGGCAGCGTCTCGGGACAGCGAGAGGACCGCTGGCACCGGACCGCAGCGCTCGCTAAACCACAGCCCTGCCAGCGCCGGGGTCCAGGCCTTCATTCAGTTAGTTATTACCCTGGCACCGCTGTCGCCATGCCAACTGGCCGTGGGACATATTAGGTCTCCTGAAAGGACTGTTTATGTAGATGGTAGGGGATGATAAAATGCTGCACTTTTCTTGTTATATAACTGTTTTGGCAACGTGGGACACAGTGTGACAATCAAAGCTCCCAAATGATCCGCACTCAGGAATCCTGTACGGAGCAGGAACCAGGTCTGCACAGCACAGTTACATGTTAGACGTGATGGTTTCAATGCACACTGAGCTGTAAACCTGCAGATCAATGTCTTTTTTTATTGTAATTGACCTTAAAGGGATAGTACAACATTTTGGCCCCATATTGCCATAATCCCTATAGTCATAGCAGTAGGTTTGTTACCTTTAATTGTCGGTGCAAGATATTTTTAGAACGGCGGAGCAGAGCCGCAAGCTGCTCAGAGCTACACTACGGAGGCTCATGGGATTTCTTGGTTTCCCTCATCAAACTCATCAAATACACAATCCAACAACTCCACAACGCTCTGGTGGACAAGTTGTGACCTGCACATTCACCACGCTATGAGATAATAACAGAACGTTACCAGACAGAGTTGTTTTTGAGGCAAATTCATGCAAAACCACTGATGCACGTTCCCATCCGGGGCAGTTTTTCAGCAAGCAGCCTCTGTATTTACCTCTAAAACAACTCCTCTAAAACAGCTGTCTCGTAACGCTACGCTACGGAGGCTCATGGGATTTTTTGGTTTCCCTCATCAAACTCATCAATCCAACAACTCCAAAACGCTCTCGTGTGACCTGCACATTCACCACAATATGAGATAATAACAGAACGTTACCAGACAGAGTTGTTTTAGAGGTAAATGTAGAGACTTCTTGCTGAAAAACTGTCCCTGAAGTAACTCACATCAGCGGTTTTGCATGAATTTACCTCTAAAACAACTCTGTCTCATAACGTTCTGTTATTATCTTGTCCACCAGAGCGTTTTGGAGTTGTTGGATTGTGTATTTGATGAGTTTGATGAGAGAAACCAAGAAATCCCATTAGCCTCCGTAGCGTAGCTCTGAGCAGCTCGCGGCTCTGCTCCGCCGTTCTAAAAATAGCTTGCACCGACAATTGACCTATGGCTAAGCCCCGCCCCCTCCACTCACTCGGACAAACAGTCAACATTCGGTGACAGGCGCTAGGGCAGCTGTCACAGTAGGAGACATTTCACAGGAGGCAATTGATGGTTTTTGGAGACAGAAAGATTAAATATCATCTGGAAGTCACCAAAACTTCACTTAGCTTTACTGCTATGGCTGCCTAACTTCTGTTAGCCTGTCTATGGAGTTTTGCATTATACGTTAGCATAGCGGGCTTTATGCTTAGTTGTGATGCTGGCTAACATCTAAACATCTCTGACAATATGTTGCCTCAAATACGTTGTTGACTTCACTTAGAACAGATGTAGACATCCTTGTTAAGTTTATCCACGTTTAGTTGGTGTTGTGGTCTACTGCATAACTTTATCCAGAGCAGACACTTCTCTCGGTTGAGATGTGGCTTGGGAAAAGGTAAAAAAATCCACCCCGTGGCCCAGCCTCTCAGGATACCTAGTGTCAGAGTTGCATGTACCCCATGCACACCGTTTGACCATTTTAAACTTAAAATGTCAAGAAAAAACATATAAAAACGAATGAAAACTGACTAACTGCAATGCATTTCAATGGACGTGGAAGCAGAGAATGTCCGAGTGTATGGGCTAGCTATGCGCACTGTGATTGGCTCATCGTGTTTGGGGGCGTGGCTTAGCCATAGGTCAACTAAAGGTAATGAACCTACTGCTACGACTATAGGGATTATGGCAATGGGCCAATTTACAAAAATGTTGAACTATACCTTTAATTTTCAACTGAATGTTTGAAACACACGTTAAAAACACCCCAAACTCTTCATTAGCTCTGTAGCACACAGGTGACATCATGTTAGAGTCCAGACGCTATAGACTCTGAGGTAGAAGACAAACAGCTGCCCATGATTAAAAGGTTTAAACCTCTAAACTGTCCACGTGGCTCCTCAGGCATCAGAAAACATTTTCTAATCCAACATCGACTCCCGTGCCTCCGTCTCAGCTGTTTGTTTGAAATTCACGTTGCTCTTGCGTGTGCTGTTCCCCTGCAACCAGAACTCTTGATGGTTCGCTGACTTAACAAATGCATCTTCAGACGGCAGGAGACATTTCAGATAAACCTGGCCTCGGCCGCAATTCCTGTACCAGCGCGAGCTGCCCGGGGTGTACACAGGAAGTAGCCTGGTTTATGTCCTTTCTCCCTGTGAGTACCCAGCTCAGGAATGGCCCACGTGGAGGAAGGCGCTGGGTCGTGTTTACATACCCAGGTGACAAATGAAGGTAACAAAGGAAGGTTAGAAAGACGAAGAGGGGGCTGATGAGTCGCGCTCTGCCAGCGACTGGATGCCAGGTTAAAGGGATAGTTCACCCAAAATTCAAATTTCACTCATTATCTACTCACCCTCATGTCGACTAAGAGCTGTGAGAATTTTCAGAGTCCTCCGTGCCTTCTCTGAGTTACGGGGGGGGGGTCCGCGCAGCAGTATTTGTCCATATAATGGTTGTGAATGGATACCAACTTTCTTCATCCAAAAAGACACACCAAAAAACATCCAAATACCTCCATGCTGCTCATATGTAATGTCCCTCTTGTATTGAAGCCCCGACATGAGAAATTGTTCCGCCGGTCACACAGGAAGAGCAGTGAACCGAGACACTGGGAGCTTCCGCTACAAACAAGCTTAAAATATAGACTTATTTCATTTTTTTCGGAACAATTTCTCATGTCGGGGCTTCAATACAAGAGGGACATTACAGACGAGCAGTATGGAGATATTTGGATGTTTTTTGGTGTGTCTTTTTGGACAAAGAAAGTTGGTATCCATTGACAACCATTATATGGACAAATACTGGTGCATGGAGCCCCGCTGTAACTCAGAGAAGGGACGGAGGACTCTGAAAATTCTCACAGCCCTTAGTCGACATGAGGGAGTGAAATTTGAATTTTGGGTGAACTATCCCTTTAAGTTTCGAGAAGCCAAAGAGCAGATGCAGGAGATAATGAGACCTGGAGATGTGGAGAACTTCAGCAGTGGACCGAGTCCAACGCTGTTTAATTATCATCATCATTTAAAATGAGCAGCAGGTTTTAACCAAGACATAAACGTCCTGGACTCTGGAGTCGTGTCTGAGTTGTGTAATCGGTCACAGCGAGGCTGATGTCAGCTGCAGCTGTTTACTGTTTGCTCCCAAACATCTGAAACCGTCCAAAGGCCAAATACTTCCTGTTGCTGTCCTTTGATAATTGATCTCTGCAGACCGATCACTTCTGAATATGTTTCTGTGTCAGACAGTAAACAATGACAGTCTAACATGCGTTCTACTGTAAATCTGATCGAGACATTTTCCACATTTGGACACTTTTCAGTCATGAAGCAGAAACACTGGAGGTTAAGTTTCCTTCAGTCTGAGTTCTTGTTTTGTCTGGTTTTGTATAAAATGGTTTATTAATAGGAAATACAACAAAATCCTCTTTTTTATTTTGTCTCTTATGATGCCAACTGCTCACTGCTCTGCTGTAAAGATCCCCTGTCAATCAATGTGTTTGGTGATACTAAAGTATACTGAGGAAATTGGTTGAACAGTTTTAAATCTTTTACTCTTCATTCTCCATTTTCTTTTGGCCAGAACCAACATACAACTGAGGTTCACCAGTTCACAAGTCACAGTAGAAGAAGGTGCAAGTTTGCAAAAACAAATCGGCTCAGAGACATCAAAGAGCCGATCATTGAAGGAAGGAAGGTTCAAATAATCCAAGCAGCAGACAAAAGGAAATTAAAACTAAAACTCAGATTTACATGCAACTTCTGATCCAAACAGTCAGTAGGTTTACATGCACAGCTTAATGAGCTTGATTTGAGCCTCTCATTGGACTTCTGTCCTTGTCCCATTTGAGAAAATCGAATAACTGACAGTAAAAGTGTTTCCATTACACTTTTGCGATACACGTTTGTATCGATACGTCTCAAAAACCATCTCATCAGAGCGTAAAAACTTTTTTGCGATATTTGAGAGTTTTTTCGAAATGAAGGTGTTTCCATTACCAGTTTTTCATTTCGATATTTAGGTTTTGCGCATTTCAAGGGGTAATGGAAACGCACCTAGTGTCCGTGTTGTTTCAGCGGGTTAATACGGACCGGACTCCTGCCCAGTTGGCTTTTCTGTCACAGAGTAAAGAAAATGGAAAATGGAAAGTTCTCAACTTCAGTTTCCGACCAGACTTGCCAGTTCGGACTGAGAATGTATACAAATCAGGCTAGGTCAGCTTTTTGATAAAACACATCTTCTTGCTGGTTGTACATGTGAAATGCACTGAATCGACGCTGACAACGCTTTTTAAGGCAGGGTTGTGCCACACTTTGTGTCATCTTTATTGTTGTGGAGCATGCACACGTGCATTGTCTAGTTTAACTCCAATTAAGTCGTATACATGCAGAAGAAAATCAGTTTCCAATCGCATTATCTGAGTGTCTTAGTCGGATTTGGAGAAGTCCGAACGTAGTCGGACTAACGTGTTTACATGCACTTTAGTTGTCCAGTTATACAGAAGTCGGATTAAGGCAATAGTTTGTTTTTATCAGTTCTAAACATGGTGAGTGATTCTGACTAGTTCCTGCTCCTGGGAGATTCACTTCCTGTCACAGATGATCAGCTCATTAGATTGGCTATTGTGTTGCGTTATTTATTTGATTGCAACCAACAGGCCTCGATCACGCTGAGATCCGACACGACAACACAAACAGTGTCGTCCGACCGGCTCCCTGCTGCTAACGCACACGGTGCTGACAGTCATGCATTTACTGGTAATCAAATCACTCCATGTGAATCAATTAAGCGCGGAGAAGGTCAAAGGGGAATTCTTCTGCCACATAGTTGGCCCACACAAGCTGCATCGCTGAGCCACACACACACACAGACACACACACACACACATAACCACATGCCCTCATGCACAAAAGACTGACATTCAGATATGTCTTCACACAGGCATGCACATGCACATACAGACACACAAACAGTGAGTGCACCAAGCAATAAACACACACACGCATGCACGCACGCATGTATCTCTTGAGCAACAGCAGCAGCTGCTCTGGGATATGTGCGTGCATGTGTGCGTGCATGTGTGTCCGTCCGTGTGTGTTTGTGTGTGCAGCGCTCTCCACATTTCTCCCGTTTCCCAATATTAGCGCGGAGCGGGAAGTCCATCTGTTAATAATGCACTCAGCGAATGAGCGATAGCCACCGCTCGACATCCAATACGCAGGAAATGTGAACAGCTGCTGTGTGCTGAAGAGCTGCTTTCAGCACGCAGACGTGTCGGGGGGCGACTCCTTCCTCTCAGCCTGTTCTCCTAACATTAGGCCGTCTGTTGCCGAGGCCGGACACACACACACACACTCGGGGGGGGGGGAGAATCACGCAGGAATCCAGACGCATCATGACATATGGAACGGGCAGAAAAACAGGCATTTATAGATTAAAGGATCAAGTTCTCTACGCAACCTCAGTGGTCAGAGATCGACCGAAAGTTTTAAGAAACACATTGTGATTCAGTGAAAGGTGGAGGTGTTGAGCCGCAGTTTAGCTGCAGAGTTAACGGGCCACAGGCTTCATCATCATCACCGTCGTCGTCGTCATCGTTACAAATAACAGAGATGCCGACACACTCTCAACGTCTTCCAGTATGTGTTGGACTCAGGAAACAGGTGAAGGTGTCGAGAGACGGTCGTTGCCACCTTACAGGGTTACACATGGACTTCTGCAGAGTGGAATACATCTGCAGGAGATGAGGTTTGCAGTAAAAATTATATGTATATATACAGTAACAATGGTCCATCCTCAGCAGCAGTTAACCTTTCTCTTGTGTTTGGGTCACCAGTGACCTGTTTTCAGGTTTTAAATGCATAAAAGTACCACATAAATTTGTTTATAGCATCAAGGCCTTTTGACTTTGTCAGGAACCTCAATTTAAACAAAATAAAACAAAAAAAAGTGTTTTTTACAGATCCGTTGGTTAAAATTATGACATTTGTGGTGTTCGGGCCAATTTTGACCCAGTTATAACGATAAGAACAATAATGAGAGTTAAAACTGAAATCATAAGTGCAAAACCAACCTTTTCATGGATATGGAAGCCTAACAACATAACCAAGTGATGAGAAACAAATGGGATGATAAATAATTGTTTTAGTGTGTTTTACAGCTGATTTAAGACTCGGGGTCAAAATTGACCAAACACCATAGATGGTAGCAGAAAGCTGACACAAGACGAAGGTTAAAGCTTCTATCCACGTTTCATCCATTTAAAAATCATGTCACAAATTGCAAATCAAAACCAGAACTTTTTCAGGCTTGAAACTCAAAAATGAAAACAGAATTCATCAGGAGTTAAACTACAGACCAGTGAAACAACAGCATCACATGCTCACAGGCCTCATGGTCAAGGCCTCATGAGCAGAGAAATAAAAATAAAACTTGCTTTACTGTTGAAACAGGAGAAGTCATGAAGGCTTATGTTGAAGTTGTAACACCGTCTGCAGCCTTCACACCTTCTTTAGTCAGCAAGAAGCAGGTGACACCGCTCTGATTATCACCATGACAACCAGAGTTTATGTGTGTATTGAATATTGTTAGTTCTAAGAACAAGATTTTTTTTTTTCGAGGGTGGGGGCTCAGAGATGTTGTTCCACTAGAGGTTCCTGTTATCCCCTCGTTATACCAAAGTTAGTGGGTTTGATGTCTAATTCTGCTAAAAAATACGATGGAGTATTAGGGCCACATTGAAAAAAAAAAAAAGACTTCGAGAATAAAGTCATACATTTCCTATGAGAAAAAATGTCATAACATTACGAGAATAAAGTCGTAAAATTGTGATTTTTTTTATAAGTCAATTTTTCTGTTTGCAAAACACACACACACAGGTGAGACACTGTAAAATAGATCCGGTGCATCCACATCCGTCTTCCATCGTCACAACGTGAAACTGTTCTTGTTCATCAGGACTCGTAAGAGAACTGGACCCAGATGCAGATGTAGACAAATACTGGTGCTGTAAAACAAACGTAATTGGAGAAAAGAACTTGAAGACAAAAACAGAAGAGGAACACAGGAAACACAGAGCACAAACACAGACGATCAAAGACGACAAAGGACGATGGGAAAGCACAGAGGTTAATGCATGAGTGCATGAGGGAGAGACAAGGCACAGGTGGGGAAATCCACACAGGAGAGACACGTTAGGTAATCACAAGAGGGAGAACACAGGAAGACAGGACACTGAATTTCAAAATAAAACTGGAACTAAATGGGATGGGAGACGCATCCAGGTGTTGTGTTCACTGATCAATATTGATTGGAGCCAATAGATACCAACAACTACTGTATCTCCGACTGCTCTCAGGTCTTTCATTCTGGAGCTTCAGTCTCTTTGCAGGAGGTGCATGAGAATAAAAGTGAGAGTTCAGCCTGGTTGTTACTTTTATTTATTTGTTTTTAATTGATCAGATTCTAAAGCCCCTGTACAGACTTTTTAGCGTTGATTTTGGCGGCCCCTGTGGACGAAAGTGGCAGAGTGAAGACTGCATTTCCCACTGTCATGAAGACGTTTGTCTGGCCGGCGCGTGTAGATTTATTTTGGAAACGTCGGACAGAAGACGGGACTTTTTTTTTTTCTTTTTTTTTGCAGCGTAATGTATCTATTCGTATCGTTTCGTCAGTGGTCCGACCCGACCATGCCTTCCAGAGGTATAGAATTAGACTACTTAGAAATAGCGTATCTTCACACTGATGGGCTCATTTGCTGTTGTAGGTAACAGAGACACATCAGCAGAAACCAGAGACTTTTGCGTATCCAGTTAAAAGCTCCGTACAGGGGCGTTAACAAAGGGAACCACAAACACAAACCAACGACCGACCCTCTTCCCAACTTTGAACCACCACACTTTCCAAAACTGCTGTTGTCACTTCTTCTCCTTGTCCTTCTCCTTCTTCTCATCCTTCTTCTCCTTCTTCTCATCCTTCTCCTCCTCCTTCTCCTTCTTGCAGCATCACTGTGTGTCCAGGTACAGCAGGTAAACACCAGTGGGCTGTGTTCAGTTTACATTACACCATAAGTCAGGATTTCCCCAAAACCTCCCGACACACAAACACACACACCCACTCCACAGTGAAGGGGCAGCATCTGATCTCATACCCTCCACACACACACACACACATTCCACATTTAAAGTGGCCGTGCCTCTGCCTCTCCACAGCTGCCTCCTCCTCTGATGAATAACTCCACTCAGGCCTTTCCACGGCAGCGTCTGCGCTCTCACTCTGCCTGCTGCTAAACGCTCCGGAGTGTTTGGACCTTCACATGTGAAACTCTTCAGCGTCCTCTCTCTCTCCATCCGTCCTGCTGCTCCTCCGCCCGGGAAGATTGATGCTTGTTTGGTTTGTGGTCACACATCAGCAGGACCTGTCAGCACCGGGGATGATAAACTAATCTCTTCATCCTCCTCTCTGGGTTTTCCCTGCAGCCGCGCATGTGTGTGTGTGTGTGTGTGTGTCTGTGTGTGTCTTTGAACGTTTCAGCGTCGTGCGATGGCATGTTGCGTGTTTCTCTGAGTGTGTCTCCTCTCTCTGCATGTGTTGCACTTATCTTAACCCTCCTGTTGTCCTTCTGTTTCCTTCCTCCATCCTTCCTTCTTTCCTTCCTTTCTCCCGTCCTTCTTTCCACAATCCTTTTTCCCGTCCTTCTTTCCTTCCCTTCATCCTTACTTCTTCTTCCTTCCTCTTTTGATCCAATTGACCTGATTTGTTCCCTATACCTCCATCTTTCTTTCCTTCCCTTTTCCCTTCCTTGAACGAATATGTTCCTTCCCTCAATCTTTCTTTACTTCCCTTTTCCCTTCCTTCTTTCCACAATCCTATTTCCCTACCTTCCTTTTTCCCTCCCTCCCTCCCTCCTTCCCTCCCTCCCTTTCTTCCCTTCGTCCTTACTTCTTCCTTCCTTTTTGACCCAATTGACCTGATCTGTTCCCTATACCTCCATCTTTCTTTCCTTTCCTTTGCCCTTCCATCTTTCCTCCCTTTCCCCTCCATCTTTCTTTACTTCCTTTTCCCTTCCTTCTTTCCACAATCCTTTTTACCTCCCTTCCTTCTTCTTCCTTCCTTGAATAAATCTGTTCCCTCCCTCCATCTTTCTTTCTTTCCTTCCTTTTCCCTTCCTTCTTTTCACAATCCTTTTTCCCTCCCTTCCTTCCTTCCCTTTGTCCTTACTTCGTCCTTCCTATTTGACCCAATTGACTCAATCTGTTCCCTCCCTCCTTCTAACTTCCCTTCATTTTTCCCTTCCTTCTTTCCTCCCATCTTTCCCTTTGTCCTTCCTTCCTTACTTTCTTCCTTGACCCAGGAGGACAACAGGAGGGTTACAGTAATATCTGTGTGCGTCCAAGGATATGTATGTGTGTATTTGTGTGTGTGTGTGTGCAGCCATCCCACTTCAAGCCTCTACCTCCCACCAACCTGGCAACCCCGTTAGCAACGCTGCCATGTAGTGCATCAGCCAGGAGGCGTGTAATGTTTGTGGTGAACCTCAGGAAGGAAACGATACCGGAGTTGGACTTGTTGATAGAACACTTGTCTTCATAAGGGTCTCATAAGATCTGCCCCTGTGTGTGTGTGTATGTGTGTGTGTGTGTGTGTGTGTGTGTGTGTGTATGTGTGTGTTTGTGTGTATGTGTGTGTGTCCAGCGATTTGTGGCCGAGCGTTTCCTGTGTGCGTGAATGCCGGTCTTGTGTACAAGGCTTTCCTCTACATGTTTGTGCGTCCGTGTAAATATATATCTGTCGTTGTGTAGGTATTTGCGGTTTAGTGTTTCCTGTACATGTGAATATGCGTGTTGTGTTTCCTCCACATACACACAACTCCTGCATGTGTGTGTGTGTGTGTGTGTGTGTGTGTTAGCCTCTGATTCCTGCCCTGATCCCCTCGGCTTTCCTGAATCAAACAACCCACTGGATTCCTCACATAAATCTTGCCGGGTGCGTTTCAGTGAGCAGGAGCAGAGACGGCCGTGTCTCTGGTGGACGTGGGGAGACGTGGAGGGTCGCACACAGGAAGAGGAAGATGGACAGGAAAAGGGAGGGGGGGGGCATATAGAGATGCATTCATCCACTCCCTGAGCAGGAATTTTCAACACAGGGCAATTTAGCTAAATTATGAGTTATAGGATGTGTGCGTGCGTGTGTAATCAACTAATCAATGACAACTTCCTTCATGAACGTTGGCACTTTACAATTCTGGCATTTTTTAAGCAAAGAGTCGATAACGTTTAGGAACTTAAAGCATTGGATTGATATAAATGGTAAAATCATGTTCTTTAACAAAAAGGACAACTTTGTGTAAAATGTTGTCAAAGTGCTGTTTTAAATAAAGTTTTTTCATTCCATACCTGGGTTCAAAATAAAAGTGAAGTTAAGAACAGTTTGGAGATGAGGCAAGACTTTCTCGCAGGATGAAGAGTGATGATTATGATGACGGCAGTAAACTTTATTTATACTGCACCCTTCTTAACAAAGTTGCAAAATGTGGTACAGATAAAAAATAATTAAAATTATATATATATACATAAAGGGGTCATTCCTATGTTCCCACAGCCCTATGTTCCCACATTTCTAACTTTTGTTGTCACTGAAAATTAGGCCCTATGTTCCCACAGCCCTTTGGTCCCACCATTGGTTGGGTTTAGGCAATGAAGAAAAGAGTTGGTTAAGTTTAGTAAAAAGACCCGGTAGAGGCTAGACAGGCCAGATAGATAGAGTCCAGATAGGTAGAGAGAGTCCAGTGGGAACATAGGGCCTAATTTTGAGGAAAACCTTAGAACTGTGGGAACATAGGGCCGTGGGAACATAGGGCTGTGGGAACATAGGGCTGTGGGAACATAGGCACGCTCCCTAAATAAAGACCAATACAATGAAAATGAAAAATGAAAAATAAAATAAAAGCAAAAGTAGAGCCTTGTTGGCCCTTGGTATGAAAAACCCCAACCAAAAGAAATTACAAAAATAAAAGCCTGACAAAAATAAAAACAACATAAAATAGTTGGATCACTTGTTGACTTGTTGTTAAAAATGCCTGATGATGATGATAATGACGATGATGACGATAGTGGGTGGAGCCCCATTACAACACTGTTGAAGACTCTGGGCCGGATTTACTAAAGGTTTGCGTGTATTAAAACGTGTGCAAACGTGATTGCACGCGCAAACACACGTGGAACCTGATCTACTAACCGGACGCACCGAGGATTGCGTCTCTCAAATGGGCAAAATAGCACGTGCGATCCATTTAGCGTGTTTGCCTTGATGAATATGTAAATATGGGCGTTTCAGCCAGAACGTGCAAAATACTGGGAGGAGTAGATGCAAATCAATTTATTTAGCGCATGCAATGTGATTTACCAAACCAGGAAGAGATTGCGGTGGCTGTTTTTGCGTCTTTATTTACCACGTCTGAAAACCATGTACTAACTGATACAACTTTGCCAAAACTTATGCGTTTATTGGTTTGATACCTGTCAGAGCCCCATGATCTTACATCTCTGCATTTCCTCACGTCTGGGTAATTCTGTAACTGTTTTTTGAGAGACGTCACCGCTGCCTTCACCCGTCTTTGATCCCTCTGGTCAGTGGTCAGAGCGTTTAGATGCGTGTGTCCCACCTGAGCTCTCTATTAATCCACTCGATCATGGGCAGCACACGCGTATTATAGGTGTGTGATTGTCGCTGCAGCTGCTGCCTGTTCGTCACTATATGACGAGTTGGGCCCTGTAGCGATTTGTGTTTTGTGTGTATCTAAACAGAGCACGAGCTCTCTGTCCACTCTCTCCATGGCGGAAACGATTACCACGCGCAAAACCCTCATTTACATATTGTGGTTTGCAAGTGTTTTCATTTAGCGGGTTACTCTTAGTAGATCACCTGTTTTGCGTGCACTAACCAAACACGCAATATTTTAGCGGGTGCAAACAATTTAGCGCCCGCTATCTGGGATCTTAGTAAATCCGGCCCTCTGTTATTTAAATGACAAATACCCATAAAAAAAAACAACAAAGATGTCGACTGTTTGATCACATGATTAAAATCTTAATTTTAAAATCTTCATCATAGTTCAGGTTGTTGTTTTCTGTTGTCGTGCTGGATAGACAGATGTCCATGTAGTTGTTGGCTGTTACTGTTGTTTCAAACTCATTTAACCTTGACAAACTTATCTTGATCCAAACAAGTTTTTTTTTTGTTTTTTTTTCCCATCTTAAACCCGACTGAAGCAGCGCTGTCCGCCTCAGGGAAACTCTCCCCTGGGTTTCTATTTATCTGAGCGCAGAGAGACGAGGCCCAGAGCTGATTCCCAGCACGGTTCAACTCGTCTCTCCGCTCTCTGCCGCTGCAGCATCTGATCCAGGTCCCAAAGTCAAACAAACACAAAAGGCGCACAAAGCACAAAACGCGCCACATAAAGAACAGATATAGCGTCCTGAACAGTAGCCTGCTTGTCTTGCTCTGGTGTTTACATGCCGGCTTCCTGTGTCCCACAGTTAATCAGTGGGATCTGGGTGTCTCTGCCTGGCGCGATGCTGCAGAGGAGGAATAGACTAAACTCCTGGAGGAGTGAGTCCTCTGTGTTATTTACAATCGCAGTCGTGCAATAACAAACTACCATCCCAAATTTATACAAAGGCCCAGACGAGCTGCTCATTATCCGGCACATAATGTTTACGGCGAGAGGCGACGTTACCGCATGCAGGAAAAATGTCTCTACTCTCCTCTCAGACTTCATTCACATTCACCTCCACCTCTAAAAAAAAAAAAAAAACCTAAAAAAACACTTTCCCGCTCTTTTATTTCTACTTTTAAACTCCATCATCTCTTCGCACCAGCACCTGCCAAATGCCGTACGTTTGGAGATAATCTCATCTCTGCATCTCAGTGACTGCTGCCTATCTTAATTTACTTTTCACCAGTGTCCAGTTGTTTCCTTCTTCTCTGATTTGTCAGGCAGATTGAGAAAATAATGGCCCCCCACCCGACCACCCACCCACCACCCCCAGCCCCCGTGAATCTCAGCGTTTGGGGAAGAGCTGAGATTTAGTCTTGCAGATTCCACAGTCAATTGTTTAGCTACGAGGAGGAGGAGGAGGAGGAGGTCAGGGCGTGCTTCGACTTGCCTGCCTTCGCTAAACTGTGTGGCGTTTCTTTTTTTTGTTTTGTTTGCTTTTGTCTTTTCCTTGTGTACGACTGTGCGTATCTCGATAAGGATCTCCCATCATTCCACACTTTGTTTATTTGAGATGAAGGCTTCCTGTGCTTGTGTGGGGGGCACTGAGTTCCTCCTATAGAGACAGAGGCAGAGGCCCGACCCGCGAGTCGATTTTTTCCTTGCTGCACTAATAAAAAACAATGTGAGTGAAGAAATGAGATGGTTATTGGCGGCTGATGGAGTCGGGAATAAGAAGGATGCAAGTCAAACACAATCTGTGGTTATCCAGTCAGTGTTTTTGCACAATGATTGTTCACTTTGAAAAGTTCTTCATGCAATAATAGGAAAATAAATTATCATTTGGAAAAGTAATGTAATTACTTTTTTTTATCATCTGGAAATCCAATAGCATTGATGTGGTTTCTATAAAGCAGATCTAACAGAGCGACGGCTATTTGACCTTAAATCTGCAACTGGATGGATAAACTGAGTGGAAATTCACATAAATGCATCACATCTTCTTTTTTATTATTATTATTATTAATATTTATTATATTCCACAGTGAAACTCACATGTGACCATGAAACAGCTACATCTATAAATCAGTGGTGGCGTTAAACATGAGTTCCATTGTGACACGTTTCTATTTGAGCCACAAAGAATTCACAAATACCTTCCTTTTGATACTGATTAATATTATTTATTATTGTGCAGCATTTGTTAATATTAGAAACCCTATTAAAACACGTTCATCAGACTTTAAAGAGGAACTATGCAAGTCTGGTCTCTTTTCCTCTTGTTTTGCTAACCCTCTCTCGGCCATGTGCATTTGTTTTAAGCAAGTTATATAACATATACGATGTTACAACGTGTATATAACTGTCATAAACAAACGATTGCCTGTTTGTGTCGCCGTGTCGCAGAGACAAGAGCTGTAGTACTACACTGATGTTGCCAGGTTGGTTTTCAGCCAAGAGAGCCTCCATTCTCACTTGTAACAAGTTACAAGTCATGTAGTTAACCATCACAATAACTCCAGAGCTTTTTAACTAAAGGGGCATTGTGTAACTTCTCCTGTTATCTATTCACGAAAATCGATTATTCCGTTCAAAAGTCTGTTTTTCATACATCAGTGATCCCCCCCATCAACAAAGTGAAGTGTTCCTTTCAGCTCTGAATGAGCCGTTCATATCATTCATATCTCCATGGAGCGGGTAAGCTCGGTGCTGCTGCCATGTGGTGTCGCCATGTTTTTACGTTCAGTGGCAGCGTGACGGTAGGAAACCACGGAAACTCAGCGGAGACACCGGAGCTGTCGGCTCAGGTGGAGGTGGCGTCTGTGAAAAGTCACCGCGGTAACGCAGTGAGGAGGAATGGAGCGTTACACTGATGCTGCATTCACCTGCAGTCGGGCAGACGGCCGTCGCTAACAAACCAGAAGTCATTTTAGTCACAGAAGTCGAGAGAAAGCCGGTAAAACGTGGGTCAGGTAAACAATACGACATCACCATGACAACATATCGTGTATGCCGTTAAGTGCAGCGGCTGTCGTCCGTCTGCCGTCTGCCCAATTTCACGTGAATGCAGCATGAAAAATACAATTGAGTTGCTTGCGAGATACAACCGCAACGCTAGATGGGAGGAATTCCTACACAATGTACCTTTAAGGTAAAAATCTAGTTTAGCCACTGGAAAAATCCTGCGTAGTTCCTCATTAAAGGAAAAATCCAACAGTTTCCTTTTACATCATGGAGGTATCAGGACGTTTGCAGTTGTGTGCGTATGGGACAAAATGAATGTTACGACCAAATACAATAGTAATTTGTAGCCTTTTTTTTTCTTTTTTTTGCTCATTCCATTTCACTTGTTTGACGTTTATTATAATTATTTAAAAGGAAAGACAAAGGGAATATAGTCTAGTACAGGAATTTGAATAATTGTGATGAGCCTTTGTTTCTCTCACTCAGTGGCACTCATTCTCAATTATGCTGCCCGCACACACACCTACACACACACACACACACACACACACTTCAGCTTCTCTAAACCAACATGTTTTTGACCCGGCGGCGACATCCATTAGAGGAACGCTCAGTTAAAGCCTTCCTGCTTGATCCTGACATCCATTTTACTTTCAGCTCAGGTATGCAGCACTCCACACTGGGTTGTTAAAGAGGTTTTTAAGTGTGTGTGCGTGTGTGAGTGTGTCTGTGTGTGTGTGTGTGTGGTGTTGCTGGATGGGGATTTCTGGTGTTTAGCTGCCCTCTCGTCCCGCTCCGCTGCTTCTTTGTGTGCTGCAGCCTGAGAGGGAAACAGCAGTGGAGGGAAAACTGACAAAGAGGTGGATGGAGGTGCTGCTGGTGCTAATGGTGCTGCTGGTGGAGGAGGAGGAGGTTCAGCTCTCCACCACTTCAGCAGCATCAACAGCCTCGACAAAAGCTCTCAGACAAGAATCCACACACATGAACACACCCACTACACACTACGATAAATAAATCACCGCTGCTACAGAGAAGAGGGAAATAACTCATGATTCCCTGCTTTTCAAAAAAAATATATTAAAAGGGAGTTTTTGTTTTCTGAATGATTTGAATTTTCAAAATAAATCCTCTGCAGCTAGTGGAGCACAATGACAGCGTTGATGGTACACTGGTCGAATATAAAGGCAGCACTGATGAAGAGGACACAGCTAGGGCACATCATCATCATCATCAGAGCTGCACAAGTCAGTCCTGGATCATGTGAGGAAAACTTTAAACAACGATGACATTTAACAAACACATATTGAGTCATGCATTTACAGTTTTGCTGAATTGGAGCAGAATAAAAGACAGATACGTTTGAGCCACAGAGGATGGAGACGTTAGTTACGTAAGTGTCTGTTTGTTGTGACTAAAGATGCTGTGTTTCTTTTAGCTCACAAAGGTTGGGACGATCCTCACGGAGCTAGCAGCAGACTTTTCCTTTTTTTCTCTTTTTATTCTGCACAAAAGTAAAATGAAAAACCAGCTTTTGTCCAATTATGACTTTTATTAAAGCTTCAGTAAGCGATCCGGTGGTTTTGGCTAACTTCCTGTCAGCCGATGGAGTTAGCAGTCCCCGCCCTCGTCCCTACGTCACCACATTCACGCGCATCCCTTGGCTGCACACACAGAGAGGACCGCCCCTTTATGCCGTTCTCTCTCCTCATTGGATAAAGGTTGTAGGATACAGGGAAAGTTTTCTCCTCGGCTTACAGCAGAGCAGAGTGACTGACTCTCTCTATATACTCTATATAAGTGATTGCTGTCAGAAGATATAACTATTTAAGACTTATATTAACACAAACATTCCGCTTACTTCTGCATTAACAATCCACCACAGGTATTAGATACATATAGTATGCTCCAAGTACATGGAACATTTTGCAGTCAGAGCTCAAACTCCAAAGTCTGGTATCTCTGAATGTATTCAAGTCCATGATAAATTCCATTAAATCCAGGCTTCAGGAGTGCAAATGTTTTATTTATTTTTTTACTAATCTTGCAAATTCAATTGTATTTGTATTCTTTGTTTTTTGTCTATGATTAATGTGTGTGTTGAAACTTTATGTGCTGCCATTTGGCCAGGTCTATCTTGCAGAAGAGATCTTGGATCTCAATGGGACAAACCTGGTTGAATAAAGGTTATAATAATAATACAATAAAAAATTGACATCCACAAACCACAATTTGACTACTTAGAGATTATAACAACAAGCAAATCTGGTATAGACAGTAAGATGCTGTTACTGTATGTAGATGAAGAACATGTGTGCTTCTGTACTGTATGTCAAGACTTGATAAGCGTTAGATAAAAGCACAGACTGAATGGGAAGTCATAATTACAGTATGATGTTACATATTTGTTTGTGTGTGTGTGTGTGTAAATAGATGCAGTGTGCAGCCTGCTCAGTTTTGTGTATTTCAAGATGATAATACACATTGCAAGCATGTAGATGAGCCTGTGTGTGTGTGTGTGCACATGACAACTCTGCTGCCTCACCGTGCCTGAGCGGAGCCGCTCGCCTTGGGCTCTGCTCGTGTCCTGTTTATCTTCCAGCAGAACCTGTTGCGAGCGGCTCACTAATTGCCATGGGACAGTGCCAAGCACTCCAGTGACAGATGTTTCAGCTGGATGGCGGCTAATGAAGATCGGCTGGAAAACATCCATTGGACTATCCTCTGGAGGACGCCCGTCATTCGTTATGCCTGCATTTATGCCAGAGGCCACAGGATCCACATTATCAGCCAGCACAGATCCCAGTAAATTTGAAGGCTTAGCCATGCGATGAGCTCAAGGCTCTTTATTTAGATGATTAGTGTGTTATTGACACATTTTGTATTCAGTGGAAGCAATATTGTCTTTTAATTAGCCGGTTCATTGTTGTTAATGGTTTTTCAGTTACTACCCTTTGGCAGTTTAGCATTTAATGACATTCATCCGTAGCTGGAGGAAAGAAGTGGTTTTGTTTCCAAACTGAGAGAAGAAGCTCGACTAAAAGTTGCCATCCGTGTTAATTAATTAATATATAATTATTACGCACCATCTGTACTATTATAAATTCTGCTGAAACACTTAGAATTGAGTGTTTACTGTGATTGTGTGCTCCTTATATAAAGACATTAGCACTTATATCAACAAGAACAAGGTGAAAGACTTCATGACCCTTGTGACACTGTATAACAATCAATGTAAATTAAACATAAGGACACAGGTCACATTTCAAGGCCACTGGAAGATAGTTTTGTTTGTTCTATGCTTTAATTTTAAAAAAAGGACTGGGTATTTTAACCCTCTAGGCGCCCGAGTTTATTTAGGATGTTTGGATTTCAGGATTTCACAAGGCTGTAGCGGTTTAAGTGATGAGAGATAAATCTATGGTGTAAATGAGAAAAATATTCATAATGACCTAAAGTTTGTGATGGGAGTAAATGAAGAGTTCTTTTCCAAAACGCTATAAATCCATTTTAATAGTTTTCCAGAAAATGACATTTTTTACCTAGACCCACCCATTTTGTTAATATTCAATTTATCCTGTTAAAATGATTGTTGGATCAGTCTGAGCGCTCATAGAATTCTGAGGAGAGGGAGGAGATTTCGCGTTTTGGCTAAAAATAGATTTGGCGCTTACCCAGCTAGCAGGGAACGTTCTCACAACTTTGGCTAACATTCCCTACAAGTTCTGTTTGTGTTTTAAAGAAAACATTGTCATCTAATGTTTAAAGAACATTATAATGATGTTTATTATTTCAAACAATGTTCCTGTATTGTTAAATGTTAACAAAGATAGAACGTTTTAGATGAAACATTCTAAGGATGTTTTGGGGATGTTGGTGAGGTAAACAATTATAGAATGCTCCTCTATAAAACATTACCTAAATGTTCCATAATAACAAAGGAAAAACATGATCAGAAAAACATTTTAAAAACATTTTCAGGATGTTATTAAGGCCTCTGATTGCAATATGTTATTTTAAAAACATTCTTACAATGTTATACAATAACAAAGAAGGAACATTCTTAAAGCAATATTTCAAAAATATTTTCAGGATATTATTGATACTTCAGATTACACAATGTTTTTTTTCCAAAACATTTCTGCAATGTGATATGTTAACAAATGTAGAACATTTTTCTAAACATGTTTAGGATGTTCTGGGGATGTTGTTGAGTTAATGGATTATATAATGTTCATCTAGAGAACATTTCCCTGATGTTAGAGGAAAACCACAAAGGAACATTCTCAAAGCAACTTCCAGAAAACGTTTTCATTATGTTATTAAGGCCCCAGATTATATTATGTTATTTATAAAACATTCTTACAATGATATATGATGATAAATGAAGAATATGCACAAAGCAATATTTTGAAAATGTTTGCAGGATGTTATTGATGCCTCAGATCACAAATAGAATGTTTGTGTAATGTAATTTATAAACAAAGGAAGAACATTTTACCCATAGAATTCTGAGAATATTTTAGGGACAACATTTACGTAGAGATTACAGAATGTTATTTATAAAATGTTTCCATAATGTTACATTAATAACATTTTCAAAGTAATATTTGGAAAATGTTTTCATGATGTTATTGATACTTCAAATTACACAATGTTCTTTTCCATAACATTTCTGCAATGTGATATGTTAACAAAGGTAGAATATTTGTCTAAAACATGCTTAGGATGTTCTGGGGATGTTGTTGAGTTAATTGATTATTGAATGTTCTTCTAGAGAACATTTCCCTGATGTTAGAGGAAAACCACAAAGGAATGTTCTCAAAGCAACTTCCAGAAAACGTTTTCATTATGTTATTAAGGCCCCAGATTATATTATGTTATTTATAAAACATTCTTACAATGATATATGATGATAAATGAAGAATATGCACAAAGCAATATTTTGAAAATGTTTGCAGGATGTTATTGATGCCTCAGATCACAAATAGCATAATATCATTTATAAACAAAGGAAGAACATTTTACCCATAGCATTCTGAGAATAGTTTTGGGACAACATGTAGGGAACAGATTACATAATGTTATTTATAAAATGTTCCCACAATGTTAAGTGATATCACATGAAGAACATTTTCTAAGCAATATTTCAAAAATATTTTCAGGATATTATTGATACTTCAGATTTCGCTATGATTTTTTCCAATAAAATTTCTGTAATGTGATATGTTAACAAACATAGAATATTTGTCTAAAACATGCTTAGGATGTTCTGGGGATGTTGTTGAGTTAATGGATTATATAATGTTCTTCTAGAGAACATTTCCCTGATGTTAGAGGAAAACCACAAAGGAACATTCTCAAAGCAACATCCAGAAAACATTTTAATTATGTTATTAAGGCCTCAGATTATATTATGTTATTTATAAAAAAAACATTCTTACAATGATATATTATGATAAATGAAGAATATGCACAAAGCAATATTTTGAAAATGTTTGCCGGATGTTATTGATGCCTCAGATCACAAAATGTTTTTTTTTTTTCTATCAAATGTTCCTTTAATGTTTTATGTAAACAAAGGAAGAATGTTTTGCATGTAACATTATGAGAATATTTTAGGGACAATGTTTAGGTAACAGATTACAGCATTTTATTAATACAATGTTCCCTCAATCAGTGGCGTGCACAGGGGGGGGGCAGGGGGGGCGGTCGCCCCCCCTCGTGGCCCAATTGTTGAAAAACGCGTGCTAAAGTGCCCCCTGGGAGCCAAATCGCGCGTTAAAGTGCCCTCTTGGAAGCCAAAACACGTGCTAAAGTGTCCTCATGGGGGGCAAAACGTGTGTTAAAGTGCCCTCTCGGAGCTAAAACATGTGCTCAAGTGCCCTCATGGGGGCCAAAACGTGTGCTAAAGTGCCCTCTAGGAGCCAAAACGTGTGCTAAAGAGCCCTCTAGGAGCCACAATGCGTGCTAAAGTGCCCTCTAGGAGCTGAAACGCGTGCTTAAGTGCCCTCTAGGAGCCAAAACGTGTGCTAAAGTGCCCTCTAGGAGCCAAAACACATGTTAAAGTGCCCTTGGAAGCCAAAATGTGTGCTAAAGTGCCCTTGGAAGCCAAAATGTGTGCTAAAGTGCCATCTTGGGAGCCAAAACACGTGTTAAAACAGGCCACATCGATGTTTTTTAGTCTTAAAGCAGAAGTGAGTGATATATTTGTGTTAATATAAGTCTTAAATAGTTATATCTTCTGACAGCAATCACTTACATAGAGTGTTTGGACTGAAACACGGGTCTGTCAGTCACTCTGCTCTGCTCTGCGCCGAGGAGAAAACATTTATCGTATCCTACAGTTTTTATCCAATGAGGAGAGAGAACGGCATGCAGGGCTGTGTGTGCAGCCAAGGAACGCCGTGAATGTGGCGACGTAGGGACGAGGACTGTTATGGTGCGTTCAAGGAAACTCGTATTTTTCCGACCGTGAAGTGGTACCAGTTCGATCTGGTACGAGTTCACGGGTCAGAAGTTACGAGTGGCCGTTATAGTGACTTTCACCGGTAAAACAGGTCGGAGAAACACGAGTGGGTTGCCTGAAACGCTACAAAGTCGTAAGTTGTGACTTGAAGCTGTAATTTACGATTTCAAAAGCCTGTCTGGAACGCAGCATTAGCCAAAACGACCGGACCACTCACTTCTGCTTTAAGGTATTGATATTAAAACAGGCCAAATCGATGTTAAAAAAGGCCAAAATTTTTTCGCCGCCGACCTGTGGTCGCCGGCTCTTGGGAGCTAAAACACGTGTTAAAGTGCCTTCAGGGAAGCCAAAACGTGTGCTAAAGTGCCCTCTTCAGTGGCGAGGACGCGCTATTAGGTGCCCCTTTTTTTCCTTTTCGCCCCTGCCCTTCAAAAAGTCTGTGCACGCCACTGCCCTCAATATTAAATAATATCACATTAAGAACATTTTCTAAGTAATATTTGGAAAATGTTTTCATGATGTTATTGATACTTCAGATTATGCAGTGTTCTTTTCTAAAAAAAAATTTGTAATGTGATATGTTAAAGCAGAAGTGAGTGATATATTTGTGTTAATATAAGTCTTAAATAGTTATATCTTCCGACAGCAATCACTTACATAGAGTGTTTGGACTGAAACACGGGTCTGTCAGTCCCTCTGCTCTGCTCTGAGCCGAAGAGAAAACATTTATCGTATCCTACAGTTTTTATCCAATGAGGAGAGAGAACGGCATGCAGGGCTGTGTGTGCAGCCAAGGAACGCCGTGAATGTGGTGACGTAGCGACGAGGACTGTTATGGTGCGTTCAAGGAAACTCGTGTTTTTCCGACCGTGAAGTGGTACCAGTTCGATCTGGTACGAGTTCACCGGTCGGAAGTTACGAGTGGCCGTTATAGTGACTTTCACCGGTAAAACAGGTCGGAAAAACACGAGTGGGTTGCCTGAAACGCTACAAAGTCGTAAGTTGTGACTTGAAGCTGTAATTTACGATTTCAAAATCCTGCCTGGAACGCAGCATTAGCGAAAACGACCGGACCACTCACTTCTGCTTTAATGAATCTGTTACCTATAGGGTCCTGCCATCAGTCAATGGTCAGGGTCAGTCCCCTGTCATAAAAAAACACGCTTGGGCACCGGTGGGCTGCTGGTGCCACCCTACCACCGGGCTTAAAGGGATAGTTCAACATTTTGGCAAACTGGCCCATCGCCATAATCCCTATAGTCATAGCAGTAGGTTCGTTAACTTTAATTGTCGGTACAAGCTATTTTTAGAACGGCGGAGCAGAGCCGTGAGCTGCTCAGAGCTACACTACAGAGGCTCATGGGATTTCTTGGTTTCCCTCATCAAACTCATCAAATACGCAATCCAACAACTCCAAAATGCTCTGGTGGACAAGTTGTGACCTGCACATTCACCACGCTATGAGATAATAACACAACGTTACCACACAGAGTTGTTTTAGAGGCAAATGCAGAGACTGCTTGCTGAAAAACTGTCCCTGAAGCCAATGCGCATCAGCGGTTTTGCATTAATTTACCTCTAAAACAACTCTGTCTCATAACGTTCTGTTATCATCTCATAGTGTGGTGAATGTGCAGGTCACAACTTGTCCACCAGAGCGTTTTGGAGTTGTTGGATTGCGTATTTGATGAGTATGATGAGGGAAACCAAGAAATCCCATTAGCCTCTGTAGCGTAGCTCTGAGCAGCTCACGGCTCTGCTCCGCCGTTCTAAAAATAGCTTACACCCACAATTAAAGGTAACGAACCTACTGCTAAAACTATAGGGATTATGGCAATGGGCCAATTTGCCAAAATGTTGAACTATCCCTTCAACAAGTTTTTTGGAATCCTGTATATAGTAGTAAATAGTATAGTAATTACTAGACATTGCATCACTACCACTATTACCATACCTCACTTTTTATCTACTTTACTTATATTGCTGATATAACTGGTTATTTCCGGCATTATTAATGGTCTGTAATTTACAGGATAACCAAAAGACATCTAATGAAGCCGAAACAATCATGATTTTATGATTTTTTTTGTCATAATGCAGGTGGTGATTTAAGGCAACTGGTCCATCTGTCACAGAGGAATACTCCTGTCCTGCAGTGTGTGAGCCCCACACTGCTGTCAGAGGATTCTGACACATGAACAGTGAACACACACCTTTTCTTTGTATTTTTGGGTTGGGGTTTTTTCCTTGTGATTGATATTTAAAATGGTTCAAATCATACAGTAGATAACCTTGTACTTTTGTATTGCTTATTGAAGTAGATCAACAAAATGTTTTAAATAAATTAATGTTGTCAAACATTAACATAAGCTTGTAGTCCAGTTCCATTATTAGGTAAATTCTCAGTGATCCTAGTGGTCTGTTAGGAAAGTGTAATCTTGAAATTGAATGATGATGTCATATTTCAATGTTTAAATATTTTAATGAAATGTTACAACATTACCTTTGTGGAATTTTTTTTTTTTCAAAGCATGTTATTGAGTCCCTAACTATTGTCATTCTGGAAACATTAAAAACTTTCAGCTGTTACCCTTTGCAAGAATATTTGGGCATAATGTTGTAGCAATGTTTTCATTTGTAACATTGTAAGAAGGTTATCACAAATCATTCTTGGGATGTTTTTAGAGAACGTTCCTCCAGAACGTTCTGTGAACTTAAAGAAAACTTCCCACTAAGAACATCATTAAAACAGTAGCGTATAATGTTATAGCAATGTTTTCATTCAACATTTTAAGAAGGTTATCACAAAACATTTTTAGGATGTTTTTAGAGAACGTTC
This sequence comes from Trachurus trachurus, assembly GCF_905171665.1. NCBI lineage: Eukaryota > Metazoa > Chordata > Actinopteri > Carangiformes > Carangidae > Trachurus > Trachurus trachurus. The sequence goes on from NC_139900.1 coordinate 7,093,087, forward strand.
CTCTAGAACGTTCTGGGAATTTAAAGAAAACTTCCCGCTAAAAACATAATTAAAACATTAGGGTATAATGTTATAGCAATGTTTTCTTTCAACATTTTAAGATGGTTATCACAAAACATTTTTAGGATGTTTTTAGAGAACGTTCCTCTAGAACGTTCTGGGAATTTAAAGAAAACTTCCCGCTAAAAACATAATTAAAACATTAGGGTATAATGTTATAGCAATGTTTTCTTTCAACATTTTAAGATGGTTATCACAAAATATTCTTAAGATGTTTTCAGAGAACGTTCCTCCAGAACGTTCTGGGAACTTAAAGAAAACTTCCCGCTAAAAACATAATTAAAACATTAGGGTATAATGTTATAGCAATGTTTTCTTTCAACATTTTAAGAAGGTTATCACAAAATATTTTTAGGAGGTTTTTAGAGAACGTTCCTCCAGAACGTTCTGGGAATTTAAAGAAAACTTCCCGCTAAAAACATAATTTAAACATTAGGGTATAATGTTATAGCAATGTTTTCATTCAACATTTTAAGAAGGTTATCACAAAACATTTTTAGGATGTTTTTAGAGAACGTTCCTCTAGAACGTTCTGGGAATTTAAAAAAAACTTCCCGCTAAAAACATAATTAAAACATTAGGGTATAATGTTATAGCAATGTTTTCTTTCAACATTTTAAGATGGTTATCACAAAACATTTTTAGGATGTTTTTAGAGAACGTTCCTCTAGAACGTTCTGGGAATTTAAAGAAAACTTCCCACTAAAAACATAATTAAAACATTAGGGTATAATGTTATAGCAATGTTTTCTTTCAACATTTTAAGATGGTTATCACAAAACATTTTTAGGATGTTTTTAGAGAACGTTCCTCTAGAACGTTCTGGGAATTTAAAGAAAACTTCCCGCTAAAAACATAATTAAAACATTAGGGTATAATGTTATAGCAATGTTTTCTTTCAACATTTTAAGAAGGTTATCACAAAATATTTTTAGGATGTTTTTAGAGAACGTTCCTCCAGAACGTTCTGGGAATTTAAAGAAAACTTCCCGCTAAAAACATAATTTAAACATTAGGGTATAATGTTATAGCAATGTTTTCATTCAACATTTTAAGAAGGTTATCACAAAACATTTTTAGGATGTTTTTAGAGAACGTTCCTCTAGAACGTTCTGGGAATTTAAAAAAAACTTCCCGCTAAAAACATAATTAAAACATTAGGGTATAATGTTATAGCAATGTTTTCTTTCAACATTTTAAGATGGTTATCACAAAACATTTTTAGGATGTTTTTAGAGAACGTTCCTCTAGAACGTTCTGGGAATTTAAAGAAAACTTCCCGCTAAAAACATAATTAAAACATTAGGGTATAATGTTATAGCAATGTTTTCTTTCAACATTTTAAGATGGTTATCACAAAATATTCTTAAGATGTTTTCAGAGAATGTTCCTCTAGAACGTTCTGGGAACTTAAAGAAAACTTCCCGCTAAAAACATTCTAACAACATTACAGGTAACATTGTCAGAATGTTTTTAGAACAAAAAATTTCTAGCTGGGTATCGCGGTTTGTGCATCTTGTGGTGCCTTTTAAACAGGGAAATGTAGCGATTTGACGTGATACGTTGATGGAGCAGTGAACAGGCTCAGTACACAGCAAAATGGCTTGACAAACTCTTTTTTTTTTTAATTTGGCGTTTATCGTGTTTTGGAAAAAAGCTCTTCAAATGTATTCATCTAATTTGGATATTGTGACGTCACCGGGTGGCAGCCCCATTGGATTACGTGACTTCCAGTAAAACTGAATTTTGAACATATTTACACAGAAAAATTATATTGACATCTCATCCTCAAAGTAAAGGAACAGGGGTCTGATTGGAGCACATTTACAGTCCCCCCTCTCCCCCCTCCCGGCCCTGCCGATCCGTGTCGCGGTAGTACCGCGGACGAGCAGCGGTGCCGGCGAGTCTGTCATACAGCAGCCGAAACGAGCGAGGAGTCCCGCCGGCACCGCTGTTTGTCCGCGGTACCGCGACACGGATCAGCGGGGCCAGGAGGGAGGGGGGGGGGGGGTGACGAGTGTATGTGTGTGTGTGTGGGAGTGTGCACGGTTTTTTCTCAAGACCTGAAGATCACTTCCTAGTCACTCCGAGCTGCGTGAGCTCCGCAAGAAAAAGCGGAGCGGCTGTGCGCCAATCAAACTTTTTTTTCTCAGATATTTTGTAGAAAAACACACCCACAAATGACGTCAGGATTGAAGCTGAACGTGTTCGCCACCTAGTGGTACCAAGCAGTAACAATATAGGGCAGTAGATTTAAAGATATGGGCTGTTTTATCCAAGCATGCTGCCTGTCGCAATAATGCGACTTTGGCGCCTAGAGGGTTAATTTAGGAGATTTTAACCAAGGTAACAAGGTATATGTAGGAAAGTGTGAATAGGTCACGGTAATATCGTGCAGTGCCATCTACAGGTTACCTGTGATACTGTCTCTTTAAGAAATGTTTTTCCTTTTTTACTCAGGCATAGTTCAGTCAGCTATAGAGGGGCCTAATCCCACATGTTGTCTATCTGAGTCAGTTTGACTTTCCACCTGACAGTGTAAAGAGCCCGTAGGAAGCGAAAAGGAGAGAAAGCGGAGAAAGGAGAAAATGGGTCCGCGACAGCAAGAGGAATAAATACTCACCAAAGAGAGAAAATAAAGAAGACCGAAGACGGAGAAGAGGACGGAGAAAGTCGCAGGAGGAACGGGGGGAAAAACTGTTACAGACTCTGGCACGGCCACGTTTTAAAACATGGATACACTTTTCTCTGTTTGCGTGGGACTCCTGCTTCTCTTTTCGACAGTCTCCGGTCAAATACCGACAGCAACCAGACATACATCTGTACCTACCTGTACTCTGTACTTATCAGGACCGTAAAATAAACGTTGTTAAACGTATCCCTGCCTGCCGTGTCCTTACCGACACCCCACAGTAGATTGTCAAATCCCTCATCCTGATCCAGCCATCTACCCCATCCTACTAACAGTCCTTCACAGTATAGTTTGTTTATTATGATAGTGCTGCTAATTGGATGTGGACAGTTGGTAGTTTGACAGGATGGTTGAATGAGGAAACATTAAAGAGACTCAGTCAGACCCATGGATGAGGAGTCTGTTGAGACCAGAACCAAAGATCTGGAGAACAGATCTGAACAGTGAGCATCTTCTATTTGTTGACCTTGTTTGTTGGCTTCTGACACAGTGGCTGCTGTTGTATATGTTTCCATCCTACAAGTCAACGGGATTGGTTCCTATTATTTGTTACTTTCAATAAACACTTATCAAAGTATGTAAACCTTATGGATGTAAACCAGGTTAAGGTTCTGGATCTGGGGTCCGCATGGTTCAACAAACTCTGAGTCTAATCCTGAACTCTTAGTTGATCTACTCTGAGGTAGGAAACTCCGAGTTTTCTCTAGGTAACTCTAGGTAACTTGACCCTGAGTTACAGGGAGATGAAAAGCCCTCATCAATGGAACAATGATGACATGATTCACCATGGCAACCAGCAAAAAAAAGCCTGGCCCCTCCCACTTCTCACGGTGGAGTGACGTATGAATGCTGACGCAGAGTCACGTAGAACCCAGAGTGTGCCTCATTTCAGGGTTAACAGACTGAGAGTTTTCACTAAACCTGCTTTGTGAAACGGACCCCTGGTCTGTTGCACGTTTAAACATAAACCTTGTTACTTTTACTTCTAAATCCTGGTCTATGGTTCTACGTCAAGTCGATGGCGTACCCATAAGGAGCGCTGTGAACTCCTACACCGTCAGCTGACATGCACTTCCAGAATAATTCTGGTGACGCAGACCACCAGGGCTGTGATTGGTCCACTCAGAACGTCATTTGCAGCATTTAGCTTTCCCGGTTCCTCCTTCATGCTATACTGTATCATTTTTAAAATGTTCATAGGATTTGTTGTTCCACATCAAGCATCTCCAACTTCAAAAATAACTCTTTCCACTTGGGTTGCCATTGTTCACTGTGTCCTGGAAGAACGAAGCAAGAAGACAAACAAAAGTTTCGCAAATGAAATGAATAGCGTTGAATTGCACAGCGGCAAAGGTTTGAAAGGTGCACGAGGAACCGGTGGAGTTGTTGCAGAAGTTGAAACCTGGCTATGGTGCATCATCAGACACTATTTTGTGTTTTGACACTGAGTAAACCTGAGGTGTAAAGCTTTATTGTTGTGAAGGTATTTTCCTTTCTTTGTGTCAGCGGTGGTTTTAGTTTCAGCTGTGGCCATAGACTGTAAAAAGAATGGACGTAGCGTCCGTGACGTCACCCATTGGTTTGGAGGAGTCTGTTTTGTGCCGCTACTACGGGGGTTTGAGCCGCGCCATGTTGGATTCTACTTGCCATATTTGGAGCGGTGCGGCCGTTGGCCGGCCGAGAGCCCGCCCACTGGCCTCGTAGCAGCGGTCGCCGGACCTGTCACTCAACGGTTCTGCTCCCTAATTGGCCAGAACTTTAACCCTAATAATAGTAAAACGGTAGAGTTTAAAAAAAATTCACCCCCCTCAGAGTGTGTGCGGGGGTAGAAACTATCGATTGAGACCAAAAAAATAAAATGTACCAGGCTGTAAATATGTTTTTTTAAGCTGTAAAATCGGCTATTTTAACATGGGGCTTAATTGGAGTTGCTCCCTTCTGGAGCCAGCCCCCAGCGACAGCCGAGGGGATTGCAGCTTTTTGAATGCGGAAGTGAGCTTCACTTCTCAGACCGACAACTGCCCCCTTGGCTGTGGCTGATCAAGTCTCGGCTCTTTCTTCAGGCTTTTTACAAATGAAGCGAGCAAGAAAATATCCCTTCAGTCTTCCTCCTGAAACACAAACTCAAGAATTCAGAATCATATCTGTAAAAAAAAAAAAACCGCACACACATTTATGACACAGTGCACAGATCCACGGCCAGTTCTCATCCGCAGCCCCCTGTTTCAAACCGGCTCATTAGCCCTCATTATTATCACCCGTAGTTAGCGAGGTGACGACGACGCAGCCGCTCAGACAGCACTCAAACCGGACAGCTTCAATAACTGTCAAAGCCCCACGAGTGGAGCATGTATGCTAATCACCCCAGAGAATACAGCCAATTGATTCTAATTGGTTTGCTTCCAATGGCGGAGAGGCGGCCAAGGGGGTTACTCTCAAGGTTCGGCTGAATGGAGGCAGGTCTAATCCAGCACACAATGAGGCATATGGGACTGTGTCTTTTTAGCAAATCTGTGGACAGAATAAGGACTAAAGCCCGAGGTCCTCCTCTCTAAAGGGGCTCCAGCTGAATGGCTGGGAGTGGCCTGGGAGCCCGGACGCATAATTGACACGCTGCCTTCCTGCCTGTGTGTAAAACATAAATGAATTAATTATGGGGCTGTTTAAAAGAAGGGGAGAGCATCAGACAGATGTGAATAAACGTGCACAGAGGGTGAGGTTAAAAATTAGTTCATGCTGCAATTTTGCTGAAACAGTCGTTAATATATAAATAATTGAAAGGTTATATTAAAACAAGTCATTTTTATCTACAGCTCTTCACAAATCATTTATTTGCTTTAAGGGGCTTTAAGCTCTCGGTGTATTACAAAATCACTGTATTGCATTGTTAGCTGCAATATTTCAACATTTCCCATTTAAGTGCGACAATAGGTCCAGTTTGATTAAACTGTACAATGATTTACATCATCTCCTATGAGGCTTGATTTATTTAAAGGTCCCGCAGTGTATTTAAAGGTAGATTCCCATGTGCAGTGTGATTACAAAGCAGCTCTAGATTCTATATTAATACTGTATCAAAGTCTCAGTCCACAGAGAAATGCACACAGCCTGTATTCAGAAACTCAAAACTTAAAACGTAAAACCAGCCGTGAGGACTTTCTGTGACTTTGTGATGTAACCACTTTTAGCCACGCCCCAAATTCCTGTCAACATGGGACCTTTAAAGGGGAACTATGCAATGTCTGGTTGAATTTTTGCTGTTTTAGTCATGTTTTTTTTTTCTCTACAGAGGCAAGGTAAGGCAATTTTATTTGTATAGCCTGTTTTTACAAACAGTTTGTCTCAAAGGGCTTTACATGGCATCGTAACAACATCCTCTGTCCTTAGACCCTCACATCGACTGAGGAAAAACTCCATGGAAACCCTTTTAACAGGGAAAAATCGTAGAAACCTCAGAGTGAGCAACAGAGGAGGGATCCCTCACCCAGGACGGACAGACGTGCAATAGATGTTGTTACATACAGAGCTCCCCCTACAGTTTCGGAGTGCATAAAAACTTGTAGTGCTGTAAAGCAGTCATGGTGAGACGAGGGGACATCGGGTCGGAGGTGCTGATCTTGCAAGGGTGTTTTGTTTTGGAGACTCTAGTTGGAAGGCAGAGAGCCTCCGTTCTCCCTGTAAAAAGTCATTTTTATTTTTATTTTATTTATTTAGATTAGGGACAACACTGGAAGCAGTTTAATTAAGGTAAAAAAAAATCTTGCATAGTTCCCCTTTAAGTTTTTCTACAGTGTCTTTTCGTATTCAACAGTTTAGTTTCGTCTGTCAGTCACAGGTCCACTAAAATGTTCAAAATGCTATTTAAAGAAAAAAAAAGATTAAAAATACACAGGGAGATTTACACAGTGCTACACGTGATATGAGGAGGTTGGTGTTTTCTTTAGGCGTGCTCGTGTCACGGGTGGATGATCATACAAAAACAAAATCAGCAATGCTTAAGAAAAATGAAAAAGGGTTGGGGTTGTGTTAGATGTGGATGTGTTGCCACAGGCACAGGTTAGATTACACAGATACAGTTAACCCAGCAGCAAACATTTTATCCTTTGTGTCCCGTAATTGCAAAGTAAACAGTGGAGTCATGATGTCACATCGCAGTGTATAGTCGGCGATGTGTGCTGGCTTGCACTGTTGCCGTGGCAGCAGGCTAAACAACGTCAACGTAGCCCTGACATCCTGCTTCCTCTCCTCGATGCTGCACGTCCTGTCGTTTCCTCCCACGGGGCGACACCCAGGGAGCGTCGCGATCAATCTCATGACCACAGGTGAGATCTGCGGTAGTTTGTTTTTGAATCACCTGAGACGAGGCCGCGGGGGCTCCACGACGTGCGCTGACCCACGTGCAATCTCCTCTGCAGGTGTGTGCGCATCGTCTCTACAGCAATCAATGTGCACACACTTGCACGAGCCACGCTTTAATCTGCACTCTCGCCCTCTGCGGACCAGCGAGCACACAGGAAGTGCACTGCAAAAACCAAAAAATCAAAATCTTTCCAAGAATATATCTCTTATTTCTTGTCAAAATGTCTAATTTCTAGTCAAAACTAAACTCTTTCCACTTAAAACAAGACTCATCACCTAAAAATGTACTTATTTTTAGATAATTTTCACTTGTTTCAAACAAATTGTCACTTGAAATAAGTAGAAAAATCTGCCAGTAAAAGGAAGTTTTTTGTGCTTGTAAAAAGAAAGAAAAACTTGCTCCACTATCAGATTTTTCTACTAATTTCAAGTGAAAATAGGCTTGAAATGAGAATAACATGTCTAAAAACAAGTTACTTTTTATGTGATGAGTCTTATTTTAGGTAAGACACACATTCTTGGTAAGATTTTGAGTTTTTTTTTTAGTTTTTGCAGTGTGTAGCAAAAGCCAAATATAAAGGTTGTGTGGCGGAGCTGGCTCCACGTTGACGTTGGATCGAAGCCAATGAGTCCAATCATTAGAAGGAGCTGAGTCAGTGTGGCCTCAAATCTTAAATGTTTCAAATTTTGGAGGGACACGTGGGAACGGTTGCAATTATATAATTGCAGAGGATTAACGCTGGGCACCGTGCTGCCATGATGTTGTTGGTGGACTTAGCACGTAGCACTGCTTTACTTTCCCCCCGCTACCTGCCAATAACAGAAACCCTGAGCACTTTAAGTTTCTGCTTTTTTTTATTTTGGTAAAGTGTCCTGGCAAAAAGCGAGGTTCTGCACTCATGTCTTGGTTTGTGCCAGCGATTGTTCTCTGTTAAATAACACAGCGAAATACCAGCGCGGAGGCCTGAGGAGGAGACTCTCCGTCTGCATTCAGCACTCACACACCGCGCCAAGTGCAAAAGTACAAAGAAGAAAAGTACAAAAAAAAAAGCAGGACATGGTGGCTTTAAATATTCATACAGCTCCTTCAGCCCGCGTCCATACAGATGTTATCCTTTCCAACCATACATCGAAATCCATAATGACCTCATTCATTCAGAGTCCAAGAAAAGAGAGAGCGAGGGAGAGGCCAGGTTGATCTCTCCCAGTTTGTCCATTGTCAGGGGGCTATTAGTGCTCTGGTTTCCTGGTCACATTTGTAGAGGCGGTGTTGGTTTTCAGCGGAGGCCAGGCCTCTGCCACACAGGTGCCCCACAGATTCAGTTTCATGCCCTTTATGCCGAGCACTTACCATCTGCTTGATCTGACTCTGCAGGGCAGGTCTGATGGTTTGTGAAAGGGATCTACTGCTCCACTTTCAGATTCATGTGTGTGTGTGCGTTTGACAGCAAGGAGAAAGAGAGAGGGAGAAGAAAACAGTCAGTCAAAGGAGAAGAAAGAAAGTGTTTTGCTTCTTTCAAGTAAAAAAAAAACAAAAGAAACCTCACATTTGCGACGTTTCGGCCCCAAAAAACGGTCGATGGAAACAAAGTCTCACACAAACTCCTTCAGACGTACGACTCTCTGAGCGGTATCCTTGCACACCTCTTCACCCCCTCCTCCCTCCCTCCTTCCCTCACTTCAGATGACAAAACAGTCAGAGCTCTGACAGTTTTCCAATCAGGAGACAGAACAAGCTTTTGGAAGAAGATCACGCAAGGCACTTCTTATAGGGCGAGGAATTTAAAGCATCCAGCGATTGTGTACGGCATCAAGCGGAGCGCCTGAGGGGGCGAGATGGATGCCAATCTCCCCGCTGTTTTGTCGCAGCTCCTCCTGTCAGCAGACAAAGCCGCGCGCGGATACAGTGTGTATATGGAGACTGACACGTCTCACTGTGGGACTTGGGTAAACACAACACGCACCTGTGTGATTGACGCTGAAACACTGTTGCCTGGTTGCCTCAGCGAGCCGCGTGCAGACTGAAGCACCGGGGAGGAACAGCGTCAGGGTGTTCATGACGATGACGGTTGCATGTCCCACGTGGGTGTGAATGTAAAAAGAAAAAAAAAACAGCAGCTACAGTGAAAGATACAGACAGGATGGATGAATCCCTCTCTGCCGCTGTGGCCTTGTGGATTACGTTCCTCTGCAGGTTTCTACCACATCACACTGCAAGAATTTGTCTCAGAGACTTCACGGCTAGATTTTTACTGTGGCGGATGCGTCTACTTCTTAATCTGAGACAAAATAAACCCCACAGAGTCACTTTAATGCTTCTCTCAGCCACAGCAGGAAAGTTTGGTTTGTGATTTATTTTACTGCCGGGAGATAAAATGAAGTCACAGGTGAATAATGTGAAGTTTCAAGATGATGTGATTCCAGTTTGGCAAGTCACCAAAAGGATTCATGTTGGGTTTTTTTTAATGCAACACACTTGGTTCAGTTATGTAGTATGGATGTGGACATATAAAGTATGAAATACTGAGAATATCACATTTTGATTGAGTGTTTCAATTTAAAATGGCACAATTTTCCTAATGTTTTCATCACTGGTCATGTGATGCTTCTCAGCCAATCAGTGAACTTGAACTTGAGCGTACAGAGGAGGGATGAAAGTTGGAGAAACATTTTGAAAAGTGGAATACAAGAGGGAAATAAATAAAGAGAGAGAGGGGGGGGGGGCATGTTAAAGGGATAGTTCAACATTTTGGCAAATTGGCCTAATGCCATATCCCTATAGTCATAGCAGTAGGTTCGTTACCTTTAATTGTCGGTGCAAGCTACTTTTAGAACGGTGGAGCAGAGCCGTGAGCTGCTCAGAGCTACGCTACGGAGGCTCATGGGATTTCTTGGTTTCCCTCATCAAACTCATCAAATACACAATCCAACAACTCCAAAACGCTCTGGTGGACAAGTTGGGACCTGCTCCGCCGTTCTAAAAATAGCTTGCACCGACAATTAAAGGTAACAAACCTACTCCTAAGACTATAGGGACCGAATAGGGCCAATTTGCCAAAATGTTGAACTATCCCTTTAAAGCTTCTCAGTTATTCTAATGTGTTGATTTTCGATTTTTTTTAAAAGGTTGACTATGAAGAAAAAAAGAATATTATATATATATATACAGTATAAACCATCTTACAGACTCATTTGTTGTATATTTAAAATGCTAAATGCAACTGTTAATAAGCCTCTTGTCCTTTAACTACCACACACTGGTTCTCATCAAGTCTTGTTTGGATTCTCACAATATCTGGGTCACGAAATGTGGAAAGATTTTGAAATCAGGTCTGGTTAAATCAGTCACCAAGAACTTGAGCTCATGTTCATAATGAGGTTAAATGAGGCTCAGATCAGAGCGGCTGTTGTTCTGTTTATTGTGAAGCACACACACACACACACACACACACACACACACACTCCTCAGCTTTCAATTACAACAAGAAACGTGGAGGGGGGAAAATGGGGGGTTTGAAATGTCTCAAATGTTCAGTGTGAGTCAGCGTGTGTGCAGAAAAGCTAAAGTTAGCGTCGGTTTGCAGTTGTGTGTCACATTTCAGTGCATGTTGCCGAGTCAAGAGCGAGCGAGCGAGAAGGTGCCATGGCAACCAGTTGTTTTTTCAGTTTGCAATCCTTCTGGAAATGACACACACACCGTTGACCATGTGTGTGTGAAAGGTGTGCACATGGATAGATTTTAAACATCGCAGGCTACCGTGAAAGCAAAGGTAGCGTGGGAAACACGCAGTGCAAACACACACACATACACACACACACACACACACACACATATGGACATTGCATCTTGAGTTTAAGGGAAGAAACTTGTCAACTTTGGAATGTGGATGCAAAAACAAATGTCAGCTCTAATTGCTTCTGCCGTTGGATGAAAACATCCAGATTATGGCCAATGTGAGAGACGTAAATCAGACGTGGGTGTCTACGTTTCTCCGCGTCCCAGCGTTTCGTTGCGTTGCGTCGACCGCCGAAGGATCCACGGCACAGGAGGAATTCTCAAAGTAAACACAAGTCCTGCTGTAGCTCAGGTGCAGGTAGGGATCCAGCGAGGCCGTCCAACAAAAACAGAGACGAGAGAATTTATTCCAGTTCCACCTGGGAACACTTGACTGTGAACCACAGGCCGCCCGTAATGACTTTGTCTCAACAGCTCGCTGCGAGCCAGAAGTCTGGTTGGCTCTCAGACCCGATAACCTCACAGCGTGGAGCAGACGGCGATGATGATGTACGAGCAGCAAACAGAAGCAGCGGCGGCAGACTCATCTGGAAGAACACGGACATCAGCTACCACCGCTGAATAACAACTGAGTTTAAAATCTGATCTGATATGAAGTCTTCTTGGTGAGAGTCCCAGGTGTTTAACCCGACCTTGTGGGTGGTCCTGTTGAAGTAGTCCAGTTGCTGTTGATTTTACTATATAGTTTTTATTTACTTCAAATATTTATTTACTACTTTTTTAGTATATTTACTTCAAAATCCATGTACAGTATATTCTCTTCCTCTAAAACTATTTCAGACGTTTGATGACTCAACCTGCACTTGAGGATGTTCCTAATTTTCCAATTAAAGTTTATTTTTATTTTTTTCGTCTCTCCCCTTAAAGGGATAGTTTACCCAAAATTCAAATTTCACTCATTATCTACTCACCCTCATGTCGACCAAGGGCTGGGAGAATTTTCAGAGTCCTCCGTGGCTTCTCTGAGTTACGGAGGGGTCCGCGCAGCAGTATTTGTCCATATGATGGTTGTGAATGGTGCCCACTTTTCTTCGTCCAAAAAGACACACCAAAAAACATCCATCCAAATACCTGCTCGTCTGTAACGTCCCTCTTGTATTGAAGCCCTGACATGAGAAATTGTTCCGCCGGACACAGGAAGAGCAGTGAACTTTCGCTACAAACAAGCTTAAAATATAGACTTATTTAAAACAATTTCGGAACAATTTCTCATGTCGGGGCTTCAATACAAGAGGGACATTACGGACGAACAGCCACCGCAATCTCTTCCTGGTTTGGTAAATCACATTGCACACGCTAAATAAATCGATTTGCATCTACTCCTCCCAGTATTCTGCACGTTCTGGCTGAAACGCCCATATTTACATATTCATCAAGGCAAACACGCTAAATGGATCGCACGTGCTATTCTGCCCGTGTGAGGGACGTAATCCTCGGTGCGTCCGGTTAGTAGATCAGGTTCCACATGTGTTTGCGCGTGCAATCACGTTTGCACACGTTTTAATACACGCAAGCCTTTAGTAAATCCGGCCCAATGTGTATATAACGTACACTTAAAGAGGAACTAGCTAAGCAGGATTTTCCCCGTGGCTATCCTACATTTTTACCTTAATTGAAAAGCTCCTGAGTAATTGTGATCTTTTGTTTTGACAGACAAATATACACATGGTAACATCATATATGTTATATAACGTTATCCACCGCTCCATGGATTGATTTTTCTCCAGCTTCATTAAAAAGAAATGCACATGGCCAGGTGGAGGGTTAGCAACACAGTGGAAAAGCAACCAGACCTGCATAGTTCCCCTTTAAATATTGATTTTTCACTATGAACCAAACAGAAAACAGCGTTAGCATCATGTTTTCCATTTCTGATTGGTTTGAGGTTTGTCCAATTGCATACAGAGGCATTTTGATCTACAAATGTTGATCACACAAAGTCGAAAGGTGCTGACTGAGTGTCCAAATATGGTGTAAAGGAAGTGGTCATGGCGATGTCGTGCACGTCAGGACGCCGGCCTGGTGTTGATCTGGTGGATTCTCCTCTGATCCCTGGTGAACAGCTGAGCTAGAAGTGATCCGTCCAGAACCGACGCAGCCAGTTGGTGGTTAATGCTGCAAACTGCTGATCCATCACATGGCACCTCTCTCGACCGGCCAAATGAAAACACAGAGATGCTAACTACCGCTGTTGGTGCTCCAGGGAGTTCCTGTAATGTTCAGAGGGACTATTATGGGATTTACGCAGAGAGGTTTACCACAGTATCGTCTGAACTTGGAAAGTGCTGCAGGAAGCAGTTGTGAAAGAGTTTAAACTTGCAGATGTCTTCAGTTTCACTTGGCTCTCGGCTCCCTGATATTAGTGTGAGCAACACGTTACCAGAAGCTGCGATCGCTTTACAGCCTCACCTCCGTCCCCACAGGACAAACAGACTGAGGAAAGGATGGTTCAAGAACCGTAACGACACACTTCAGCTTCCTAAATCTGCATTTCTCCTCCATACAGACTTAATTAATCACATTTTTTTTATAGTTACATACCTTTAAATGTAATTAAATCGTTCATTATTATGTGGCGGCTGGAAACAAACTCTTTCATTTGCTGTGCTGATGGTTTTTGGTCAAAACATTTCCGATGCGGTCTCATGGTTATTTGTGCCCAGCAGCTCCATGATTACTTTCATTAACTTTCGTTTTCATTCTCTTTTTTTTCTTTTTTTTTTTTTTGCATCCAACAAAAGGCTTTTGGCTCTTGGTGAAACACAAGCATGTTTGTATTTTCCAGGAATGTGCATGCAGTGTTTCTCAAGTGTTTGTGTATCAGGATCAACTGGACTGCAGTAAGAAGTTCAATTCTATTTGAGCTTCCGGTATTTATTAACTGGAAATTGTTTCCTGCAGGATGTAGAACTTGAGTCAGTCTTGCAGCTTGTGAAATGCATCCTCTCTTTTTCTTTTTCTTTTTTTTTTCTCAGGACTCGCCTCTGTTTCTGGGGGGAGCGGTACGGTGGTGCATGTTTTAAAGCTCTGCAAGATTTTTTCTGTGCAAACGGAGCTTCATGCAGTTGTAAAAAGTTGCTTTTAGTCTCCATACGACATGAATCTTATTTCAGCATGAATGCACAGACAGCGTCAGGGTCTGAACCAGTGTAACCAGTTTCACACTGAGGCCTTGTACAGTAGAAAACACTTAAAGGGATAGTTCACCCAAAATTGAAATTGCACTCGTTATCTACTCACCCTCATGTCGACTAAGGGCTGGGAGAATTTTCAGAGTCCTCCGTGGCTTCTCTGAGTTACAGGGGGTCTCGGCGTAGCAGTGCATGTCCATATAACGGTCGCAAATGGATACCAACTGTCTTCGTAACAAGAAAACACACCAAAAAACATCCACATACCTCCATGCTGCTCGTATGTAATGTCCGACTTGTATTGAAGCCCCGAAATGCAAAATTGTCCCGAAAAAAAAAAAAGTCTATATTTCAAGCTTGTTTTGTAGCGGAAGCTTCTCGAAGCTCCTCTTCCTGGTTCGTCAAATTTGGACAAACTGGGAAGAGGACAGAGGAAGAAGAGGAGCTTCTGCTACAAAACAAGCTTGAAAAATAGACTTTTTTTTTTTTTCGGGACAATTTTGCATTTCGGGGCTTCAATACAAGACAGACATTACATACGAGCAGCATGGAGGTATTTGGATGTTTTTTGGTGTGTCTTTTTGTTACGAAGACAGTTGGTATCCATTTGCAACCGTTATATGGACATGCACTGCTACGCCGAGACCCCCTGTAACTCAGAGAAGCCATGGAGAAATTTCAATTTTGGGTGAACTATCCCTTTAAACAATAAACTTTCACTAGAACAGTTACACTCCATTATTGCTCATTCACAAAGCTGGTGACCACCTGCTATTGGCCCACTTGACCCCTCCACTCTGTTCCTCCGCCTCGTCCATACATCCAGCGCTACACTCGGCCTCATCTGTCTCGGCGGTGGGAAACGTCTTGACCTAATAAGGGGCCCGGAGTTTACAGTACGAGTCAGAAGCAGTTTCCAAGTTCATCCATCCTCCACAAATGACTAACAAATACCAAAACAGAGGCCAGTGGCCATCCAGGCCGGGTCCAGCCAGCTGTTCTACAGCTGACAAAGAAGATTGTTAATTGTTTCTTCATTAGATTAATCCCCTACTTGTGCAGTCATGAAATAAAAAAGAATGAGGGGAAGCGTGAACAGCTGGAAAAATGTTTCCACCCAACACTGCTGCAGGCCCGAAAGAGTTTGGATTAACAAAACCGCTTCACGGGAGATTGATGGAGCTGGACGGACGTTTGTGGGCTTCGTCGTTCTCCAAGAGCCCAAAGTTTACAAAACTTCACCAGCTGAGGCCGAGACTCGCGTCGGTAATGTGGTCACGCGGAGGTTAGTGTGACACTAATGCATTTATTTATTGCTGGTGTGGTTGTTACACTTCCACTGTGAGGAGAGAGGAGCGAGGTCTACAGCAGAGAGTCAGAGCTTCTCCTACAGGACGGGAGCTTTTAGACAAAAAACAGTCAAGCAGATGAATAAATGAGTCATGTCTGCACCAATTGGAAAACAGAAAACACAACGGGGAGAACAGAATTAAACTGCTGTTGGTTTCTCATTTTTCTTCCCTCTGTGAGGTGATAAAAATGCTGTAATTCGTCCAAACAGAGATAGTTCAGTTGAATCCATGGAGTTCAAATAGAAACCAATCGGTATAACATTTTTAAAAAGTACATGATAAAAGTTGAAAACATGACTTAATTAGTTACACATTTAATTAAAGCTCACTGTTTTATATGACTTTCTATTTTTTATTGACAGGAAATGAGGAAAGAGAGATGGGAACATGCAACAAAACATTCAGGAATTTGTTCACCCCTACGCATGCAAACCCAGTCTTGTTGTGAACCAAAACCCAAACCCACGATCATAATTATACCAAAATGGCAAATGCAGTATGAATAATCAGGATTTCAAGAAGAACATTTTCATTCATGCAGTCCAAAACTAATGCAACAAAACTGCTGGTGACTTCATCTTCTCCGGCTTCTCCGCCCTGCGACGTGCTGCATCTGGAGGCCGCCGTGTGCGCCCGCCGGCTAATGGAGCCGAGACAAAACATTGGGCACGGCTGATAGCGTCTGTTTGCACAAGCGGAGCTAAATGGGCGTCAAGAGAGCCGAGGAGAACAGGACATGCTTAAGACCGAGTGTCGGATGGAAAAAAGAAGTGCAGGTGTCTGAGGCCGAGAGCCGCCTCTAAAAGCATCTAACGCAAACTATATGAAGAGGATGATTAAAGGTTGTGTTCACGTCCAAAAACTTTTAGCCCGAGCTTAATGCACAGCAGCTCGCCAGATAATACAGCGCGGATTATTTGGATTAACTGTGAGGAATGGTGAAAGGTCCACGAGGAGAGCAGCGTCAGGGTCGGGCGCCGCCAGAGAGAGAAACTAATATCACTGAAGACGACAGAGTTTTTCATATTTTTGTCATGTAGAGGATCAGAGATGTGACAGGAAAAGTGATAAAGTAGTTCTTTAATTTCATATTTCCACATTTAATGTTCACTTAATATCACTATTGTGCTATTTTTGGTATTTTATCAGTTTCTCAGGGAGGAATCTGATCATTTTTTTTAAAATAAAAATGGTTGGATGACCCTTTGGCTCCTGCTGCTGATTGTTTCTGTTTTCTCCTTCAACCCTTCTAAATGAATGCAGTTGGATACAACACAACATGGCAACCAAGGAAGTTGCATAATGCAATTAACACAGATTTGACTTTATATAGAAAAGTACAGTTTGTACAGATAGATTAGAAAGCAATCCGCTGCAGAAATAGCTCTGGAACCACTTGCTGAGGGTGTAAGCTAGAAATCCTGGGCCCTGGGGGGGTAGGAGGGTATTTTTGTGTGTCCCAGTTTACAGGAAACACTGTTTGTAAGGGTGCACTCTCGTTCTGGGGTGAATTATCACCACCTTTTTATCCCTCAGGCAACAAAATCATAAATAAATGCCAAGTCTGAAAACAGCTAATCGCTAATTTCTAAATTCTAAAAATCACACCCGCGTGGTTGTTATTCACACTTATTCATTAATGTGATACCTAGAAATTATCAGCTTTAGCCTGAAACGTTGATATTCGAAGGGGCAACATCACTCCCCCGTACCACCCACGCTGACCGGGCCTATGCCCCACAGCCGACCTCCTGACCCCCACTGATCCCCATTTGTCAGGTCACACAGCATCTGGGCGGAGGGAGCGCCGCTCTCCACTCCATCAATGACAGACGCTCTCTGCGTCCTGCTTCGTGCTTCTGCATTGTGGCTAAAAATGTGTATTTATCGAATCTGTGCAGACACACATCTTTCCTGCACCACATTGCAATGCATGTGTGCGTGTGTAAGTGTGTCTTTGTATATCTTTTTGTGTGTGGGTGGTCGTCAGGTTGACTCAGTGACAGATACAGCAGAAGAAGATGCTCCTGCTGAACTGATGAGTGTTAGCTCATCAAAAGTTAGATTTCTTGCCAAATTATAGAGAGAAAAACACACACACACATACACACATCCTTGTAATGCTATCTTTGTGAGGACACTCATTAACATAATGTATTCCCTAGCCCCTTACCCTAACCTTAACCATCCAAAACAAATGCCTAACCTTAACCATTAACCTAACTTAAACCTAATTATAGCCTAAAGTCTTAACTATCAAACAGCCCTTGGAAAAAGTGAGGACCAGCCAAAATGTCCTCACTTCCCAAAAATGTCCCCACTCTGTTGGCTAAAAACTCATGTCGGTCCTCACAACGTAGTAAGTACAAGAACACACACACACACACCAGTCGATGATAGCAGTGAGATGTTTCCCCCGCTCTTCTGTTTTCAGGGTCTAAATCAAGATGAGCTGCACTCGCTGCCGTCTCCAGCCGGTGAGAAATCCCAGGTGGCCCCCACTCTGACCTCGTGCTGTCAGGGGCGTCTGCTAATTACACCTCTTTATCCTGAGTGGACCTGCAGTTAGAGGCCTGACATTTTTTCACAGCCCGTGGCTAAAACCGAACTGTCTCAGTTAAAAACTAGACATTTTACGACACAACAGTGCAGCAGAGTGAAAGATGAGATTTAATGCACAGTCGGATCCTTATGATTTATCATTAGAAATCTCTTCAAGTTAAGTGAAGTGAAGCTCCAGCCCCGAACATGAGAAATACAAGATACTCCAGTGTGAACTGAACCACTGAACACAAGTCACAGCTTCACACCAACACAGTAACAATGTGGAAATGTTAAAATCTGGATTTTTTTTTTTTAACAATAAATAGATTTACAGGTTTAATATAACAGTTGAATTCCAGATGTAAATGCACAGTTTCTGCACCCAGTCAGATCAGAGTATGTCAGCAATGGAGATATGTGATCCTGAACCTGTTCTATAAAAATAAATACATTAAGAAAAAAAAAACATTGTTATATTTTATTATTAGGGGACCTCTAGTTGCCGTGGTAATTATGAGGGAAGTCAGGTGATGTAGAGTAAAGAGCAATGAGGTTGGCTCAGGAAGAGATGGATGGATGTGTGGAAGTGTGTTTTTCTTTGATGTAACCAGTCAATATTGTTTCTGTCTGACCTTTTCCAAAGCTTTATTTAGGTGTTTATTATTGTTGTCCTCATGAAGTTGGTATAGATGTGTCTGGTATTGCTAATTTCACTGCATTGTTATTTTGGATTTGCACATTGTTGTATTTCACACAGAGCATCATTGTTAATACATTTTTGTTGCTTTGGTGTGTGTAAAATGAAATAAAATAAATAAAATGTACTGTATTGTGTGGTAATTCACAAAAAAATTGAATTTTAAGCGTTTTTGAATATTAAGTCCTAAATATTGTACTAAAATTTTAATTCAGACCATTGTAAATTTAAGTTGACTATATTTGAACAAATTAATTTTCTCTACTGTCAATAAAAAAACCATTTGAGGCAATCACTTGATGAAAGTGGTTTAAGTACAATCAGCTTATCCAGGTTAGTGTGCTATGAAGATGTGCAAACTTGTCGTTAGCAGAGGGCAGGGACCTCACTATAGTATTTTACTGATGAGAGTTCAAACAACAAAGGTGAATATTGATGTCTTCGGGAACACACACACACACACACCTCTCCAGTCTGCCTTCAATGATGATCAATTATTGATTAAATAATACAAGTAAATCACAATATAGTCATGAGGTATCTGTTAATGGTCGATATACATCATGAAAATCTTTCTATTTAATGATAATATTCGGTCTATTTGTATCCTAGTGGAAACATCCCTGTACTGCTGCCACCAGTGCAACAACACATGGAGGTGAAAATGAATTTGCTGCTGCCAAATCACCCGGTTAATGATTATGAGCTTTGACAAGTATAAACCAAGGAGCCAGGAGGCTGCAGCAGCTAAAACTGGTAGCTGCCTAATTTCCAACAATAATGAGTGATGCTTTTTTATCTGAAAATAAAATTAATCTGTGTGTAATTAAGGATTCTCTATGGCTCTACAATTTCCTTAAAGTACATATTTACCCAGTGTGCTTTATTGGTCTCTCTCTCTCTCACACACGCACACACACGCACACACATACCTCTCATTCTCACACTGAGAGCCCATAACTTCATTCTTGGTCGCGCTCCAAGGGACTCATCATTGGCTTGACCGGGACCTCATGTATTCAGTTAAACCAATCAAAGCTCCATTCATTCCTCCAGCCCATAGAGCCCAATTAATTTCCAGCCAATAATAGAGAATCTGTTGTAGTTTTAATGGAAAAAGCTGCTTATTTTTTTTCCTCCCTCTCTCTCTCTCTCTCTCTCTCTCTCTCTCTTTCCCCTTAAGCCACAGCAGCCGTGCTAAAAATGCTTGCAGTGCAAAAATAAAAAATAGAAGAAAAAAAAAAAACCTGAGGTAATGCTCTAATAAAAAAATTCACAGCCTGTTTACTTTGGATGTGTAAAGAACACAGATATTGCACTCTGTAAATTAACCGTGCCGCTCTCTAAATTAACAGGCTTCGACTGTTCTCCCCCTCCGTCCCTTTCATGGCTCCCATAGCTGCTCTGACATTTATTGGAGTGAGTGAGGAAGGAGCCGATATATTGAATTTTCTTCTTTTTTCAACCTTGGAACAACCTCCAGGCTGTATACAGGCTGTAGGTCGGGCTAATTGCCAGCGTGGTGTTGTACAAGAGCCTGCTTTGTCTCCAGTGTAGCAGCAGTCAATCTGTACATTCATTGTGTGTGTAATAAATTCCCCATAATGCTTTGATGAGTAAATGTATCATTGTTAAACTGAAATTAACTGAACTCAGTCAATGTCAGACCAGATTTACATTTCAGGCGTTTGGCCGAGCATCCTCCTGAGCCATTTGTAGCCTATTGCTAACATTAGCAACTGTTTAATTACCAGTATCAGCATCAAACTTTGTTCCTTTACTCACCAAGAGCTCTCTCCAGTGGTGGAAATTGTGTTACGTTAAGTTGCACTCAGAAATCAGAATTTGCAAGCTTCAAATTGGAATTTAAAGGCCCCATGCTGTGCACTTTTCTCTGGGTTTATTTACCTGCTGATATCCCTAACAAGATGTATCATTGGTTTTGAGGACCTGTGATCTGCTTAATATGGTTTCTACTGCCCCTTTCTGTTGCCCCTTTCTGGAGTTCTAACAGACACAGGTCATTTAGCCAATCAGAAGAGAGAATGAGAACCACTCCTCTGATTGGCTCACTGTTTTAGAGTAGCATGTGGTCGGGCCAATCACAGGCAAGTAACTGAAACCTAAGCTGCATTCATAAAAATTGAAAAAAAAAAAAACTGGTCATGGTGGGCGGAGTTACCTTGTGTGTGACATCACAGAAAGGAGGAAGTGCTATCTGCTCGTCTCAAAGAGAATGTTCCTACAAATGGGCGGTGTGTGTTTCTCCGTTTATGACCAGTTTGATGCATGGGGCAGTATATATGTGGCCCATAGACCTCCCCAAGCACAAAAAAAACCCAAAATCACATTTTTCATGCCATGGGGCCTTTAAATCTGGAACGAGTCCTGAAGTCAGATCCCACAAGGCCCAGCATAAGAATTCAAGATGGCTGGTGTTGTCAAAATAGTAGGTTGCTTACAATAGCAGTGGCTAACGGATAAAGGCCGGTTTTGTTTTGGTGCATGTTAGATGTTCAAGAACATTAGCGTTGAAAACAACATTGACAAGTATAACATTTCTTGTTCCGTTATATCAATCTCCCATTTTTCTGACTTCCATGTTTGTTTTTCAACTAGAAAGGTGACGTAATTCCAAGCTCCAACTTCTTACTTCCAATGTAAATGGATCGCACCATCAAATCCCTTATTTTGCTTCTATTTCCATCACCTCTCTTTTTGGCCACATTAGCTTGCTAACCAGCTACCTCCAGTCAAACTGTCTCATTGTTTTCCTATACCAAGTCACTGTTGCTGATGAAGTTGCACTGCTCAGAGGAGAAGCAAGCTCAGTTATAACCTCTTGTGTTGTAAAGGCAACAATGGGTGGAAGAGTAGTTGTTATATATAACTGTCATGTAATGCCTGTGCTATATTTGTGATGCTAACCAATGAGCCTACCTTAAAAGAAAGTAGGGAACAGTCAACTGGAATTACTGAAATTCCTCAACATATGAATATTCCTTAACTGCCACACACACATTTTCCTTTTACCAATGATAATCCAGACCTTTAATTAATTGTAACACACTATTAATACCTGATAGATAAATTAGCTGCAATAATATTTCATTGTTGTCTCAGCTAAACTGCACAAACTTGACCCACTGATGAAGACCATGAGATGTGGTTTAATTCCCCATATAAACAAGCCAACTCACTATTCCCAATTCCCAAATTCTAGGAAATAATAACTTTCCAACACATCTATGTCAGTCCAACTATATTTCTATCTCCAGGACTAAATTTGAAAATACACATCAGTATGTATCCTAAACCACCAGACTCTGAGCGCCTGCCCCTGCCCAGTCAAACTATGTTAGACATGTCCCGAGAGACATTCCTTCACATTGTGCCAAATTATCCCTGAAGCCTGTTTATATCACTCTAAACGTTTGGCTTCTGAGGTAACAGCTCAGTTTCAGTCCAGGTTTAACATCGTAGTCAGTCAGGGACCAGTCAGTGTGTCGTGGTTTGACTCTGTCTACCATCTCGGACAGATATTTCCACCCTCCAACTCCGGGGGGAATTTTAATTTGAAAACTGTTGCTTTCCACCGCACAGAGACAGATTCATGCATGGTAAAACAGGAGAGTTGGTTTGATGCCAAGATCTACAGCGTAAAAAAAAAAAAAAAAAAGGCAGGTCTCAGTTTTCTGTAAACGCTGCAATCAACGCAGACAAGTGCAATAAATGTAGAGGGATATGTCTGTAAAGGTGCTGCAGGGTTGAGATACATATGGACAGATGTTACAGCAGCCTCATGATATAATGTCACTAGACCTCACACACTGCGCTTATTCACACAATGTCCATTCATTCGCTGCGGTGAAGAGTTTAAAATATGAGCTCTGTCTTCACCCTGTTCGTGGCATCAGTCCCTATTTCTGTGGTTTTGTCTTTCTTTCTTTTTTTCTTTCCTCCCCCTTCCCTCACTGGGACTGATGCTAATGCTAAACGATGCCGTGTGGTCAATTCTCTCACTGGCACAAATGCACAGAGACAGACACGAAAACACCACGAAGACTTTCTGACCTTGACTCTTTGACGGCATCGATCGGAGACAAGACCACCGCTCGCCGACGGCTTCTCATGGACACAACATTTTAATCAATATGAAGCAACACAGACACAGAGTTGAAAGCAAACAAGCTGATTGCAAACAGAGTTTTCCATGTTCAGTTTTTTCCTCCCCTCCATAAAAAAAAAAAAAACAAGCATGGTTCAAACTTTCAAAAGGCTTTTCCATTGAAATTTGAAGTGAAAACTTGAAATAGGAGTTTATGATGTGTTGAAATCCGTCATTCAGGAGCTGGAATCGTCCAAATTCAGTTTCATGAAGGGTTTTGTAAAGTTGTGTCTGATATTTTCTTTCAAATATGACTTGACTCGCCGAGCCAAATCATACATTCAATAAAATGTTAATTACTTATACATATAATATACATCGCCATTAGAGGAAAGTTTAAGCAATAACCTCATGATATGAATATTATCCAAGGTGAACAACTGAAAGAAAGAAAAATAAGTTAAATAATGAGAAAGAAAAGATGCAGAACTAACAGAGTCCAGGACTAGTGGCTTTTTACATTTAAGTTAATAAAAAAAAAAGTGCACACAATATACATGGGATTATTGTGATTAAAGATAACGTATCTAAGAATGAGATAATTCACAAACAATAATATGAAGGCAGGTATGAAACTGAACATTGGACTCTTGGATTTATTAAAAAAAAAAAAAGACACAGATGCAAGAGCCAAATTACCAACCAACACACTTCATTACACGCAGCACCTCTGCAAAACAAGTCTTCAAGTGTTCCCCAAACCTCCGGCTGCCGACCCTCGAAAATATATGACAGTCATTCACAAGAACATGTTATTCATGCCGGGCCCTGAGGCGTGCACAGACCGGCCCCTTAAACAACAGCCACCACCTCCAGCTCCCTCCACCCGCCCTGCAATTCATTATAGTGAGCTGTCAGCATGGGAAGTCACTGTGGAGACACAAAGAGGCAAACACAGGAAGTAGTTTCTTAAAACTCCAGTAAAGACAAAAAAAAAAAGGAAAATATTTGAGGCATGAATAAAATGAGACTGATCAGTGTGTTGACTGGAAGAACTCCTCCTCACCTGACATCACCTGTCTCACTATTTAGACTCCTGTTGTGTCTCTGTACAAACAGCTACAGGTTCTCCAAACTCTCCCCTATGGGCATAAATGCTTTTCTGTAGCTATGTGTTAACAGCAGGAGCAGTAGTAGCTATAGTAGGCATGCAGGGCCGGATGCAAGTTCAGTTTTGGTGACAAAAAAGGTCAAAAGGTCAAAAGTTCAGTGTGACCCCACAGATCACTTTTCAGCCATAACTCAAGATTTTACATAGCAATTATAATGAAATATCACACAACTGTTAATATAATGACTCTAGGGTGAAGGCAGGGAAACTGTTTTAGGTATAACATGTCACTCTTGTTCACAACAAAGATTGCCCTTGTGATGCCGATACAAATACCTGAAAATGTGACACCTGATTACTCTATTTGGGTAAAGAAAAAACATGAACATTTCATTGTAGTTTTATAGGGAAACTTTGCAAATCCGGTTGCTTTTTCGCTGTCTTGGTTGTTTTGTTTTTTTTTCTCTACAGCTCCCCCTACAGTTTCAGAGTGCATATTTTCACTGTGTTGTATCGTTGTGTCGTAAAGCAGTCCATGTTTCTCGTGAGACAAGAGCTGGGACACCGGATCGGAGGCTCTGATTTTAAAAGGTTGGTTTTCAGCCATGAGACACTAGGTGGAAGGCAGAGAGCCTCCATTCTCCCTGTAACATGTCATTTAACCATCACAATTACTCCAAAGCTGTTGAATTAAGGTCTAAGTCCTGCATAGCTCCTCTTAAAAGTGACTTTGTCTGCATCCCATCTGTCTCTGGGTTTAATCACAGGGACTGAGAGCGAGGTAAACCCCAAGGTATTAACCCCAATTTCAGTTTAAGTTAAAACAGGAGAACCAGTTAAAATGATTCAAAATCAAAAGCAATAATGATGATGATATAAAAACCTCTGTCTCAGGCTACTACTGTGTTACCAAAAAGAACAGGGAGAGAATCCGGAAGCAGGCGCTCTGATGAGAGGCCGCTGATGGACGATGATTGATGGCTGGGAAGCGTCCCGATCCCAGAGGAAGGTCGGACCTCAGTAATCACAATTAGCCCGTCCAACACTCAATCACGCCGCTCAATGGCTCCCAAATGGCAGAGAGAGCGCTGCAGCGCCGCGACCGGGGGAACATTCAGCCGGCTCTCAGGGAAAGGAATGTGCTTCGGTTCGAGGTTCTCTGGTTATTTATTTTGGTCTGGAGAGAGGGTGAAGGCACTTCTGTTTTTCTGGATGGTTCCGGGAAGGTTTTTTTTTTTTTTTTTTTTTTTCTCCTTCTCCGACTTTGTGTGTTGACACCATGATATGTGTGCTGGAGGGGAAGGCTTCGAAGCGGCTGTCAGCACCGAGCCTGTGTCCCTCCCAGCAGTGGTCACTGATGATTATCACAGACACGTCTGAAGAAGAGGAAAAAGAGGAGAGAGAAAAAAAAAAGGTCCATGTTCTGTGTTGGGTTTTTATGATTTGAACATGGTCACACTTTTTTTTTTTTGGAGTGGTGAAATGATTGAAACCTCTAAAGTCCGGGGGTCACTTGTGGTTCTGTCTTTTAAACTATTCATTATCGGTTCAGAACCATTTATTCCTGCATGTTCTGTGGGCTGAAAGAACATCTCTGCACAGTTACCAACCACCAAACAAAATACATATTGTAGAAGCTATTAAGAATGAATAAAACATCCTCCACTTATCCCGGGAGAGGGACAGCCAAGACTCTGTGTGCGTGTATGTGTATGTGTATGTGTGTGTGTGTGTGAGGTGAGAGTGGAAAAGGAAACCAATAACTTGATGCACTTCCCTCTCACGGAAAACTGACGAACGTGCCCAAAGAGTTTCATTCACTCACTGAGCCGCCGCCTGCCAACAAAATGTCACAAGGTGCCTAAAATGCAGACGCTTGCACAAGGAGCTCCCGACCTGCTCCACTTTCCCAGGGATAAAACCTTCTTCTACCTATGAATTACCAGCACTTTTTTTATATATATATATATATGTTTACATTTCGGGCCGTATGGATGACAACCTCATCCGGAGTGATTTACTCTACGTCGAGCGCTGCCACACAAAAAAAGAAACAGAGCAGAGCAGAGAACCAGAAACCTGAGCAGAGAAACAAGGTTTTATAGTTGTGTTCTCCAATCCCAACACAAACACGGCCGGTCCAGGGTGGTCAGGGGGAATTATTCAGAAAGAATTTGTTAGTGCGATGATGATTAATGTTTCTGCGGATTCAAATCCATTCAAAGCTTTAAAAAAAAAAAAACACAGCATGTTGTGTAACCTTTCACAGTTGTTGACCCGAGGCTCATAGCTACTTGAGTCGGGATCGGACGTCGCATGGTCGACGAGACGACCGCCGGCCGATCGTAGCTTTGCATCAACGTAGCTGAGATGTGATTTACACATGTGATCATTGTTTTTTAGGAATGAAAGTGAAAGTTGAAGCAAATACATAAACATGTGCAGAGGTTTGGTTCATATTGTAATATTGTAATTCACATGTGGAGGAGGAGGAGCCTCGTCTGCTGCTCAGCTTTATGGGACAAAGGTGTTGAAAGTCGGTAGTGAAGTAAAAGGAGGGAATAAAAAAAAAAAAGAAACACTATAAATATATAATTCTCACGCTGAGTGCTCATTTTCATCAAAGTGTCATGTCTGTAACGTCTGAACGCCGTCCAGCCGATATCATGTGGACCACAGAGGAAGCCTGTTAGAAGTCAACCGACTAAACGTTTGCCAAACAGCTCAACTTTAATGAAAAGACGTCAAACAAAATGATCTTTAAAGACACAAATAAAGTTTGAAAACCTTCTTTTGTTCCTCTGATCGTTCAGTCGGAGATAATCAGAAGAACTGCTGTTGTTGCTGTTGAGTTTGTTATCAAAATAACTCCTGAAGTCTGTCCTCCACACTGTTTATCATTATATTTATTACATATTTTATTATTTTCTGTTACGCTGCTGTTCCGTCGGGTTTTTAACTTGTTGAAATGACAATAAACTTGAACTGAACTGAAAATGAACAGGTGGTTAGCAACAGGAAGCGATGGATGACAAAGAAAGACGGATCCTCTCCTGCTGTCAGTTCAGTCCAGATTGCCTGATCATTAACACTAGAATAAAAAGCGTCCTGTGAACATATTACTTACATATTACATATTACCTCTGTGTCGGTACAGGGCCGTATGTGGGCCGGCAACATTTGTGAGAGATTTTCAAGAGGAGCATGAGCTGGAAACGTTTTTAAATACGTGTTACATTACATTATATTAGGATTTGAGCCTTAAAACAGAGGAAGTCTCACGTTTTTTCCCTATTCGTGTATATATATTAAAGAACAACGAGGAGTTTTGGAAAAGCGAAGCGTTTTCACACTACATTTATGAGCCTCCGCGCGCACCGTATAATCCTTTGACCGACGCAAGACAGACTCGTGTTTTCATTCATCAAGAATTAAAGTCAGAGGTCCGAAGACGATCACATACCGTCGTAGTTCCGACCATAAACGGCGATTCGGCGGCGTTATTCTCATAACTCGCCACGAAACCGAAAGTAAGGAAACGCTGGTCAGCTCAACCAGCATTTCCACCACCACTAATAATAACAAAATAACGATAGAGACAAAACAATATATTTATCGAAAATGGGCCCATTAACAAGTGTGGGTAGCGGAGATTCATCCACATTAACGTGAGACTTTTTTATAACCAAATAGAAACTCCTCGTTGTCCCTTTAAATGGATGCCACTCCACAGTTTTGTGTCATGAAAATTTTAATTAGAGAAGAAAAACTAATTCCCAGCCATTTAAGAACGGCACTGTTAAGAGTTTGGACTCTAACAGGTCTTGAGACTTGACTTGAAACTCACTGACAGACTTAAGACTGGACTTGGACTCAAAAAGACCTTAAAAAGAAAAAAAAAAAACAGCCCTGGGCAGAAGAGAAGGAGCCAAATCCTCCATCTCCAAAGTCATGAGTAAATAAAATTAAGACCAAAACAGGACGTATTCCCAAGTCATCGGAACAGTTTTGTATGACAGTGAAATGCCAGCTGCAAAAAAAAAAAAGAGAAAAAAAAGAAATATATATATATATATATATTTTTTTTTTTTACAGTCATCTATTCAGGATCAAGAGAGAGGGAGAGACTAACAACTTAATTTCCATGAAAATGTTATTGCAGGATTTTCACTATGATTCAGCGTCTCAGTCGGCTGCCAAGGCTGCGGTGGTACGAATACTCGAGCTGTCAGACAATTATTATGTTAGGGGTGAAAGAGTGACAGGAGCGAGAGCTGGACCACTTTAGCCTGAATTATAACCAGGCAGAGTGAGAGGAGGGGGGAGGAGGAAGAGGAGAAGGAGGAGGAGGAGGGGGGGGAACACAGGGAAGCCAGAAACTGAGAGAGAGTATGATTTAAACTCTCCTGTGCTCACGACTTTACCGTATAAACTGCCAAAAACGTCTCTCTCATTGCCCCAGTGGCTGCGAACCTTCCCTCAGCGCCTGATGAAAACTCAAACACAACCACCTCCGTCAGAAACTTCTGCTTCTCTTCTGTTTTGCTGCAGGAACCGTACCCGGCGGAGCTTTCGGAATAATGCATCCAACTTGCCATTATGCAATCTGCCAACAATTCACAACATCATAATAAAAAGAAAAGAAAAACTGCACACAGGAACAATGTATGTACATGTTCCCTCAGAGTCCAATCCAGTTACCACCTTTACACTGCGAGAGGCAATTTCCTGTGCGGCTCAGCTGATGAGGTTTCAGAGTCTAAGAAACGAGCCAGTAATTGAATCTCGGAGCTCTTGTTAAAAGTGCAGCTGTTGATGGCAAAGCTCGGTGCAAGCCGAGTGTGAATTCTTGTGTCATGGTGCAAGCGGAGGGGGGAACTCTGGACACATATGCCAGCCATCAGCACCGGACTGTACACAGCACGCTTTTAGGGAAAAGGCTGCGCCGGGAGAAAAAGCCCTGCGGAGCCTTCTCACGCACATGTGTGAACCCATGTTAAGCCTGCAATGACATAAATGCACCGTGTGCAAAGCTTCACCCTCGACATGCACCAGTGTATCACAAGTCTTACAGTACCAGTGGTGGAAAATAACTTAAATAGTGTCTACAGAGGAATGTTTTACCTACTTGGTAACACTTTACAATAAGGTACACAAAAATTAGAGTAGTTACTGAGGAACTAATGAGGAACTAATGAGTAGTTACTGAAGAACTAAGGTACAAAAAATTAGAGTAGTTATTCATTTTGATGTCTCACTTTACTTTAGGGGTAACTAATGATTAAGTAATAGTTAGTTCCTCATGAGTTCCTCAGTAATTCCATTGGGAGTTACTGAAGAACTGACCATTAACTAATAGTTAGTGAATTCCTACTCTAATTTTGAGTTCCTCAGTCCCTCACTAACTACTCATTGGTTCTTCATTAGTTCCTCTGATTCTGTGTACCTTATTGTAAAGTGTTACATTTTACTTTTTTTTTTACAAAAAAAACATGGCACATCATTACAGATTAAACAACCTGGTGTGGGTATAACAGTTACATTTAGCTACAGCTCAACCAGCCAGAATATTTCAGTGCTTTTTTTCATATGAATGTATGAGTATTAAATCCTAAATAATCAAATAACCCTAACCCTCTTGTCACATTTACAGGTCTTCCTGGCCTGGTGGGTTGGGGACATGAATAGGGTAGACAGGAAGTCAATGCTGGACAAGTGGACAAGTTGTGACCTGCACATTCACCACGCTATGAGATAATAACAGAACGTTACCAGACAGAGTTGTTTTAGAGGGAAATTCATGCAAAACAGCTGATGCGCGTTCCCATCGGGGGCAGTTTTTCAGAAAGCAGTCTCTGCATTTACCTCTAAAACAACTCAGTTTAGGTAACAAACCTACTCCTAAAACCATAGGGATTATGGCAATGGGCCAATTTGCCAAAAATGTTGAACTATCCCTTTAATGTAAGTTAGAAAAACACATCAAAACACAAAAGTCTAGTTCAATCCACCTGTAGTTTCTCTGATTCACTATAGGTGACAGCCTCTCTAGCCTATTTATTGGCTATAGGCAGGTGACTCCAGCTGACACCAGGTGTGACATTGATCTTTCTTCCAAGTGAAACTGCTCTTACTTTGCTTTCCATCCCTTTTCAAACCAGTTTATCCCACATCATGTCAACCCCCCTCCACATACAGGCTGCAGCTCCAGCCTGAGATCCATATCATAAAAGGTACAAACACGCTCCTCATTTTCACTTTACAGCTTCCAGACTTTCACTGCGAAGCCGTCGACTCTGCCAGGATCGACGACTTATATTCCTCCAGTCCCCGGCTGCAGCTCAGCTACGCAGCCCAAAGGGCCAGACTGTGAAAGTGACATCAGTCAATCACAGTCTCGGGTACAGTAAAGAGCTGTCAGATCTCCTACTCCCCAGGAGCTTTATGGAGGTGCATATTCAGGTTAGCACATAAATTACGCCCCCTTAGAGTTGGAAATGTCCAAAAAGGAAGGAAAAAAAATGAAAAGAGAGGAGGAGACATGCCCGGTTGAGCAATGAGAACATGTCGAGGGTGGGGAGTTTATTGGGTTTTTAAAACCGGAGAACTGAGCTGCTTCACATTTGCCAGATACGAATAAATTTATATTGACATTGCCAGTATGAGTAGACTACACTGCTACAGTAAATTTCTCATGCTCCTGGATTCATCCTCATTTTTCCAATAGAGTTTACTAATCATAAACACTTCGCACTCATTTTACCCCTCCAGATTTGAGTTAACAACTGTTTCTTTGACGCTTTTTATATGCTGCTTTAAACCAGAAACATTTTATAATTCATAATAAACCTGTGTGTATGTGTTTTATAACAGCGGCAAGAAAAAAACCTGATCGACACATGCTGCTGGTGTTGATACACTCCTGTTTTTGTTATAATTATGACAGTTTGTTGTTAACTTTTTTAATATTGGTTAGTTTTTTCCTTAGTCTTAGTTGTATTTGTATTAGGCTATTTAAATTAATATCCTGTTCAACACAAAATGCCTTAAAATTGAAAAGGGACCGTTTTTGAAAAAAAGTTTGTATGTTTTCCATTATTTAAGCACTGGTTCAAAAGTACCGGTATCGGATAAAACCTAAAGATGCTGTTTGATTTAATCATTTTATCATGTCTTATTGTCGTGAAATTTATTTTTCATTTTTTCCCCTCATGTTCTGTTAAATTTGGACAGAGTCAAACAAAATAATGGAGCATTTGATAAAAGTGAAGCTGCGAACACGCGATAAACTGCAGCAGTTTGTCCCTCGACTCACTGGGATAACCAGCTGATCAGCTGAATCATCGATCCACATGATCATTTAAACATTCATCAAATTAAAATGTCAAACACCTGAATATTTTACATCAATATACGTGTGACTCCAGTTAAATAACCACACTGGGACACTTGTGAGCGGCGGGTGCTGCGCGCCACACAGGGAGCATGGGAATGACTGAGTGGGGTCAGAGGTCACAGAATGAGTTGAACAGGAAATACCCAATATGGTAAACAGCATTAGCCTGTTCTGGCCAATTACAGAACTGTTTATCATCGCTAGGCTACTCAGCGCGTCGATCAAACTTCCTTCAACTTGATTGGATGAAAACCGTCGCTGCAGAAAAATTAAAGTCAAGTTAAAGAGTTTTTGACGCCTCTGGTTGAGTCCGACTTTACTTACATACTTAAACTTTGAGTCCTCTGCTCGTCTTCTGTTTTGAGATGGGGAGCCAGGAAACAATCAACACGATTCAATAATCACCCCGGTCCCCGGCTGTTTAAACCAAACTGGGAGCGGGGGTGGGGGGGTCGGGAGGGTGGAGGGGGGGTCCTGTCCTCTCTGTTTATTTTCCTTGTATCACGTTGCATTTGCTTTTTAATTTCATGGCCAAGTGGACCTCCCTGACATCCTGCCCAGCCCGCCATCCGCACGTCGTCCCGTCCACTCTCCACACACTCGCTCTCCTCACTCCCTTCAGCCTCCAACCTCACCCCCCTCCTCCTCCTCCTCCTCCTCCTCCTCTTCCTCCTCCTCCCCATCGCCCCCCAAAAAAGGTCAAGCTGCTCTCACATAGGTTTGGCCGATGCGACTGAACTTCCTCTCATGAAAACATCTGCACACTGAACACGTCCAAACTTGTCATAAATAAATACCTATACATACATGAATACATCAGGTTTACAAAAATGATAATATCAATATCATATACATAGGCTACTATAATATAGTATATTATAGTACATTTTTTATACTTTGGGGTATTTCATTCATTCCAGTGACCAACAACCTGTAGTATGCAAACGGTGACAATAATGAAAGCCTCCTATCCAGAACTGGCTGTTTATATGGTTACCATGACAACAGAGCGAGTAGCATCACATGGGAATTGAACTGTGTCATATCCCTGCATTTTAGCTTGACACATCATCGACTCTCTCTTCACACTACATCACCGTATAGTGTTTTATCTCTGGTTCAGTTACTTACAGTACAACAACAGCTTGATGTTGCCTATAGCAACAAAATGAAGGAGGCTGTGCTCAGCAAAGGGCCACACAGGTGGTATGGGGGCGTTTCCACTGCATGCAGGAACTTCTGCAGATAATTTTTACGGGGCCAAGGGCCGTTGGTGCGTGTCTCCACTGCAGGAACCAGCCCAGAAGGACGGTCTCCCACATCTTTTACGGGGCCAAACGAGTCCCTGCCTCGGGGTAGGTAGCCTACTCAGATCAGCCCCGAAAAACTCCCGGGTGGGGCTTGAGGTTTACTCAAAGCGGGAAGTGACACCAGGAAAACGCCCTGTAATAAGTTGCATTTTTAAAAAAGCCCAGTGTTATTTAAACCAACACTAAGTAACTTTTCAACCTTCATAAAATATTTTCATAACTTTTGTGATGATACATCGACTTACAACAAGTTGAATGACACCTCTGTCATGGCCTGAGGGGGTCTGTATCTCCTTCACTGGCACTAAGCAGCTTTGAGGAGCATGGTAGGAACCCTGCTCTCACTTAAGTTTCACTTTCCCTTTTGCGAGTCACAACAAAGAGGGAACAGGCAAAACGGCACTTTAGCAATGGATTATGTTTGTGTTTTCACTTTGAAATGATCCACAGGAAACAGAAACTTAGTTTTGATGTCTTCTGTTAATTTTAATGCAGGATATTTACAGGGCTTCACGCTAGTGTTCATGGGAAATGGAGTCTTCTTTCAGGCAAAACACTACCGCTTTGGTCCACAGGCGCCGCCAAACTCAACCAAAACTGAAAGTTCTTTAGTAAGCTACTGCTTGAGGCATGGCAGAAAGAAAACAGAGAATAAATCAGTAAAATACGTATGATGGTGGTAGCAGTAGTACTAGTAAAAAAAAAAAAGTACGATAAATACGTGATCACACAATTACGCGACGATCGAAACAGCATTTTGAAACCCATTATTATTAGAAATTGTTAATACTGTTGGACAAACAACAACAAGAGCAGTAAAAAAAAAAACTGCTGCTCAATGATTGCGTGATAATTGAAACTGTTGCACGTCGCCTAAAGAGTTGTGCTCTGCAGTGGAGACATGGCACACTCCCTCTACCAGGAACTCTCACAGTGGAAACTCAGTTTATGTCTAATATAAAACAGCCATTAGTCCTTTAGCCTTCTTTAACGCATTGTTTTGGTTTTGACGGTCATCGAATAGACCATGATGCAGCTCCAGATGTGCACACACAAGCAGCTGTTAGCCACCATAACAACTTTACAGGGACATCAGTATGTTGGTGTTTCACTTGCCAATAATAGATCAGTTAGTTTGACTTTTAAACAGTTTAATACTGCTGTTAAGATGATAAATGTTTATTGATCATCATCCGTCTGTTTAACAAGGTCGTTCTTTTTTACCATAAAGGGGACATGTTATGGAAATATCACTTTTTGAAGGCTCTTTAACATATATTTGGGTGTTTGTTTTGTCTTCTGGCCCCCAAAATGTGAGAATTGACTGAAAATCTGTAATCTTCAAGCTCCTGAGGTTGAAATTAATGTAATTTATGAGCTGTTCGCAGTTGTCTGCAATGATGCCATTAGTTTTCGATTTGCATAATACCACCCCTACCTGTACCAGTAAAGGGGGTGGGGCCAGGTGAGCAGTGGTTCATTTGCATTTAAAGGGACAGACACCGAAACCAGCCGTTCTGAACAGGGCTGTTTTGAGAGGATGAAAAGAGCTGTGATGTTTGATCCTTGTGGTATTTTGACCAAAGCATATCACAGACATGTCTTTAAGACACTTGGGAACTATTTTAATTTGTAGAAAAGGGACAGAATATGTCTCCTTTAAAATGTGTTTTGTTTGGATTTTCATAGTCACCAGTGCTGCTGTTGCTCATGCTGGTTCCTTCAGTAAAGACTTCCTGTTTGACTCATTCATGTAGCACAGAGGATACGCAGTAAAACAAAAAAACAGTGCATTGGCAGGACTCTTCATAAAATAGTTGAGGAAATATGTAAATTGATACTGTACAATATGATTCCTGTGCACAGTGGGGTCTGGTTCCCGGTAAAAACTTTTCCCTGTTGAGCTCCGAGTAATGAAGACATTAGAAACTTTAATGTTATTTCCTTGTGTCTGTGTAAAAAAAAAAAAAAACTATATAACAATGGTCTCGAGATTCTGACGAGGGTGTAAGAAAAATCCTGGAGAGACATTTCTGAAAACTGAGACACTGCAGCTCTTCAATTTAAAACAGCTGTGAATTGACCACAGCCTGGGCAGACGACGCACATCGCAAGTGACACACACACACACACACACACACACACACACACATAGAGTTGACTCCCTCCCAGAGCACAATTGCACACACTGTGTCATGTTGGGGAAAAATAAATATGCCCGCAGGAATGAATGCAGACAGCAGCACAATTACTGTACAGCATGTATGACAGATACGGGGAAAAACAGACAGACACAGGTTGCACATCCACACACACACACACACACACACACACACACAGAGCAGCGCACACACAGGAGTTACAGCATGCATTGACAGCTGCTGCGTCTGTGTGTGTGTGTGTTTTCCCCCTGACATCTCCATAAGGAAAGTGAGCGCGGCTGTGCCTCCCAGCAGATTCTCTGCACCACATAAACATGTCATCAAACAGGAGCTGTAAATAATTCTGCTGCAGCTCTCGGCTGCGGCGTCGGTTAATGAAGGAAGGCGATTCAGGTGGAGGAGCCACAGTCTCATTACTTTACATGACGTCACGGGTGTTTGTTTGTTTGTTTGTTTGTTTGTTTGTTTTTTATTTATCTTTGGAGCTTGGACACATTTGATTGACACTGAATGTACAGTAGAACCACAGACACTCAAAGTGCTGACACCAGTGGATTCCCTATTTATCAAGTGGTATTAACAGAAAATAATGGAATGAAAAAGGAAAGAGAAAAATCAGAACGGCTCAAACACTTCAGAGCGTATTTTAAATGCAAGTGTAGAGCAGTTTTTACATTTTTAATGTAAAATGACTCAAAGCCAGATCACCATCTACAGTATAAATATTGATTTTATAGCTGCAAGACAATGACATGATGTTTTGGTTGCAATTATAGATTATGGGGCATGTTTGTGTCGTCCATGTTTCTCACAAAACCAAATCTTGGACACCGGGCCGGAGGCGCTGGTCTTGTACGGTTGGTGTTCAGCCAAGAGACGCTATGGAACGCAGAGAGCCTCCATTCTCCCTGTAACGAGTCATTGCACCATCACAGCTACTCTGAAGCTTTTTAATTAAAGGGACAACGAGGAGTTTTGGAAAAGCGAAGCGTTTTCACACTACATTTATGAGCCTCCACGCGCACCGTGAAATTCTTTGACCGGCGCAAGACGGACTCGTGTTTTCATTCATCAAGAATTAAAGTCAGAGGGGTGGTGCAGTGGTCGACCAGCATTTCCGCATTTCCGCCACCACTAATAATAACAAAATAACGATAGAGACAAAACGATATTGAAAATGGGCCCATTAACAAGTGTGGGTAGCATAGATTCATCCACATTAACGTGAGACTTTTTTATAACCAAATAGAAACTCCTTGTTGTCCCTTTAAGGGAAACAAAAAAAAAAAACTTGCATAGTTCCTCTTTAGTGAGGGAGGTTGTAGCTTGGTCTTAAAAAAGGAGGAGGCCTTAAAAATCAATGCAAGGCAGCTAGAGGAATATGCATGTTCTTTTTAAGTTTTATTTAAGTCATATCTATAGGATCTTCAGCAAAAATGGATATATAATGTTATGATATAAAACATGTAAAACAAAACAACCACCTGGGTTAGGGTTAGGGTTATTGGACTTGAATCACAGAGAAAAAGGTTCATTTAATTCTCAGTTGTTTATTTGACCTCTACAAATCATATGTTTTTTGTTTTGTATGTATAAATGTATGATTTGTCTAAGTATGATATGTGTTGAGTGGGATTGTGGGGATTGTGGAGCTGCTGTGCAGCACAAATTTCCGTAAGGACAATAAAGGTATTTTAAGTTTAAGTTTAAGTTTTATTTTGAAGGTCTCATTTATTCAGCTGGTTAAATGGCTGCAGACGAGACGATGAAGACAGTCGACTCCCCATCAAACCAAATGTGTGATCTTAATATTTGGATTTTTACAGAAGTTTTTGAGCCTCTGCCATCGTCATGGTAACAATGTGAGGGATGTGTTAGGCCTTCAGTCTTTAACTTCTGGTCTGTTTGAATGAACTCGTCAGCCTCCCTGACATCCCTCGGTGTTTGACTGAATTATGCGCACGGATCTTTGCGTCAGTGAAGAAAAGAAAAAGAAAAAAACATTAACGACAATTTAAAAAATTTCCGGCGTCTTTCGAGTGTCAGTCGAACTGTGACAGCCGTCACTCACTCATCCTCCGTCACTCCGCGGGGTGCAGCCCACAGCAAAGCAGCAGCAGATGTTTGTAGAATCACAAACACACACACACACACACACACACACACACACACACACACACACACACTCGCCTGTCTCTGTAGCAGCAGAGTTAGTCACTGGCAGGTCGGTACCTGCAGCCGGAGCCAGAGACGGGCCGAGGCCGCCGGGTCCGACTCTTTGTTTGTGTGTGAATGCTCTGCAGGTAGATGCAGGAAGTTTTTGATTGTGCTTCTGTTTTCCCTTAGATAACATCAGCTGAGGTTTCAAAGACCCGGACCACCAGGAAGAAGAAGAAGCTCCTTTTAACTTCCTCCAGGTTTTATGGAGTTTTTATAAGTCTGCAGACTTCAATGTTTAAAAAGGTTTAATATTGTAAAGTGAGATTTCCACGTCTTTGCCTTAAAGCTCAGTGATTACTGAAGCTCTGAAGAGAATTTCCACTGCTCCTGCAATGGACAATAAAGTTTCTCTGATTTATAAAACTACACTAATATGATTTTTGGTTGTTTAAAGGGATAGTTCAGCATTTTGGCAAATTGGCCCATTGTTGGATTGTGTATTTGATGAGTTCAATGAGGGAAACCAAGAAATCCCATTAGCCTCCGTAGCGTAGCTCTGAGCAGCTCGCGGCTCTGCTCCGCCGTTCTAAAAATAGCTTGCACAGACAATTAAAGGTAACGATGTAACCTACTGCTATGACTATAGGGATTATGGCAATGGGCCAATTTGCCAAAATGTTGAACTATCCCTTTAATGTACAAATATATCTTCTTATGGATCACCACAGGAAAAGTGTAAAACATCAGACTTTTAAATTAACTTTTATTTGAACTCATTTAGGTTTTGTATAATTCCTTAAAACTAATTCATATGCAGCAAAGTTCACAGTGAAGTCCCTTTAAATTTGCTGTGATTAATACAAGGAACGTGGAGATGGTTCAATTGGTTCAACTGGATCTTTAGATTCCACTTTGAGTTTTGTTTGATGGGAAATCAAGTCTCTTCATCATCTTTACCAGCTGTGTAAACACGACCTTCAAAATAAAACAAAAACATGATTACTGTTAATTATTTTTGGCTATGACACAGCAATGTTTCCATTGATTGCAAAGCCAAAACATAATATAATTGAGTAGATCCATTGTGGGCGAAAAAACAAAATGTATATTGAGTGTCCTGAAAGAATGTCGAAAAGCAAAGTAAGACACAGACAGAGTTTGTGGAAACGTCGGATAAAGATCAAGTTTCTATTGTAAGCTGCTTCCATCGTAATAAAAATGATGCTTTATTATTATTCATCCCGTAAATTAAGAAAGTAGGTTTGTTTTAATGCAGCTCAGTCTCTATAGGTCAAACTCCAAGAACATCTGACATTTCCCATAACACTTGATAGAAATATTTGTCAGATCCTTCATGGCTAATAAACACAGACGTCTTTCAAACTCCGAGCCGAGATAACCCCCGATAACGTCGTCACCTCCTTCTCCTCAGACGTGAGAACCGCTCCTCTCCGCAGGCACCGACTACAAACTGACTTTGATGTGTGAAATGATCGGAGTTCCCCTTTAAACAAGCGAACGGAGCGAATTATCCACGTTTATTTCCAGCAGCGTCCTCAACGGCGTCTGCTGAGAAGGACGCTGCTGGAGTTTGTCAGACTGCAGCAGGTTTGGGACGTAGTGTTGCTGATAATAAACACACACACACTTCATGCTGAGAAAAACCCCTGATAAATAATAATTACTTTAATTTAACCTTTTTATAAAATTATTATTATTATTATCAGCAGCAGCGGCGTCCCTGAGTTTTGCAGAGGTCGTCGTGGCTTTGACGTTCAGATTACAGTTTCACAGCTTCACATTTCATAGCACATTCACACGTCGTGTGACTCGGGGGAATTTACAGCCCTCCGCATGTTTAAATGAGTAAAAATAACCGAGACCACTCGAGCCGTGACCAGTGGGGATTTTTTTTTTCTTCTTTTGACTGCAACGGTTTTAAAAATATTCTTGCTCTTTGTCCAAGCAAAGCAAAAGCTACGAGAAATATCCATCAGCACACGTTTCACAGCCAAATAAATTTAAATAATCAAGGCTTTTTGTGTTTTTATAATATAGCGGTGATACAGACAGCACAGTCTGAGCATAAAGAGGGAGCAGTGGTTTCTGTCTGTTTAACCAAAGGAATTCATCTAGAAATAATAATGTGCAGTGAGTGACACATGGGATAAAAGCCACAAGCTTTACAAAAAGCTTCTAAGTTTAAGCTTGAGTTTAGGTTATTTTACCACAGATTGGAAACTACATCAGCACACGACCACAGGTTGGAGACGAATTCTGCGTCAGAGTCAAATTTGTCAGTTGTAATTCACCGGGAAAATATTCAAACTACAAGTATAAGTAAAAATATGAAATTCTGAGATGAACTGGTTTGAAGTTACAGATGAATTAAAAGGTCCATTGTTTTGAACTAAATCCATAAGATAGAGCTTGTTTTTAAGAATCTAAAACCATCTTGGTGTAGTTTTCCATCTCCTCTCTCAGCTTCACTGTGGAGCTCTAGTAACAACAGGCCGGTGTCAGCCAATCAGAAGAGAGGAGGAGGCTCTGAGCCTCCCTTCTGATTGGCTGACTGTTTCCTGAGTGATCCATTAAAAAATAGAACAGATTTCTGAATAAAACACTCAGAGAAACCAAATCCTGCAAGTGTTGGATGGATGGTGGGTCCGGGTGAAGGGCGGGGCTTTGGGTGACTGCTTTGTTGTGACATCACAAAGTGACAGGAAGTCCTGACGGCTGGTTTTAAGGCTCAGTTTCTGAATACAGGCTGTGTGCATTTCTCTGTGGACTGAGGCTTTGATACTTTCACAGTATTAATATAGAACCTAGAGCTGCTTTATAATCACACTACACATGGACATCTACCTTTATACTGTATGGAGCTTTAACACAAACATCTACATTTATACTGTATGGAGCTTTAACACAAACATCTACCTTTATACTGTATGGAGCTTAAACACAAACATCTACCTTTATACTGTATGGGGCTTTAACACAAACATCTACCTATATACCGTATGGAGCTTTAACACAAACATCTACCTTTATACTGTATGGAGCTTTAACACAAACATCTACCTTTATACTGTATGGAGCTTTAACACAAACATCTACCTTTATACTGTATGGAGCTTTAACACAAACATCTACC
Source organism: Trachurus trachurus (assembly GCF_905171665.1). Classification (NCBI taxonomy): domain Eukaryota; kingdom Metazoa; phylum Chordata; class Actinopteri; order Carangiformes; family Carangidae; genus Trachurus; species Trachurus trachurus. The sequence goes on from NC_139900.1 coordinate 7,133,119, forward strand.
TATATACCATATGGAGCTTTAACACAAACATCATACTTTAGACAGAGGGTAGTCAAGTGGCTTTGAACTGGAGCATTTTATTACAAATTCATTACTTCAGTTCAAGGATCATAAAATGCAAATTGAAACATTTGACAGGAACAGATAGTCACATTACCTTTCTGAGTGTCACCACCATTTAACTTGTTTTCTATACTTTGTTGCCCCGTGTCAAAAAACCCACAGAGTGTATAAACTGGTGAGTGAATCATAGCTCCTTCCAACAGCAGAAAGAATACCTCTAGTTCCTCTCTAATCATTTTTTCCCCTCCGTTTGCCTTCTCCCTGGGTGTTCACACAGAGTTTGTTGGTTGACTGGTCTGGAAACGGTCAAGTCTGTTGAACTAGAGCGTCGCTTTGAGCCAACATAAGCACAGGCACTTTCCTCCAGGACCCTCCGTGGTAAATTGGCCCTCAGCAGAAAGCGGTTATGCTCTGGCTGCATGCTGCCCTCCTGCTAGCATGCTTAGCTTTAGCATGTGCAGCCAAGAGAAACTGTCGCCATTTAGGTCTAAGGGTGGCGTAGAAAAAGACATATGTGAACTTGAAATGGGTTGATTTTCTCTGCACAAAAAAACAAAAAACAAAACACACACACACACACACCGCCAGTCTATTATTTGGGTTTCAAGCTGTAAGGTTGCCAGTTTGTGTGCCGGTCCAATAGAAAACAGAACAGCTATGTGGAGCACAGATGGCACAGCATATGGGTGAGTTTAAGTATGAAATGACTCAAAAAGAAGAAAAAAAAAAAGAAATCATATTCCATTTGTCCAAATCCATCATTCAACAAAGAGAAATCCACAATAAATATAGAAATGAATAAATCACATCTGTTTGACTCAGTTTGGGCTCCATATCCATAATTAGGCTTCATTTGGTATCATAGATGTGTTGTTTGCTAATACAAATTTAATCTAATATAACTTTTTACTGCTTTTCATAATGCAGCAAATTGAAGTTATTTAAAATATGTGTAATTGTTCTTTTAAATTCAAAACTGGATGCAATTATTATAAGCTATGGTGCATGTGAAAAAGGATAAAACATTCTGGAGGATGAATTTCCTATTTGAATATTTGGAGATTCAAGGTTTTCACCCAACAGTGGGCGATGTCTTTTGTTAAAGTGTTGGTTGTGTCATACCGCACCGCCGTACAGAAATGTTGCAACCACCTGAAATGATGAGGCCAGTTCACACACCTGGCCTTCTTCCCTTTGAGTCCTGCAGCAGAGCGGCCGTACGTACGTCAGCCGGCGTTGTACAAACTGTATGTACATCGATGGTGAGATGAATTGAAGGAACAAGAAAATGCCAAGACGACAGCGTGAGACTGGTGGCTGAACATGGATGGGTCGCTGGTTTCTTATCTTAATATTGTGGAGCTATTTGATCTCACCTCAAAGCCTTCCAGTCCACTTCAATCAAGTGAAGACATTTCAGATCACATTAAAGAGATGTCAGAGCATGTACTCATTCTGCATGGAAATTGCTTTATTGATGTTTCATTGATGAGTCGGACCGATTTCTTTTCTGCCAGAATTATGATTTTTTTTTTTACCTTGCTGGACATCTGACAAAAAGTCAATCAGCTGCAGGGACAAAAGCTAAAACTTTGTTTTGGTCATTGAGCTGTATTCAGTCCAACTTGTGCTGCTAGTTAGCATTATCAAGATGCACACATCCAAATACATTACGACTGGAAAAATCATCTCTGAATGCTCCACCAGCTACACGTCAGAGATAATTCAATGCCACCTTAAGATTTTAGACCTTTTTTAGGATCTTTGGCTCCTTCACACATTTGCATGCAATTTAAGGGTCTGTAATAAGAATTAAGATCCAGTTTAATATGTTTTCACTTAGTAGAAATCTGATTGCGCTTTCTTTTCCCTGGCTCTGTCATCCTCTAGTCCAGAGTTTGGTCGTGCAGAATTTCAAAACGCAAAAAACTTAAGTAGATAAAACAACAATCAATCTTAGCAAGACAAATGTTAAGCACAACAAGTTTCACTCATCAGCGTCACTGATATTCAATAATTCCACTGACTGGAGATCAATCAAATGCTACAACATATTTTTGCACTGGGTCCTATCTGACCCATCAGGCGTCTTGGTGTCATGATGTCATGTCTTGGTTAAGTTTCGGCACAAAGCTAGTCAGGTGTGGTTTATATGGTATTTTGTGGTATGATACAGTAGCCTATATCAGTCACCAGATTTCCTCTTCAGCTGCATGAAAACTGCAGCCTGGAGGTCAACTAACGGTAAAAGCACAAGTGTATCTAATGATGTATAACCCTGGTTTAGATGCACGAAGAGCGAAGACACTACATTTACATAAATACACTGTTTGGTACAGTATCTGTCAAACAAGACTGAAGAACAATAACCATTTTCAAATCTGTTCAAATTAGAATAAAATATAGAAATGTCTGAAAATGTGATGTCTGCTTCACTGCAAAAACTCAAAATCTTTCCAAGAATATTTGTCTTATTTCTTGTCAAAATGTCTCATTTCTGGTCAAAACTAATCTCTTTCCACCTAAAATAAGACTCATCACTTAAAAATTAAATTGTTTTTAGATCATTTTCACTTGTTTCAAACAAATTTTCACTTGAAATAAGTAGAAAAATCAGTTTTTTTGTGCTTGTAATAAGAAAGAAAAACTTCCTACACTTTCAGATGATTTCCAGTGAAAATATGCTTGAAAAAAGTAAAACGTGTCTAAAAACAAGCTACTTTTTAATGTAATGAGTCTTATTTTAAGTATAATGAGATTTGTTTTGACTAGAAATGACATTCTGACTAGAAATAAGACAAATATTCTTGGTAATATTTTGAGTTTTTGCAGTGTTCTCTACCTCACTCTTTCCCTTTTTGACTTTCTATCACCCTCACTGCTTCTCTACCCCCCTCACCCCCCAGACTGGAGGGTTTTTCATACCCAGGCAGATGGCTTCAAACACCAGGTATTCCTCATGGGAGCCTCACGAGGAGGTCCTGGACACTCCAGGCCTGCCTGAGCTGCAGGGTGGTGGTGGTGGTGGGTGGTGGTGGTGGTGGTGGGGTGGGCTCGGAAAAAAAAGAAGAAGAAGGGACCAAATATATTTATACATTACTGAAATTCCAAGTGTTAATGCACAGAGTGGCTCAAAGCAAACGGAGCAGAGCGCAAGGGGGAGCGAGGGACGGCGAGTGGGCGAAGGAGTGAAGGGAAAAGGGGAAGGAGGAGGGGGGGAGGTGGGGAGGGGCAGATACCAGGAGAGACGATTTCTCACAGATCTTGTTGCATTTGTGTGATAAGAAAGGAAATAACAGCTTCAGATGAGGGGGGGAGAAATTGCAAAGGGACACGTATCACCTTCCTTTACATTGTGAGAGGCGGATCACAGGAAGCAGAGAAGAGAGCGAACTAGCGAGCGAGAGAGAGAGCAGGAGGCAGCTCTTGCAAGGATGTGAGCAGACGTCTTGAAATGTACTCTGGATAAATCTGCCTCAGAAGTGTATTTGTATAAAAAAAAAAAAAATCCTATTGAACGTTAACACTTTCATACTTGGAGGAGAAAAATTAGAATTAAAAAAATAATGTTATTCGCTCATGCATTGTTGTGAATCAAATGTATTTGCGGTGTGTAACCGAGCAGGAGTTTCATCTTGATGAGGCAAACTGACAGTTCATAGAGTTTAGGAAGTAAATCCTGACTGAGCCAACAGGCCCCGAGGCAGGAGGAGCGTGCAGAAAGTCCGCCCGGCGACTACCAGTTCACAGGTTTGATCCCTGCAATCAGCCCGCACGGCGCACGCTCATCAGGACCAAATATTTTTCATCCTGTTGCCTTGTTCTAGTTTTATTTACTTTTTTTTTCCCTCTCTCAACGCTGCCAAACTGAACCTCTGTAGAGTTTTTACACTCTGCTCCTCAACACTTTCATCGAGTTTAACTGACAAACAAACAAACAAAAACAAAAGAAAAACTAAACCTGTGCACAAACAAAATTATTAACAAAAAGTGTAAAAGTCTTGGCAAGTTTCAGGTGAGTCGTGTGTGTCTGCAGACTTCTGATTGGTCACAGAGAATGATTATCGCTGCTGTGTATAAACCAAACACCTGTTCATTGTCATTCATTGTTCCCGTGTGTCTGGCAATGAAGATGATGCCACCAAGGTGTCATGCATCGTTGCCATAGTAATGACACTGCAATGAGGGGCTACATCTGCAGTGGAGAAAAAGACATGTGCATGGAGCTGAAAGCGAGTGGAGCTGGATCGTTACAGAGCACAGATCAACCAATCACAATCCACAGATCAATCTTGACACTCAGGTTTGATCACTGAAACATCTGCCTCTATATGTGCTCATTTAAAAACCTCATCTACAATACATCATGTAATATATAACAATTATATCAAGAGTGATGTTGTCATAAATATTAATTATCACATAAGGTTTACATGGATTTATGTGGATAAAAGTTTAAAACATATCAAATACTTGTAAAACATATAAATTATTTATTTTTCGATGTTGGAATCATAATTCAGATGCTATATTTGAGTATACTGAACTGTGTATTCATTTTAAACATGTTTCTTCCCATTTTAGAGAGCTTTTTTTTTAGCAGAATTTTTTTTTTCTTTTTGTCTTTTTTTTTTTTTCCTGTGCCAGTTTTTTTTTTTTTTTCCCCAACTTTTTTTTTTTTTTTTCGCATGGCTTCTTTTTTTTTTTTTTTGTCGTGCCGGATTTTGTGCCGGATTTTTTATTTTTTTTTGTCTGTTTTTTTCGTGTGCCGGATTTTTTTTTTGGCTGGCCCTAATACTCCTTCGTACATATAACATTATACCCATACTTGTTAATGGGTCCATTTTCGATAAATATATCGTTTTGTCTTCATAGTTATTTTGATATTATTATTTAGTGGTCGACTTGCCCAGCATTTCCTGGTTTCCTGGTTTCGGTTTCCCGGACGCTGCCCGGCGGGTCATAGGACCAAAACGCAAGGGGGAGAGGAAGGAGGGGTTAAAAAGGATTACAAAGTATGTAAATAATGTACATTTATCTTACATTTTGGGTTCTCTCGGCTCTTTGCTGCTTGGTGTGTGGAGGGTTGTGAGCCACACACACGATAAGATGAGATGTTCACAGACAGAAGCTACATCTAATCTACTAACTAAACTTCGAGGGGAAATGGAATAAAGATAATTTCCACATGTTGTGTTTAACCATCTCACACATCTCAGGTTATTGGAAACATTTAAGTTGTGCTGCTCAACAGACTGAGATCCAATGTTCAGGAAATAATAAGCGACACATTTTCTGAGAAGCGTCTCGGTGTGAATGAAACCCCCACGAGACAAAGAAGGCACTTCTCTGTGTTTGTGATAAATTTCACCCTCTGCTCTAGCTGCCTTCACTGTTTGAACAGTTGCTCCTCTGTAAAAGTTTCTCGGGGCCGCGCAGCCAATCGCCTCGCAAGATTTGTCTCCTCGAGCGCTCGCCTCCATCCCAGTGCCTCTGCGCCCTGCTCCCCTTCACAGCCCCAGCTGCGCAAAAGCAAATTTATTATCAGCCTTAGTATTTCTGACAGGCTATCCGACAGACGCTCGGGGTCCTTGAAGTGCAGAAAGGCCTTCCCATCGCTGCGCTCCCTTCCCTCCCAGCAGGTCTGCAAAGTGAATTTACTGCCACTGTCAAAACTTCTGTCAGTCCTCAAAGGGAGAGAGAGCAAGGGGGAGCAAGAGCGGGAGAGAAAGAGCAATATAGAAGTTTTTCCCTCCACAGATGCCCGGACATGCAGCCTCCCTCTCCCTCTCTCCAACCCAGAGGGCCTTTGAAATCAGCCTGCTCGTTAATAGTTGTCTCATGGAGGCTCGGGGAGAGGAGAGCAGAGTCTGACAGAGTCTGAATGGAAACACCAAAGCACAGTTTAGTTTCGTCAAGTACTGAGAGTCTCATTTTCACCTTAAGAAGCTGTTTCCTGCTCCAGAGTCTCTTTATTTTCTATTGTTTGTTGTTGTCGCAAATTTGACGGGAGTCACAGCTAAGCTCATCTTCGGAGGTTAAAAGATTCACGTTTGACTTAGGGGGGCCATGTGGAGATGGTTTTACGAGACTCTGCAAAAGTTTTTGTTTGTTTGTTTTGTTTTTGGGTTTTTTTGGGTTTTTTTGTCGCCTCTGGAAGACTGAAAACTGGGTGCCAGAGGAGGTACCGTAATTTTCGGACTAGCTGCACCAGCTTAATTTTAAAAGAAAATACATTTTTATATAGGACGCACTTGAATATAAGCTGCAGGTTTTCATGTTGTAACATGACATGAGATATTTACACAGAAAGACTGTAGGAAACTATGCAAGTCTGCTCGCTTTTTCGCTGTTTTGGTTACGCTATTCTTGCCCATGTGCATTTGTTTACAATGAAGCCGGCGAAAAATCAATAAATGGAGCGGTGAAAAGATTACGGGTTACGGAGCACTTTTGTGTCGCGGTGTGCAGAGACGAGAGCTGGGACACCGGGGCAGGCGAAAAAAGTACATTAAAAGTACTTACAGTCCGAAAAGTATGGTAAATCTCACAACGCCGCCCCAGCATTTTGGTATAAGCAACCAAAATTGATAGGATTTTGTGAAACAATGAAGTCATAGCCCCACCTCTCTGACCTGTAACCTGAGCCACAACAATAGACGTATATTTGGCAGATGACACGACTCCCTGTCAACATTTACTTTCATCTACTTATAACGTTTAGAGTTTGTAAACAACACACAAGCTTTCCACGTCTTCTCTGCGTCACAGCGCCACATACAGGCCTGGTGTATGTACTACAGTCGTGTGTACGCAGATATTTCTTGAACCGATGTTGAAAAACCTTTTGAGAACAAACAGGAAAAAGATAGTTATGGGATAGCTCGAACAAAGCCTTAATGTTTATTATGTTCTGACAATGTGTATTGTTCTGTCTTAGGTTTCATCCGGTCGCTGTACTTTCAGGATGAACGATGCTAAATTTGTGTATTTGTGTTGAACATGATCAACGACATCATTCAGCATCTTTTACTTTAATCTTGGATCCAGCCGCTGATGGATCTGCTCATCGTCTTTGTTTCGATTAATTCATCCTGTTCATACGACCGCCATGTCCACCGGGGACACTTTTAAAAGGGTCCGACCAGCAGAACCAAAACAAACCCGAAGATTCAATTTGAGACGATATAAGTAATTTTAGATTCATTCATTCACCCGACAATAAACCTGCCCCTTCCCCCCGTATCTCTGTCTCGATTCCCGATGCATGGACCGACGGGACGCCACTGTAATGAATCCCCACACGGCCACGGAGCAGTGCTGCCGCTCTGCTGTGGGGCCGTCCTGCAGGGGAGGACATACCAGGGTAAAAACAACCCTGTACTTTAAAAAAAGAAACACAAAACAACATGAAGCCATTCATCCCTGAGCTCGCCCTCTCCCATGCAGCCACATACCTTCACGTCTTCCCGTCTCAAAGGCAGAGACGGGGCAGCGCCATCAAAGGGCCCCCGAGCTCGCCCTGCCCCACCCTTTCACACAGACCAATATAAAACCCATCAGGTTCCCAGTCTGTGGAGGGATAATTAAAAAACAAATAGCCTCTCCACCTCCTCACCTCAGCCCTCAGTTCTGTTCCCAGTGTTTTTGGTGTTTTTATCTATGTGATGATCCCAGGGTGACGACCATATTTTGTTGCCTCCTGTGCTTCTTTGCTGTTAATGATGAAGTGAACAAAAGCAACTGAATGATTTGCTCAGTACTTTGTATTAAATTATCCTTTAGTCTAGTTTTTTTCATAGATTAAATTAGATAGATTGGTACTTAATTGATCACAAGGGAAATTCAAGCATCCAGTAGCAGACATACAGTTAGAATACATTGTATATACACCCCAAACTGTAACTATTGCATTACCTGTTGGCACATTTGTTGAATTAATGGTATGAGTCTAGTTTTCTTCTCCTGGTCCACAGCAAGTCGGTGCCGACGTATCAGTGACATAGATAGTTGTTGTACAACACACTCTGATGTAACAATAATAGTAGTAGTTTATTCAATCTTTTACAAAAAATTATTTACAGTTGAGCATCAGTCACAGTCAGTCAACCTTCCATAATACCATCATTTGTTCAACTAGTTCATAAATTGATCGAAAAGGTGTAGGCTGAAGCTACAGTATCTAGCTATTAGATACCTACCCTTTCATTCAATTTTCCATTATATCCATTAGAGCTCTTCATGATTTCAGAGTCATAGAAAGAAACAAGTGTCCAATTATTAACAAATGTAGCCAAAAATAGAATAAATAGATAATTTCCCTTACAATAAGGATAAGGGAAACTGGCACAATGCTTTGTATTCAGGTTTAGACGAGGGACAGGTTTCAGGATCATCAACAGTACAGTGGAACTCAATGTGCACGAATAATTGAAATAATCCATGTTTTTTAAATATGGATGTGATCAGTCTTCAGGCTGGTGTTGGTGGCTCCATCAACCAATCAGCATAAACATATGATAAAGCCGCCCATGGGCCCAACAGGTATTAATCCACACTGCAGCAAATACAAACAACACAAGTTGAATTTCAAACATGCAACATGAACATCTCAACTTCTGTTTTATGATGAAGTCTCATTTTGCTGAAAACTTTTTTTTTTTTACTATGCCTTTGTTTTGTAAAGTGTATTTGGGGAGGAGGGCAGCGGGGTGGAGGTGGGGTGGAGGTGGGGGTGGTGCTCCTTTAAGGCGAGCCTGAGAACTGACTACCACGACACCTAGAGCCCCATTCAACGTCAATAACACTCCAGCCTCTGCTCACAATGTCAAGGGCGGCAATAAAACTCTTGATATCAAAAGCTCGGACAAAGGCGACGTCACGGGGGGGAAAAAATTTACGGTTGTTTTTCGAGCGAGTTCTCAGACTCTGTTGTTGTTGCTGCTGAAGAGAGAAGAGTCTCTGCACTTGAAGCAGGAGAGAAAAAGAAGAAAAAAAAACTTTGGAAGATACATTTGTCATTTCAGTGAGAGTTTTGGGGTCCAAGAGGGAAAAACTCATGTAGCATCTGGTGGACAGTTGATAAAATGTTTGTGTTTAATAATTTGTGTCTCCTCAAACTTCGTATTTCTTGATCACTACATGGTTCATCTGGAGAAAACGTTGCAAACGCTCTGTTTTTAACGTTGAAATCCCACATCAGCGGTTTGCTGAGGTATCACTGTGCCTGGTGCCTGCAGGCACGTAGGCTGCAGAAAATTAAAGTGTAATATAGAAATATGAGGTTTCAAGTGTGGCATCCCCCTCTCAGTCTCTGCCGTCTTCAAAATACACTTAACGGCCATTTCAACGTATTTTTCCAGTGTCGTGTGTCTCTCTGGTAAAAAGAAAAAAAAAAAAAAAGGACTAATTTCACCAACAGATGTTAAACTTTGGCTTGGACGAGGAGGAAACGTGAGAGAAAGCCTAATCTGTCACAACTCTGAAGGAGGAGGTGAGAAGAGTGTGGGCAAAAAGCTGAGTTTAAAGTGTTCAAGCCTCCTCTTTTGTTTCAAGCTCGCTCTTATTTTGAGAAGAAAAAAAAAAAAGAAAAACACTCACAAGGGCCGGTGAGCCCGGTGATTGAAGAGACGTCTCGGCTCCAAGATGTTACGTAATCATCAAACTGCACACTCGATTGGGAGAAGATTGATCGCTGCCGAGTTATGAAGCTTCTTTTTTTTTGTTTGTAGCTATATGATTCAAAAAACAAGCTTTAAAGATAGAAACAAGAGATTTATAGACTAGACTGATACAATACTGTATATATATAATTAATCCTCTAAAGAATATTACACAGGTCGGACCCTTTTAATATTGACAACAATATGAGGTCAAGGGTTAAATCTAAATATTTCTACTTCTGAGCTCCTTGTAAACCATTAAAATCCTGGTTTTTCTGCATTTTTTCTCCCAGAAATAAAACATGCCTCCATCTTAAGAATTCAAACACTAAACAATCAGATCCCATCATTCAAACTTTCATAAAAAGCTCCATTAATATCATTATTATCATCTTGAATATGTTTCAAATGACTCCTCTAAAATCTTTAACATTTGTCCAACCATATTTAAAAGTGCGAACCCTAACCTTACCCTGACACTCAAGGCTCCTGATTGGATGTTTCCTCAGGAGCCTGATGCTGCTTCCTTCAGCTCAGAAATAACACAATAACATCTCACTGATCGCATCATGAGCTTTTCCTTTTTAGAATAATGCTTTGGTGTTTTATCATCTTCTATAAACTTATTTAAAACTGTGTTGTAAGACTTTATTTTATTTTTTTATGATGATGATGATGCAAGAGATGTCAATCAAGCGTCTCCCAGTCCTCAGCGGTATGAATGGAAACACCTGTGTCAGTGGATCCATGGCGAAACTGCCCAGTGCTTTGACCGGAGCAGTACACACAATTAAACATTGCTTTAAATATGTCATAATTAATATTGAAGAACAGTCACATTATCTTGCCTGGACATAAAGGACATGAATGCATTTAATGGGATTCCAATGACTTACACTACCACTGTATGTTCAAGTTCAGGAGTGTCTCAAAAATCCCAAAACAAAATATCCAGTTTGTGTCATTTCTTGAAGAAATCACAGTTTCTGCTGCTGCTGCTGCGACCACTTCAAAGGTCTTAGAGCTTAAACAAGCCACATTCACGCAGCTCAACGTCTCAGAGAGGGGAAGTTCTGGAAACACCCGGCGCACAAAAGTGTTTCAGACGGCAAAGCTGAAGGAAAACAAACAAACAAACAGGCGGTTCAGTGACAGTGTGTGTGTGTGTGTGTACGAGGGGGCTCAGGCTACACCTTTTTACTCCGAGCCTGTCAAAGCTGTCGGTCTCCTCCCCGTTGACCCGGACCCTCCCCGGGGGCCCGGCTGCTGGAACAAAGCCCCCGCTGTGTCGGCTGCTCTGGGGAGTCGGCCTGGGAGAAAGCCGGGCTACGAGTGGGGCCATTCGGGCAAGCTGAGGTTATAGGAGGGGGGTGGTGCTGCTGCTGCTATGGTGGGGGGGGCTGGGGAGGTGGGGGTTGGGGTTTTTTAGTCGAAGGGGGCGGAATGACGAATGGGGTGTGTGTGGGAACCGTGCCCCCGGCCCGCCTGTCCACTTGTGAAAAGGTCCGGTGCACTGGGCTGCTGCCCATTTGCAATGCAGATCATCCACTTTGTGAAAAGACGCATCAATGGCCGCCGTAAAGCAGCAGCAGCTCTGCGCTGATGGCAAATGTCATTCCCATTTTGATTCTTGACCCCCCCTTTTTTTCCCAAACACGGCCTGTTCCTCAAAAAAAAAAAAGCTCACATTGCCACATTAGATTCCAAGGGAGGAAGAAAAAAGAAAACAAAGTTCACAGCTCCCATTCACTCGGGGGCAGTAATTGTCATTCACACTGAGACGGTGTGAAATACGTCAGGATAAGAAAGAGAGAAAAGGAGCATTGGAAATTCCCTCCTCTGTTCGATGAGGAGTGAGTCGCTGTTAACCATCGCGGTCATTATCGTTACACTCTAATTTGTCACTAAGCCATTTAACTCCAGCAGCTAAATAAATAGATAAGTAACAAAGCCGCCCGGCCGGGGGCTGAAGGCTGGAGCTGCTGCTGTAACTGGTGGCCGCGGCTTTGAGGAGGAGGAGAAGAGGAAGAAGAAGAAGAAAAAAAGAGGTCTTTCACATAACTTGTCCACTGAAACGCAAATAAGGACAAACTGGGACGTTGTCCTCCGTGGAAGTCTAAATCCTGTCAGGTTCTCAGAGACACAAAGAAACGCTAAAATAAAAAGATTTTAACCGCGACCTTCCACACAACGACTTGATCCTGCTGCAGGTTCAATTAAAACCCGACACATGGCAGATGATATTTCTCTAAAAGGTTAAATATATAAATATCTAACGTTCACCCGGGACTCCACTCTGACTTTTTCTGCAAAGTTCACTGGTTCCGACTTAGATAAAGTTTTAATTCAACCTTCTATCTACAGTTTTTATACACATTTTCAATAATGAATGCTCTCATAATAAATAGACAATTTGCAAATATCACAATGTGCCATTTCCCTTCTGGGTCACAATGTCACAGAAACACAAGTACTGTAGAAGTTGATGTGGTTTTTTTCCGACATTGTTAATGGAAAGTGCTGGAAACAAATCTATAACTTCAGCTAGGAGACAGGAGATGATTTGGACGATGATGATGAAAAAAAGCTTTAAATAGCCATAAAACATATACTTGCATTTTTTTTGTCTAGTGCTGAAACAACAGGAATGAATTTACACTGTGCACATCAGTAGAAACAGCAGTGGACACTATATATCCTTCACTGCATTGGACCTTAGGTAAAGACAAATATTTATTTGCTTAGTCATGCGAAGTTCTGTGTCGACACCCCTGGTCATTGTTTCTCCAGAGCAGTTTTAATTTGAGCTCTTGAAACCAGAGTTTTCCCAAGGATCCGTTTTCAGTTCCTGGCCGGAGCCCAGTTTGTTTTCATTTCAGAGTTTGGATGAATTCCTGCCTGAGCCCCCCCAGGATGAGGTCAACGTACAATATAATCAATGAAAAACATTGGTTTCTGGAGCAGCCGGCCGACCCCTCTGTCTGTACACACACACACAGCGTAATCAGGAATTCGCTTATTGGTGTATTCCTCCGAGATGCGTGATGTGTACGTTTCGTCGGCGGGGTCGGGTCTCACGGTCAGGAGCAGCGAGCGGCGCGACATCAGCTGCTCTGTGAGTTGAACTCGATGCTGTACATCCTCCCCCCCGCTGTCCCAAAATGGGACATGATGGGACGTGAGAGTGATGGACAAGTTCAATTTCTGAAAGAGATTTGATCTGTGACAGGCTACATGACTGATTTAGGCAATTTATTCCCCTTCCTGCCTCAACTGGGTCAGACTGAGTTCATATCATGATACATTTGTAATGAAAAATGAGTTTAGCTGCTTTGACCGTTAGATGTCACCTTATAGGGGGAAAAAAAGAAAAGAAAAACTCCAGAAAATAAATTTAAATATTTTTTTTTACAGAACAAGTATATATAACTTTAAACTTTTTGTTTTAATGAGCTGAGGAAGGTTTGTTATCGAGCCGAATCTAAGCTTAATCTGCCTCATAGCTCAAAAAAAAAATCCCCAAAAAGTCATTTTTCATGAATCAGTAGCAGAAATAAAGTGTCCAGGTAGATGAAATCAATAGAATAGAGAGATCTTAAAGGGACAGTTCAACATTTTGGAAAATTAGCCCATTAGCCCATTGCCATAATCCCTATAGTCATAGCAGTAGGTTCATTACCTTTAATCGTCGGTGCAAGCTATTTTTAGAACGGCGGAGCAGAGCCGTGAGCTGCTCAGAGCTATGCTACAGAGGCTCATGGGATTTCTTGGTTTCCCTCATCGAACTCATCAAATACACAATCCAACAACTCCAAAATTCTCTGGTGGACAAGTTGTGACCTGCACATTCACCACGCTAAACTCTACTGGGTCAGACTGAGTTCATATCATGATACATCTGTAATGAAAAATGAGTTTAGCTGCTTTGACCGTTAGATGTCACCTTGTAGGGGGAAAAAAAGAAAGAAAAAAAACCCTCCAGTAAATAGTTTCATTTTTTTTACAGAACAAGCCATATTTATAACTTTAAACTTTTTGTTTTAATGAGCTGAGGAAGGTTTGTTATCGAGCCGAAACTAAGCTTAATCTGCCTCATAGCTCCAAAAAAAAAGCCCCAAAAAGACCTTTTTCATGATTCAGTAGCAGAAATAAAGTGTCTGTGAACTCTGCGAGGAGGCAGAAGGATCTATTTTCACCTCTTAGAAGTGCCATCATTTGGAAGGTGGAAGTACACGCTCTAAATCGCATCCTGGTGAGCTGTGTCGCGGCTCGGATGTCAGCGCCGCCAACAGCCCAGCATGGCTCTTCAAAACTCCCCTCGCTGCCTCCTGTTACAGACGCCGCTCGGCACCGTTTGGCTTCTGCATCATCATATTCTTTTCAAGTGTTTGTATTTGGCTCGGCTTGTCTAGGTTACACTTTGGGCTGCTTTGAAGCACTTAGGGAATAGATGAATATGTTCCCCCCCCCCCCCCCCCCCCCCCCCCCCCTCATCATTTGGCATCTTTGGCAAGAGTGAAAATATGGTAAGTATGCAGGTTGTCAATAATTTAGTAGACCCCTCACAAGAGCTTTAGCTTCGAGCTATCATCCGGACGTGTCTTTATGTTTTGATCTGAACCTTCTCCTTCTTTTTTTTTTGTAATTGCTCTCAAATCGCAGCTTATTCTCCGTCACCGTCGAGGCTCGGCCGTCACGCTCCTGTCAGGAAGCATTCGCTCTCATCTTCATCTTCGCGGGGCCGTACATGTCGCGCCATTAGCGAAACCAGATTATCGAGATATTGACCGCGGCTAATCTGTGAGTTGCGACCATGTCAAAAAACGCTTGGACAGTAAATAACTCCTGAACCGCAGATAATAAGCCCTAAGTTCCCCTCTTAACAGCAACACTACTGTCTGAGCTGCTTAACTCAATTACTGCAACATATTTCTGCAACCCCACCAACTCCCACACATACCCCCCCTGGTCCATCCAGGGCGGGACATTCACTGACATGCATATAATCTGGAACTTGTGCATAGGGATCATGTGAGTGTGAATATGAGGTGGAACAAATTTAAATTGTAGCAAAGAGGGGGGGGTGTGGAGGTGGAGATGAAGGTGGACATGACTTATTTCTTGGACATTTTCAGTTTTTTGAAAAGAGAAGTTAATCTTTGTTCCACTGCGAGGAAACAGAACAAGGTCGGACTTAGTTTCAAGGCGCTTTAGGGAAAAAAGAAAAACTGGCCGAGCTGTTGCTGTCAAGCCAAAGTGGAGAGAGAATGAGAGCGAGGGAGGGAGGGAGGAAAGAGGGGGGGAAGAGGGAGGGGGTGTAACATAATGGACCTCTGTGACCTCTGTAATAGGCGCATCACTCCAGAGTCAGTAGGACACCAATAAAAACATCAGTCACACACAGGAGGTCAGGACCAGAGAGAGGAAATGCAACAGAGTGGCTCAGTTTTTTTTTGCCAGAACAGACGGAGGCTGAAGAGCTGAAGAGCTGAAGAACGCAGATGAAGGAAAAGACACTGATGTCATGGAAACAGATGCTTTTAACAAATAAAAAAAGGTAAAAACTCATGTGTCGTACATGATTCAGAAAATACTTACTCCCCCACTTCTTCAAGGGTAATTGAAAACAGACTTATATAACCATTATGACCATTATTATTATTATCATTATTATGAGCCAACAAGCACCATGCTGTAATAATTAAATCTTTCGTTCAGCTGGCATGGCCACTCAGAAAACTAACACATATTCACAGTGATTGTAAATGGACGTTTCAGTGTTTGTTTGCTTTGGTACCGCGACTCCACTCGGCCCCCGGTGGGTTTGTTTGAACATGGTAATTTAATGGGCTGTACAAGTACAAACAGACGGTTTGGTGAGTGACGGCTGTGTGGTCGTACATGTGGACGCGGTGAATGTGAACGAGGGCAAGCAGCGACTCTGAGAGGAACAATGGTGGCAGGTCTGTATACACTGGGTTTGCTACTGGCATAACACAGCAGCAACATCAATCACAGCAAATACCTGCATTGGACAGGAGGTAAAAAAAAAAAAAACTGGCAGCATTTTCTACAACTGTGGTCCATTGATCCCTAAACTGAACTTCCCCAATATAAACTCCATGCTACTCCAAGTCCCCATTGGAGAAAATCTTGCCATGGTGGCCACTACCTGGAGGTCCAACGTCAACTCAAGTCAGTTTGTGTCCAGGTAGATGAAATCAATAGATTAGTGAGATCTTAAAGGGATAGTTCAACATTTTTGGAAAAGTGGCCCACTGCCATAATCCCTAGTCATAGCAGTAGGTTTGTTACCTTTAATCGTCGGTGCAAGCTATTTTTAGAACGGTGGAGCAAATCCAACAACTCCAAAACGCTCTGGTGGACAAGTTGTGACCTGCACATTCACCACACTATGAGATAATAACAGAACGTTCCCAGACAGAGTTGTTTTAGAGGCAAATTCATGCAAAACCGCTGATGCATGTTGCCTTCAGGGGCAGTTTTCTGGCAAGCAGTCTCTGCATTTACCTCTAAGACAACTCCATCTCGTAACATTACGAGAACATTTGTTCTGTTATTATCTCATAGCGTGGTGAATGTGCAGGTCCAAGAAATCCCATTCGCCTCCATAGCTTAGCTCTGAGCAGCTCGCAGCTCTGCTCCACCGTTCTAAAAATAACTTGCACTGATAATTAAAGGTAACGAACGTACTACTACGACTATGGGGATTTGCCAAAATGTTGAACTATCCCTTTAAATCTCCATCAACATGACAAGAGTTATTTTAGGTTTATCCCGATTCGGCCGACATCATGAGCCAAAGTATAAAAACATGGGTTGCTCCCGAGCTTTGGAAAACTTTGCCCCCTGGTTTAAGGCTATTAGCCTAATGATGAAGAACTCTCCAAATCCAAGATCAAGTCTCATTTGTTAAGAAGCTTTTAGCATTTTTTCCCCGTTTTTGTGTCTTCTACCTATATGTTTTTCTTTTTTTTTTGTCTTCCCTAGCCCTACACCTAATCTCAACCCTAATTTTTTATTTTATCTTTTATTGTATCTATGAAGTGCAAAAATGTCCTAAGGTGCTATATGAATAAATGTTGATTGATTGATTGAGATCATGTCTCATGTACCCAGACACAAACTGACATGAGAAGAGGTTGGCAAATCACAACAAATGGCTGCAAAACAAAGAATACATTTTGACACACACACCGATCACTTTCTGCCATTATGTTTCAAAAAGCTGTGTTATGATTTTTGCGCTATTCATGTAGATGGAGGTGGTGTTCCAGAGGACTCTTACTCTCACGACCCCAACATTATGAAAGCTTTAACTCCTTTGGCTCATTGTTCAGCCAGTGAGAAACTCCTATTGGGATTAAAATGGGGCCGTCTGGGAACAAGGTTTCCCATTTCCCATACCTGTTGCTTCACTGCTTCACTTCCTGTCCTTTCAGCAGGTATGCGTGACCGTGACCTCTGCAAGCTAAAACATAAACTGATCAGACAGCACATGACCGACCACGAACTTTGTGTGACATCAGAGGACGGTGTCTTGGTGCGCTGTGATTTACGGCTGAAGATAAACAAGAGGAAAAATATTTCTTGATTAGTGCTGTCCAGTGACCGTCTGTCCCCGTGTTGGTGATGATCAGGGAACAGAAATGTCTTTGGTTAAGGTTCAAGAGGGATCACGTTTGTGGCCGAGTAATAAAAATGTCAACGCTGTCTAGTGGTTTGAGACAAGATGTGAACCTGGGACAACGGCGTCCGAGCCAAACGCCTAGAGATCCATTCATCAACCGCGATCTGCACATCATTATTCCTGGTTCGCACCACATCCAGCTCCACCTTCGCCGGTTGCAGCTCTGCATGTGCACGTGACCGATGCGTCGCAGAGTTGACCGAGTGCATGCGTTCAGAGGAAACGAAGAGCACCCCAGGGCTCCGTTCTCGGCCCGGCTCAGACTCCGGGGGGTGGGTGGGTGGTGGTGATATGTTTCTTAAACGTCTGGAATAATAATTCCCTGTGACCTGCAAACAGCCAAAAGCAATACAGCCAGAAGGAAACCCTTGGCCTCTCTCCAAAGCAAACACTTAAAATGAGCAATGTGTTAAAAACCATACAAGGGGTGGCATACACCCATTAATTAATGTGCTTGCTTTTCAAAGGAAGTGAGTGATGTATCATTTGAAATACACAGTATATTACAATGTGAGTGATGACAGGAGATGCAGAAAACCCATGTGAATGTCCCAGCTCAGCAGTTCAGCTGATGGAAAACTTCTCTCCCTCTCCCTTTGTTTGATTACCTGTATGTGATTTGTTTTAAACATCTCAGCTCTCGCTCTCGTTGAAACGTATTTACATGGGAAGAATAAGATCATCAAAGTGATACGGAGTCAACTCTGACACTCCAGCACTTCTTGAGAGTCTCAGAAGGAGTTTAACAATATCGATATTGCAGAGGGGGGGTTGGTGGATGAATGTAGTTTTGATGAACAGTGATGCTAAACAAATGGGCTCTGTGAACTGAAAATGGCATCAAACAAACACAGCCCATGCATCATGCATGAGGAGTAAAAAGAGAGACTGATGTGGAGCGTTTGAAGAACAAGGTAGGGCCCCGTGGGGGAGTCGGCATAAACATAATGTCCAGGGAATATTTACATTTGATAATTCCTTTACAAATTACAGCTCCATTCAAAGAGAAACCTGCTGATACAATGCAGTGATTCTTATTACTCCATCTCTGCCTCAACTTTAGATGACCGACGACAGGCCGTGTCACTGGGAAACCAGAAGCAATCAAGTAAATACCACAGAGTCAGCGTTTGGCAAGAAGAAAGAATAGGAGAAGAAAAGAAAAGCTTCAAAAGGAGTTGCAATGACAGAAGAGAACATTTCTACTTCCAGAAATGGTTGGCAAACTTTGAGTTGAGTGCTTACACTAGGCTATTTGCAAGTTTTGTGAATGCTACATAGCTAACATTAGCATCAACAGCTGTTAATTTATCAGCCAAAAAGAAATGCTGCAAGTTTAGCATCAAACTTTATTAATTCCGTATCTTCTGCAGAAAGCAGAACTTCCGTTGTCCTTATATTTTCATCACTTATTTTAATAAACTAAAGTTAGCATGCTAATCAGCTAGCCTCAACCCAGTCAGATGTCTCATCAATCTTCTGGCTGAATCTCTCTTTAGGAATGGTAGAGGGTTAACCCTAACCCTATTGGTAGGCTATAGTTATGGATGATTATGTTATGTGAACCCTTTTCTTTTGATCTTTCCCTGTTCACTGTTTCATTACTGATTTTCACTCGGTAAGATCCTTTAAAGGAGCTAAATGTATGGCAAATAAGATAATCATAAAATCGCGCAATAGCCTATGTCACCAGAGACTAAGGAATCAGGTTAATTTGAAATACTGATCTAAAAGACACAGTCAGGATATTCACATTTAAACATTTTATTTGCAACACGCAAATCATGTTTATATTTTGATTTTATGTTTTGGCCTGTTGTCTCGTAGAGACTGTGTGACTGAGTCTGGGGGTACCATAGCCACAAAGCTAAAGCAGGGCAGAGATTAGCATGTGGCTATCTGGTAATCTTGAGTCTGGGGTGGAGGGCGACGGGAAACAACACTCTGCAATATTTTGAATTTGACTGCAGCAACCGTTTGGGCCACAGTCTTACATATAGCTCCTTTAACTGCGCAAACACCGAGTGGTAAAGCTATATCACTGACCAGTTTCATTATTCCAGTTTTCTTGTCCATCAGCAAGTTGATGTGTTTTTTTTTAAGTATATTTTTGGGGCTTTTTGCCTTTAATTGACAGGACAGTTGGCATGACATGCAGGATTCGAACCGGAGGAACGTGCAGCGAGGACTGTATGTAGCTTCAACACATGGGGCGGCTGCTCTACCAACTGAGCTAAACATCGCCCCAAGTTGATGTGATGTTAAGGCTCCTACGCTAAGAGGAGCTAAATGAACCAGGTTGAAGTTTAAAAGGAAAATCCAAACTTGTGTGGTGACAGGTTGTTAGAAAAGTTGGTTGATTGACGACAAAAGTGGTGTCAATCAGCTGATGCAAAAGTCACTTCAACCCACCACCGTTCTACAGAGGAATCTCTCTTTAACCTGTGGCAGCTTTTTCTAGGTTTGAACCCAGTGTCTTTGATTTAAAGTAAAAAAAAAAAAAAAAAAAAAGATAATGTAGAGGACTTTTAGTTATACTCGTTTCAAAATCACATCACAACGAAAAATATCCATGCTCATTCATTTGCATCTGAAATTGCGCAATTATAAAGAAGTACAAGTTTATAGGAGGTTGATTAAGAAACAAGCAAGAGGTTATCAAGAAATAGCACCAAATGTTTTTGTGCATTTGGTGTTTCCCATGCTAAAACAATAACGGGCCAGAACTGAACATGTGAGGATGCACAGTTCACAATTCAGAAAGATTTTGTATTTATTTAAGTCATTTTAAGGAGTTTAGGTTTTGCTTTAAGTTATAAAGCGCACCAGTTTTGCAGGTTTAATATTTCCGTCTGCAACAACAAGCCACAAAAATGGAGACGTTTGGAAACACTGCTTTTCTGGTTTCAATTTAAAAAGTCCAGGGTTGTGTTTTAGTCACGGTGGTTGGA
Organism: Trachurus trachurus; assembly: GCF_905171665.1. NCBI lineage: Eukaryota > Metazoa > Chordata > Actinopteri > Carangiformes > Carangidae > Trachurus > Trachurus trachurus. Next base: position 7,153,506 of record NC_139900.1, read on the forward strand.
AACAAAGACTTTCAGCAACAATAAGACTTGATTGGCTAATATCAAAACTTATCTTCACATGCACATGTTACACATGAGCAATGGTCTATGAATAGGATTGAATAGGAGCCTATGTGCAATTAAATGCTGCATCCTTTCATGGTGAAATATCTCATCTTACTGTTCCGCTTTTCCTGCAACACAGCAATCAAATGAAGAGTAGACAATCTTCTTCTTGTTTACACTGGCAAATGTATGTCTACTGTCCATGTATGGTAGGCTGATATGTGTTTTCAGGTGATAATAATGACACTTTGTGGGATTCTGGGGAGATGATTCTTGCTTTGAGTGTAAAGGCCAAGTCCTGTGTTCAGCTCCTGGACAGATATAGTTTCTAATATGTAGCTGAAACGCTCGACTGGAGGGAAACCACTTTAGTTATAAAATGCTGCTTTAAATTGAAAACCCATCAGTGTGGACGTTCAAACTGAAATGCCAGTGTGAAATTAGCACTTCCTGTTTCGGTAGAGTGCTGCACTTCATCCACCTCTGCAGACGTACGGACTTTAAATCAGTCCTGAACCTCACAGTCAGGTACACACATGCACGGTTTTGATGCTTTATTTGTATCACACTCATACACTCGCACAGAGGGGGCACATGCAACATCTGTCTGGCTCCCCAGGCAAGCAGCAGCCCAAGCAGACATGCCCAATAAAATATGCATGACACACTAGCATGTGATATGTCAGGGAAAAAATAAAAAAAATCATCCACTTCTCCTCATCCTCCAGCGGCTCAGCTGTTCATTCATTATACATGGCTGCTCCATGCACCTCCACTCTGTGCATATTACTGTTTCTAGCCATATACCTGCTGCATTTGCCTTGCATGCACCACACACTGCTGCTCAGAAAATGGGATTTACATACATTAATACTCTGACATGTTGTCTAAATAAAAACTGCCCCCCCCCCCCCCCTTCTCTCTCTCCTCTCCTCTCCTTCCAATATGCACAGTACAGTATATAACACAGTGGTACTTTAACCTACAGAGAGTCCATGAAAGCTTCTGTATGGGGTGATGCAGATGTGAAATCCAGAGTCACAGGAAGTCTCTAAAATGGCAACAGCAGCCTTTCGGTTTGGAGTTCGTACAAGAAAAACTTAAACAGTTTTTTACGAGAGAAAAAAATGAAAGGAAAAATGAAAAAACAACCTGTAGCTGGCTGCAAATAATGACTATCATCACTCATTACCAGAGGCGGCTAATGTGAGGTATTTCTGATAGAAAGTAAAATGTCCAACTGGTCAGATGTTCTTGACGGTCCTGTCTGTTTCCTGCATTATACTGTATTATTACTAGTGTATTCAGAACTGACTCTTGTATGGAGCTGCTCCCTAAAATTTCTTGATCCCAGTAGCAACATCTTTGACATTGTGTGAACAGGCTGTTATGGCTGACAGCTTCAAAGTGTATGTAAAATGTACATTTTTCATGTGTATCTTAATAGAAGATAGACTTATTGGCTAAGTGACCTTTTTTGTAAGTTGCACACTGCTTATAAAACACAAAAATAATTGTTTTTACACTTTGTTTTAATGCAAATGAGTCAAAGACACATTCATTAAATAAGAAAGTGGCTTAAATTTGCACATTTCACTGGATTTTGTTGCCTTTGGACGGATCCAGACTAGCCGTTACTGTGTATCCGGTCTTTATGCTAAGCTAAGCTAACCCTCTGTTTTCTCAAATTTCATACACGGTATTAACATCTGGTATCAAAAACATCTTGTGTCACTCTTGTCAATCTACTCTGAATCATTTTGCAAGATGCCAACAAACAACTTAACGTATAGGTTTGTTGAAAGAACTGAAACAAGAGGAGCGAATGGCTAACGAAATGAGCTAAACATATAGATGGCACTGACTTCAACAGCAGGAAATCTAACAGCAAGACCACACGAGGGTGGATGCACAACACAAATAACACACACATGCACACACAGATCTGACAGATGGAAGTGGACGTCGACTCCCAGGTGCATGTCTTCCTTGGCTCAGGCACCGGTTCAACAGTGTGGAGACAGTATGGGATATGACAGCTTTTATTCTCATTTGTTTGCTGCTCATGTTAACATCATCAGCTGGTACGAGGTGTTATTTGACTCGGAGCCAAAAGCCTCGGTGACTTCGCTCCGTTGAGCTCTCACAGACACAAACATCTCATCCTCTTCATCCCTCCCTTTATTCATAATTTGCATTTTGAAAGTCTGTGTCACTCCTTTCAGATGGATCAACCTGTCGCTTTAAACGAGGCCAGAGTCGAGAGACAGGTAACACATCTGTCAGGATTCTCAACGTTTATCCTTAAGCTGCTTAGTTACAGCATTTACATCTGGTTTTTAATGCTCCTAATGAGAGAAATGACCATTTTGCGTCAAAATATTTGACAGAGAAAACCTCAGACAGGGAAATATTCAGCCCAGCCCCAGACAGGTGTTACATTTGACTTACAACTCTGAGCTGCAAGTGTTGCGTCACGTTGTGAACGTTATGATTAATACAAGTGGGACGGGAGCAGGAATATTTCATGTATTTTTTTCTCCTTCTTGCTATCTAAAAGTGGATATCTACCATGGACCTTGTGGAAAATTAGGTTTGTGTCATTGCTTTGGGGAACATGTCTGCACCTTTCACATAGTCTGTATTTGTGTGAGTGTGTGTGTGTGTGTACATGTTGATGCTACATAGTGAGGACCAACATTATGTTTCAACCAAGTGAGGACATAATGGGAAATTAAGTCTGACACATCTTTGCTGGAGATTTAAGTCTAGAATTAGAGTTAGTTTACAGTCAATGAAAGCTTAGATTTGGTTTGGAAAGTAAAGGTTTGAGTGAAGGCGTAAGGGCTGGGGTGTTCACACATAGAAAGGAATATTAGAAAAGTGTGTGTGTGAGCTTGTTTTACTATATATGTGGGGTCCACGGGGGTTTGAAGACTTTACAGGCTCATGCTCAGCCCAGGTTTTAATCCAGCCTATGTCCTTTGGTGCATTTCATCCTCTACATACTTAAAAGTAAAAAAGTAAATAAAATAAAAAACTGCCCAAAAATAATTATAGAAAATAAAGGTCCAGGTAATGAGGTGGGAAATGATTTGTATCAATATCCATAAAGATGATATTCAAAGATGTAGTGAATTTAAAGGTAGGAGGCAAAAATAAAGATTTGTCTTGAAGATAATTAACAATTAAGTAAGGGATAATGTATAGTTCGGAGGTTGTTATGGAGAAATAAACCCCGACAGGTTGTATGGAACCCCGACGCGAAGCGGAGGGGTTTCATTCAACATGAAGGGGTTTATTTCTCCATAACAACCGACCAACTATACATTATCCCGCTTATTACACGGTTTACGAGTGAAATAATTAATTTGAAACATAATGTTGATCAAAATACGACTTTCATCGATTTAAAATTGCATTTAGCGAATCTGCAAGACCGGTCACTTCCGCTGTTTTGCCGAGCCTCCTCCCGTTCGTGCATTTGAAGCCTTTGATAATCAATCAGTGGATCGATAGATTACCATACACGTGTTAAGATGTGTGTATTGTGTGTAGTCGTATCTGTCATAAACAAGAGATTAACTTTACTGTTTACGGGGTGCGTTTGTGTCGCGGAGCCGCGGTGCCACCGAGACGAGAGGAGAGGAGAGCTGCGACACCGGGTCAGAGGCTCTGATCAGCAGGTTTGGTTGTGGAAGGAGCCTCCACTCTCCTTGTAACAAGTTACCAGTCATTTATCTAACATCACTATTAGTCCGAAGCTGTTTAATGACGGTAAAAATGAAACACAAGGTAAATATCCTGCATAGTTTCTCTTTTCTGTGCTGCGCTGATCAGAGCGGCGTCCTTAGCAACGGTCTGTTATACTTGACGACGGTCATTATACAGAAATAACAGACCGCAGAACGCAGCGCTGGACCAATCAGAGAGCAGCATTCAATAGAGCCGTGTAATAATAATACAATTATTGCACTAAACTCCAGTGGAAAGTTGAAATGCTAATTCCTAGCTTAAAAAGCATAAACATGTTTACATGTAAAGACATAATCCTGAGTCCAACGTTGGTGTTCAAGAGGGGGAAAACACTCCAACCATGACAGACATGCGGCAATAAATACCAAAGAAAATGAAACAACCGTATCTTGTTACTTTAAAACAAACTGTCCTCGACTCTCTGTCGAAGCACGACACACGTGCACGGCGGATATCAAAGGAGAGGCTGAGCGTTACTCATGAGCCAATAACATATGGGGATAAACTGGGGGTCAAAGGTCACAGGAGACAGAGGCCTGACCATAATCCTCTCGTAAATATACATAACCGATGACGGACACGCGCGTAACCCCAAATCCTGACATGGGGCTGGAGGTCAAAGGTTGTCGATGTTGGTGGTTAATGAAAGAGAAGATTGTGTAGAAGGTTTTGGTTAAAAAAATAATGTTAATTATAACTGATAATTATATGGAATTAATATTTTTTCTTACTTGTTTTTATAGTCTAAACCTTTTCTTTTTCAGCTGCGAAACTTGATACTTGATGTTTGATTTTCTTAGTCCTACTCAGCTGTGTTAGTCACTATAACTGGAAAACGATGCCAAGTTGCGCTCGTTACAAAATTAAATGCACATGCACGGGTTATTTGAGAGTTGCTGCAGATATCAAACCCATATCTAAGTCAAGTTGTCCATGCTCGACAGTAACATCTTCATCTGTCAGTTTCTGGCATCGTGCTGCAGCTGTTTGTCTCGGTAAATATGATGAATCTGCCCCATGTCATTTGATAGAGCTGGAACACTCTTGTCTCTCTTTTAAGTTTCACACATGAATCCTGCATTGAACATCTTTTACTTTGTGTTTTCAACACACGACACTTTAATTAAGACACGGCCCCCCGAACACAAACCCACTGTGAAGCGCCACCCGGTGTAATCACAGAGAGTGTCGCCCGGTGCCAGCTCGCCACTTTGGCCTGTCTGCACTCTTCATCCGACATGTTATCAAGTGCCGACCGTGAATAACGCAGCTTTTTTGGCCAAAGCTGATCCTGTCATCGCCGCGGGGTCGGGGGGCTCCAGGATAACGGCCATGTGGTCCAGCTGTTACCAGCACTCAGCGCGGCCACAATGGCTCGCTTGTGTTTGGGGGAGCGGGGAGTGGGAGAGTTGTGCCTCGCAACATTTAAGCCCTTCCTCGAGGCCTTTCGATTGCGTCAGCGCCGCACAGCTGTGCCGCGAGGAGCAGGTGGAGACGGTCCGTGTGTGTGTGTCGTAACAGGTTGAAGGGGGAGAGTGGGTGTGACGTGGTGTATGTTTGTGTATGTTTTCTTGCATTTCTGTTCTGATACGAAAAAATGTGGACAAAATGTTACGTGGAAGATGAGGGGAAAGTGAGGGTTTGCAGATTAAGGATTAAAAAAAGCAGCAGCACTGATGTCCCTCCAGGATTCAGAAGAAGAAGTTTGCAGGAGAGAAATATCTTAATCCATGTGGTGCATGCATAATGTGTGAGATTATCATCTTTACTCTTTTTAATTTCTGTCCCCTATCCTGGATTTATTCCTGGTGGGGGGGAGGGGGGGGGGGTCCAGATCATTTTTCCAACATGTTGTATGATATTTTCATCATCGCTCCCGTAGCATTGGCAGCACGGCGAAGCGATTTGTCAACATTAGCCAACAAACCGTCAGCGACGTTCATCATCAGGTTATTGCTGCACACATGGAAAATGCTGCACGGCTTCAAAGGGAAATCACGAGCTGGAGCGAAATTGCTGCTGCCCTCAAACAACCTGGTGAGCAGCATGTCAGAGGCCTGATGGATCAATAATGCAACTGGCAAACCCTCCAATGCTCTGCTCTGTGTGTGGTGTGTGTGGTGGTGGGGGGTAAACACACCCTTGCAATAAGTTGCACTGTCAGGAAACAAACCATGACCACAAAGACTTCCCCTTAAACCTCCTGTAAAAACACTTACATACATTGTTTTCATTTTTTATATTTTAATGTATATTTAACAAGGACAATACACTGCAAAAACTCAAAATCTTTTCAAGAATATTTGTCTTTTTCTTCTCAAAACTCATCTATAAGACTCGTCACCTAAAAATCAACTTGTTTTTAGATAATTTTCACTTGTTTCAAACAAATTTTCACTTGAAATAAGTAGAAAAATCTGCCAGTGAAAGCAAGTTTTTTGTGCTTATAATAAGAAAGAAAAACTTGCTCCACTATCAGATTTTTCTACTAATTTCAAGTGAAAATAGGCTTCAAAGAAGTAAAAAGTGTCTAAAAACAAGCTACTTTTTATGTGATGAGTCTTATTTTAAGTATAATAAGATTTGTTTTGACTAGAAATTACATTATGACTAGAAATAAGACAAATATTCTTGGTAAGATTTTTGAGTTTTTGCAGTGTACATAGAAAATGGGAAACCGTGATGCTTATAAGACGTCTAGCTTCAGCTAATTTGCAGTATTTGTCCTTGTCATTTGTCATTTCCTTGTATTTATTTGACAGGTATATTTGTCCAGTGCAATTTTAATTATTTCACAATTTAATTTAATTGTTTTGGTTGAAGTTCTACTGGTCAGAGGAGCAGCTGAGCTTAACCACTTCAGTTTCAGGTCCCTAAACACTGCACTGTTGCTTCTTTGTGAAGTCTGTGCAGGGTCCGGGAGGCAGAGACTGAACTTCCTCCTGAGGAGCTTCCCAGGAATCGTCCTGTTTTATTTATTTACTCAGTTCATGAGGTCTGAAGATTACATGAAATGTGAGGAGGAGGAGGAAATCTTTATTAAATGTAAATATAGAAAGTTGACAGTTACATTTCAGTATTATAAGTTCCTCGTAGACTCTGTCGACGACCAGCAGCTCGTAAATCCTTCCAAACTGGAACTACTAGAATTTTTATAGAGGAAGTGCATTTGAGAGAATACAATATATGAATAAACCTGCATGCAGTCAGTGTGTGTGTGCGTGTGAAGAGACACTGAAGTATTTTTCTATCGAATTTGTAGAAGATTGGAAGTAAAATTGTTCCTTGTTATAAACGAGTGACATGAGATCATCTCGTTTCATGTGTGTTAGTGTGAGCATGACAGACAGGCCACAACTGTCGACAACAAAATTAAGTGTCAAGCCGGGACAATTTGATTAGCGCGCGGCGGCACAGAGATACCAGGAGCTGATTTAACTCTAAGGAAGTTAAACACACATCTCTCTCACGCCAATTTGACGTTAACTTTCTGATTTCACACCCACCAATCGAGCTGCAGAAATGGGAATTTGCCTCCGGACACGGCGGCGGCGGCGAGATGAAATGGACAGATATTTCCTAAGTGGATAACAAACCGACGCCATGTCTAATCAAACCTTCACTCGGTGTAAAAAAAAAAAAGAAAAAAAAAAATTCACGAACCGTGACATTCGAACAAATGGGTTAATTACTTTTTAAAAAGCCGCCACTTAAACACATTTGTTTCTTTTTAACTGTGAGTCGTAAAGTTCCTGTCAAGGGTTGCCGGGGCCATGAGATTCACTCTAAATGTAAATAAGTGGTGTTTTAAATGGCTGTTAGCCACACGCCTGTTGGAGCGGGAGATAAACCGGGTAGCCTGTTCTCCACGGGGTCAAGTCCCTAATTAACCCAAAACGGCTTCGTCATTTTCATTCGATTACGGCAAAGAATTGAGCGCAGCGGCTCAGAGAGATAAATACGAGTTACGTAAAGTCTCCCGCGCTGCTGCTTCCTCCTCCTCCTCCTCCTCCTCTCATGGCTGATGTGGTGGCAGATAGCGGTGAATATACAGTAGGTGGTGCTCCGATAAAACTGCTCATTAAGAGTTTAAAGTAAAACAAAACAAGCTGATGAGAGATAAGATGGCACTTTTCTCTCCCCCAGTAGGATTGGGGAAATCTTTATAGTGTTGTCTAGGAGGTAACACTGGGGAAGACAGAAGAAGATCAGGCTGGAGGTTATAGGAGCTGCAGGGCAGAGGAGAACGAAGAGCAAGTGGATAAAACATGATTCCAATCTACAGCATTGGCCGGATACAGTGATGCATGGTTAGAGCCTTAACCTGCTGAGACACCGTTCCTGAGAGACACCAGGAGGGAGGAAAGGAGGGAGGGAGGGAGGGGCAATCTAAATTGCATCAGCGAAAAAGCGGTAGCACCATCGATGTTGAAAATTCAGATGGAGCGTTTAGATAAGGAAAAATGGAAAGGATTGATACGGCGGAGTAGATTATGTAATGTCCTGCTGCTTCTTCAAAACTCAGATAAGTGGTGTGCATGCGTTTAACCTTCAGTCAGTCACGAGCGGAGGGGAAAGCTGGAAGTGAGAAAGGGAAAGGAAAGCTGATGTCTTTGCAGTGCAGTTTGTGTCTTTTGCATGTGTTTCCTGGAGTTGCACGCACTGCAAAACGCAAATATCTCACCTAGAATATTTTCCTTATTTCTAGTCAAAATGTAATTTCTAGTCAGAACAAATCTCATTATACTTAAAATAAGACTCATCACATAAAAAGTACTTTTACTTCTTTGAAGCCTATTTTCACTTGAAATAAGTAGAAAAATCGGATTGTGGAGCAAGTTTTTCTTTCTTATTACAAGCACAAAAAACTTTCTACTTATTTCAAGTGAAAATTTGTTTGAAACAAGTGAAAATGATCTAAAAACAGGTTGATTTTTAGGTGACAAGTCTTATTTTAAGTGGAAAGAGATTAGTTTTGACTAGAAATGAGAAATTTTGACAAGAAAAAGGACAAATATTCTTGGAAAGATTTTGAGTTTTTGCAGTGGTCGAGCTGTCAGGGGGGGGGCCACGACGACGCTCCCAACCCCACGCCCGTTGTCCCTCATTTGCTCACACGAGGCCTCCGCGGTTCGCTCCCTCCCTCCGTCGTGGGATCCAGACCTTATTCACCTATACAGAAGAAAAGAAAGAAAAGCTGGGAGGGAAGGAGGGAAGGAGAGAAGGAGGAGGAGGAGAGCTGCCTGCGGGGACGTCTTTCAAGGTGCAGGAAACCTCCTGCTTCCAGCCTCGGTTCATCCCTCTGATGGGAAATCCTGCCGAGGAGCCGCTGACCCCGAACACAGCGGAGAGACAGGGAGGGAGGGAAGGAGGGAGGGAGGGAGGGAGAGAGAGAAGGGGGGGGGGGGGTTGGTTGTGGTAGAGATATGAGCATCAGCTGTTTCTGTCGTCACAAGACAATGACTCTGTCTGAGGTGCATCCTTTATCTTTTTATTATCAGCAGCAGCAGCCTTCGTGCAGCTTGAAGGCAAATATGAACTCTGGATTAACTTTGCTCTCCACTGTGCCCCCCAGAAAACAAACCCCCACCCCCCCACCCCCTCTACCCCTGCTTCTCCACCATCTCCAAACCCATGCACATTAATTAGAAAAGTTCTCCACCACTGATCTCTTTACCCTCTGCTGTACTCCATGCTCCCTTAGGTGCAGGACTCTTATTTCCCAAATGTTCCAATTATAAATCTATGGACAATCAAAGCTGCAGCCATAACTCTGGATTGAAGTCACATAATAAGAAATGCACAGAGGATCTTCCTCCACGTCTGACTCTGGTATTTTCATTGTAAACAGGCGGATCGTCAGTGTCTCCGAGGTTGTTGTTTTTTTTTTTTTTAATGTGCATTGACATTGTAACTGAAGCCTTAATGTAATCACTGTGTAACAACAAGAGGATGCTATGTGCATGTATGAACATGGTGCCCACAGAGAGCACTGTGTGTAGGAGTACATCCTGAAGAGCTGTGATGAATTATAGCAGCAGCAGCAGCAGCAGCACTCCCTGTCTCCCTTTCTCTCCCTCACACACACACACACACTCTCTCTGAGCTGTTCGGTGGACTTTCCTCTCAGCGGGGTTTCCCCCCCTCTCCCTCCGCTCTGAGCCGACACACGCCGCAGAGCGCTGACAGCAACACGCCGACGTCTGTGTCACAGCCTCCCTCTGCTTGTCTCTGCTTCCTGCTCCATCCTGACTGCAGACTGCAGACCTCCTGCATGCATCATCCACCGCTTCATCTATACATGCTCCTGTGCTCATGCATTTTGATATGAAACAAGCCTGAGCATCTTAAAACAATCAGAAGATTTGTTCAAGTTTGAAGCAGCAGTTACAGTAAGTCTTTTTTTTTTCCCCCAGTGGAAGAGAAGGACGTCAGGTGCACATAAGGCGCCTTTCCTGCAGTGGAAACGCATGGTCGTTGTGCACCTTTTTTTTCTTCTTTTTTTTACTGCTCTTTTTGTTGTTTTTTCTGGCAGTATAGACGCTTTCTAAAATAAAAAAATAAAAAAAGATGGGATTGTACGGTGGCCTTGAGGTGCAAATCACAACAGCAAATCAGAAAACACAACAACAAAAGAGAAAACACAACGACAAATGACTAAACTTTTTTTTTCTTTTTTGTTGTTGTGTTTAGTAATTTGTCATTGTGTTTTCTCTTTTGTTGTTGTGTTTCTTGATTTGCCCTTCAGGGCCACCGTAGGATTGCCGTCTCGATCGTCACGTAATCCCGTCATCGCATATTTATCACACTTTTTTTTTTTTTTTTACCAGGCCTACTGCTACTCTCGTCTTTTACTGAGTTATTCTCTCTTTTTTCCGGCCGTTTTTCCGTTTTTAGTGACGTTGGGTTTTAAAAATGCCGCTTATTTCGGGCCTTTCTCTTAGCGTCACATCCTGCTTTGAGTCTGAGTGACCAATCAGCACAGAGTAAATCTCAATTAAGCCGCACCGGGACTTCTTCAGGGCCGATCTGAGTACCTACCCCCAGACAGGGACTCCGTTCGGCCCCGTAAAGGTTCCTGTAGACGGCCCTGTGGGGGAGGTTCCTGCAGTGGAAACGCGCCTATACTCTACTGTAGGTCACATGTAGGACCTGACAATCAACAATCAATTATAAAGCAACACACAGAGGCAGACAGATAAGCCCTCAGGTGATGGTGCACCCCAGGCTTCCAGGTGGCTGCGCTTTTTAACATCTGTTTAAATAAGGATATCCTCCATGAGAGATTGGGATTTCACGCTCAGCTGCACTAAATCCTTTTAAAGATGCTGCAGCTCCGGAGAGAGCTTCCCCACAGACACACAACATGCTGTATACGGCTTCGGCGATATATATATATATATAGCGAGCGAGGTCGTTTCTCTCTCTCGCTCTGACAGGACAGAACACAGAGCAGCCAGCGGCTCATTAGCCGGCGCTGCCCCGAGGGCTCGGCTCGGCTCCGCCTCTCAGACGCGACTGGGGAGGGAAACGGAGCGGAGACGGTGAGGCCACATGTGGACCGGAGCCGGAGAGAGATGAAAAAAAAAAAAGAGAGACAGGGAAGTTACACAAATAAAATGGCAGCCGTCTGAGCCGAAACACTCCCGCCCAACAAACCCTCCACAGACAGGACAGGACAAGACTGTATACTTTACTAATGCACTGTGCTGAAGCAGGTGTGTGTGTGTGTGCGTAGGTGTGTTAGAGTCACCCTGGGTCAAACTGACTCTGTTTTGACTGGTCCTTCTTTCTTCCTTTCCTTCTGTCTCCCCTTCCTCCCTCCTCCTTTCCTTCCTTTCTTTCTCCCCTCTCCTTCCTCTCCTTTCCTTTCTTTGTTCCTCCATTTCTCCATCCTCTTTCCTTCCTTTCTCCTTTCCTTCTTTCCACCATCCTTCTCACTTCCTTCCTCCTTTCTTTCCCTTGGTCCTTCTATTTCTTCTTCCTTCCCCGAACCAATCTGTTCTCCTTTTCCAGTCTTCTTTCCTTCCTCCCTTCCTGTCTCCCTCCTTCTTTCCACCATCCATTTTCCGATCCTTCCTTCTTCTTCCTTTCTTGACCCAATCTGTTCCCCTCCACAATCTATCTTTCTTTCTTTCTTTCTTTCTTTCTTTCTTTCTTTCTTTCTTTCTTTCTTTCTTTCTTTCTTTCTTTCTTTCTTTCTTCCTTCTTTCTTCCCCCCCATCCTTACTTCTTCTTCTTTCCCTTTACCCAGGAGGACAACAGGAGGGTTAAGACACAGGACTGAGAGACAAACATGGATGAATAATAGTTTGGTACATAAAACATGAAATAAGACAAGAAGGACTCTGCCCCAGATTTAGGCCCACAATCATCTAAAAAGAAAGAAATACAACTGCAAAACATTGAGAATACAAGACTTCTTAAAGTGCACAATCCAAATAACAGTGGTAAGAATAACAATAAATAAAAACTTCTGTTTGGCTCAAAGTATCACATATCTGCATTGAAGGTCGGGTGTGAAGTCTGGATGTGTGTTAGTTCACCGATTCCCCAAACACTTGAAAAACTCCACTCTGCTGATTTTCAAAGGAAATTCTGAAGTATGAAGGAAAAAAAAAAAATCAATAAGTTTAGGAGTTAATGTTGAACCGTGTTTCCACCGAAAAGTACCTGGAGCTTTTAGTTACACTGAGAGCCAATAAAAGTGATGGAGAGGTTGACATCATCATTTGTGCGCCGGCCCAGTTCACTTGTTAACATGCAGGAGTTTCAGGCCGTGCCCCTGTTGATCGTGACTTATTTCATCGCTCTACATCTGTCATAGGCTTTTTTTTCTCTATCTTGAACCACGATGATGAAACAGTCATCAACTTTAGAAACTAAATAGTCGGCTTGTTGCTGCCAACTTTGAAATAAAGTGCAGCAAACACTTAAAAACATTTAACAGACCACTTCTCCACCAAGAGTTCCTGAACCTTTGGCAACTATATGGACCCACTGATCAGGTTGATCAGTTCCCCCAAGAAAATAAATTCAGATCCTGAATCCTGAAGTTGAAATACACGTAAGTTTCTCAAAATGTTCCTAGGTTAATTCCCTGTGGTCATCAGAGGTCAAAGGTCATCGATGTATCCAGTTCACATGGAGAGACCTGAATGGTCCACGGCTAAATTATTTGATTGATTATACTGTAAATTGATATTAGAGCTCTGATTTATGTTTTCTTTGGCTATATCTTTCTCATACAGAAAAGTAACACATTCAGTTCATTAAGATTTTAATTAAAAAAAAAAAAACATTCTTGCATTTCCTTAATTTTTACTAATAATATCGTCCTACTATAAAAAGTCAGAATTGTGACATTAATTTCTCGTGACAGAGAGTTCTGGTCATCGGTTGGCTTTTAGAAACTAATCACTAGATTTACAGGACTTCTGGGTCGATTATTGGATGTTCCAGGTTATAGGACGATTCTTATTCGTCTGTTTGATTTGTGAACAATTTCAACACCAAGTTTCCAGAAAGTCTGTGTGCTGTGATTTGTGTGTGTGTGTATGTGTGTGTGTGTCTGTCTTGAGTCCGTTAGTGAAACTGTATCTAACTTGTCTAATCAGTAAATGGACTAATAATCCCCACTTTGCTGTTCCCCTCTGAGCTCCATTTAGTCCGACCTCTTTCAACGCTAACCAGCCGTAAACAAAGAGGACAATCGGTCCGACAGCACAATACACACCTAACGATACAAAAACACACACACACACACACTGCTTTTGTGTGACTGGAACACGTTATTATTTAAAGTTGTTTGGATAATACAGGTCTGTGCATATAATGGATAACTGATGCCTTCGACGGCTTCATTCACTCTCAACAAACAATGCATTTACATTTCTGATTTATTCACATCCAAACAAAGACGCTGAAATAACTTCACTCCAAAGCCCAACAACATAGCCCGAAGAGCGACACCCCCCCCCACACACACACACACACACACACACACACACACACACACAATTAAATTTAGCAAGCCCCTCTTTTTAAAGTAGATTCGGTGCAGCCTTCAGCCAAATACATTCACCAGTTTACAAAAGGAGTGCATGAAAACCTGTTCTGCTGACACTTGCAACTGCAAAAGTTGCATTCCTGGGTGACTTTTATAGGGACGAAGAACTGCGTGTGTGTGTATAAAGAATGAGTGACATGCAGTTGTGTAAACTTGGAGGGTTTTGCTGTAGGTGTGTTAGGCTATAACATGAGTCCTGTGTGTGTGTGTGTGTGTGTGTGTGTGTGTGTGTGTGTGTGTGTGTGTGTGTGTGTGTGTGTGTGTGTGTGTGTGTGTGTGTGTGTGTGTGTGTGTGTGTGTGTAAACTCATGAGTGTATTATTTAGGTGTGTGCAGTCTTATAAACAGAACATGGGAGTATTTGCTGAATCAGCAGCAGTCGGGTGCTCGATGCTGCAGCCGCCGGAGGCTTCATCTCCCTCTGTGGTGGTGAAGTAAAAAAGACAGCATGCAGGTTATGTGATCACAACCGACCTGCCAGCAACGCACAATACATCATGTAAATTTATCTAATTAGCTGCTGTTACTTTTGACGATGTGTGTTGTTTCTGCGCCTAAACCAGTGATAATGTTACAATGACAACCAGTCAGAAGCCCCCAAAGGTGACAGGAGGCTTTGTTAGCAGCATTGCTAGTAGTCAACTAGCGGCTGCACTGCTAACACATAAAGGACATCTTAAGCTATCTTATATATCTCAGTTTGTATCAACTTTAAATTTAATTTAATTTAGTGGTTTATCTGACAGGGACAGTGCAACACTGATCAGCAGAATTTAAAAGAAACTGCAAGTGAGCCAGAGTTAGCCAGTAAGGCTAATTTTCATCCATTGTCCCTGGACAGATGTTACATGCAACCGAAGAACCAAAAAAGGGTAACAATTAAACAATGCATTAAAATACAACTGAACTTAGGTCAATTTAGCTAATAAAAGCTCATAATAACAAATAAGACATATAGAAATTGCATAACAAGAGCTTCCTGTAGCTTTTTGCTATTACTACGTCTTGTGTTTCTATTTCTAATACTTTTCTGAACTACTTACCATAGCATGCTAACCAGCTAGCATCGTCCAGCTGGAGCCATTTTGTCACTTTCCAAAACCAACATGAACACAGGGTTAAGGCCCCCACATAGTCGGGCGTACTTGACTCTGCCAGACCCGTCCACGCAAAGCTTAATTTTAATGGCCATGCGGGATCCGCGGACTCGGTGTCACACAATAGGCTTGGCGGGAAATCTTCACTTTGACCTGTTTCAAATGTGATACTGTACACTTGACTATGAAACCTCAAATATCCGCCGACAGTGTGCGCAAAGTCCACGCCACTCACAGTACGCCCAACCATGTGGGGGCCTTTAGGGTTAGGGTTAACAGTAACTTGCTACTAATGCCAGTGCCAGTCATGAACCATTTGCAAAAATTAGCAAAATTTCCAACAAAACTTACACTTTTTTTTCCCCATATGAGCTTCCAGGAATATTAAGCTCTTGAGTTTTTAATATGTTTTCTTTAATCATTCCCATTTGATTCTTCTCCTGGCCTTAAACATTTGGATAACTGTGGATACGTTGTCTCTGACATGTCAGGACTGATCTCTGTTGCTATGCAGTAAAAAGCACATGAAGTAACAACCCAAACTGCTTTCACCTTTTTCATTCCACCTTTTTCACAGCATAGGGTACAGAACACCACAGTTGCCTATGTCATTGGATTTAAAAATGATGTTTTTCACTTAGACTATGGAGCAGAATAAAGACTTTAATTTCCACGTGTCTCTGTACTTTTAACAGAATAGAGTCTCACTGTACCTGAGTTGGTGAGGTATTGTTCTCACTGAGCACATTTAATAAAGAGACAGAAAAACCTCATTATCGTTTTGACACTCTGTTCTCTGTATCTCACTCAGTGTATGTTTGACTCCTACTATCTGCGCCGATCTCCGATTTCATTTCTTGTTTTGCGATGCATTTCTGCAAAAAGTCACCGACCTGAAAAAAAGAAAAAGAAAAAGCAACATTTGAGCACGAGCGTGAGCGTCTGCCAACGCAGTGAGGTAATTTGGCAGCGAGGCAGATAACTCTGGATACAAGATAAGATTACTTGCCAAGTTTATATTTTTGTTGCAGCGCAGAATTGCTTTTATTGAAAGGCTTTGCTTTTTTTTTCTGAACCACCTTCTCGCTCTTCACAGCTCCACCTGCCAAGTCAAATCTATTTGCAGACATTTTACAGTTTATTGTAACAAATGACAGAAAAGATCACTGCTCCTCTGCCATCCCTATTTCTCTGTTTGTCTGTCTCCATCTTTACAAATCCATCTTTTATCCCTCTCCTCCTGTGTTCCTTCGCTTCCCTCATTTCCTTCTCTTTCCCTCACTTCCTCTCCTCCCTGCACCTTTCCAACTCTTTTTACTTCCTCCCCTTGCGTCGCTCCCCTCTTCCTCTTTGTTCAAGGTCAGTGGCTTCTCAGTGGGATTTCACATCAGACACATGGAGCGAGGCTGGAAGCAGAAGGCTGGAGATCCTGATTGGTTCTCCCTGACCTTTGTTGTTGCCCTCTCAGCAGTCCACTTCTCCTTCAGTCCTCCTTCCTCTCCTCCTCACCCACTGCACCTCTCTCCCTCCCTCTCTCTCTGTCTCCCACCACTTCTTGTACAAATTTACCTTCTCCCCCCTTCTCTGGCTGCTGCAGCCTCAAACTTGTCTTCTCACTGAATCCCTTCTTACTTCTTCTGACAGAATGGTGCATTATAATTGAAGTGCACACACACACACACACACACACACACACACACACACACACACACACACACACACACACACACACTGCAGCTAATTCATTAATTATGTTACAGCACACCACATAGTTTATTCTTAACATGCACACAGCAGCACTGTGAGCGCTGCGGTTTTGTAATGTGGTGAATTGAATTTCGTGAACTGGGTGGTCATGGAGTGAGTTTTGGCTGCAAGCGTGAATACGGTTTTCCAGACGTATACTCTATGTTTCTGAAAAGAGATTTTTCTTTTTTCATTATTATTTTGATTATTCTGAAATGAAGAAATGCAAAAAAGTCACTGTGCATTCAAATGTGTTTCTTGCAAATTAATCATGATCATGCATTTTAATGTATTTTCCTGCATTTATTTTACTCACACAGAATGGTTTGTTCTAAAGCTCTTGGTGCACATGTGAGGTAAAGAGTGTTGGGAGGGGGCATTAAAGGGTAATTAGAGTTATATAAGTTATTATAAGCAAGTCAGTTATATACATTTTATAATATAATGATGTAAGGGTGATATTTAACACAGAAGATCAGTTAAATTTGTCCAACTTGAATTTTACATCGTAATGCTCAGACTAAATAAGCATTAAGTATCCGTTGGTAACACACTATTAAGCATTAATTACGCATTATTCATCATAAATCATTCATACTACAGTGACACTAATTGGTATGTAATTAATCTACACCCTAGATTAACATGAATGCTTAAACATATTATCAATGGATGTGTTCATTCACATACTTCATAAATTATGGTAACACTTTACAATAAGGGTCCCTTAATTAATGTTAGTTGGTACATTATTAAGCATTAATTAACTGTTTACAGATATATTAACAGTCATTATTATGTATTACTTAGTATTAGGAAACACATTAATGAATGTAGCCTATTAGTAAGGAGTTAATTAATGTTTACTACTCAAAGTTAGTTAATTCATTTAAAAGTTGAATAATGTAATTAGTTATCATTATGAATGCATTACTCAGCATTAATTAACACATTGGTTTATATATTAATGCTTAATAATGTACTAACTAATGTTAATTAAGGGGCACTTATATATACAATGATTTAAACATGTATGGTTAGTGAGTGTGTTCAGAGATGTTCTATTATAATGAGTTTATTAATCAAGAGTTAAACATGTGTTCATAAATTACATCATTTATAAGAGTGCTTTACAAATGATTGGTTAAGTATTTTATAATGTTTACCTCAATACTGTGTAGCTATTATACTAAAAGTGTTACCTATTACTTTGTTATCATACTTTAATGTACAGTTCAACTCATTTCTGTTCGTTGCAGCCACAATGTTCCATCTCAAAAATACATTTTCCTAATGTGTGTTATTTGAGATTTTAATGCAGCTGATGTCCCTGAATTTTAGAAGGTGACAGCGGTTGTAGTGATGAAGTGAAACAGATGTTCACTTTCCGTGGAAAAGTGTGGGACTCTGTTCCTGTGTCAGGTGCTTGGACTGACCAGGTGACCCGAGGAGGAGGAGG
The DNA here is from genome assembly GCF_905171665.1 of Trachurus trachurus. Lineage (NCBI taxonomy): Eukaryota > Metazoa > Chordata > Actinopteri > Carangiformes > Carangidae > Trachurus > Trachurus trachurus. The sequence continues at coordinate 7,171,677 of NC_139900.1, forward strand.
AGGAGGAGGAAGACCACACAGGAGGGCAGCTGAGGAGGGTCAGAAATGTGGTCTGTGTGGGCCCTTCACTTCCTCTCCTCCACCTCTGTAAACACAAGTTTTCCTCTGTATCCAAAGTAAACCCAGAAACCTTCACTGCTGCTGAGAAGCCTTGAACTAATGAAATGTCCAGCAGTTAGTGAGGAGTTAGTGCTCAGATAAAACACGGCTGGAGTCGAGTGAAGCTTCGAAACGATCCACAGCAGATTTGCATTTTTATTTTCATAAAAAAAAACTTCCCTAAAATGTTTTAAAGTAACACACAGCTTCAAATAATACAGGCCGTCTGCAGAGCTGATTCAGGAAGTGAGAACCTGCTCAGGTGGGTAGACTGCATCACTGTTTATCTTGACAGTCTTGGCAAAAGGACTTGTAATTAGTGAGGCGAACCGCATACGCACACAGACACACACAAACACAACATATGTCATTTTGGTTTGTGGCAATTTGGCAAACATGTCTCACTTTAAAGATGTAATTTGTCCTAATTTCTTTTGGCTGAAGAAAGGTGAATGTTGCTATGAGACATTTGTAAACACAGAAGAAATAGCAGCGTTAACACTTCTCTCCCCAGGTAATGCAAATAAATACTCAGATACACATGATCATACAAATCTGATGATAGTTTCTCTGTTGTTTAAGTAGATTTTGTTTATATCTCTGATCACAGCTGCTGTGTTTCTTTCCGTGTTTACAGGCCGTGATTTGGGACTAGACATGTGTTTTAAAAAGGTTCAAGAGTAATTTGCAGCTTAATTATTTACCTACACAATGATGCGATTTTCAAATGATAGTGTTTTTAGCATATCTGTGTAACTGACATGGAAGAACATCAATTCTGTAACGTGGTGCAATAATTCATATTTCTGGATTTCTGAAAAGTGAAAAAGTCAAATTTTCCTGGAGCAAAAATTCAGAGCTCAAAAACTCTGCACTCAGTCCAACGCAACTTATAAATCTACGAAAAATCATTACTTTGATAAGAAGCAGATACAGGAACATGTTTCCTGGGACAGAAGTGCTACACCTGGGTGGGTAGACTTGTTGTTGAGTGCTTTTAACTTTACAAAGTCACCAAACATTGAACAATGAGTCTGTTTTGTGTTGAATGTGCTGCTTGCAGTGCATTTCTATATTTACTTGTGATCATTTGCAGCTGCCGTTGTCAAACTGATGATGTTTTCTGAATTTTACCTGTGTTTTGTCAATTTACATATGTTTCACAAGTTGCAGTGTGTCAAGCCCTCAGGGCCATAACCATAAAAATCTGGAGTAATTTCCATGATATTTAAAAAAAAAAAAAAAAAATTGTGCTGTTTTTAAGTAATGTCAACACGACTACCCTGAGGATTTATTCTGTGATAGGAATAATCCCCGTCCTTGTCTTCATATCTCAGCGCTAACAGCACCTGGACGGTTTTGGCACCACCAGCACTTTCAAAGTTTATGATGAACGATGACATTGAAGCGGTAATGGAAGTTGGTAAAGAGTCATTAAAACTCTCATCCTATATTTTGGAAGCAAGTCCACATTGCAGGTATGCAGCTTTCACCCTGACAGCAGTGTTTGGTTTGGTTCGTCTTGCCAGGTAGCTAAATGCCAGGGCTAGCGAGTCATTTCTTTGGCAGCAGGACAGCAGCAGACAGCTGGCTGACAGTGGCACCCTGAGATGTTAACCTGCCCAGACACCTCCCATCCCATCACCTCAAGCTTAACACAAACACCAAGCCCCTCTGCAGGGGCAGACGCACTGGTACTGTACATACCTGCATAAACACAGGGACATAGAAAACAAAGGTGAAGCTAATTAGAAGAGCTAATTAAAGTCAACATACCCTTTCGTGTTTCGTATTTTCCTTGTAAGGTATTTATTGAAAGTTTAAATATACTGTAAATACATACACTTTAAAATCCCTAATATCAGTGCTTGACATTTGTTGTTGTCTTTTCATTTCTTTTGTCAATTTTTTTGATATTCTACACATTGCTGATTCTACCCATCACCCACTGAACGTCACTCAGGATAAGTGTCAGCTAGAAAAACCTCAATTGCATTGTAAAACATTGCCACGGCTGACAGGTTTCTATTGAGAAATCATGTTAAGGCTTTAAGACCAAACTGGCAAACAGTCATTTATCCCACAAATTAATGGCAGCCTGTGACAGACAGACAGACAGATACAGTCAGGCAGGCAGGCAGGCAGCCAGGCAGACAAGCAGGAACCCAGACAGACAGACCGTCAGGCACGTTCCCTCCTGGCAGCTCTGTTGGCCTCATAACATAGCCTGGAGAAAGGCTTTGACTATGTGTGTGTGTGTGTGTGTGTGTGTGTGTGTGTGTGTGTGTGTGTGTGTGTGTGTGTGTGTGTGTGTGTGTGTGTGTGTGTGTGTGTGTGTGTATGTAGCATCCACAAGACCAAGTTCTTAATTTGTGTTACGCCTTTCAGCACATTGATCCCATGCCAGTGAAGTCCCAATCCTGTTGCACCACACATTTGTTTAAAACCAGACTGCTAGACAAATTAAACAAGGGAAAATCAGGCAAAGTGTGCATGTTACAAAAATCACAGCTCTACTAAATTTTCTGGATTTTATTTACATTTTATATTATATACAGTGTAATTTATGTTACTTTCAGATGTACCGATGAAGTATTTTTCAGCAGTACATGATTCAACATTTGAATGACCCTTCGATAGCTCAGTTGGTAGAGCGGAGGACTGTAGGAGAGCAGAGCAGTGCTGACTAGGTCGCTGGTTCAACTCCGGCTCGAAGGAAGAGGTTTTGACAGGTGAGATCATTGTACCCATCCTACCCAATTGTGGGTCCCCATAATGTGAACACAACATGTGTAAAACCAACACAGACACACACTCTCTAAACTTCACATTATAAGGACTCTATGTGGAATTGAAACTCCAACAGAATATTTGTTATTTATTTATTGTTGTAGGATATTGTTCAACAGCAAACAGCAGAACAAAAGATGATCCCTTCGATAGCTCAGTTGGTAGAGCGGAGGACTGTAGGAGAGCAGAGCAGTGCTGACATCCTTAGGTCGCTGGTTCAACTCCGGCTCGAAGGAGGAGGTTTTTACAGGTGAAATTGTTACAGAGGACAGCTTCCTTACAGACATAGTAAAATAAAAACAATCTAGTCTCTCTGCCCATACAGAACATCGTTAGCAGCCGTCAGCTCTTGTTACTAATGTCCACAAATGAAACTTGGGCCTGATTAGAACATCTGCAGATTGACAACAATGGCCCAAGTGAGGTTGTTACAGATCTATTACTTGATAATGGATTTTGCAAAATGTCCCAAAAACATTTTTTGAAAGTATTCATCATTACAATTATTCAGTAATGTCAAGTATCATGTTAATCAGAGCTTAAGCCAGAGCAGGACACATAAGCCTCTCTATCCCTTCGATAGCTCAGTTGGTAGAGCGGAGGACTGTAGGAGAGCAGAGCAGTGCTGACATCCTTAGGTCGCTGGTTCAACTCCGGCTCGAAGGAGGAGGTTTTGGCAGGTGAGGTTGTTGAACCAACCATGGGTCCCCATAATGTGAACACAGTCCCCACAATTTGACTGTGTAAATAGACTTAGGTCCCCACAACTGGAGTTATACCAGGGCCAGAAACACACCTCCTAACCTCAACCTAAACTGGCCATTGGAGGTCATAGTGCTTATGACCCCATAAAGTCAATTCAATCAATCAATAAAGTCAAGTCCTCATATTGACTTATACAACTAAGTCCCCACAATGCACACACACAAACACAGTTGTGTCTCCATGATTTCAGGAGCCCTTTTACTGAATTACAGTAAGAGAACAGCTTCCTGATAGATTAATTAAAAACAAGCTGACAACAAACCTCAGCCTAACTACAACACCTGCAAACTGAGAAAAATGGTTGATGTGAAATTATTGTGTTTTCCTGAGGAATGAAATAATATTTCTAACGTATTTTTCTGCCAGCCTTAATGATAAAGCTGATTTTGACTTTGGCTTCTATCACAGATCCCTTCGATAGCTCAGTTGGTAGAGCGGAGGACTGTAGGAGAGCAGAGCAGTGCTGACATCCTTAGGTCGCTGGTTCAACTCCGGCTCGAAGGAGGAGGTTTTTACAGGTGAGGTTGTTGGAACCACTTCAACTGGACATGGGTCCCCATAAAGTGAACACAATCCCCACAATGTGACTGTGTAAATAGACTTAGGTCCCCACAACTGGAGTTATACCAGGGCCAGAAACACACCTCCTCACCTCAACCTAACCTGGGCATTGAAGGTCATAGTGCTTTTGACCCCATGAAGTCGATTGTCTTCATATTGACTTAAACGACTGATGTCCCCACAACGCACACACACAAACACAGTTGTGTCTCCATGATTTCAGAAGCTCTTTCACTCAATTACATTAAGAGAACTGCTTCCTGATAGATAAATAGACAACAAGCTGGTACTTCCTACAATGCAGAACATGACAGTAGAAACATCCTTTCGATAGCTCAGTTGGTAGAGCGGAGGACTGTAGGAGAGCAGAGCAGTGCTGACATCCTTAGGTCGCTGGTTCAACTCCGGCTCGAAGGAGGAGGTTTTACAGGTGGTATGAGGAAAGGGTTAGTGTAAAACTCTAGGAAATTAACGAAATTCAATGGCAGGGTCTGTAAAGTCATAGAGGCACAACTGTGTTTGTTGGCAGTACTTAATCACATTATGAGGACCGTCAAGCTCATGGGGTGAAAGTAGTACTACCGTCAATGGCCAGTTGAGGTTGAGGGTAGTGGTTAGGGTGTGTGTTTCTTGCCCCGGTATAGCTCCTATTATTGGGACCCAAGTCTATTTACACAGTCACATTTTGGGAACAAAAAGCTTTTTTCTGAAACAGTGCCACCTGTAAAAACCTCTTCCTTCGAGCCGGAGTTGAACCAGCGACCTAAGGATGTCAGCACTGCTCTGCTCTCCTACAGTCCTCCGCTCTACCAACTGAGCTATCGAAGGGATGTGTTAGAGATGCTGCCACTGCTACAAAATCAGCTTTATCATATTATAAGGCTGGCAGAAAAGTACGTATTATTTCATTCCTCGGGAAAAGGCATTAATTTCACATCAACCATTTTTCTCCGTTTGTAGGTGTTGTAGTTAGGCCGAGGTTTAATTTGTGGATGTGAGTTACAAATGGTCTGAGTCCCTATAATGAGAGGTTTAGGTTAAGATGCTGGTGTTACAGTTTGTGTCGGTTTTATGTATGCTGTTGGGACTGTGTTCGCATTATGGGGACCCATGGTGGGTTGAGATGGGTCCAACAACAACCTCACCTGTAAAAATCTCCTCCTTCGAGCCGGAGTTGAACCAGCGACCTAAGGATGTCAGCACTGCTCTGCTCTCCTACAGTCCTCCGCTCTACCAACTGAGCTATTGAAGGGACCTGCTTCTGTTCTGCTGTTTGCTGTTGAACAATACACACAGTTATTTACAATGACAGTCATGGTAAACAGCATATAACAGAGCAAATGCCATCATAAATGCAACAAAAATCTATAACAATGTAGTTGATCAAAATATAAGTCAGGTCATGTCAAATTCAATATTCACAGTCAGTGTGGAGATGCTCTTGAAGTGCATCAGAGGCCCTGCAATCTGAGGTTTAGGTTAAAGTCATGGTAAAGTGTGTGTGTCTGTTGCTATTATTCATGTTGAATAATACCATATGTGTATATATTATTATGGGGATTTCTCCCACAATGAGTTAAGGTGGATATAACAACCAATTTGACAGGTCCAGCTATGAAAAGCTCCTTCGAGCCGGAGTTGAACCAGCGACCTAAGGATGTCAGCACTGCTCTGCTCTTCTACAGTCCTCCGCTCTACCAACTGAGCTATCGAAGGGATAGGTAGGCAGATGTGTCCTGCTCTCGTTTGAGTTCTATTGTTAAGCATGACTAACATTGATTTTGACATGCCTTAATAATTGTAATGATGAATATGTCCACAAATTCTTTTTGGGATATTTTGCAAAATCCATGACCATCCAATATCTTTAATAACCTCACATGGTCCATTGTTGTCAACCTGCAGATGTTTTAAACAGGCCCAAGCTTCAGTTGTGGACATTAGTCAGAAGAGCTGACTGCCGCCATGGAGATATTCTGTATGGGCAGAGACATCAGCTTGTCTTTTTTTACTTTATCTATCTGGAAGCTCTTTCTCTGGAACAGCTCCACCTGTAAAAACCTCCTCCTTCGAGCCGGAGTTGAACCAGCGACCTAAGGATGTCAGCACTGCTCTGCTCTCCTACAGTCCTCCGCTCTACCAACTGAGCTATCGAAGGGTTTTGCTGTACAATGCACTGCTGAGCAAAAAACTGTAGTGTAGTCTTTAGTTTTTATTGTGAAATAATAGAATTGGACAATACAGTGCTGCCATTGCATGAAATATTATACGTTTACAAGTGCACAAATTCTACTGACTAACTTACAGCAATAATTTTTCATGTTTTGCCAAATACACAATTTAAGATAACACTGAATTTAAACCTGTAAAAACCTCTTCCTTCGAGCCGGAGTTGAACCAGCGACCTAAGGATGTCAGCACTGCTCTGCTCTCCTACAGTCCTCCGCTCTACCAACTGAGCTATCGAAGGGACCGGTCAGCTCCGGTCACTGTGTCCACTGCAGGTCAATGAACTCTGTGTCGAGCTGTTGAATAGGTCAGGCTGAGTTGGGCAGCTGTTATTGCTGCCGTCCTTTCAGCCAGGGAATTGACCCTTCGCGTAAGCCCCGCCCCCTTGGTTACTGTTGCTACGGCGGGCAAGCTTTCACTCCCAGCCATGCTCCTGGCAGTATTTGGTATCGATTTCAAAGGAAATATCAGCAAATTTCTGGATAAACTGTTCTGAGATAATAGAGAGAAGAAGTCACAAAGATCATTCATAGTTTTCAGTGACGTGTGACTCGCGCAGGAGGATAAAACATCTGTTCAACGACACGACTGGACAATGTACAGAGCAGCAGTAAGGACCGGTAATTTTACCGTCTATCAACCCACGAAGACTTACGTCATCTCACTGGTCATGAAACGTTGTCAAACTGCAAGTTTTTGGGCGATTGTGAACCACATACAGCTTTCGCTGCTGTTTTGTTTTCTCCCACCGCTGTATGAGTCAGTGAAAGCAGTCCCTGCCTGGAGGATCCCTCGCCTGAAAGCCCAGGTAAAAGCCCTAAAAGTACAGCTGTCATTTCGGAGCTGAACATATGGTTATCCCCATATTTACACTTGCTCAAGTCGAAAAAAAAGTCCGCTCGTATCTGAACATCTCTATATTGCTGCTGCCGCCGCCGCCGCCGCCGTAGTAGCAGCAGCAACAACAACAACATCCTTCTCTACAAACAAATGTTTTTCGTCCTAGTCTCAAAATGTGTCCACAAAAGCAAACGTAATGACTCACTGCGGAAAGCTTGCCAGGCCTATAGTTACGGTTGCTAACGTAGGATTGGACAATAGCCGTTTGTGGGAGGAGTTGGCGAAGGGTCAATTGTTTAATTATGAGAGTGTCCCCTTTTTAAACTGAGCTGAGAAAAATAGATGTTGTCCAGGAAAACTGGCTTTTCAAGGTTCAACCATGTGAATCCACATATGTATATAAAAGGTGTATGTAGTCTGGGAGCACACATGTGCATTGTATCCAACATCCACATTGATCTGTTGCCAAATGTAAAGCATATCCCATCTGAAACGTGGGGTCGTAATCTGCCTGAAGGTTGTGGGAGAGTTTACCGCTGAGAGCAGCTGAACAGACGCATGATCGCATAAACACACCACAGACGGTCCAGTCCGGTGTGAGGCCTCAGCGTACAGAAACAAATGATATTCATTGAACAGTGTTTTTCATCCAGGCGTCACAATTTTCACTTTCACACCCACTGAGAATGAGATGGAAAGCAAACAGATCCAAGTCACTGAGGAGGACTCAGGACAGATTTAACCTACAAGAGCAAAACAAGAAATACAGAAAGTGCATTTACGGGTACAGGAACAACATGTGGTGTGTGAAGTATATGGACTCTTGTTCCGTATTGTTTCTGTTTGTTCCTGGTATTACTCCTGTTGTGAGGAAGTCTGTTCCCACTGTCCTATTATGGGGCCTTGCTCTACAAATTCATCAGCATATTTTAGTGAAATACATGATGAAGTGACGTAAGAGAGAAACTTTTTATCTTCCTGCAGATGTCAGGCCCGAACAATCAGTTGTGGATAGTAGTTACAATGGTGATCTGTATGAGCAGAGGAAACTGTTCTCTGTAAAAACCTCCTCCTTCGAGCCGGAGTTGAACCAGCGACCTAAGGATGTCAGCACTGCTCTGCTCTCCTACAGTCCTCCGCTCTACCAACTGAGCTATCGAAGGTGGGACTGTACAAGTATCCACTGCTCTACAATCCACTCCATTGTCAAGGCTAAGAGAAAAAAAAAGTTAAAATTGATATTTCCACAGATTCATCATGTGTACTTGGTCAATCAGTTATCAGCCATTATTCTAGCTATGTGTAGGTGTTGTAGTCAGGCCCAGGTTTAATTTGTGGATGTGAGTTACAAATGTTTTGAGACCCCATAGGTTTAGAGAGTGTGTGTCTGTGTTGGTCTTATGTATGTTGTGGGGACTGTGTTCACATTATGGGGACCCATGTGCAGTTGAAGTGGTTCCAACAACAACCTCACCTGTAAAAACCTCCTCCTTCGAGCCGGAGTTGAACCAGCGACCTAAGGATGTCAGCACTGCTCTGCTCTCCTACAGTCCTCCGCTCTACCAACTGAGCTATCGAAGGGGTGCTTGTATCGATGAGTTCAGTTGTAAAATCTGAATTACGGTCAAAGCTGACAGTGAGAACATTTACATATTCACAGGATCATAAAGCTGAGATGAACATTTCTTCAAATCCTTCATACATAATCGTATATAATCGTTTTATCCAGGCGAAAACAATGTTTTGGAGGTGATGGCGAAAATGATATTTTTTGGATATGGGTCCCAGAGTGGGTAAATCTTACAACGCCGCCCCAGCATTTTCGTGTAGAAACCCAAAACAGATCTTCTGTCGAACGATGATGTCATACCCCCTACTACCTGTAACCTGAGCCACACCACTGGACGTAACAGAATAACAATGGCCGACTACTGTCAAGTTCCTCGGACACTGCTGCTGAAACGCGGCCATTAAAGTCATCATTGATCGTCATATTCGGACTGAGAGGACTACCAGTCAACAGGTAGTGGACTTCTAATTTTTAGAGTTTGAATAGAGCTTTCTATTTTTGGTGTTGATGTGTGACAGCATTATCAGGAATCTATTCATTGTACCAACTCCACTTATTAAAACCATCCTCCATCGAGCCGGAGTTGAACCAGGCACCTAAGGATGTCAGCACTGCTCTGCTCCCCTACAGTCCTCCGCTCTACCAACTGAGCTATCGAAGGTCAGAGTGTTAAAAAATAAACTTTATTGTCAAAGCTGACTGGATAATAAGTTAGAAAGAATATGTCAAGAGATTCTAAATTGCACATATATAAATAAGTGAAAAACATTCATGTCAGGCATTATTATCTATGTGTCAGTGTCAAGTTTCATTTCTGGATGGGAGATTCAAATATTAATTTAATCCTTATAATGTTAAGTTTAGTCTGTGTTGGTTTTATTCATGTTGTGGGGACTGTGTTCACATTATCGGGACGCACAATTGGGTAGGATGGGTACAACCTCACCTGTAAAAACCTCCTCCTTCGAGCCGGAGTTGAACCAGCGACCTAAGGATGTCAGCACTGCTCTGCTCTCCTACAGTCCTCCGCTCTACCAACTGAGCTATCGAAGGGACGTGTTCAAATGTCCACTGCTCAAAAATAAATGTTATTGTCAAAGCTGACAGGATAATAAGTTAGAAAGAATATTTCAAGAGATTCTTCACTCATACTTGGTTGCATAACACAAATTGCATATATATGAATAAGTGCAAATATTCTTTAGGTGTTTTAATTCCACATGGGGTCCTTATATGACGTGTGTCTGTGTTGGTTTTGGTTTTAAGTATGTTATGGGGACTGTATTCAGATTATGGGGACCCACAACTGGGTAGGATGGGTACAATGATGTCATCTGTAAAAACCTCCTCCTTCGAGCCGGAGTTGAACCAGCGACCTAAGGATGTCAGCACTGCTCTGCTCTCCTACAGTCCTCCGCTCTACCAACTGAGCTATCGAAGGGATACATCTGGCTGCTGTGAAGCAAACTTTTGGAAAATGTGCAGCCAGGTCATAAAATATGACTGATATCTGGATTAGACTGTGGATCAGGCTGAGTCTTGACAATGGATTGTCACAGTCACAACAGCTATTTACTAATCTGTACAAACAACTAAGACTATTACTTATCAAAAGTATGTGGTTATGCGTCATTGTTGCAGTATTCAATCAGGTCAAAACGTTGGACTTGAATGTCTCTGCTACAGTCCACACATGTATCCAGAGTGTGCAGGCGGACCAGAGAAGACACATGTGGAAACTCCACATCAGATCTCTCTGTTCCCCCTCCTCCTCCTCCTCCTCCAGAGGGAGGAAACTCCATTTGGCCTTCACTGACAGGTCAAGGTAGTCACAGCTCAAATAATACACTTCCACAGGGTTCGTTTCGTTTACGGCGTGTTGTGGCTGAGCCGGTTATTACTCATCTGTCAGTGCTCAGGCTGATGGTGCAGTGTTTGTGGGAAGGGTTTTCATTTCTACGTTATTATTAGTCATCAACCTCTTTACAACCTCTCAGATTTCTACGACCCGTCACTGTGAAAGTCTAATTAAGCCTATAGACTTTGTGTCTTTAAGATGGTAAATCAATCATTCAGTTACTACAGCTACAATTAAATGGCCTTATTTAAGTCAAGAAACTGTTGTAAGTACTCTGTTTAGTTTGATGCTGACAGTAAAGCAGTTCTGAATGTGATTGAGGGAAGTGATACACTTTTGGCAAAGTAACAGTGGGATGGTTAAAGCTTTTTCGCTGTGAGCAGGATTTGAACCTGCGCAGGGAAACCCTATTGGATTTCAAGTCCAACGCCTTAACCACTCGGCCATCACAGCTCTCTACACCACCTCTGTGTCTCCATCACGCTTCCACATTGTCGTAGACAGACAGAGTGGCAGGGAAAAAGCTACTTAATGGTTAATGGCAACAGTTTTATCTGATGTCCTCATCCAGAACAACTGCTGAGCGGGGAGGAGGGAGCTGGTGAAGGACACTGTGTCAGGACAGATGGCCGATAAAGACAAATCTCAGAACTTCCAGCTCCACAACAGCCTCTAATGTTGCTTTTTTCAAAAAAAATACCAAGAGTGCTACAAAGATCAGTTCTTTGTACAGTGAGTTTTCTGTATTGTTCAAATTTCTGAAGATTGAATTGACTTCTACAGGTAGCTGGTGCTTAGCTGATAGCTGAAAAGACACAAGGTGTAAGAACGGTTCTGGACCAGCTTGAAGTTAAGATTTGATTCTGAGTGGAAGTTAGCAGTTCAGTGTTTGTGCTACACTAGGTTAGGCATGTCACAGGTGATGAATTAAAGGACAAACGCAAATAAATCATAAACAACTGCACCAGTACTGCATGATAAACTCACACTGACTTTAAAGAGAGTTGATTATTGAGAAAACACTTTATCAAAAGCCTGAGTCTCTCTTTACAACAACTTGGGATGAATACATTTTTATTGTGAATTAAGAGGATGATATAGGCCCGAATGTTTGACCCCTCAAATAACAGGGACCAGTGGTATTTTCCTATCTGTTCTGTATACCCATTCATCCATTAGTGTCAAGGGTCACTTAAAGTCAATAGACAAACCATTACACACCATGTGTATACATCATATTAGATCAGTCACGTGTTTCTGTCCTAACTCTCCAGTTCCTGAACTCCAAAATCATGTAGCTTTCATTGATCCGTATCAGATATCATCACTGAACTCCCTCAGAAGCCGATTGCAGATTGGAAACTTGTTCATTACTGAGAAAAAACGGCCTTTCTCCACATCTGTTTTACAGCTGAGCTCGCCCCTCTGCAGCCACTGAGCTCACTCTTTAATAGTTTTGTCACTGGAAAATTCTTAAATTAATATCTTTGCAGCAGCGGCTGTTCTGTTTAGCATGGGAGCAGCTCGGCCGCTTTCGCCCAAATCCCTCGGAGGTGAAACGTCTCTGGAAATACGGCCCATGTCAAACCTGAGCCTTGGAATTCTGGGAAATGCATTTAGCGCTACTCCCACAGTAACAGAGTGAGTTTCATAGTATTAGAGTCCATCCGAGCAGTCGGTCACCAACTCCCCTCTGCACATGGGAAACCGTAATTTCCCCCTGTAATTACATTAAGTGAAGAATCTCCCAGAATATTAGCCCAAATGGGGAGGAATGTGGAGCACCCTCGGCCGGCCACCCCGGTATTGTCTATACTTCTGAATGCTGTGTTTGTTTTCAATTGTGTTTTCTCTAAACCAAAACACTGGAGCCTCTCAAGGAAAAAGAGGAATGGCCACAGCGGGCTGTGGGATCTCTGCTGCTGCAGATACAGATGTTTATTCGATCAACCAAATACAGATATAAGGTTTCATGGAAGGCAGAGGGAGGAAGACACGTCGCCAGCAGCGAGGTGAACTGCACTGCAGAGCTGTTTATGAACTACAAGCTTTTTAAAAGGTTTCCTTCTGAACTGAGATGTCCACTAAGTTTTCTTCAACATGAATGGATTCTTTACATAGGAGTGTCCCTGTGTTTTCCAATCACATAGCAACATTTCACCTATAAAACATCTTGAGATAAAAAAAAACATGTGAACCTGCTGTGATTTAGTCGTTGATATGGCACAGTGCACTGCAGTGTGACATTTTAATGCATTAATTCATAAATTAAGTGGAAGTCTAACAGCAATAAATCAAATTATGCAGATGTAAACACCTCCAGTTGTTGCTGATCCAGGTGCACTGACGTACTGACATAACATGAGGTTTTTTTTTCCTTGAACAAATAGTATATAGAAGCCCATTCTGATACCAGTGCAAGTAGTCACATGTTGACACCAGGTGTAAATGCCCTGCGTCTACGTACACCCACGGCATTTATTTAGAAATCTGCCCGGTTTCTGTGAATGTTTTTTCATTGGCTTTAATCTGCCTTACCTACTTATTAAAGGAGTCTACTAGACTGTGAAAATCATTGAGCCTGCACACAGAGGACAAAGCCAAAAATGTTTGAAATGTTATTTTACTGCAATATGAATCAGTGAAAGAAAAAGGAAAAACACTTGAGAAAATTAACTTCTGCTGATTCTGTTGGTTTAGAGACACCGTTTAAACAAAATGGAGCGTTGTGGGGATTCATTATTAGATCATCAGCGTAGCCTTATGAAATTCCCGTTAATGTCCAGGAATCGTTCCCAAGAATCACTTGGAGAAACGCTGTGAAAACAAAGTTAAAAAGAAAAAAACCTGCGAGACTAGGATCGTCTGACGGGAACACATCAGATTAAGTAGAAAACAACGTGAGAGTGAGAAAATGATTCAGTGCTAATGTCGTGAAAATACTGAGAATTACCAACACAACGTCTGCCATCAGCTACTGGTGGCTTTAGTTTCATTTCATTTCAAAACTGATTTAACTGAAGGATAAGCAAACTACACCGGACGCTCTTACAAATTTCACCCTCTTCACTTCCCTGCGTGTGACCTCTGGCGATTAAAGGAAAATATGATGCTGTTTCGGAAATGCACGCTCCTCGGTCCACACAACAGACACTATAAGACACTGTTGTCTGTCTACTCCTTTAATCCATATTTGCACAGAGAGTGTTTTTCACAAGTCACTCCCATATAATTACGCAGCTAAGTGTTTCAGAGGGAGACGGGGGAGGAGATCTGGGTGGTCTCCTGACTTCCTCACTCCCTCCAGCACATCGACCGGAGACCTGTGATTCACCGTCATTAGCATTCCACCGCAAAAAAAAACGACCCAGGATGTGAGTGAGGTGCAGCCACAACGTCTCCATGTCTGACCCCCAAATTCACTGTGTGATTAAAACAAGGCCATTGCTCTCTATTTTTTGCTGTTTAACTTTGGACTGTAAATTTTGCCTTTTAATAAATTGTCCAGTATTAATTCGCCCTCCCAACAACTTTCTGTGTTCAACTCCAGAAAAAGATTTCACCTCACCTCACCTCACTTTTGCTAGGCTGAACTGACAGGATATGACCTGACCAAAGCCACCTGGTTAGCATGCTAACTTCAGTAGAAGAAAAGCAGTGATAGCAATGGAACCAAAATAGGATTTCTGCCACTCTTGGTTGATAAAGTAAGGTAAAGGAATTCAATTTGATGCTCAACTGGCAACACTTTTTTAGTGAGTAAACAGATTTTGTTCAAATCAGACTCATGGTGCATTCCAGTTGTACTCGGAAGCCTGAATACCAAGGTCCGAGTTGAAATTTTCTCAGTCCAGTCAAAGAGTTCAATGACTGCTACTTGCGTCAACAGTAAAACACTCTGCACCTTTACTGTTTATATTACTTAAGTCAGCTATGTACATAGTACTAACTGTCCAATTCTTGTCCCTGGACATTTCCCTGCACTGTTTGTATGGAAAAAAACTGTGTTGCTAACAAAATAGCATTGCTAACAATGGTTAGCAGTGGCTCACGACTGATTTTCTTGGTGCACTTGACATGTATTTGTTGTAAGTTTGTACAGCTTTTTAAAGACATTATAAATTGTTTGCATTGGAATCTAACATTCAGAAGTATTTCCTTATAAAAATTGTCAATTTTTCCAGCTTTCGTGTTTGTTTTTCCAAGCTCTGACTTCCAGTGAAATTGGAATGTACCATTAATGTGTGAGACAAATCATTGGGACATACATGATCTAAGTTACAGATAACTGATCAATCAGTGGCTTAACTTTCACTTTTTAAAACATCCAGAATTTAAAGCTGCAAATCCTCACTGGGAGAAAAGCTTGGTCCATGTGGTGCTCTGTTTTACAAGCTTACATCCGATCGTGGTTTATGATGGACTGGGAAGTGGAAGTTTCATGTGATGAGAATAAACTGTCATCTTCTTCCTGCTGCACAGACAGACATCCAGCGCTGGCAAAGTGAGAGAGGTAATAGCACAAACTCCCAGCAGAGATAGCAATATCCCACTGCTTGCCAACAGGTGCTCACTGTTAAATAACAATATGACAAAACATTTACTGCCCTGTCAATCAGAAGATATGCCAAATAAATACTTCGGTGCACAGTAGTTTTGCCTGCCAGGTCACTGTCAGGACAATTATTTCCTTGGTGAATTTGTCAATTTGTGAAGCCAAGACCAGTCACACAAAATTAATGTTAGCTTCATGCAGATCTTTCTACCTCAGCTCCTGTTTCCTGTTGTGGCGTTTATCTGTCATCCATGATGATTTGTAACTTGCTGCTTGGACTGCGTCCTTGGATTCTTTTTTCTACTGCATGTCCAGTGAATGATCAGGGGATTTAGGTTCTGTGTCACTCATTATCAAGTTGCTCTGGAAAAACAGCATCAGTTTAATTCCTAACGCGTAATAGAAAATGTAAGCACGGCTACCTAGCTAGCTGTCTGCACAGATGCTTTAGCCTGGAGCCATATTGACTCCTGCCTGACTACCGGTCAGCATGGCCGCAGGCACAATTCAGGCCTGCTCCTGCCTGAGCCTACACAGAGACGTCAGTCTACAAAGTCAGGCTCACTTCTGATTGGATGAAACCAGGGCCAAAAAACCTAGAGAGAGAACCCCCTGGGACCCACAAGGCCATATTGCGGTACCTCGCTCTTGCTCCCTCTAACCCCTTCTGTTGCTGTATCTGAATACTGATTTCATATTGATTGATTCAAATCCTCAGCTGCAGTCCGAGATGACTGTGACAGTTTGGTTTTATGCTTTTATAAAAGAATATATGTGAATTATACAAAAAATACACATGATATGTTGACAGTGGGGTTGTGTGCATCTGTAAATAAATTACTGAATGGAAATTTAATTAAACAGTGAAGTACAGAAAATGACCCATTTAATTTAAATACATGGTTGCAGTTCAAGTGATCATGGAGCACATCACAGTGGAGTTGTAGTCTGGACTCACCTCCTGACTGGATCTTATCAGCCTCAGCTACTAGTGATTTATGCAACGAATAATGGATTATGAATTTAAACTGCTGTCAAGCTTGTTGTGATAGCAACAACAACTGCACCCGATACATAACAGTGACACAACTTGATAGGTGTGTAGTTGAGATCAGGAACAGGTTTAAAGATGTATTTGTGGTTAAACTCAATGACGAACACCTTACTCATCGGAAGGAATATGAATTTTTTTAGTGTTGCCATCGGTGTTTGTTAT
The DNA here is from genome assembly GCF_905171665.1 of Trachurus trachurus. Taxonomy (NCBI): domain Eukaryota; kingdom Metazoa; phylum Chordata; class Actinopteri; order Carangiformes; family Carangidae; genus Trachurus; species Trachurus trachurus. The sequence goes on from NC_139900.1 coordinate 7,188,160, forward strand.
TTCCTGTGTTGGGAAACTGATCCAAAAATCTCCTCCTTCGAGCCGGAGTTGAACCAGCGACCTAAGGATATCAGCACTGCTCTGCTCTCCTACAGTCCTCCACTCTACCAACTGAGCTATCGAAGGGATATTTGAACTGTCATGTTCTGCATTGTAAGAAATATCAGCTTGTTTTTAATTCATCTGTCAGGAAGCTGTTCTCTTACTGTAATGTAATTCAGTGACAGGGCTTCTGAAATCATGGAGACACAACTGTGTTTGTGTTTGTGTGTTGTGGGGACTTAGTTGTTCAAGTCAATATGAGGACAATCGACTTCATGGGGTCAAAAGCACTATGACCTTTAATGGCCAGTTTAGGTTGAGGTTAGGAGGTGTGTTTCTGGCCCTGGTATAACTCCAGTTGTGGGGACCTAAGTCTATTTACACAGTCACATTGTGGGGACTGTGTTCACTTTATGGGGACCCATGTCCAGATGAAGTGGTTCCAACAACCTCACCTGTAAAAATGTCCTCCTTCGAGCCGGAGTTGAACCAGCGACCTATGGATGTCAGCACTGCTCTGCTCTCCTACAGTCCTCCGCAACTGAGCTATCGAAGGGATCTGCTCCTTTGCTGTACTGTGGCCTGCTGAGCAATAAATATACTGCTGAAACATCTACATTTCTAAAGATGACAATAACAATAGAACAAATTATTCAGATGTATTTTTTTTAAACATGAGTAGATCTGTAACAAATGTTCTCCTCTGGCTCAGTTGTAAACTCTGGCTCGAAGGAGGAGACGTTTACAGGTAGAGCCACAGATTTTTCATCAGACCACAACTGCTTCTACATCCCTTCAAAAAAGTCTCTCTGCCCATACAGAACTTCTCCATGGGTGGCAGTGAGCTCTTGTGACTAATTTCCCATGTGATGTTATTACAGATCTATTACTTGATCAAGGATTTTGCAAAATATCCAAAAAGAATTTATGGAAATATTCATCATTACAATTATCCAGTTACTTGAAATACAATGTTAGGCATCCTTAACAATAAAGCTTGTACTGGAGCAGGACACATTAGCCTCTGTATCCCTTCGATAGCTCAGTTGGTAGAGCGGAGGACTGTAGGAGAGCAGTGCTGACATCCTTAGGTCGCTGGTTCAACTCCGGCTCGAAGGAAGAGGTTTTTACAGGTGAGGTTTGTTGTTGGAACCACTTCAACTGGACATGGGTCCCCATAAAGTGAACACAGTCCCCACAATGTGACTGTGTAAATAGACTCAGGTCCCCACAACTGGAGTTATACCAGGGCCAGAAACACACACCCTGACCACTACCATCAACCTTAACCTAAACTGACCATTTGATGGTGATGGTACTTGTTTTTGACCCAATAAATTCAATGGTCTTCATAATGTGATTGTTAAATGACTTACATCACCATAACACACACACACAGAGAAACACAGTTGTGTCTACATGATTTCAGAGGCCCTTTTCCTGAATTACATTAATTTCCTCGAGACTAACCCAAACCTTTCCCCTAGCCTAACCTTATACCACCTTTAAAATCTTCCTCCTTCGAGCCGGAGTTGAACCAGTGACCTAAGGATGTCAGCACTGCACTGCTCTCCTACAGTCCTCCGCTCTACCAACTGAGCTATCGAAGGGACATTTGTATGCTCATGTTCTGCATTGTAGGAAGTACCAGCTTGTTTTCAATTCATCTATCGGGAAGCTGTTCTCTTAGTGTAATTCAGTGAAAGGGCTTCTGAAATCATGGAGACACAACTGTGTTTGTGTGTTGTGGGGACTTAGTTGTTTAAGTCAATATGAGGACAATCGACTTCATGGGATCAAAAGCACTATGACGTTCAATGGCCCGTTTAAGTTGAGGTTAGGAGGTGTGTTTCTGGCCCTGGTGTAACTCCTGTTGTGGGGACCTAAGTTTATTTACACAGTCACATTGTGGGGACTGTGTTCACTTTATGGGGACTCATGTCCAGTTGAAGTGGTTCCAACAACCTCACCTGTAAAAACCTCCTCCTTCGAGCCGGAGTTGAACCAGCGACCTAAGGATGTCAGCACTGCTCTGCTCTCCTACAGTCCTCCGCTCTACCAACTGAGCTATCGAAGGGATAGAGAGGCAAATGCTAACTGAATAATTGTAATGATGAATATTTCCATAAATTCTTTTTGGATCTTTTGCAAAATCCGTGATCATGTAATAGATCTGTAATAACCTCACATGGGAAATTAGTCACAAGAGCTGACTGCCACTTATGGAGAAGTTCTGTATGGGCAGAGAGACTATTTTTTTTTCTAACTTTATCTGGAAGCTGTTCTTGTAACAACCTCACCTGTAAAAACCTCCTCCTTCGAGCCGGAGTTGAACCAGCGACCTAAGGATGTCAGCACTGCTCTGCTCTCCTACAGTCCTCCGCTCTACCAACTGAGCTATCGAAGGGGCCGGCAGCACAGGTCATTGTGTCCACTGCAGGTCAATGAACTCTGTTCAGGTAGGCTATGGCAAATACAATGTTAGTCATGCTTAGCAATCGAATTCAAACAACAGTCCTCCACTCTACCAACTGAGCTATCGAAGGGTCAAAGTTGTAACATAACATTTTTCCATAATCAGGTCATACATCTGTGAACTTATATTAGCAGATGTAATCGTGAGGCGAAAGGTTTGATTGAGAGAGCGCTGACTGCCACTCTGGAAATTAACTGTGTGGGAAACTTGAATGCATTTTTTTGTTTTTTACCTTTTTAGAAATCTGGAACAGCTAACCCTCTAAAACTTCCTCCTTCGAGCCGGAGTTGAACCAGCGACCTAAGGATGTCAGCACTGCTCTGCTGTCCTACAGTCCTCCGCTCTACCAACTGAGCTATCGAAGGAATGTAGTAGCAGTTGTGGTCTGATGAAAAATCTGTGGCTCCACCTGTAAGCATCTCCTCCTTCCAGCCAGAGTTTACAACTGAGCTAGAGGAGAACATTTGTTATACATCTCCTGATCATGTTTTTTTTTTAAACAAAAAACATGTGAATAATTTGTTCTATTGTTATTGTCATCTTTAAAAATGTAGATGTTTGAGCAGTATGTTTATTGCTCAGCAGTCCAGAGTATAACACAGGAGCAGATCCCTTCGATAGCTCAGTTGGTAGAGCGGAGGACTGTAGGAGAGCAGAGCAGTGCTGACATCCTTAGGTCGCTGGTTCAACTCCGGCTCGAAGGAGGAGGTTTTTACAGGTGATATAAGGTTAGGCTATAGGGGAAAGGTTTGGGTTAGTCTCTATAAAATGAATCTAATTCAGGAAAAGGGCCTCTGAAATCATGTAGACACAACTGCGTTTATGTGTTATGGTGATGTAAGTCATTTAACTATCACATGATGAAGACAATTGAATTTATTGGGTCAAAAACAAGCACCATTACCATCAAATGGTCCGTTTAGGTTAAGGTTGATGGTAGTGTTTCTGGCCCTGGTATAACTGATGTTATGGGGACCTGAGTCTATTTACACAGTCAAAAAGCAAATCCTGAGATTTAGGCCAAGGTTAAGAGTAAATGTGTCACATATGTGGAAGATACAGTCATGAGTGTGTAGTGAGTAGAGTGTGTAGCACAGTTTGTGCTGTAGTCGTAACTAATGAGTGTTTATTTAATGGCAATGTTGCTGAAAGCTGTTGTTTCCCTTCCTTTGTAACAGCTCCACCTGTAAAAACCTCCTCCTTCGAGCCGGAGTTGAACCAGCGACCTAAGGATGTCAGCACTGCTCTGCTCTCCTACAGTCCTCCGCTCTACCAACTGAGCTATCGAAGGAATGTAGTAGCAGTTGTGGTCTGATGAAAAATCTGTGGCTCCACCTGTAAGCATCTCCTCCTTCCAGCCAGAGTTTACAACTGAGCTAGAGGAGAACATTTGTTATACATCTCCTGATCATGTTTTTTTTTTAAACAAAAAACATGTGAATAATTTGTTCTATTGTTATTGTCATCTTTAAAAATGTAGATGTTTGAGCAGTATGTTTATTGCTCAGCAGTCCAGAGTATAACACAGGAGCAGATCCCTTCGATAGCTCAGTTGGTAGAGCGGAGGACTGTAGGAGAGCAGAGCAGTGCTGACATCCTTAGGTCGCTGGTTCAACTCCGGCTCGAAGGAGGAGGTTTTTACAGGTGATATAAGGTTAGGCTATAGGGGAAAGGTTTGGGTTAGTCTCTATAAAATGAATCTAATTCAGGAAAAGGGCCTCTGAAATCATGTAGACACAACTGCGTTTATGTGTTATGGTGATGTAAGTCATTTAACTATCACATGATGAAGACAATTGAATTTATTGGGTCAAAAACAAGCACCATTACCATCAAATGGTCCGTTTAGGTTAAGGTTGATGGTAGTGTTTCTGGCCCTGGTATAACTGATGTTATGGGGACCTGAGTCTATTTACACAGTCAAAAAGCAAATCCTGAGATTTAGGCCAAGGTTAAGAGTAAATGTGTCACATATGTGGAAGATACAGTCATGAGTGTGTAGTGAGTAGAGTGTGTAGCACAGTTTGTGCTGTAGTCGTAACTAATGAGTGTTTATTTAATGGCAATGTTGCTGAAAGCTGTTGTTTCCCTTCCTTTGTAACAGCTCCACCTGTAAAAACCTCCTCCTTCGAGCCGGAGTTGAACCAGCGACCTAAGGATGTCAGCACTGCTCTGCTCTCCTACAGTCCTCCGCTCTACCAACTGAGCTATCGATGGGACACAGAGGCTAATGTGTCCTGTTTGAGCTCAATTGTTAAGGGTGACTAACACTATACTTGACGTAACTGAATAATTGTAATGCTGAATATTTCTGTAAATTCTTTTTGGGATCTTTAGCAAAAATCCATAATCAATTAATACATCTGTAATAACATCACACAATAGTCGACTGTTACCGTCTACATGTTATGGGGACTTCTCCCACAAAGTCCTGACAGAGTTCCTATAATGAGAGGTTTAGGTTAAGATGCAGGTTAGAGAGTGTGTGTCTGTGTTGGTTTTATGTATGTTGTGGGGACTGTGTTCACATTACGGGGACCAATCCACCGGTAAAAACATCCTCCTTCGAGCCGGATTTGAACCAGCGACCTAAGGATTTCAGCACTGCTCTGCTCTGCTCTCCTACAGTCCTCCGCTCTACCAACTGAGCTATCGAAGGGGCGCTCTCACTGTGTGCACAGCACTGATGAATAATTACCCTGTGCTCAGAGGCGCTGCACTTGTTTTCTGCCTGTTTGAACTAACACGGTGTCGACACTGAGGACTTTTTTAAAGGATATTAATATTTAAGGACCAGAGATACTTTGTGTCAATAAAATACACATCTCTGTGGAAGCAGAAAACACAGGTCTGTTCCTGCTGCTCTGTATTCATGTCCTTTGCCCTGTGTTGCAACATGCTTATGCAAAGCCACCGTGTCTTGACTTGACTTTCCCCCTGAATGAATGAATCGTGGCCCAGCTGTTGACTAATAGTCCACATTAACCACTAAAAAAAACACCGTGTCACCACTCCTTGTGTCCAGAGTGTGGGTGGTGGGAGCAGGGAGGGGCCCGGCCTGGTAAATAGGTTGAAGCGGGGGGAGGGGGGGAGGGTAAATAGGAGTTGTAGCATTGTATTGTTTGAGTGACAGTGGGACAGCGAGGGGGAACGGGTGGTCCCGGCCCAGAGACAATGCTTGTGAACACACACTGGCTCTCTGCTAAGCCCCCGACCCACCCAACCCACTTCACCCCACCCCCCTTTTTTTTAATGGCAGGGTGGGAAACCCCTTACAAATAGCCGTCACAAGCATGATTCCTGCCATTATTGTGACTTGGGAACCTGCTCGGTGGAAATGTGGCACAGTCTCGTTGTCATATTGTTGTGCACTGTCGGAGGCACTAACAGGCCGTTGTATGTGATTAGCTCGGGAGGCGCTGCGCTGTCTGGTTGTTTCTGCTGCTGATGTAAAATACCATACTCCAAAAAAAAGTGCAAAAACTAAATCCTGATTCTACTACACACCAAATGCAACATCAAGTGTTGAACATTGTTATTACTATAATATTTTATTCTGATCCTCAACTTGTGATGATATGTTTTGTTTTTTGCAGATTTCGTCATCCTAAACTAAGGTACTTTTATGAATTTTTTCTCGTTTATGTGAAATGTAAGGATTTTCCAAGCCATAAACTTTCAATTTAAAACGGTTAGGAAATATGTTAAGCAGCACACAGAGTCAGGAGTGTGCTGAGATTTTATACCACTAACACAACCTCATATCAAATGGCCCAAATTATCCATGTAACTGTCCCTAGCTGCTCAGTACAGGGTTGTTAGCTTTGTTATTCAAGTTGCAATAAACATATACTCGATAATAATATAATTTGTGTAAACTGCACAACTATTGAAACAAGGTGAAGAATAAAAATAGCATAGTAACATAGTTAGCAGGAAAAATATTACATAAGAGCAAGCACAAAAGTCATTCTTACGTTTTTTTTTTTTGTTTGTTTTACATGATTTGGTTCTTTATATATATATATATATATACATACACATACATATATAATTTACTTAATATCCTCTGGCTATAAAGCAGCTTTTATTCAGTCGGTCAGTGTGGGACTGTTGGCTTAGTCGTAAAGTCTCCAATAAACAAACTGTTCATCACCTTATTATTGTAGCTTCACTTAACTGGGCCAACAATGCCAAACTCAATCTGGGCTTTAGCAGGAACACACCTCCTGAGGTCGAGGCTGTTTATTCAGGGGCTTAGGAGGAGGAGGCAAGAGGTGGTGGGGGTGAGGGGGGGGATACGCGTCAGAGTATCTGCTTACATTCAGACCAATTAACAATACAATGGTGCAGGGATTTGCAAAGAATCAAGTAGGCCTATTTGTCAGCATACATCTGTTAATTATTTGTGTAAATGAGGTCCCCAACAATAATTATCACCTACAATTAGGTAAGAGGAAGAAGAGAAGGAACTGTCATTAATTGTGTTTAAAATGCTGATAACACCAATTAGCCGCTAGATTCGTCCCTGCTGCTGCTGCTGCCACGCAAAGACCACTCTCCCTGCTGCAGAGATGAAACTCATTACACCCCCACCACCACCACCCCCCATCCTCCTCTTCCTCCTCCTCCCAATGCACAGAGTTCCCAGTCATACTGGTTCAGCTGGTCGGCCATTCAGCTCCAGCTCACAGGAACACACAGAGCTGTAACGTAATCTGGCATGAGGTCATGAAATTTGAGGGCAAATCGTTCCCAGCATGGAAAACGATACACTGGGACTGGCACCGATAGTGACCCTGTGAGATAACAGAGAACTCCGATGAAGTAACATTTGGAGGGTCAGTGTGTGCCGTGAAGTAGCCGAACGACCCGCTGAAGCATCCTCAAGGATGAACTTTCAGCTGCACAGTCAGCGAATGTAGCTTAGATAAGATCCAAAAAAATTCTTCATACATAATCAACCTGACAATTATTTTTGATCAGGCTCACATTTCAGTTGTGGACATGGGTTGTTTTTGTTTTATGGACCAGGAATATGTTCTCTGTAACAGCTCCACCTGAAAATACCTCTATAAGGATGTCAGCACTGCTCTGCTCTCCTACAGTCCTCCGCTCTACCAACTGAGCTATCGAAGGTGCACAGTCCCTGTAGCAGCCTGATGTAAAATCTACAGCTCCACCTGTAAAAGCCTCCTCCTTCAAACCAGAGCTCATGTTCACGACTGAGCCAGAGGAGAACATCCAAGTTTGTTACAGATCTCCAGCTTGATCATGTTTTAAGAATTTGTTCGGTCGGTATCATTGTTAATAATGTAGCTTTTTCTAGAGTGCACAGTACTGGTAGCAAGTGTATCCCTTCGATAGCTCAGTTGGTAGAGCGGAGGACTGTAGGAGAGCAGAGCAGAGCAGTGCTGACATCCTTAGGTCGCTGGTTCAACTCCGGCTCGAAGGAAGAGGTTTTTACAGGTGGAGCAGCATCTGATGTGTCCAGCATTAGGAGCATTTCAATCACAGCAGTCAGCTCTCTGTGTTTAATGTTCACAATGTCAGGCTCTCACTCCCAGAATGCAATGCGCTGTACTGTGCACTGCTCAGCAATGAAAAATGTGCATTATTAGTAGAGACAACCATAACATAAAAACAAGAATTCATGCATTTTACCTATAACCATGATCAACACACAGATCTCTGTCAGGTTCAGTTCTTGAAATCGGCTGATTACCAGCATGGAGATGTTCTGTATGTTTTTCACTTAGGAATCTGTTCTCTGTAACAACCTCACCTGTAAAAACCTCCTCCTTCAAGCCGGAGTTGAACCAGCGGCCTAAGGATGTCAGCACTGCTCTGCTCTCCTACAGTCCTCCGCTCTACCAACTGAGCTATCGAAGGGATACAGAGGCTAATGTGTCCTGCTCCAGTACAAGCTTTATTATTTAGGATGACTAACATTGTATTTCACACAACTGAATAATTGTAATGATGAATATTTCCATATATTCTCTTTTGGATATTTCGCAAAATCCATGATCAAGTAATAGATCTGTAATAACTTCACATTGGAAATTAGTCACAAGAGCTGACTGCCACCTATGGAGAAGTTCTGTATGGGCAGAGAGTTTTGTTTTTTTACTTTATCAGGAAGCTGTGTAACAAACCTCACCTGTAAAAACCTCCTCCTTCGAGCCGGAGTTGAACCAGCGACCTAAGGATGTCAGCACTGCTCTGCTCTCCTACAGTCCTCCGCTCTACCAACTGAGCTATCGAAGGGGGGTAGTAGCAGTTGTGGTCTGATGAAAAATCTGTGGCACCACCTGTAAGCATCTCCTCCTGCCAGCCAGAGTTTACAACTGAGCCAGATGAGAACATTTGTTACAGATCTCTTGGTCATTAAAAAAAAAACCCATCTGAATAATTTGTTCTATTGTAACTGTCATCTTTAGAAATGTTTCAGCAGTATGTTTATTGCTCTGCAGGCCACAGTACAACACAGGAGCAGATCCCTTCGATAACTCAGTTGGTAGAGCGGAGGACTGTAGGAGAGCAGAGCAGTGCTGATATCCTTAGGTCGCTGGTTCAACTCCGGCTCGAAGGAGGAGGTTTTTACAGGTGAGGTTGTTGGAACCACTTCAACTGGACATGGGTCCCCATAAAGTGAACACATCCCCACAATGTGACTGTGTAAATAGACTTAGGTCCCCACAACAGGAGTTATACCAGGGCCAGAAACACACCTCCTAACCTCAACCTAAACTGGCCAGTGAAGGTCATAGTGCTTTTGACCCCATGAAGTCGATTGTCCTCATATTGACTTAAACGACTTATGTCCTCATAACACACAAATACAAACACAGTTGTGTCTCCATGATTTAAGAAGCTCTTTCACTGGATTACATTAAGAGAACAGCTTCCTGATAGATGAATAAAAACAAGCTGGTACTTCCTACAATACAACTTGTTTGCTGTACTGTGGACTGCTGAGCAATAAACGTGCTGCTCGACGTTAAAGATGAGAATAACAATACAACACAATCTTTTTATATATTCACTTTAAACCATGATCAAACTGGAGATCTGTAACAAACTTGGATGTTCTCCTCTGGCTCAGTCATGGACATGAGCTCTGGCTCGAAGGAAGAGGAGACGTTCACAGGTGGAGCTGTAGATTTTACATCAGTGACTGAGCACCTTCGATAGCTCAGTTGGTAGAGCGGAGGACTGTAGGAGAGCAGAGCAGTGCTGACATCCTTAGGTCGCTGGTTCAACTCCGGCTCGAAGGAGGAGGTTTTTACAGGTGGAGCAGCATCTGATGTGTCCAGCATTAGGACCATTTCAATCACAGCAGTCAGCTCTCGGTGTTTAATCTTCACAATGTCAGGCTCTAACTCCCAGAATGCAATGTGCTGTACTGTGCACTGCTCAGCAATAAACGTAATACTGATTACATTATTATTAAAAAAGCAATAAACAATAATAACACAAAAAAAATCTCCATACATTATTAACTCAAACCGTGATGAACCCAGATCAGGTTCGGTTGTGGACATCAGCTGACCATCAGCATGGAGATGTCCTCAATGGGGGACACATCACCTTGCTTTTACTTTATCTGGAAGCTGTTCTCTGTAAGAGCTCTATCTATAAAAACCTCCTCCTTCGAGCCGGAGTTGAACCAGCGACCTAAGGATGTCAGCACTGCTCTGCTCTCCTACAGTCCTCCGCTCTACCAACTGAGCTATCGAAGGGATACAGAGGGTAGTGTGTCCTGCTCCAGTACAAGCTTTATTGTTAAGGATGACTAACATTGTATTTCATGTAACTGAATAATTGTAATGATGAATATTTCCAAAATTTATCTTTAAGTTTTGCAAAATAATCAAGTGATAGATCTGTGACAATATGACTTGTTGTCAAACTGCAGATGTTCTAATCAGGCCCAAGTTTCAGTTAGTCACAAGAGCTGACTGCCACACATAAAGATGTGCTCTATGGGCAGAGAGACTAGATTGTTTTTTGTTTTATTTACTTTATCTATCCGGAAGCTGTTCTCTGTAACAGCTCCACCTGTAAAAACCTCCTCCTTCGAGCCGGAGTTGAACCAGCGACCTAAGGATGTCAGCACTGCTCTGCTCTCCTACAGTCCTCCGCTCTACCAACTGAGCTATCAAAGGGATACAGAGGCTTACGTGTCCTGCTCCAGTACAAGCTTTATTGTTAAGGATGACTAACATTGTATTTCATGTAACTGAATAATTGTAATGATGAATATTTCCATAAATTCTTTTTGGGATATTTTGCAAAATCCATGATCAAGTAATAGACCTGTAACAACATAACATCGGAAATTAGTCACAAGAGCTGACTGCTAACTATGGAGAAGCTCTGTATGGGCAGAGAGACTTTTTTTTTTTTTTTTTACTGGATTTTACTGGTCCTGGTATAACTGTAGTTGTGGGGACCTAGGTCTTTTTACACAGTCACAATGTGGGGACTGTGTTCACTTTATGGGGACCCATGTCCAGTTGAAGTGGTTCCAACAACCTCACCTGTAAAAACCTCCTCCTTCGAGCCGGAGTTGAACCAGCGACCTAAGGATGTCAGCACTGCTCTTCTCTCCTACAGTCCTCCGCTCTACCAACTGAGCTATCGAAGGGATACAGAGGATAACGTGTCCTGCTCCGGCTTCAGCTTTATTATTTAGGATGACTAACATTGTATTTCACGTTACTGAATAATTGTAATGATGAATATTTCCAAAAAATATCTTTTGGAAGTTTTGCATAATGATCAAGTAATAGATCTGTAACAACATGACTTGTTGTCAAACTGCAGATGTTCTAATCAGGCTCAAGTTTCCGTTGTGGACATTAGTCACAAGAGCTGACTGCCACACATAAAGATGTCCTGTATGGCAGAGAAAATAGATTGTTTTTTTGTTTTATTTACTTTATCTATCAGAAAGCTGCTCTCTGTAACAACCTCACCTGTAAAAACCTCCTCCTTCGAGCCGGAGTGGAACCAGCGACCTAAGGATGTCAGCACTGCTCTGCTCTCCTACAGTCCTCCGCTCTACCAACTGAGCTATCGAAGGGATACTCACAGCCCGTGCACAGTACAAATCAATAATGATGCCACGCTCAGAGAAGCGGCACTTCACAAATCAAGTGAAAATCTCCTACTGAGGCATCCTCGATGGTGAATATTCAGCTGCATGCTAAACCCCCCACCCCCTTTTACACTGCAAATTAAGTTTGCATATCTTTTCAGACCTACCGCACAGTTCAGCAAGAAGTGACATCAGCACCTGCACTTACAGAGCACTCACACAGACTCAAGGAAGGAAGAGTGAGCTGCCGGCCGTCTGACTGGTAAAAGAGATCTGTCACATTTCATCCCCGGGCAGAGCTCCAGGAGGAGGATCCTGCAACTTCCATGAGAGACGTCTCAATCTCAATACTAGCTGCTATGACCAATGGAAAAGGAGCTTGGGTTTTCATTTACTGTAACAATGAAAATGATCTGGTTTGGAAAAAACGGATTCATCTCTATTAGAAACGCTAGAAATAGTAGTGTGATCAATGTAAAAGTAGCAAAAGTGATGGGTTGGTGCTTTAACCTTGACTCCAGTAAACTTTCTATGAGGTCATTACTTTAGCAGCCTGTCTCACATTACACAGTCGTTTAGTTCATTGTAAGCACTCCTTGTTTATTTAAAGATACAGTGTGCAGCTTTACCTGTGACGGAGTCATGCTCGGTTGACACTGGACGCCTTGCATTCGACCACTCCATCAGTCGCTGCTGAAAGATGAGACGTTGTTTCCTGTTGTCGGCCCACACCCAGCCTCCCATGCAGCCGCTCTGCACGTCTCAACATGTGACTTTAACCCGTGACCTTCACCTGTAAAGATGTCAGACCTGTTATGAACTACTTTGCTTCCCACATTCAGATGACATTGATTGATTTATTTATTTCACCGTTTGTTAACTGTCTTCTCACAGTGCATCTCTTCGCATCGGGATAAATTAGCTGTTGCTCTTTCACAACACACTGATGAGTTCAAGCAAAGAGCATCAGATGACTCATAACTTTAATAACTATAATTTCTTAACAGCATAATCAAGTAGGAGTTTATGATGAAATGACAGCCACTGTTTCACCCGTCACAACCCAGCAGACGCTGTTATGTATCAAAAACCTTAAATGTTTCCAAAATCTTGTTTCAGTTTGAGAAATTAAATATTACGGTTACATGTTACTATTGTTTATTTTATTGGGAATCATGTCCTACAACAATATACAAGTCTTTTAAACACTGAAATCACAACAATTGGAGGGTAGGAGGAGTACGACTGAGTATTAGGGCCACATTGACAAATAAAAAAATCACAAACTTGGACTTTATTCTCGTAAATTTACGACTTTATTCTCAATAATGTTACGTCTTTTTTCTCGTATGAAATGTACGACTTTATTCTCGTAAATTTACGACTTTATTCACGTAAATTTACGACTTTGTTCTTGTAATGTTATGACTTTTTTTCTCGTAGGAAATGTACGACTTTATTCTCATAAATTTACAAGAATAAAGTTGTAAATTCACGAAAATAAAGTCGTAAATTTACGACTTTATTCTTGTAAATTTATGACTTTATCCTCAAAGTCTGTGTTTTGTTTTGTTTTCTCAATGTGGCCCTTATAATCCGTCGTAGAAGAGTGACTAACACACACACACCCACAAACATAGGAAGGACCAACCAATGTATTATTTAAATAACTGAAACTACATTTGTTAGACGAAAGACTTTGGTCGAAACAATCAGATTCTTATTATTTATTTATTTCTAAGTTGATTTTGATTAAACTCGTTCATTTACACACCTGGAAAATTGACGTTTATCAGGCAACAAATCAAAGACCCACTGATAATCAGGCAGAGCAGAAATAACACAGCAGGATGTAATCAGCACCTGCACAGGTGAGTATCAGGTAATCACATCATCCATCTTCCACATTCTGCTCAGTTTATTTGAGTTAATAATAATATTTCATAATTTAAACTGATTTAAATCAAACATGAAATATCACATCCTGTACAGCATAACCAGAGTCAAAATGTGAACAACATTTACTTTTCTAAACACATTTAGCCCAGTTTCAACCTTGACACCTCATCATGTTTTGACCTATAAATCCTTAAATGCAGGGTTGTTAATATTTCTAGACCAAGTCCATCTGGAAGATGAGCTGCAAATTGAGTTTGCATATGCTGAATGTAAAACAGCTTCGTTGTTGTATGACCTTCATTTTTTTTTCTTTTCTTTTTTTCTGCAGCAGCCTCTCCATGTGTCTTGTGTCGGTCAGCACTCAGAGGATGAAGGTTTTTATTATTCACATTATGCATCAACTAAAAATAAACAAACTACAAAGTTAAATAAAAGCATAATTTGAGTCATTGTAACAGTTAAAAAGGACGCACCGTTGATACTTTCACCTTTGGATCAATATCCGAGTATTCAGTTCTTCTGTGGCACAATAGATCCACACAATCATCCATGTATAATACCTGCAGGCATATCAGTTATTGAGTGCCGGTAAAATAATTGAAAACAATTGGCTAAATTGGATATCACTCCTCTTTTTACAGATGCAGCTAATTCAACAAATTAACAAATGAGCCAAAACCCGACACACACCACTGTGAAGCAAGTTCATTTCCATTAAATGATAACACATTCCAGCCAATTCAGGGTTTTTTTTTCTTCCTTTTTTTTTTTTTTTTTTTTTATTATTTGCGTATTCATAAATTCCGGGCACGGGCGCATGAACCTCAACCTTTGTTAATATGAATATATTGTGAGGCATTTGCATAATCCACTTCATAATCCACTGCAGCACTCGGCGGTAACAAAGATAAGGAGGGGTAGCCACTGTTTCTCCTGGGAACGCTACACAGATAAACGGAGCAAAAGAGACCCACTTTCTGCTCCTATTATGAGATAAAAAAAACAGGAAGGCTTTGCAAAGTTTTCACTTTCCAGTGCATTTCCCTTTTAGAGACAGATGGTGGTGGAATATCATTATTTGTATGCTTTTATTTATTTCTTTATTTCACAGACGCTGAATTTTTTTTTTTTTTTTTTTTTTACTGAATTTCCACCGAGACGATGTGCATGGGTTATTTATGTATCCGCCACAACAGAGCGTGCTGATTTCATTACCCCCGCTGAAATGTGATCGTCGCAGAAAAATGTTTTTCACACAAAAAAAAAAAAAAATTGAGGAACTCCGGTGTGCAGCGGGAGGAATCACAGGGCGACAAATGAGCAAACAGAGAGCAAAACTCCCCGCTCGTCCTGAACATCACTAATGAGACCCCCTTTCAGCTTCAATATGGATGGAAAAGTGTGTGTGTGCATGTGTGTGTGTGTGTGCACGACTTTCTGAGAGCATGAATGTGTGTGTCGTGACTGAGGTGGTGAAAAGCCTCCCTCCCTCCCTCCCTACCTCCCCCAGCCCAGTCTTTCCAAATTGGCCTCTGGGATGACGCCACCACACAAGTACATCCATCCCCGCTGTGCTGCATGCATTCCTGGTGTGTGTGCGAGTCTCTGCATGTGTGTGTGTGTCTCTCTCTGTGTGTGTGTTTGGACAATGGCAACACTTCCTTTTTGGCCTAAATGGCAGGGAGCCCCAGCCATTGTGGCCTGATTAGGACTCCCATTCAAGCTCTCTGGGATTTCTAATTGCGGGGGCCTTGTGTGCAGGCGAACTCCCCCTCACTTCCCACCCCGCTACAACTCCCCCTCACGACTACTGTAAGACTTAATGAGACACAATTACTGCCCCCTAGGAGTCCTAGAGCGAGCCAATCACAAAGACAGGCAGAGACCCCCAGTGAATGGCCACTCAGAGGAGAAAGAGACAGAAAGAGGGAGCAGGAGGGGAGGAGAGAATCACAAGCCCTCATTGTCCAGAGAAAGCGCAGAGAGAGGAGCCTTTTTTTGGAGAAATATAAATGTTTTTATTTAATGCCGGCTCATAATTAGGCCCCTGAGAGGGAAAGGGAGAGCCAAAGGAGTGGAGAGGGTGGGGAGTTCAATGGGGAAAAAGGCCTGTAGGTACAAAAGACGAAGAATGACATGCTTAGGAGGAGGAGGAGGAGGAGGAGGAGAAGGGATGGAAGGTGGTAGAAGAGGAGAAAAGAAAAGGGGACAAATAGATATTGAGGTGAAAAAACACAGAGGCAGAAAAAGAAGACAAAACCAAGTGGAAAAACTTGACAGGACTTTCTTCTTTTCTTCTCTTTTTACAGCGCTCGGCGTGGGAAATGCGGCCTGACATTGAATGATGCGTGCCATGCCAGGCGCGGTGAAAAAGCTGAAGCGGCGGCGACGACAGCGACCGCGTTGTTTTTTCAGGTCTGGCACTTTATGTTCGGTTTTCGAGGGGCAGGATATTCGTCAATTTGAGGGGCCTTTCTGATAATAAAAAAGAAAAACAGTGTGGGAAGCAGCATCTAACAGAGGCGACAAACGTTTGGACCTCAATAAAAAAATTTGAAAAAAAAAAAAGCTTTTCACTGTATGGGAACATTTACTGTGTTATTGTAGAATAGTGTAGATATTGTTTTGAGCAGTCGTGTCTGGGGAGTTTGAAGCGTTCTCATGGACAGGGGGGGAGGGTGAGTGATGGGGTGGGGAGTGGTGGGGGTTATTGCTGAAAGCTGAGCCTGTGTATGATGTTCGCAGAAGAGGAATATCCAGGATAGCAGATGTCACTGACCCAGTGAAAGACTAAACGTCAGTCAGTTCTCTGGAGAAACGCTGCATTCTTGGACAAATTCAGTTCGCAGCACAATGCTCGCCCAGCAGGAGAGGGAGGCAGGTGTGTGGAGTGAATGATAACAATAAAAGGCTAAAACAGACGCCTGCACTGATTTTGTTAAGATGCAAAAAAAAAAAAGAAAAAAAGCTGCATAACATTTTCAAACTGTCTGGAAAAAACACTCACACACGATAAAATTCAGCATTATAACAGCTCTGTTTCTCAGGAACAGGAATCATTTCATTGGAGGAGGTCAGGGCCACATGACAGATGACAGATGTTTATACTTCCAGTGGTGCTGAAATGCATTTTACCCCTAACCATGATCAACACACAGATATCTGTCAGGTTCAGTTGTTGAAATCGGCTGATTACCAGCATGGAGATGTTCTGTATGTTTTTCACTTAGGAAGCTGTTCTCTGTAACAGCTCCACCTGTAAAAACCTCCTCCTTCGAGCCGGAGTTGAACCAGCGACCTAAGGATGTCAGCACTGCTCTGCTCTCCTACAGTCCTCCGCTCTACCAACTGAGCTATCGAAGGGATACAGAGGATAATGTGTCCTGCTCCAGTACAAGCTTTATTATTTAGGATGACTAACATTGTATTTCACACAACTGAATAATTGTAATGATGAATATTTCCATATATTCTCTTTTGGATATTTTGCGAAATCCATGATCAAGTAATAGATCTGTAATAACTTCACATCGGAAATTAGTCACAAGAGCTGACTGCCACCCATGGAGAAGTTCTGTATGGGCAGAGAGACTTTTTTTTTTTTTACTTTATCAGGAAGCTGTGTAACAAACCTCACCTGTAAAAACCTCCTCCTTCGAGCCGGAGTTGAACCAGCGACCTAAGGATGTCAGCACTGCTCCGCTCTCCTACAGTCCTCCGCTCTACCAACTGAGCTATCGAAGAGATGTAGTAGAAGTTGTGGTCTGATGAAAAATCTGTGGCTCCACCTGTAAACATCTCCTCGTTCCAGCCAGAGTTTACAACTGAGCCAGAGGAGAACATTTGTTACAGATCTCTTGGTCATTTAAAAAAAAAACCCATCTGAATAATTTGGTCTATTGTAACTGTCATCTTTAAAAATGTAGATGTTTCAGAAGTATGTTTATTGCTCTGCAGTCCACAGTACAGGAAAGCAGAAGATCCCTTCGATAGCTCAGTTGGTAGAGCGGAGGACTGTAGGAGGACAGAGCAGTGCTGACATCCTTAGGTCGCTGGTTCAACTCCGGCTCGAAGGAGGAGGTTTTTACAGGTGAGGTTGTTGGAACCACTTCAACTGGACATGGGTCCCCATAAAGTGAACACAGTCCCCACAATGTGACTGTGTAAATAGACTTAGGTCCCCACAACAGGGGTTACACCAGGGCCAGAAACACACCTCCTAACCTCAACCTAAACTGGCCATTGAAGGTCATAGTGCTTTTGACCCCATAAAGTCGATTGTCCTCATATTGACTTAAACGACTGATGTCCCCACAACGCACACACACAAACACAGTTGTGTCTTTATGATTTCAGAAGCTCTTTCACTCAATTACATTAAGAGAACAACTTCTTGAACAGCACTCAGCAACATTGCCATTCAATAAAAAGTCATTAGTTACGACTACAGCACAAACTGTGCTACACACTCTACTCACTACACACTCATGACTGTATCTTCCACGTGTGCGACACCTTTACTCTAAACCTTGGCCTAAATCTCAGGACTTGCTTTTTGACTGTGTAAATAGACTCAGGTCCCCATAACAGCAGTTATACCAGGGCCAGAAACACACACCCTGACCACTACCATCAACCTTAACCTAAACTGACCATTTGATGGTAATGGTGCTTGTTTTTGACCCAATAAATTCAATGGTCTTCATAATGTGATTGTTAAATGACTTACATTACCATAACACACAAACACAGTTGTGTCTACATGATTTCAGAGGCCATTTTCATGAATTATAATTTCTTCAAGACTAACCCAAACCTTTCCCCTTTAGCCTATTTTATATCACCTGTAAAAACCTCCTCCTTCGAGCCGGAGTTGAACCAGCGACCTAAGGATGTCAGCACTGCCCTGCTCTGCTCTCCTACAGTCCTCCGCTCTACCAACTGAGCTATCGAATGGATACAGAGGTCAATGTGTCCTGCTCCGGTACAAGCTTCATTGTTAAGGATGACTAACATTGAATTTCATGTAACTGAAACTCCATGATCAAGTAATAGATCTGTAATAACCTCACATGGGAAATTAGTCACAAGGGCTGACTGCCACCTATGGAGAAGGTCTGTATGGACAGAGAGACTTTTTTTGTTATAGGGATGCTGTTCTCTGTAACAGCTCCATCTATAAAAACCTCCTCCTTCGAGCCGGAGTTGAACCAGCGACCTAAGGATGTCAGCACTGCTCTGCACTCCTACAGTCCTCCGCTCTACCAACTGAGCTATCGAAGGGATCAGCTCCTGTGTTGTACTGTGGACTGCTGAGCAACAAACATACAGCTGAAACATCTACATTTCTAAAGATGACAATTACAATAGAACAAATTATTCAGATGTTTTTTTTTTTTTTTAATGACCAAGTGATCTGTAACAAATGTTCTCCTCTGGCTCAGCTGTAAACTCTGGCTCGAAGGAGGAGATGTTTACAGATTTTTCATCAGACCACAGCTGTTACTACATCCCTTCGATAGCTCAGTTGGTAGAGCGGAGGACTGTAGGAGAGCAGAGCAGTGCTGACATCCTTAGGTCGCTGGTTCAACTCCGGCTCGAAGGAGGAGGTTTTGACAGGTGAGATTTGTTACACAGCTTCCTGCTAAAAGTTAAAAAAAAAAAAAAAAAATTAAGTTTCTCTGCCCATACAGAACTTCTCCATGGGTGGCAGTCAGCTCTTGTGACTAATTTCCCATGTGATGTTATTACTGATCTATTACTTGATCATGGATTTTGCAAAATATCCCAAAAAGAATTTATGGAAATATTCATCATTACAATTATTCAGTTACATGAAATACAATGTTAGTCATCCTAAATAATAAAGCTTGGACACCTTAGCCTCTGTATCCCTTCGATAGCTCAGTTGGTAGAGCGGAGGACTGTAGGAGAGCAGAGCAGTGCTGACATCCTTAGGTCGCTGGTTCAACTCCGGCTCGAAGGAGGAGGTTTTACAGGTGAGGTTGTTGGAACCACTTCAACTGGACATGGGTCCCCATGAAGTGAACACAGTCCTCACTGTGTAAATAGACTTAGGTCCCCACAACTGGAGTTATACCAGGGCCAGAAACACACACCCTAACCACTACCATCAACCTTAACCTAAACTGATCATTTGATGGTGATGGTGCTTGTTTTTGACCCAATAAATTCAATGGTCTTCATAATGTGATTGTTAAATAACTTACATCACCATAACACACAAACACAGTTGTGTCTACCTTGTAGCATTTTGGCCATTTTAAATGTAATAAAGCCAATAATGTAATAATGTGCCAATAATGTAATAAAACTTTTAAGCCAATAATGTAATAAGTTATTACATTATTGGCTGGTAATAACTGGTGCCGATAATTTAATAATACATAAATATCACTGCAGTTCTTGGAAATAAAAGGCTTTTTTGCAGTTTTTGTGCAGTTTGCTAATTAAAAATAGGTGTGGATGACATAGTGGTCATATTTATTCATCCAAGATATGTACTATCTTTCCTCACTCACTCACTCACTCACTTATACCATGCTTAATGATATGTTTGCAAACGGAAGAAGTAAGCATTGTAGGCTATCAACAACCTCCAAAACATAACCAAACTTGTGTATTGAATGGTGTCTGCCAGCCAGTTTATGTCCCATGTTGGATAAAGTGACATTTCAATGTTTTTTTTGTTGTTGTTTTTTACAGTGATGATAAAGCAGCATATGTTCTATATTAATACTGTGAAAGTCTAAAGGTAGATGTTTATATTGCTCCATACAGTATAAAGGTAGTTTTTTTGTTGTTGTTTTTTACATTTGTGAATGAAAACACTACCGAACTTCAGTTGGGTGTTCTGGAGATAACGCTAACCATCAAGTTGGAAAAATGATGGCTAAATGTTACGTAATTGAAAAAAAAAATCAATGGTAAAACCAAATCAACTCCATTTCTCCTCCGAGCCATGCTGGAATTATCACATTTCACATTACCTATTTTCAATGGTTTGTCTGAGGCAGGAAGTTATACATGACTAAAACATAAACTGGCTGGCAGACACCATTCAATACACAAGTTTGGTTATGTTTTGGAGGTTGTTGATAGCCTACAATGCTTACTTACTGCAAACATATCATTAAGCACGGTAGAAGTGAGAGAGAGAGAGAGAGAGAGAGAGAGAGAGAGAGAGAGAGAGAGAGAGAGAGAGAGAGAGAGAGGTGAAAGATAGTACATATCTTGGATGAATAAATATGTATGTAATATGTATGTATGTAATAACTTGTTACATTATTGGCAAAAAGTTTTTACGTTATTGGCTCAAAAATGTTATTACATTATTGGAACGTTATTACATTATTGGCTTTATTACGTTTTTGGTTGCTACATACCTGATTTCAGAGGCCCTTTTCCTGAATTTGATTAATTTCATAGAGACTAACCCAAACCTTTCCCCTATAGCCTATCCTTATATCACCTGTAAAAACCTCCTCCTTCGAGCCGGAGTTGAACCAGCGACCTAAGGATGTCAGCACTGCTCTGCTCTCCTACAGTCCTCCGCTCTACCAACTGAGCTATCGAAGGGATCTGCTCTTGTGTTGTACTGTGGCCTGCTGAGCAATAAACATACTGCTGAAACATCTTCATTTATAAAGATGACAATTACAATAGAACAAATTATTCAGATGTTTTTTTTAATGACCAAGAGATCTGTAACAAATGTTCTCATCTGGCTCAGATGTAAACTCTGGCTCGAAGGAGGAGACGTTTACAGGTGGAGCCACAGATTTTTCATCAGACAACAACTGCTACTACATCCCTTCGATAGCTCAGTTGGTAGCGCGGAGGACTGTAGGAGAGAAGAGCAGTGCTGACATCCTTAGGTCGCTGGTTCAACTCCGGCTCGAAGGAGGAGGTTTCACAGGTGTAGCTGTTACAGAGAACAGCTTCCTAAGTGAAAAACATGCAGAAGATCTCCATGCTGGTAATCAGCTGATTTCAAGAACTGAACCTGACAGAAATCTCTGTGTTGATCATGGTTAGGGGTAAAATGCATGAATTGTTGTTTTTATCTTATGGTCATCTCTACTAATAATGGACATTTTTCATTGCTGAGCAGTGCACAGTACAGCACATTGCATTCTGGGAGTGAGAGCCTGACATTGTGAACATTAAACACAGAGAACTGACTGCTGTGATTGAAATGCTGCTAATGCTGGACACATCAGATGCTGCTCCACCTGTAAAAACCTCCTCCTTCGAGCCGGAGTTGAACCAGCGACCTAAGGATGTCAGCATTGCTCAGCTCTCCTACAGTCCTCCGCTCTACCAACTGAGCTATCGAAGGTGTGTTCATACTGTCACGTTCTGTATTGTAGGAAGTACCAGCTTGTTTTTAATTTATCTATCAGGAAGCGGTTCTCTCAATGTAATTGAGTGAAAGAGCTTCTGAAATCATGGAGACACACCTGTGTTTGTGTTTGTGCGTTGTGGGGACATCAGTCGTTTAAGTCAATATGAGGACAATCGACTTTATGGGGTCAAAAGCACTATGACCTTCAATGGCCAGTTTAGGTTGAGGTTAGGAGGTGTGTTACAGGTATAACTCCAGTTGTGGGGACCTAAGTCTATTTACACAGTCACATTGTGGGGACTGTGTTCACTTTATGGGGACCCATGTCCAGGTGAAGTGGTTCCAACAACCTCACCTGTAAAAACCTCCTCCTTCGAGCCGGAGTTGAACCAGCGACCTAAGGATGTCAGCACTGCTCTGCTCTCCTACAGTCCTCCGCTCTACCAACTGAGCTATCGAAGGTGTTCAGTCACTGATGTAAAATCTACACCTCCACCTGTGAACGTCTCCTCTTCCTTCGAGCCAGAGCTCATGTCCATGACTGTGCCAGAGGAGAACATCCAAGTTTATTACAGATCTCCAGTTTGATCATGGTTTAAAGTAAATATAAAAAGATTGTGTTGTATTGTTGTCCTCATCTTTAATATAGAGCTTCAACAGCATGTTCATTGCTCAGCAGTCCACAGTACAGCAAATGAGGAAATCCCTTCGATAGCTCAGTTGGTAGAGCGGAGGACTGTAGGAGAGTAGAGCAGTGCTGAAATCCTTAGGTCGCTGGTTCAACTCCGGCTCGAAGGAGGAGGTTTTTACGGGTGCGGTTGTTACAGAGAACACCTTCCAGATAAAGTAAAAAAGTCTCTCTGCCCATACAGAACTTCTCCATAGTTAGCAGTCAGCTCTTGTGACTAATTTCCCATGTGATGTTCTTACTGATCTATTACTTCATCATGGATTTTGCAAAATATCCAAAAAAGGATTTATGGAAATATTCATCATTACAATTATTCAGTTACGTGGGATACAATGTTAGTCATCCTTAAAGCAGAAGTAAGCGATCCGGTCATTTTGGCTAACTTCTTGTCAGCCGATGGAGTTAGCAGTCCCCGCCCTCGTCCCTACGTCACCACATTCACGCGCATCCCTTGGCTGCACACACAGAGAGGACCGCCCCTTTATGCCGTTCTCTCTCCTCATTGGATAAAGGTTGTAGGATACAAGGAAAGTTTTCTCCTCAGCTTACAGCAGAGCAGAGTGACTGACAGACCCGTGTTTCAGACCAAACACTCTATATAAGTGATTGCTGTCGGAAGATATAACTACGTATTTAAGACTTATATTAACAAAAACATTCCGCTAACTTCTGCTTTAACAATAAAGCTTGTACTGGAGCAGGACACATTAGCCTCTGTATCCCTTCGATAGCTCAGTTGGTAGAGCGGAGGACTGTAGGAGAGCAAAGCAGTGCTGACATCCTTAGGTCGCTGGTTCAACTCCGGCTCGAAGGAGGAGGTTTTTACAGGTGAGGTTGTTGTTGTTGGACCTACATCAACTGGACATGGGTCCCCATAAAGTGAACACAGTCCCCACAATGTGACTGTGTAAATAGACTTAGGTCCCCACAACTGGAGTTATACCAGGGCCAAAAACACACCTCCTAACCTCAACCTAAACTGGCCATTGAAGGTCATAGTGCTTTTGACCCCATAAAGTAAATTGTCCTCATATTGACTTAAACAACTAAGTCCCCACAACGCACACACACAAACACAGTGTCTCCATGATTTCAGAAGCTCTTTCACTCAATTGCATTAAGAGAACAGCTTCCTGATAGATAAATAAACAACAAGCTGATACTTCCTACAATGCAGAACATGACAGTGCAAACATCCCTTCGATAGCTCAGTTGGTAGAGCGGAGGACTGTAGGAGAGCAGAGCAGAGCTGACATCCTTAGGTCGCTGGTTCAACTCCGGCTCGAAGGAGGAGGTTTTTACTTCTGTCACTGTCAGGATAACGGTGAATAAAACAGAAACAAGCTGTTGTATCCTCAGTACTCATGATTTTAACGACAAAAGAGACACATTTCTCTTCCAGAATCTTCTTTTGAATTGAAACAACACTCGCTCCCTCTCAATCACACACACACACACACATACACACTCTGCCTCGGCCCCATGGTCCTTTCAGTGAGTGCGGCCTCTCAGCTACTGACTGAACCCCCTTTGTTCGGCGGTGACCCTCTTAAGCGCAGGTTGAAGCCTGCAGCCATTCCACTTTGGATTTGGACCCTATCGCGTGTCACACGGCTAAGTCGACCAGGACCGGGCCTCTTCACTCAAACGCACGGCAACAAGTGTCTATTCACATCACAATGAAAGCTGCAGCAGGGTTTAAGCTAAAATAACTGGATCAGCGACGCTGCGAGCGGCCAGAGGTGAAGCTGCATCACCCCAGTTACAGATGCAGTAAAAAACAAACAAAAAAAACATTTTAGTAAAGTCAAAGACAAAACTACACAGAGAAACACAGAAAAAAAAGCTGCTTCTATTCAATTATTGCCAACTACAGTACCTGTCCATCCAATGACTGCCAATGGTTAAACACCAATTCTACTAAATCTAGTTACATTCAAATAGGTCCAAGTGGTAGGCCTAACTATGACAGAGATTTCCACTAAATAGTCCCAATACAACAAATGTGTTGTCAAGTAATCTGAGTACAGCTTTGCAACAGAAGAGTCTGGGTACTTAAAGGGATATTTCAACATTTTGGCAAATTCGCCTATTGCCATAATCCCTATAGTCATAGGAGTAGGTTCATTGCCTTTACTGTAATTGTCGGTGCATGCAGTTTTTAGATCGGCGGGGCAGAGACGTAAGCTCTCACCTTTCCCTCATCAAAGTAATCAAATACACAATCCAACAACTCCAAAACGCTCTGGTGGACAAGTTGTGACCTGCACATTCACCACGCTATAAAAGAATCATGTAACATTACAAGACGAGACCAGTCTAAAAAATTATATCCACAAAACCAAAACCAATGGAAATGTAATACAGTTTGAAAAGAATGAAAATGATGATTGGTCATCATCAAAAGACTAGCTAAGTTATATCTTTTTAAAGAATGGTGTTCTTGTATCAAGCATTTGCATGTATTACTGAAACAATTTAGAGGTTCTAATATGTGTCCCATACGACAGTGCTGGGTGTGGTGGGGGTGGGTTAGCTTTTTTAATATCGGGACTTTAGAAGTCAGGAGCTAATGTTTTGTTTCTGAAAATAAAAATTATGTGCAATTCAGTTTCCTTTTCTTTTATCGTCATATGTAAAGTATGACATCCCTGCAGCATACATATTCTAATATCCCATGTTCTCCTGAAAAAGGTGTATATAACCAACTCGTACAGTATATCGGCCTGTGTTTCATTCACTAACATTATTGATGATATAATCTAATAAAATTGACACTTGCAAAAAGAACCCAGCAAAATTAGCTCAATATCACTGCTGTTGAAATGATGTTGCATGAAGCAACACATTATCTCCTAGATCATTTGCGCTGGAAACACGTGAAAGTACAAATAAGAAGAAGATAACTTTTTTTACAGTAAAATTTTTCTTCTTTTTCTTTTTAAGAGCGAGTATCAAAGACCTGTTCAGATGGTTTATTTTTGGAGCTGCCTTCGACGTCTGCCGTCATATGACTGTCAGCCTGTTGCTGCTGGAACAACAACCTCTGACACCTACAAAGTGGAACGTGTCTTTGTCAGTTTCAAGTGGCTCTCTGTTGGTTTCATCAGCTTAATCAGGTCCAACTGTGACTGAGATTGACAGGTCATATGTCAAAAGTGAATGTTTCACAAAGAGGTGCAGATTTCCTGGAGTTGCTTTTCAAACCTTTACTTATTTATCCTGGAAAACTTCTCTAATCCCTCGTGCTTTTCTTTTTTTTTTTCATTTCCTTGATTTCACTCTTTCAGCTCCACACGCTGAGATCAGGGAGCAGCTCAACGCCACGGAGAAAATGTCAAAAGTAAATCAAGTAACAAATGATATCTACAGTACCTACATTATGTATGTTAATGTTGTTTAATGCATGTTCTGCATTAAATCAGTGGTTATCGCGCAAACTAATGCTTCATTGTGTCCGTGTGAATTTATGTAAATTAACTGTTTTTCTATTAAAGATGCACTTGATATATTTCACACATCAAAGTCAGAGTAGGATGTTTTAGTCTTTTAAGATTTGGGAAGACTTGGGAAAAACAGGACCCAAAATCCTCAAGCAAAATCTTATTCTGGTATTTGGGGAAAACCAAGATGCAAAAAATTTACATTTGAGGTGAGAATCATCAGATGATATTATCATCATCACTGTGGTTAAAAAACATACAAACAAAAAAACATTGTTATGCATAAATTGTGATTTTGTGACTTGTGTGTGATTGTGACTTCATACTTTGTTCATTTCACTTAAATCACAAATAGTCTTCCTGAAGCTGAACAGACTGTCTTAACAAAGTTTCTTCAGGGTTTTAGTACCAAAAAAAACTAAAATTCATATTTGCAAAATATTATTATATGCTGAATCAAATTACCCCTCCTTCCCAAAAAAAATTGGAACATGTTGAACCAGCAAATTTTACATACAGAAAACCATAAAAATTAAAATCTGTTACTTATTTTTCATGAGTTGGCTGAACAGTATTTACATTTGAGAGGATTTTGTTTCTTCTCTTCCCTTCTGCAGAATGTAGCCGGAGCTAACGGGTCTTTACTTTGACTTTCATGTGGCTGGTGGAGGTTTAGAAAGCGGAGCCAGAGGCTGCCGGGTTAGAAACTCTTCTCATCTGTTTTCTCCTGCTCCTGGTGACAAACATAAAACTCCACCACCGGTCAGATTTAATTAAATGAACTATAAAATCACTGTATTAAAATGAGTCCATCAGAGTAATCAGGACGTATAGGAGAAGTAGAAATTAGAAAGTGGAGTTTAAATAGAAAACCTAGAGTTTTTTTGCAGGGTGCTTTGATCTGGGATCAGAAGTTGCGACTACTCTCCACTCACATATTCTGATTCAAAGCAGTGAACTTCCAACAGCAGCAGCAGCAGCAGCAGCTTCCATCCCAGAGCCTCAGGCTGGAGTTCATGTCTGCAGCTGGAGGGACGAGTCGTTTGAAAGCACAGACCCTGAACGTCTCTCTATTAATATAAAATAATCTGTTTTCTCATTGTTGTGACTTAAATTCACAAAAAAAATATGAAATTACATGAGAAATCAGTGGATCACGACGATGCATTGTTCTCAATAATGGGAGTGTCTTGCCATGGTATCATTCAATGGTTAGATTTAGGAAAGGATTGTGATTTCAGTCAAATTATGCACTTTCGAAACACACATTATTTTGAACTCTGTTATTGTCTTGGTTTGGTTTTAATCTCAAAGTTCACCTCATTTGTTTATTGTGCAAAAACAATTTGCAATATTTTAGCAAGTTGGTTAAGGCTTTAAGGAATAAAAGGGAGTGCAACACAAGGTTACAACGATAGAGACAATAAAAACTGATGGTTTCACAAGGGAATCGAACATCGGTCTCCCATATCATATTATATTAATATCATATCATATTAATCTGTACACTACAGCCTCTTACTGATGTGGACTTTGTCTCTTTGCATGAATAAAAGCAGAACCCAGGAAGTGACACACCTGAATGGAATGCAGCCGTTTTTTTTTTTATTTGTTTTGTATTTGTAACAAATCAACTTGTTCTTTTCGTTTCCCACACAAATCATTTCCTCTGATGCAAAATGTGTCCGATTGTTATCTAGTTTGCAGTGACTAATGCAGATTTCACATTATTTCCTTCCTGTGTGTTTTCATTCGTTCGTTGGTGGTTACTACTACACGGTGCAGTGTAGTAAACACCATGAGAAAACATTAACAGCGTCAGCGTGATGAATGATCACTGGTGGGTAATCATTATCCAGAGAACTACTGTCGAGTCAGGTTTGTGCAGGAGGAGGCCGCGCTGCAGAATTGTTTTATTTGTGCAATAACTTTTACTTTTACAATCACTTTTTAATGTATTTACTGTCTGTGACTGACTTGACTGGTCCTGTACAGGTGAAACCCGTGATTTTTTTAAAAAAAGAATCACGAGGATGTTGACAGCAACCAAGAAAAACAAAAAGGGCCCCGGAGCCAGTTTAAGGATCAAGTCTCGCTGTGACTGGAAGTGATGTCCTCTAAACGACAGATGCCGTCGTCCTCCACATGACAAAATGTTGCTGTCACTCACATGTCACTCTGTGTCGCTTTGGCTCCGGGAGTCTCCTCACAACAGCAGCAGCAGCAGCTCAGTAAACACTTTGTGAGATACTTTCTTTTCAAACGCTGATGTTGAAAAGATGCTGAAGAGCGTGACTGACACTTTAAGTCTTAGGAGGAAAAAAAAAAAAAAAAGAAACCCCAACAAAAATATATTTAAAATAAATACAAAAGTCAAGTGTTTCAGATGAGATTTTCTACATGTTGGAAATGTTAAAAAACTGGATTTCTGGCATTGCAGAGGATGAAGAATTAATCGCCTCATTTAAAGCAGCAGTGAAGGTGTGAAGTAGTCCAGGACAGATTGCCCTCTGGTAATCATTATCCAGCGTTTTAAATCTTTTAAATCCCAGACTGCAGCTCAGCCATTAGCTTCACTGAGAGTGCCGGCTGTACAACCGGCGTAAAACATTTACCAGGCCGCGCCGAGCGACTCCTGCAGCCGCCGCTGTCCAGCCAATTATAATCAGATCCTGTCACAGCTCAATCACAGATCAGATAGATTAGATTTGAATCCTTTATGAGGATTTTTATTTTTTTTTTGCTTTGTCTTTAAATACTATGACACAAAATCTCTCCTGGTTGAGCCGTCACTTAAAAACACAGGTTGTTCTACATTAAAAAGAACGATAATAACAATATGTATGGTGATATATTTTAGTGGGTCACCTGACGTCTTGCTGACACAAACAATTCACACTTTCTGTGTTTGATTGTGAGAGTGCATGAAACAAATATGGCCTCATAAATGTGCGTTTATTGTGGTTCACACCTCCACACACACTGTGGCCTCGCTGCAGGTTCTGACATTTTATCGTACATGATTCAAACCAGACCGAAAAGATGTGTTAATGTATAGTCAGGGTATGTTTTATTAACACTGCTCTCAGCTGTAAATGTACATATGTAGTGCTTTTCCCTAGTGCACAAGACTGAAACTGTGCCAACAGACTCGCCTGATGAAACTGCACCGTACAAAGGTCATAAGACTATGCCATTGTTCTGGCTTTAATACAGGGCCAAAGGTCACACTGGATCAATGCAGCTCTGGTTTTCATTGAAAGCAGAGAAAGTTGTCATGTTGTGGACAGTTTAAACTCTGGTTTAACTTTCGAATGAGACACAGGAAACAAATGACAGAGTGTCTTTCTGTTGATAAAAACATTTAATCTCTGAGGCAGGTGAGTCTCTCTATGTATCACATAGCACTGTGATGTTGAGGCGTTGGCCTGGAAAGCCAATGGGGAGTCCCACAGGTTCAAATTCTGCTCACAGTGAGTCAGTTCGAAATGCTCAAAGTCTATATTTACTCTTTCCTGACAACATTTGGTGATACGCCAGTGTCGTCTCCCAGGAGAAGGACAATGACACATAAAGTAGCGCATGCTAACACAGCACAATTCAACCTTGTTTTTTGTTTGTATTAATGTTGTATTAATGTTATGTTTGTATTAAAGCTCCATACAGTATAAAGGTAGACATTTGTGTTAAAGCTCCATATGGTATAAAGGTAGATGTTTGTATTAAAGCTCCATACAGTATAAAGGTAGATGTTTGTATTAAAGCTCCATACAGTATAAAGGTAGATGTTTGTATTAAAGCTCTATACAGTATAAAGGTAGATGTTTGTATTAGAGCTCCATACAGTATAAAGGTAGATGTTTGTATTAAAGCTCCATACAGTATAAAGGTAGATGTTTGTGTTAAAGCTCCATATGGTATAAAGGTACGATGTTTGTATTAAAGCTCTATACAGTATAAAGGTAGACGTTTGTGTTAAAGCTCCATACAGTATAAAGGTAGACGTCCATGTGTAGTGTGATTATAAAGCAGCTGTGAAAGTATCAAAGCCTCAGTCCACAGAGAAATGCACACAGCCTGTATTCAGAAACTGAGCCTTAAAACCAGCCATCAGGACTTCCTGTCACTTTGTGATGTCACAGCAAAGCAGCCACCCAAAGCCCCGCCCCCTCACCACCTGGACCCACCATCTCACCCTTGCAGGATTTAGTTTCTCTGAGTGTTTTATTGTGGAATTTATCTGTTTTTATTGGATCGCTCAGATTTCAGTTGGCCAATCAGAAGAGAGGCGCCTCCTTCTCTTCTGATTGGCTGACACCGAGCTGTTGTTAGTACTAGCAGAGCTCCAGAGAGAAGCTGAGAGAGGAGGTGGAAAACTACGCTGAGATGGTTTTTGGTTCTTAAAACTACAAATATCTCTGCGTCTGGATCACCACACAGGAGAGGTGTAAATAAAGAGGCCTTTTAAAGGGATAAACCATCAACTTTTCCTCTCGCCCACACCCTGATGACAGTGGAGCTGTAAAAACAGAACAATGAAATGTACTATAAATCAACCATTTGTAATGTTAACCTGGTCTCACTGAGGAACACAACACAGTGACACAACAACCACGTCTTCATCATTCAATGTGCAGGAAACCAGGTAGATTGAAAGGTAGACACCCTCTATTCACACACTAATTTCCTCTTTCTTTCTCTCTTTCATCCTTACCCCCCCACCTCACCCCTTCCACCCTCTTCACTGTCCACTTTTCCCACCTCCTCCTCCTCCTCCATCCTTCCCTCTGCCCTCCTCCCTCCCGCCTCTTTCTCTCTCCCTCTCCTTCATTTGGCTGAAGCTAAATGTCTTGTGTGAGATAACATCACAGTAGGAAATTCCGCCTGTGTTGCCAGACTGCTCAGTTTTCTCCCCAGGGCTGGCAACAATGTGCGTCCTTCATAAGTGCCTCTGCAGCGCTCAGGATCTCCACTCATCCCCTGTGAGCCCGGTCAAAAGACCCGCCGGCGAAACCCAATGCCGCGCTCCCAACTCCACGCCAGAGCCACAGCAGCTAGCCAGCGGGATTACTGCAAAGACACCGAAAAAGTCCGACACATACACTCACACGACCACAATAATGTCCAGAGACCATTATCAGTCTGTGAGTCGGCGCTCACAAATCTGTGTCTCCAACTGTTTGTGGTTTTCTTCCAGATTCTCTTTGGAAAAAACTGGACCGAATAGACTTGAGCTGGTTCCAGACGTATCTCCTCCATCTTGAGAATGATCTTTCAATTATGTTATTTTAAAGACTTGACTTCCTGGGGTGTCAGGTCTCCTGCTAGCCTCCAGCCACTTGGACCGATGAAGACATAATCCAACACATGAAAACCAAACATGTCATTTTTACAATCTGTTTTTTTAAAAGATTAAACAAACTAGATACAACATGGATTAAAGTATGTTTAATGTTGGATTGCCACTGTATTTGTGCAAAGCTAAGCTAACTAGCATCTTGTATAGTATCAGACATGTAGTTCTTTTGCATAGAAACACAGCCCATAGCTACAAATATGACTCTCATTATTGTCATTTTGATTTTTCCAATCATAGAACCAGGTGTTTTACTTCAGTTCAAAGAGTGTTGCTGCTAGCTAGCAGCTAGCTAGCTAACACCCTTGAACACCTCCTCACACTTTGCAGCTTTGCATGGACAAATAACGTTTCTGATTGGTCAGAATACAGAAAGACAATAGGACTTTCATATTTTTTTATTAGAAGTTATGTCTCATAATTAAAATGTTAACATGATTTTAAACTCGTCTATCTGCTCTGGGCATCCTCACGATGCACGATGGTTGGTTCAGACAAACTCTTGCTAATGCGTCGCACCGACACATCTTTCTGTAGTGTCATTCATCCAGCAGCTAAATAAATAAACAGTCAGAGGAGTCACAAAAAGTTTAAAAAATTGTTTTTGAGACACTTGCCTGCAGAGGTGAAATCCCCAGAGACAAATTGTTTGTTTTGTTAAGACTCTGGAGTATTAAAGCCCACAGCGTTTCTGACAATCGCACAGGAGCTGCAGATGCTCTCTGAGACGTGGAGGTGCTGTACCCTGTCAGGCTTCAGCTGTGTGCTCAGTGAGTAAAAAAGACTTATGGCTATATGCTCTGAGTCTTTGCATTACAACATACAGTATACAGACAGAGTAATGGTCAGTTTACCGTCCAGATGTCTCCTTCAGCGTCTGTCGACCGTGACGCTCACAGCCTACATCATTTTAACAGGCCGTGTCAAACAGTATTTATCTGTTTCCTGCAATGTAAACACTGATTTAAATCCCTAAGTCTTTATATAGCACCGCATCGCTGGAGCGCCACAACACACAGCGTTACCGCGGTAACTAAACAGTTACCTTGCTCCAGCCCGCCGAGATTAGTGGGTTGTTGTTCGGGCAGGACGAAAGCGTTTGCGTGCCGTACGGTATAAAAGGGCTATGATACAGTATGTATTTAGGGCTGTGTCTCTAAATTTGGAGCGTCTGCGCCATGAGCGCTCGGAGAGAGAAGGAGTGTCTCGCTGTGTCAACGTCTGGGACCTTTTCGCAGCCGAGTTCAGGGGCCAAACTGTTCGCTGCACCCTGCCAGAAAAACATGTCCGCCGAGACGCATCAAGACTCCCCAATCCACTCAGATGCAGAGCGGGTTGCTGGTGCACAGCATGTGATTGACAGGGTCATTCCGCCAAAAGAGTGCCATTTGCTCATTGTAACTCTTAAAAATTAAACTTAATTTTTCATTCCATTTCAGTATATACTTTTTTTAATATAGGCCTACACATTTACTCACTCAAAATGAGTAGGCTACTGGTCAATCTCAGGTTACTTTATTTAATTTATTGCTGCTTTTATCATTGTATCTTTGAAGTATGAGTAACAGCAATGAGGGTGACAGCAATGAGTTTTTAGCATAAAATCAGCGATTGTGTGAAATCTAGCCAAATAGCATCTATACTAATAGCTTGACCACACAGAGCACATTCTTAGGATTTAACTGAATATTTTACTTTTGATATCAACAAACACTGAGATAATTTATGTAACAGGAATGAGTTTTGAGAGTGACCGTCCCTGCTACAATATCATTCAATTTCAGGAAGAATAAGTTACAGAATTTAATTTTGGTCTTCCCATGACTTTCAGAAGATCCAAATGATGTCACTTCCAGCAGAACATGTCACTGGTGGAATGTACCAACATTTTTAGAGTGTAGAATGTGTTTGGGTAACAGCACTGAGTGAAAACCTGGGGACAGGACTAAAATGTGAATTTTAACCAAAATATAATTAAGTTTTTATTTAAAAAATGTTATATAAGTGTAGATATAATGTGAAGTCACACTAATATGCAAAAAAAAATGAGATTTTAGAAGGATTTTTAGTCATTATGCATTGTGGTGAACAATAGCGTTTGGCTGTGGGGACAGGCAACAAAGGCTATGTTTCAGTGTTTTGACAGCCTTTTTATAGTAATTAAAAATTATATATCTTTAATTTCTACAGTGATTCATGTGTATGGTGCTTTGTTTATTAATTAAATGTAATTTATATTATATTATTACATGTTTTTATATATTTAATATGCTGGGGACAGAAATGGTACTCTTTTGGTGGAATCGGAACGCGGAGGAATTATCAATCATTAGAAAATTCAGCAGGAAATCCATTATTCTTCTTTAAACAAGTGTCATTTCTCCAGCATCTAAATCATGTCTTTCAGTAGCTTTTGAAACAAATTGAATAAAAACAATTTTAACCGCCCTCATTTGCAGACAGAGTCCCATCAGTCAGCGCTGCGGCCTGGCGTTTTTATGGCCGTCTGAGCGTTGGCGGCCCCCTCGCCTCGGGTTGGTTAGCCTTTGACAGCGCTATCTCGCAAATGAGGGTCCTCGCGGCTGCAACGCCGGTCGGCCGCCGCGCTAAACGCACCTGTTTGTCAGACTTATTTGAGGTGAGATAAGGTTAATTGCGCTCTTTATCATCGCTAAGTGACATTAGCTGGAGTTTGTACAGCACTTCCTGCTTCAGGAATGTCATTCAGGAGATGCAGAGCTCTGAGGTGAGATAAGTGAGTGGTCATAAACACATGCTGCATGTTCGCCTCTGATATGATATGATTCACTATATGCTATATGTCTCTTCTCTCCCTCCTCACACCCACCAGGTTTTTTTTTTTCTTTACAGCGTCTGATCTCCGCCTCCTCCTCCTCCTCCTCCTCTTTCCTCACCACATCGACCCACGCTCACCCCAATAATTCACTCCTGTCTGTCTGGGGTATAGGCGGGGGTGCTCTCAGTTTACTGTGAGCCTGTCGTGTGTGTGTGTGTGTGTGTGTGTCTGTGGCGATTTGGGTTGACAATGGGCGTGGGTGGAGGCTTCTGCCAGGTTTCGTCTGGGTCAAGGTCAACTCATCACCTTCCTGTGGAATGTGTCGATCCCTCAGGTACAAATGCTCGTACGTCCAGCAGCTTCAGAGCAGCAGCAGCAGCAGCACTTTGCATTTTGTTCACCGTCAGAAGGTGAAATAAGGGAGATTCTTTCAATTCGCTGCACGGTTAAAAGAAAAAAAGTGAAGATATGTAACTTTAAAAATGAGTAAACTAGTGATAGATTTGATTTTATTGAGATGTTGAGTCGCTTAAAGCAGAAGTAAGTGATCCGGTCGTTTTCGCTAATGCTGCGTTCCAGGCAGGCTTTTGAAATCATAAATTACAGCTTCAAGTCACAACTTACGACTTTGTAGCGTTCCAGGCAACCCACTCGTGTTTTTCCGACCTGTTTTACTGGTGAAAGTCACTATAACGGTCACTCGTAACTTCCGACCCGTGAAATCGTACCAGTACGTCTTTTTGTACAGTCTATGTACCAGATCGAACTGGTACGACTTCACAAAAAAAACGAGTTTCCTTGAACGCACCATAACAGTCCTCGTCCCTACGTCGCCACATTCACGGCGTCCCTTGGCTGCACACACAGCCCTGCATGCCGTTCTCTCTCCTCATTGGATAAAAACTGTAGGATACGATAAATGTTTTCTCCTCGACTCAGAGCAGAGCAGAGGGACTGACAGACCCGTGATTCAGTCCAAACACTCTATGTAAGTGATTGCTGTCGGAAGATATAACTATTTAAGACTTATATTAACACAAATATATCACTTACTTCTGCTTTAATGGTGGTGGCATGTCTCCTTTTGCACATGTGTTGTCAAAATTACACTTTTTAGAAAGTTTAAGGTCACATGTATTTTTAATTAGATGCAGGATTTTCAATTATTAAACTGGATGAAGTCAGAGCAAAAAGCTGTGCAGAGACTTCCATTCTCCACCAAACAGCTTTGGAGAGAAACTGAGGAACTCTTCACTGGTTTTTTGCCTGTTTTGATCACCTGGTCCAGTTGTTATGGAGAGCAGCATCACTAAGTGGCGCAGACAGTACAATAGGAGGAGGAACAACAACTCCCATGATGCCACAGTGCTTCATCATGATGTCACCAACCTCATCTTTTGTGGCAGAAAAATCACATATTGTTCCTTTAAAGCGACAGTAAAATACTGTAATACAACTCTAATCAGTTCAACATTTTGGCAAATTGGCCCATTGCCATAATCCCTATAGTCAGTAGGTTTGTTACCTTTACAGTATTTGTCGGTGCAAGCTATTTTTAGAACGGCGGAGCAGAGCCGTGAGCTGCTCAGAGCTACGCTACGGAGGCTAATGGGATTTCTTGGTTTCACTCATCAAACTCATCAAATACACAATCCAACAACTCCAAAACGCTCTGGTGGACAAGTTGTGACCTGCACATTCACCACGCTATGAGATAATAACAGAACGTTACCAGACAGAGTTGTTTTAGAGGCAAATTTATGCAAAACCGCTGATGTGCGTTGCCCTCACGGACAGTTTTTCAGCAAGCAGTCTCTGCATTTCCCTCTAAAACAACTCTGTCTGGTAACGTTCGTAACGCGTTGGATTGTGGATTTCATGAGTTTGATGAGGGAAACCAATTTGCCAAAATGTTGAACTATCCCTTTAATATAATATATGAGGCCACACACATTTGCATGCACTGATATAGTTGCACAAACACAGTAAATGCAGAGGAAACTGTTACTTAAGGAGCTAACATGAGTGGGGGGGGGGGGTGCGTGTGCATGTGCGTGTGTTTGTAAGTGAGAGAGATAGACAGAGACTGGTTGTGTGCATGACTTACTGTTTACCCTCTGTGCAGATGTGTGTGGGTTGTCTCTCTCCCTGAGTGTGTGTGTGTGTGTGTGGCTGAGTGTTTATTAACTTGTCTGTACAAATGTGTATATTAGTCAGATTTTTACCAAATGAGTAAAACGAGGCCACTTAAACCCTCCAGGAAATCAGCCGAGTCCTCAGACTCACACGCTGCGTACATGTTATTTTAAGCCCGAGTTACACATCATCTGATATCCGTCCTAAATGGCTTTTCCAGCTTCACTGCTCCCAGCACTCGGAGGTAGAAGGACAGCTGTAAAAAAAAAAAAAAAAAAAAGGAAGAAAGAAAGAAAGAAAGAAAAAAAAGGGGGCCAACAGGTTTACCAGCGGTATAAAGTAAAGAAGAGGAAGAAAAAACACAAGGCCAGTTCCACTAAAATGAGGGAAAGCTGCCAAATCCCCAATTCCCTGAGAAGGAGAGGGCACGACCCAGGCACTGCAGAGATGTTGGGCTACTTATCTCTTCTTAAAACATTTACACTCGCAGCTTCGGCTCTTCAGGGAAGTCGATCTCCGTAAACATCCAGGACTGCCACCACTTGATGAAGTGGACGACATGTTTCCGAGGGCAGCCGGCGTAAATTCAGGAGACGCTTGTTCAGTTCGAGTGTCTTGCACGTTGTATAAATACCTTTTATTTTCAGTCACACAGCAACATGTGTTGTCGGTGACGTTATTTATCGCTAATGTGATTTCAGCTCTTCTGGCTCGTTACTTCATCAGCCTTCGTATACCAGCTGTGGTGGATTCATACGGCCGCGTTAACCTGCTGCCGGCGGAGGCAAATCGTTTGCAGACTTTAGCTTTTAAAAATAACACGTGAAAAGGATCACTGCGTGTACAAGTCTGTAACTCTGTCGGATGTGCCGCTCATTATTTTTGATTTTCAGCCTTTAAATTGAGTGTTAAAAGTTTTTTTGTCTTGTGTTTCTCTGTGGCCCACACTCAGGTCAACTGCACTGCTGCTACCTTCATCCAGAAAAAGCTTTTGAACACTCTTTGATTTGACTGACTGGATATTTTATTATTCATTTCTGCAGTGGGTTGAACAGAGAGCTGCAGCGATGATGTTTTGTTTTTTTAGCCCAACCTGATAGCTGGTTAGCATCAGCCTATTAGCATCGCACAGAAGTTTTACACATTTTGGGGGGATTTGTGACAAAAAAATATTTTTTTTTACGTTTCTGATACTAAAACATTTTCTTCAGCACAACGGTCACAGATGAACACAACTTTTGTGAGTTTTGAATGAATGAATGAAAAATATTTAGGTCAGGTCATCAGTATAACTAGAAAATAACCGATCCGCTGAAGCTAGTGCTTATTTTCGCCTACCCTGTTTTGAAAACAGAAGTTAAGATATAGTTTTAAACCTCCAACTCACAGTTTGAGTTATCTCCAAGCTTTAACAAAAGTTATTTTCTTCTTACAAGGTTAGAAACTGTTTGCAAACTAGTTTTTCCATGCAGTTTCATCTAGCCACGAGTTAGCCACCGATCTTTTTTAAAACTCGATGACCTAAAATAAATCATCATTGGTGTGTTTCATGTCGCAGATTAAAAGCAATATGAGATTTTTGAAGCTATAATATTGATATATTCTTAAGGAGTAAAAGATTCCGATCTGAATTTGGACCATGAGTCGATATTCATCACGTTCAGATTGTGATCCCTCAAATTTGGTCCAAATGCTTTTATATTGGAGGCTCAACATTTTGCCGCCTGTGTAACAGTAAATAACTTGTATTATGCCAAATGGCCTCAGTGCAGCAAAATCAATGTATATGAAACAATTCAAAATCAGTAGTGTTTTCACAGTCCCCCCCATCAGTTCCACAGAGTTACTGTAATAGAAATGAGATAAAACCACAAGGTGAATGAACACAACAGTGACTTGATTTTTCCCTGGTGGGACAACAAATGTCAGGACATCATTCCTAAATGAAACCCAGGCAGTTTGTAGTTTACCTGCAGAGTTTGAAGACACAAAAAAGTCTTCACTTTGATTTTTATCGACTCAGATCAGAGGATTAAATCAGTCGTAATTCAGTTTTCTATCCAAAAGGCGTGTTGAAAAACTAAAGCTCTAATTTCCAGTGAGTGCACTTACAGCTGAAACACAGATGGTGCTGTGATGTCTATTTCAATGGGATAAAAGTGAAAAGTGATTGAAATAGTGTTTTAATTTGCCCTCAACAGCTTCTGCTCTGTGGCTAAAACAAGCCCCGGGTTGATGTGTGTTTATAAAACGACCTGTGACACACATGGTGCATGTGTCACCTCCGTTTGCCAGAGGCCAAACACTGATGAAACACTAATCGCTTTCAACGAGACCAACGTTTCCCACCTCGTCACTGTTTCTGCCATCAGAGCCGCCCCGTCCCTCCGAGGTGAGAGCCGCTCGTAAAACGGGAGCTGACCGAGCCCTGAGCCCTGTCGTCACGGCTCCTAATGAATCCCCGGGTCTGTGCGAGGCCCCGGTGTCGGCCCGGCGTGTTTAACCGCGGAGAAAAAGAAACCCGTCACCCCTGCCCTAAGAAAGAGCGCAATTATGAGAGCTCGCCGCTGCTGTTTCCAGAAGTAGCAATTTAAGAGCAGGCCTCCTGTCGCTGCAGGGCCTTAATGACGCCGGGAGAACAAGTGGCAATTTAGACGGGGGCTCCCTTTAATGCCCTCAGTGTGGGGTTAGCGCCCTCCAAATATACACTACAGTATGGAGGGATTATGGAGGGTGTGGGACTCAAACAGAGACACATGGTCAGACTGTGGCAGCTGAGCTGAGACAAGAAAAAACTAAAGCTTCAACACTTTAAGTTATTGCTCCACCTTCATGAGATGTAGGAATATTAAGAATTGACCAGAAACAGTTTAGTCTTTCTTATTTATATTCTGATGGAAAACTGAACGTAAAAACACAGGAAGTATTTGAAATCATCATCGTTTTCTCTTCCAGATGAGTTGGATTAACCAGGAGTTTCTGGAAGTGTTGGATTTGTTTTTAGAACAGTTAGTTCATTGTTTTGGTTTCTTAAAGATATTTTTTGGACATTTTTGCCTTTAACTGACAGGTTAGACTGGGGGAATGACACTAAGTACAGATCTGCACATCGGAAGGCAAACCGGCGATCACTCCATTGCCAACATGGGAAATACTCTTAACCACTCGACCACCCCCAGTTTATTACTGGTTTTATTAGTGAAATTGCATTTAAATGAACTGAAATGTACCTTTATGTTGATTTTTCTCTCTAATAACTCAGTGGGAGCAGAGGCTGAAGCAGGTATATATAATATCCACAAATGACAATTGATGAGTTTCTTTACTAAGGAGTTTGTCTAAGAGTGCAACAAAATTGTAAATTTGCAGCGCATGTGTGTTTTTGTGAATTTCTGCAGTTGCAGTGAGTTGAGCTCTGAAGGCTGCTGCACAAAACCTGTTGGCATCAAATTAGTACTTTACATGACTCTTTTCTCTGTTTTAAAGTTGAAAATGTACAAGAAAAAACTTCCATACCCCACCATCTTAGTGTAAACTCACCCGCTGCTCCAGGACAGACTCAAGGTAAAAAGGCCAACAGCAGTTGTTAGTAGTTAGCGATCTTTTAAGTGTTGCTTCAACCTTTGATCTGCCGGCTTTAGAAAAGTCAGAAAACAATAACTAATATCACCTCAGTCTTATCTTATCTCCTCCTGCCTTTTTCTTTTGAACTTCAGCCGATTAAACGATTTGTTTCTTTCTGTGGTCGAAAATTAAAGAGGTTTATTAAACGAAACGTCTTATATAGTCCATTTTATTTAATGTTTAAGACCTCGTAGCTCTTACTCAGTGTGTGTGTGTGTGTGTGTGGGAGGCTGACAGGCCTGGCTGTCATGATCCTAACCCAGCAGTAGACTGATTGGATGGGAGGGTTTAGTGTCACTGTTTGCTCTGGTTAATGAGCGGAAGGAAGGTGAGCCAGTACAATACATACACTGTCAGGGAGTGAGTGTGTGTATGTGTGTGTGTGTGTGTGTGTGGTGTTAAGGGTGACTGCCTTAAGCCTCATACCCCACGTCAGGCTAATTAGTAGTCTCTTTTTTTTTTTTCTAAGTAAACAGACCGGCCGGCAGCGGAGGAATCTAACCTGTGGAAGGAAGGAAGGGAGGGAGGGAGGGAGGGAGGAATCCTCCATCCATCACTGACCAAGAGCGGCAAAGTAAACACACATCCAGGAACTCTGATTTGTCCTGGTCATGGAGAGAAAATTGAAGACTTCCACCTCATAATGAGACGGTTAAATAATTAAACAAAACTGCTGACGGTGGCAAACGTCTCTCTCTTCCTCTGTGTCTCTGGCTCCATATCAACAGAATGAAGGTTCATGGAAATTTTGTTCCCATTCCCTGAGTCTGCTCTGCTGTATAAGCAATACGTGTTTTCCCCCAATATGGACGTATATACATTTTCCTGTAAGTCTTCATATATGGTTATTTATACTGGGATTATTTATCTGGCCACTGAGAACTGGGTGACAGCAGCGTTCCCTGTGAGATCAAGGGGTGGCGTCTGAAAGACTGTGTCCAAACTTAAAGGAAAGTAAACATCCTCAGAAGTCAAAGAGGGGGGAGAGAGGGAGAGGAGGGGAGAGGAAGGGGTTCCCATATCTTATCTTGAAGTAATACATCAGATCTAATTACACACAAGGCGACGACCCCTCATCTGAATATTTATTTGATTTCCAGCTTCAGAACGATGTTCAGAGAGAGTTGAAGGTTTGAATGGAGGTGGACCAGGAGGAAAATACAAACTTGTCTCTAAAGAAAAGTCGTTTTTTTCCCCCCCTTGTTATTTAACCTGTGCATGAAAAACATCTGGAATATATGTGAAGTATGGTTTAGTTGCTAAGAGGATTGTGTGAGGTTTTATTTCCTTCTCCTTGACTAAAAGTGTGATCTGCTTCTGCGTCTTTCAACCAGTCGACGCCACAGAACACACCTGCAACTTCACTTCATTTGATATCGGGGGCAGAGATTCACTGGATGCAACAGAGGAAGTGAGTGATGAAGGGCAGAAGATCTAAGGAGGAAGAGGATTAAAATGACTGTTTTTTATAAAGTTCTAGAAATAGGACGTGGGGAAACAGCAAGATAACAAGAGGAGTTGATGCTGCAGAAGAGACGACCAATGTGGGTGAACGTGGTTGGTAAAATCAATACAGGCGCTCTGGACATTGACCACCACAGAGCGCCCACAGAGTCCAAGGTTTGCTTTTAAAGGGATACGTCACCCAAAATCGATAATTCACCAATTTTCTACTCACCGTCATGCCAAAGAAGGGTTTGGAAAACTTTCATCAAAGTGTCAAAGAGTCATCAAAATGCTTTAGGAGTTCCAGGGGGGGTCCGGCTGGCAACGGATTTTCATATAATGGCGGCGGATAGAGTTCACTTTTGAATCGTCCAAAACACACACTATGAAACATCCAGATACCTCCATACTGCTCGTCTGTACTGACCCAAGTGTCGTGAAGCCGCCACATGAAAAAGTTGTATGGAAAAAAATAATTTGTTCTCTGTTTTTATCCTTGTTGTAGCAGCAGCTTCCAGTGGCTGGGCGAGATTTGCTGCGAGATGCTCATTTGTCGTTGTAAACCATTGGATGTATAAACACGGAAGAACATCTTGCAGCAAATCTCGCGCAGCCACTGGGAGCTACTGCTACAACAAGGCTAAAAACAGAGATCAAATAAAAAAAATTCCGAACAGCTTTTCCATGTGGCGGCTTCAGGACACTTGGATCAGTAGTGACGAGCAGTATGGAGGTATTTGGATGTTTCATAGTGTGTGTTCTGGACGATTCAAAAGGGAACTCTATCCACCGCCATTATATGAACCTGGAACTCCAAAAGCATTTTGTTGACTCAGAAAGTTCTCAAAACCCTTCCTTGGCATGATAGAAAATTGGTGAATTATTGATTTTGGGTGAAGTATCCCTTTAAATGCAGGAAACCCTCTCCTATAATCTACTTTTTTTTTTTTTTTTGTGAGTGACATTATATACAACATGTACAGTACAGTTCCTCTGCTGTTTAGATATGTTACAATGGTTGTGTCGCCCTCGTTTGGACGACAAGTTCATTTTAATCAACACACAACTGATCTAATCATGAGGGGCAGTTTGAGTTTGAGAGTGTGACAAGGCCAAACTTCCCATGAGGAGGTTACAAAGACAAACATTTCAGAGTTTCACAGCATGCCTCAGTAACTCTGTGAGAAACCCCCCCTCCTCTCCTCTCCTCTCCTCTCCTCTCCTCTCCTCTCCTCTCCTCTCCTCTCCCATCTTCTCCCCTCCTTCGCCTTTCTCTTTTAGCGTCATGAACTTTGAGAGCCCTGGGAGAATCTGGGGAGGGGGAAAAGCAGGAGAGAGGTTAGACAGAGGAGCGGTCGGGCGGCGGGCAGCTCGGGGAATGCAGAAATCGACTTCTAAACAGATGCAGTAATTCCATTTCCACCCTTTTAAATGTGGTATGCAGGGGGCCAGCGCGTAACCCTAGACCCGCTATCGCTGCTGCACACAGAAGGCGGCGGGTGGGTGGGTGGGTGTAGGGGGGCGTAGTCGACAGTTGGTGGCTGGGGCCGCCCGGTCTATCAGCCTTGTTAATCAATACGGGTTCCACTCTGATAGGCAGCGATTGGTGCAACCGATGCTCCGGGTGCTATTCTTCTTCTCCCCCCCACCCCAAAGGAGGAGGAGGAGGAAGAAGAAGGAGGAGGGGGAGGAGGAATCTGTTGCCTCTGACGTTCACCTGTGGTTCGCGGCTCAGCTGGAAACAACTGGCCCAGCGTGAGGCATCTGGATCAGACCCAGAAAGTTCCTGTGCTTACATGGGAATGTCTGGATGTCTGGATGTCATGAGGAAAATGTTCCACCTGTTCTGAGAGAATGACGCCCTGGTATGAAAGTAAAACCGAATCCTGGAAACTTTAAAGCAGCACAAAGAAAATGATCTTTATGTAGAAATCAACCATGAGGAGGAACTCAACATCTCAACTGAAGATATCCTGCATGGTACATCAACCCGTGGTTTTAAATCCAGCAGCAGAGCAGCACAAGAATTCAAATCTGAGACACACACACACACAATCAAAATGAACGGTGTTGTTGTTTGGACTTCAAACAAGAAATATCGCAAGTTATGAATCTGTATGTGAAGAAATCTGGACTCCACATCCTCCAATCTTCACACTGTATGATATCATTAAAAAAAGTCTCCAGATATGATCCAGAGTCTTCCAAGAACCTTAAAAAGGAAATCGAGGATTTTTGATGTTTTGGTGCAGCACCGTCGCTCTATGGACAACAACTACTGTATATTTGTTTTCCACTGGTCACTATAGGTATTCAATATGCAGACGATGATCTACTGTACATGTGCTACCAAACGCTTTAATGAATACTAAATAAAAAAGAAGTTGTCGATGTGACCAACTCATTACTATTTTTTCCTGTCCACACAACTGGTCTGGAGGAATAAAGTGAAACAGAGTTGCTGCTGCACACGCTATCTCGTCTCCTGTCCCATTTATTGTTTTATTAGATATATACAATATAGGGCTCGGCTACATTGTACATATATCTAATAAAACAATAAATGGAACAGGAGACAAGATAGCGTGTCCAGCAGCAACTCTGCTTCACTTTATTCCTTCAGACCAAGAGACACACCAACACAACAGCGTTAAAACAACACCACCTTCCATCTGTTACATTACAGAGCCGTGC
Organism: Trachurus trachurus; assembly: GCF_905171665.1. Classification (NCBI taxonomy): domain Eukaryota; kingdom Metazoa; phylum Chordata; class Actinopteri; order Carangiformes; family Carangidae; genus Trachurus; species Trachurus trachurus. Next base: position 7,232,238 of record NC_139900.1, read on the forward strand.
ATTAGCAGAAGAATAACGCATTTGTTTTCAAATGCTAACATTGATACTAACATCTATTCTGCTGTCAGTAGATCAGCTTGTTCTGTCCGAACTGATACAAATTTGTATCTGGAAGAGGAATATATTTTATCTCTCCTTGACCTCTGGTGTAAATGTTACATTAAACAAAACGTTAACATGAAGCATTGTTACTGCAAAATTGAATCATCTGCGGGTGGGGGGGGGGGGGGGGGGGGCTCTAGCCTGTGGCCTCCAGAGAGTCTAGAGACACCCCTGCTTACACACAAAACCTTGAGGAAACGTTGCTTTGTTTGGTTCAGTACAACGGTTTAATAAAGGAGCATCATTGTGTTTATAAAAAAGGGAAATTATGTGAATTAATTAAGCACAGGTTGGTCAGGATGCCGAAATGCTCCAACGCACTGAAAACTATTGAGAGCCAGTTGGAAGTGTGAGTCCTGAAGAGCAGCTTTATTTGTTATTGAGCTAATATTGTAGCAGCATTTCTAAATATTGCTTCTCTTGTCCTGTCTGTTCCTGGTCTGTTGTTCTTCCTGGAACGTGCTGTGGAGAACACGGAGCCCTGTGGGGCAAATCTGTGATTCTGGGGCCTTTTATAGATAAAAAACCGAGGCTGACTTGACTTGACAAGGGAAATATGTAACACATGTTTGTGTTTAAGCCAAAGGAAAGTTACAACTTAGCTAACGGCCGCGATGACACATGCAATGTTTTTTTGGCATTTGCTTGCAGTATCAGTGTGGTTGTAAATATCACCGCTGAGTTTCCGTGACACGTCCTCCCTGTTGTGACCGGAGGACGGCGTCACGTCAGCAGGCCGCACTGTGTTAGTGTAAATGCTGCAAACTCAATTTAGAGACGTTTCTGCGACTGCATGCCCACCACCTCGAAACTATACCTTCACACATTACACCCCACCCGGCTGGTTCTCTAAACGAAGCTAAAAAACAAGCGTCCTTTAGCAAATAACTGGAGTTTGGAGCTAATTAGTTGTGATAAAAAAAAAAAAAAACCTGTGGATTGGAAACGCGGCGCCCGTCTGCCAAACTGTCTCAGCTCCATTTGAAGCTGATGAATCCAATAAGAAGTGTGAATGACTTTAATTAGTGCTATCACAATGGTGTATCTGCCCATATTAGCTTATTTTCTCTGGGCTGAGCTCAGAAACTGTTTACACACACACACACACACACACACACACACACACACACACACACACACACTGTGTTGTTTGTTGGGCCTGGTGGTGCGTCGCAGTAATCGCCTGCTCAGCATGCTCTGAGGGAAACATTGGCACCAGCGTTAAGACAAACAGCCCCCTCCCTTTAGACCAAGACAACCCCCTGCTGTGGGCTAACAAGACCACATTAACCTCCCTTACCACACACACACACACACACACACACATACACACACTCCCTCTATTTTTCCTGCATGCAAACCGACAAGCAGACATATTCGTACAGTGTCATACATCAGCGTGTAGACACACATTCCTTCACACACACATGCATCCAGCTGTGGCCACATGTGCATGTTCACATCCACAGGGAGCAGACATCCGTCCCTGCAGCAGAGGTTGGACGTCGGTTTCTCAAAACAAACTGCTGCTGATCCACCTGAGCATGTTATTCCTGACGACAAAATAAAGGTTGTTTTTTTTGTGGTTTGTATGAAATTTAATTAAACCACAATAAAGACACACTATTTCTAAGAAAAAGTGTCAATGTCACAAATATTTAAGTCATTCAACACCACGTTTGTTGCTTTGTGTTGAAGTTGTGTTGAAGTTTGGAGCAGGACCAACTCTGCCCTACAAAGGCAAAGTGCAGCATCTGTAAAAATGCCAAACTGAGAAAAACAGCTTTGTGTGTTTTTCATTGTCATTGTCATTAAATTATGAATAACTACCAAGTCTATAATTGATTAGATAAAGGTGGACTGAATTAAATGTATTTTGTAGTTTGTCTTTCTGACCAATGTTGGCCGTTTTATGGCATATTTTGTGGCCAATTTTGACAGTTTTATGGCAGATGCTGTACTTTTGCCTTGGTTTTGGTGCAGATACGGCACTTTGCCTTGGTATATTAGCTACAGATACTGCACTTTTGCCTTGGTTTTACTCCAATGGAATTATAGAGTAAATTATAGATTGTAGGGAGTACAGTACTCTTTGCAGATACTGCACTTTGCCTTGGTTTCACAGTGCTTTTTTGGATGGACAGCAAAATAAAAAGCCCAATAACTCTGGAAATTTTAGCAGAACCAATATCAAATTCTACCAGATTGAAGAGAATATGCCACACTTTTGATTGGTCAAAAAAAGAAAAAATGCAGATACTGCACTTTGCCTTTGTAGGGCAGAACTTCACAAGAGACTTTGAGTATTTTGAAAAGCGTCATACAAATAAAATGTATTGTTATTATTATTATTATTGTTATAATTACAAGAGTCTAGACTGTGCTCTGCTGTTAATAGAGGGAGAACCTTAACGAAGCTGCCAGAGTAATGGCTAAATGACATGATAACTTATTATTATATTATATGATTATTTAGACCAATTCCCTTTCAGGGCCGTTGCTAGGAATTCTGGGCCCCCTGAAAGAATACTAAAGTGGGCCCCTGTCCCCTGACTTTTCCACTTTTTTTATACGTATTATCCTTTTTTATTTACTTTGTTTTGATGCTAATGCAGCATTACTATTAGTCAGGGTCTTAATGCAGAATAATTCAGTCATACAAAGATTAGACTACTGGGGTTTTTTGTGGACCCTAGCTGGGCCCCTAGAATTATCATCACCTTTCTCCCCTATACACAGCGGTCCTGTTCCCTTTTAATTTATTCAGGTGAATCCAGATGAGTAAGAAAAGAGACAGTTTATTTCTATTGTAAGTTTATAATAAGTACATTTTCAAGACACAAGCTCTAGATTTAAAAAATAAAAAGGCAAGTGTCAAGGTGACGTGTAGTCAGTCTGCAGAGATTTACAGTTTGGTTCAAGAAGACACTGTTGAAGGATTTGAACCTGCGACCTGTGACAGAGCACCACTTCTTGTCATGTAAATGACTTGAACACAAATGCACCAGTTTCAACTAATAAATACTCTAATGTCACATTGTCAAGTCAGTTTCAGAACTCCAGTCTTTAGAAAAGGAGTTCTTTATATTTCCCCCATGATAATTTAATTTATAACTCAGATGTATGTTAGTTTACTCCCCACTGTCTGCAGCCCTAATTACATTCCTTCCTAATGTCTCTATTGTCCCACAGCTCATCTCTCCCCCAGTGTGTGTGTGTGTGTGGGGGGGGGGGGGGGGGGGGGGGGGGGTCTCAGTAAACAGAGACAAAGTGATTATAACCCTTCCTCCAGGGTGAACATTTTAAACAAACACCTATAGAAGGATCCGTGGAGTGACTTCTTCTCCCCGCCCGCCCACACCAGGCGAGGGGGGGGAGTGTCCTCCCTCCTCCCGTATAAAAGCCCCACACAGCGGCCAGACTCACAGAGTGAAGAGAGAGTGACGGTGCTGGAGCCACAGACACACAGAGAGAGAGAGGAGGAGAGAGAGAGAGGAGACTGGCAGGGTCCCACACTGTGTGAAAGTAAAGCGCTTGTGTTTTGGATACAACAACAACAGACAGACACCACAGACCGTCACAGACCGTCTAGCATGAGTTCAGCACCGGCTCTGGATTAACCGGACTTGCAAAGCGCAAGTTCGCTCGCACTTTTTTTTTCTCTCGCTTTTTTCCCACGAAGCGACGATGGAGAGGAGCAGCAGCATCCCGGGATGGTGCGTGCTCGTAGCGCCGCTGCTGCTGCTGCTCCTGCTGCACGGCACGCGCTGCTGCATGGCCGCCAAGGAGCTCCAGTGCCAGGAGATCTCCGTGCCTCTGTGCAAGGGCATCGGCTACAACTACACCTACATGCCCAACCAGTTCAACCACGACACGCAGGACGAGGCCGGCCTGGAGGTGCACCAGTTCTGGCCGCTGGTGGAGATCAAGTGCTCGCCGGACTTGCGCTTCTTCCTGTGCAGCATGTACACGCCGATCTGCCTGGAGGACTACAAGAAGCCGCTGCCGCCGTGCAGGAGCGTGTGCGAGCGGGCCAAAGCTGGATGCGCTCCGCTCATGAGGCAGTACGGCTTCCCGTGGCCGGACCGGATGAGGTGCGACCTGCTGCCGGAGCAAGCCAACCAGGACACGCTGTGCATGGACTACAACCGGAGCCAGACCACCACGGCTTCCCCGCCCGCGGTGGCGGCGAAGCCCACCAACCGGCCGGTGAAGCCGTTCAACAACGTGAGGAAGAAAACTGGAGGCTACGGTCAAAGAGGAGGCGGTGTGATCCCCGGGATGAAGCACAACATTAACAACAACAAACAAGCCACTTCCCCGTGCGAGCCGGGCTGTTTCTGCCGCGCGCCCATGGTGCCGGTGAGCAGCGACGGCCACGCGCTGCTGCACAACCGGGTCAAGACGGGGCAGATCCTGAACTGCGCGGTGCCGTGCCACAACCCGTACTTCACCGCGGAGGAGAGGACGTTCACCGCCTTCTGGATCGGCCTGTGGTCCGTCCTCTGCTTCGTCTCCACGTTCGCCACCGTGGCCACGTTCCTCATCGACATGGAGCGGTTCAAGTACCCGGAGCGGCCCATCATCTTCCTCTCCGCCTGCTACATGTTCGTGTCCGTGGGCTACATCGTCAGGCTCATCGCGGGACACGAGGAGGTGGCGTGCAGCAGGGAGAACGGAGGCGCAGCCGAGCACATCCACTACGAGACCACGGGTCCCGCGCTCTGCACCATCGTCTTCCTGCTCATCTACTTCTTCGGCATGGCCAGCTCCATCTGGTGGGTCATCCTCTCCCTCACCTGGTTCCTGGCCGCGGGGATGAAGTGGGGCAACGAGGCCATCGCCAGTTACGCGCAGTACTTCCACCTGGCAGCCTGGCTCATCCCCAGCATGAAGTCCATCGCGGTGCTGGCGCTGAGCTCCGTGGACGGGGACTCCGTGGCCGGGATCTGCTACGTGGGGAACCAGAACTTGGACAACCTGCGGGGCTTCGTGCTGGCGCCGCTGGTCATCTACCTGTTCATCGGCACCATGTTTCTGCTGGCCGGGTTCGTGTCGCTGTTCAGGATCAGGAGTGTAATCAAGCAGGGGGGCACTAAGACGGACAAACTGGAGCGGCTCATGATCCGGATCGGGGTGTTCACGGTTCTCTACACGGTCCCGGCCACCGTCATAGTGGCGTGTTACTTTTACGAGCAGCACAACCGACAGACGTGGGAAATTACGCACAACTGTACGTGCCAGACGGACCCGAGCAGGCAGCGGCCGGACTACGCCGTGTTCATGCTCAAATACTTCATGTGCCTCCTGGTGGGCATCACGTCCGGAGCCTGGATCTGGTCCGGGAAAACGCTGGACTCGTGGAGAACTTTTTGCACGCGCTGCTGCTGGGGGAGCAAAGCCTCCGCGGGCTCCATGTACAGCGACGTGAGCACGGGACTGACGTGGAGGTCCGGGACCGCCAGCTCCGTCTCCTGCCCCAAACAGATGCCACTGTCCCGGGTTTGATCCCCGGGTTTTGGTGGGTTAAAGTTAAAGTTAAAGTTATCTTTATTGTCCCAGTTGGGAAATTGCAGATTTGCAGCCAGGATGTCCAAGATACATAAAAAAAAACATAAAACACACACAGAGCAATCAACCTCTGTTAAGAAAAGCAACACATAACAACACATAGTGGGCAGAGTAATTCATTTTCAAGTGCATACAGAGACAAAGTGCATTCAAACGAGGTGAGATAGAACAGACTGTGTGGTCAAGACAGCTGTCAATTATCTCCCAGTTTAACTCTGTTCAACAACATGATAGCAGAAGGAACAAATGAAGACCTAAATCTGGGTGGAGGAGGAGGAGGAGGAGGAGGAGGTGTCATTTGGCACTAAAGACTAAAACCAGCTCCTGTCAGCTCTTTTTTTATTATTTCTTTCTCTCTTTTTTTGTGGACACTGACTGATTCACATGATTTGATCTGGTTAAATTATTTTTAAAATGTGTCACCGGACTGACGTACAGGCCACTCGCACCCACCTAATGTGAACTGTTTGTTTGGATCTGTGGCCGTTTTCTCTTGTCAAAAGTTACAAGAGTCAGTTTGGAGAAGAAGAAAAAAAAGTGCTCCTTTCCTCGCCTTATCCAAATGACGTCCTCCTCCTCCTTTGGTGTATGGAGGGAGGAGGAGAGGAGGGGGGTGGGGGAGTGACTAATTGTGTTGGGATTGTCCATCAGCGTGTTTTAATTAGCACATTAATGAACGCCTAATGGCTTCTCTTTAAATAATGAGACCCCTCCGCAGCAGAACAATGTACCTGGCACTAAAGAATGCGGAGTCTTATCGCAGACTTAATTGAATGCACACAGCTGACAAGATCCCTTTTGTCGATACAGGTGACGTGGTTGGAGCTCCGAAGCGCTTCTGCTCCTTAATGTAAAGAACCGCTGTGTCTTAAAACACCACATCCACTCTGCTTTTTTTTTTTTTTTTTTGTCTCCCACGATGGATTTTACACGTTCATTAATCATTGCCTTAATACTGTCTCATATACGGGTTGCATTAGCGCGTAAAAGTGTATTTATATAATTATTGGTGTACATATATTGTACATTTTGTATATGGAAATTTACGAGATTGTAAATATGTATAATTCCACTTTGATAGAAGATTTTATTTTGAGAATAAAAACAAACTTTTATTGAATATTGCTGTTTTTGTGCTCGTCTTGGTCATTGTCGCCAAAAAAAAAAAAGTCTGTGCTGGTGTTTTACACTATCAAGTGTCTCTGACAGAGTCGTTGATATTTAATTAAAAGTTGGAAATGTGGGGGGGGGTTTGGCAGGGGGGGTTACAGAGGATGAGTGCGCGCTGGTAAACCTCTCAGCTGTGGCACATCCACACGCTGTGAGACACCGAGGCTCCACAGGTGGTCTCCTCGGTGTGACGCCCCCCCGGGCCTCAGTCTTAAAGCCTAATCCCTGAATGTGTCATTAATGTGTCACATTCTCCCACTTTACAAGTAAAGAGGAAAATCTACTTTACTTCCACCTCCATTACTTTTTCTTTTCTTTTAGAACAGGTGGATTTTCATCATTTTAAGTAACAACAGCTCGATACACCAGGAAATAAATAGCCTCCAGAATTGATCATTTCTTTACAATAAAACCACCACCAGGTAGATGTTCTGCTCCAGTTAAATAAATTATTTGTTTTGACATGTGTTGGAATATAAGCTTGTAATTCCATCTGGAGTGGACTCAGCTCAGGTGGCTCTTAAAGTGGGATTGTTTTTTTTAATGGTGTAAAACACCTGAGAGTCTTCATTACAGTAAGACGGTGGACAGGACTTGACCCCCTCTGTGCAGAGTGGGGTCTGTCCATAGTGTCTTCTCCAGATTGTGGTTAAGGAAAGCGAATAAGAGGGAGGGGAAAGGTGTTTTTAAACAGTTCTGTGCAGAAAAGAGGCTTCAAATATACCGAGACCAGTCCTGAAGTGACACAGAGAATAAAATGACACAACTTTACACACAACCAAAGCTGCTGCGCTGCTCTCGGACTCCGGAGAAGACACACACACACACACACACACACACACACACCGAGTTCCGATGTGGTGAAGTGAGGCGGATAAAGTGGCGTCACGCTGCCACCTGGTGGTCAAAGAGACGAACTGACAGTTTCCCGTAAAAATATATATCATTATAATAGTTTTTTTTTTTAAACAAGTGGAAATTTCTGGTTTTGGCATTTGATGATATTTTGCAAACAACAATTTTCTTGCAGTGGCATGTAGCCAAGTAATTGCTAATGAGTATAATATACTAAAGTAAACACACTTGACTAGTTGCTTCCAGTTGAGGCCCTAATTGTGACATAATCCACATAAAGTCAAATCACTCTCTGTCAATAGTCCAATCCATCAAATGAAGAGACGGCCGTTTGTGTTTGCTCGGTCCAATGAGGACAAATTGCTCTGCCACTGCTTATTAACCATGAGGCAACTCAATGTGTGTGGTGGGTGGGTGAGGTGAGGTGAGGGGGTTGGGCATGTTCCCTCAAGCCCCAAAGTAAAAAAAAAAAAAAAAAAAAATCAACAGAGGAAATGGGTTGAGAGGTTGTGCCCGATCCATCTCCTTCTAACATAAACAAGGATCCGGCTTGCTGGTTCAGGAAGAGCTCATCACGGACAGAGAGAGAGAGAGAGAGACGCTATTAGTGAAATCCGGGGAAACCAACTCCTGTTCATTTGCTCCAATTAGGATGTTTGTGACTGCAGTCTTTGTGTAATGATCTACTCGGCTGTCTGTCTCCAATTGGTTTGGAATAAATCATATTAAGATGTCTGGACGTCGCACACGGGCCGTTAAAGGTCACGTAGAGACGGGGGCTGTGATTTCAGAGTGTATATACAGAGCTGGGTGGGAGGTATTTATGTTTTCAATAACAGCTATTGTCAAGTCATGGTCGATTTACAGTCCTGTCTAAAACAAATATTTCTTCTAGGCCTGACTGACTGACAGGCGTTCTCACTGCTCTATGCCCAAATGCATGCTGGGATCAACCACAAAAAGAAGTGGAAAAAGTAGGCTACTCGAATTAGCACTAACTTAGCATGGATATTAGTTAAAGGGACAACGAGGAGTTTGTATTTGATTATAAAAAAGTCTCATATTAATGTGGATGAATCTACCTTACTTGTTAATGGGTCAATTTTTGATAAGTTTATAGTTTTGTCTTTATAGTTATTTTGTTAGTATTATTAGTGGTCAGCATTTCCTACTTTCGGTTTCGTGGACACTGCCCGGGAATAACGCAGCCGAATCGCCGTTTATGGTCGAAACTACGGCGGTATCTGATCTTCTTCGAACCTCCGACTTTAATTCTTGATCAATGAAAACATTCTTGGCAAATGTTTTTGCTTTCGTCCGTCTTGCACCGGTCCAAGAATTTCACCGTGTGCGAGGAGGCTCATGGGAAATGTAGTGTGAAAACACTTTGCTTCCCAAAACTCCTCGTTGTCCCTTTAAAGTAGCATGTTGATAGACTTTTGGTTCTTTACTGTGTTTCCTGTCAGTGAATTTAAACACGAACACACTAAAGACTATCATTCGTCTCACATGCTTGTGTGTAAAGTCATGCAGGGTGAGGGGGGTGCGGAGGTGAGTGGTCAAAGGTCATGTTTGTCATTTCTGGCATTCTCTGCAGGGGCAAAAAGAACAGCCTGAGAAAAAAAAAACCTGAAGTCCTGCTCCTCTGCAGCCTCCAGTATCACTGTAACCGCTCACCGTAGTCAATGTTTCCACTCTGAAACATATTTACCGATCTCGCCGACTTCACACGTGAAGATCAGTTTACTTGTCGCATGGAGTTTCACTCAAGTTTTGCGAAAACAGTTGCGTAACGTCTCCGGTGGCTCCTGCAGGAAGGAGTTCTCTAAAGTTTGACAAAATGACTCCTTTGAAAGGCGTGGGCGTTCGCCAGGCAGTAGATTAAAGAGAGATCCTCCTGAGCTGCGTTATAGTAAAGTGTGGGATCCGTCGTTTTGGGGGCTTCACTCATACGAGGCACTGAAAAGGATCTATTTCCATCTGCCTCCACCAAATCCCCCCGAAATGTCACAATGAGTTGCAGAAATGTCCTTTTGATCGAATGATAGCGAAAGAGCACGTGAGTTTTAAATCTACTCTGTGTGAATTTATCATTCTATTGGTAAAATTAGTTGATTTGTTGTTTAAAATGGCACAGGCCTACATATTGTATCCGTAATGTAGGTGCTTTTTTGTTTTCTATGTCAGGTTTGATTGCTTGTGCACCTTATTTCTCACTATATTTCAATGAAAACTCCATAAAAACAATTTGAATTTGTATTTTGCATTGGTGGGTATCTGTGAAAGTGTTTTGAGAGCAGCCGCACTGCTGAAACAAACTAATCTGCAAACAAGAAGTCAGAGCAGAGACAAAAACCCAGAAGCCGTTCTGTTTTCCTTTATACAAAACCAACAGTGGACCTCTCTGCTGCTCCTCTATCCTACAATCTCTCTCTATCATTAACATCAAAGGGAGGCCGAATGGATTTTGTTTTCCGAGCTGTAGCCACCAGGGACGACCCCAACCGACCACACACACACACACACACCCATCCATCTCAGAGGTGAAGAGGATGCTGGGTAATCGATATTTTTGATGCTTCTGACATCTCCTCTGATGTGCCGTCGTGGTCATCGTTGAGTTTTCCCTCCTACTTCTCAATCTCCTCCGTCTGTCACCCATGAGATCGGACGGTGTTATTTCACCTCAGGCTCAGGTTGATGTGTTAACTTCAGCCGAGGAGGAGATCAATGAGGAGGCAGAGACTCCTAATACACCCATCTGTACTGAACTGTGAGCACAGCTGTGCACCACAGGATGCACATATATGAAGGAAGCGTTTTCTCTCCACCAGTCAAGTAAAAGCATTTATTGAAGAAAACTCAGAGTGAACTGACTGAACATTTTAAATAGTCTAATAATCAACCATTTGAGTTGAAAAAATTAAATTGAAACCAATGAGGTGTTTCTAAATCCCTAAACAATAATTTATTTTTACATGCGATAGTCAAATATACATACTATAGCCCGGACTGAATCACATCTTGGCGATTGATATACATTGAGTTATTTTCATAAACGGTGTATTTCACATAAAAATAATATCTTGTTTTAGGCTATTAAACAACAGGACTTAAAATATCATCATATCGTCGTGATATTATTTTTGATCTTGAAAGAATTAGCCGTTAATCTGTAGAAATTATTTCACTTTACAGCAAAGGATTCAAGATTCTGCAGTTTTTCAGTCATAATCTGGCATAAAATAATAAATATAGTGATACTTGGATCATTTTCTGTCCTTTCTTTTATTTTCTGCATTACTCAGCATTGACCACTAGATGGCAGTGAAAGCAACACTATACTGAGGTTATTACTGTAATAAAGGGCATTCAGGGAACTCTGTTACATCAATTCATTTATTTACCTCGTATTTTTCACGTGTTGACAGATATCTCATGGTTCTTAACCCAGGTAAAAAAAAAATATATATATATATATATATATATATATATATATATATATATATATATATATATATATATATATATATATATATATATATATATATATTTTACTGTTTATATATATATATATATATATATATATATATATATATATATATATATATATATATATATATATATTTTACTGTTTAAACATGGCTGCGCTCAGGTCCAGCAGAACAGTAAGAGCCCCGACTTCAAACCCCAACATCCAACTCCTTTGGGGCACTAAACTTCATCCAGTATCAGTGGCCGACCTCATTGATGCTCAAGCAGTCTACAACCTTCAGAGAAAAGTGTGTGTAGATGTTCAACAGTCATGTCCACATGTTTCTTCATTGACTTTTTGACACTTTTAGACATGTGCCAATAAAAATCCTATAAATAACCTGTGTTTTAAAAGGCTGGTACAAGCACACTTATGGATTGCACAACAAAGCAGTGACATGGCAGACATCATGACAGACATGTTGGCTGGGATTTGAGCAAGGACAAATAACTAATAAAACAGCCTGTGTGTGTGTTTTGTGTTTGAGTGCTAGGTCGACACGCAGTGGGAAGGTCAAGCAGCCACAGACACATAGTGTCACCTCAGGGACAGTCCTCTGCAAATATGCGTGTGCAGGGTCACCAGGTTTGCATGTGCGACCTCTTGACCTCGGCCAGTGACAGTACAGTCCTTTCTCCCACCACTGCTAACGGTTCTGCACGTCTTGGCTGCCCCAAATACCACAGCAGAAAGAAGAATAGGAAGGGTATGAGGCATGTGTCCAGGTCACAGCTGTACACTGGGGCAATGTGACCCAGAGGTTGTGCTGCTGCATTCAGTATTGATATTTTTAAAAGCAAACTCAAGACCTGCGTTTTTAGTCTCAATGAACTTTGATTCTATTCTTTATTTATATTTTCTTTTTGTGTTTAGAAAGCTTTTTTTTTTCTTTTGAGATTTCATTTTTACTGCTTTTGGTTTTACTGACCAAATATCACAACTCTTGTAGAATGTATTTGATTTTACTATTTTGCTTTCCCTTTTATTAGATTTTTCATTTCATAACCTTGTGTCTTTGCTTCCTTGTGCATGTATGCAGTGAAGTATATATTGTGTTTCACTGTTTGTATGAAAATTGATACATGAATAAAGTCTGACTGATTGATTGAAATATAAAAGTAGTTTTGTTCCACAGTGAGACTTGTCAGATTTTAAATCCTGAGTTAATCACCTTTGAGCCTTCATATATGAAAGTTAAGCAGCTCAGGCCTGAACAAATACAATCAGAGCTGTTGCTGGGCTCATAACGAGGTGAAAAGACCCACAACACATCACTCACAAACTGGTTCATTGATTCTGATTCTGATTGTTCACCAAAAACGTATGCATCATCAGTGAACATCTCTCATTTGGTGCATTCATAAACAGGAGACGATGATATCAAACATATCTTGTATCATATAGGTCAGGTGTTAACTCTTTGCCTGCACCACTGAGGCGATGTTGGATAACAGAGGCGAGAGGGTTGAAGGTCTCGAGTCATCCGAGTAGGTTCGGTTTAAGTCGGGTCACGGTTGGGTTTGTGGAGCGGTCATGTGAGAGGTCAGAGGTCAGGTCAGTGTGCCTGTTGTGGCTGCCAGCACTCGGCAATCCAGACGACAGCTGAGCACTGCTAACTACAGCTTCATCAAGGTCAGTGTTGTTGGAGGAACTCGTTTTCTTCCAACAAAACAGAAACAGGTGAGCTGGGTAACAAATACATCTTGGACTGTAGCCTACAAAAGCAAAACAGCATGAATCAGTTGTAATTTAGCAAACTAGATAAGAACAGTTTTATTGAATCCACATATTTAAAAACAGCAGGAAGCATGCATCAGGAAAAACTACACATCATGAAAAAAACAAAGACTGAGACAAGGTGACAATTATTTGAAACATCATTGTGTGTAAAGTGCCGAAGTTACTGACTTTGGCCACTTGGGGGCAGTGGAAACAAGCTGAAAACACAATATGTGACTCATGGTCTCAGTTTGCGTAAAAGTCAGATATTTAGCTTTCAGAAAAGTTTGTTAAAATTTTTGCAAAACCAAAATAATGACCTAAAGGAGTCTAAATGGCTGTTTCTTTGTGGGTAGGTCACAAGTAGCAACACCTTTCATATCACACATAGTCATTTATGGTTGTTTTTTTCACAAACCTTGATTTACAACACAATTCTATACATTTCAGGTCAAAATGATAGTTGAATTGAAATATCTGGGAAGCAGAAGCCCAGTCACACCCATGCTCTCTTGTCCTGAGAGTCACTGCTGTCAGATTGTTGGCTCGGGGTTGTTCCTTGGCCCTGCCTTCTGCCCCCCATGGGTGTTGTTGTCTTGGGGTTCAGTGATGGTCCTCTGTCTGGACGAGGGGATATTGGCGGTCTCAGATGGCTGTGGAGGACAAAGTGAGTTGGTACAGGAGTGCTCACAGGAGTGGGTGAGTAAGTAATGTCTTTGTTTTCTGGGTTCCTCTCGCTGGTAGATTCATCAGCTTTAAGGCCGGGCCCTCCGTTCACTTTCGTGTGAAGGGGTTCGTCGTTATTCGACACAAAACCGGCAGCGTATTTTTCATCTTTGAGAGGATGTGTTGAGCTTCCACCTGGGCTGATTCTTCTGGTTGAAAGATCATTGTCCTCAGTCACAGTTGTGGTTGTGAGCATACTGCTTTGTTCTCCTTTACTTAACTCCTCTATCAGCATCTCCCTGTTCCTCCTCCACCTCACCATCGCCTTCATGGAGCTCACCAGGTCCAACAAACTCATCAGGATGGACAGGGAGGCCACACCCAGCATGAAGTTGAGCATCAAGGTCTTTTCGGTAGGTCTGGAGATGTAGCACTCAACACCGGATGTGCAGGGGGCCTCGTAGCAGAGGGAGCTCTTTGGGACAGATAAACCAAAGAGAAAAAACTGCCCAGCGCCAAAAACAACCTCTAAAAGGATCCGTAAAATGACCGCAAGGAAGTACGCGCAGTAGAAACGTGGTGTCCCCCATTCAAGTGGGAGGTCGTGGAGTGGAGCTTTGAGCAAGGACACTTCCCTTGAGGAGCTATCCAGAGTCCAAGGTGAACCTCCTCGACTCCCGTCCCAGTGGAAAGCTCCAAAGTGAGGATATGACAACAGTTTATGCATGACATAGGTGGCAAAGAGTACATGTGGAAGACAGAGGAGGATGAGGTGGAAGAGCCAGAGACGGAGGACAGATACGGGGGCGAACACGTCAAAGCAGACGTTGGAGCAGCCGGGCTGGATGGTGTTACAGATAAATCTCTCCTGCTCGTCACTGAAGAGTGGGAAACCGGCGAACAGGACGACCAGAAGACGTAAAACCAGCATCAGCATCCACCAGGTTTTACCTGCAATGGATAAAACATTGTGTAACTCACAACATGATGACAGCAGGTCTTTTAATGTCTTGTTAGAACCAAGTAATACTTTATAATGATGCCAAACAAAAGACAACTGACACAAGACAACTATGGTTTGACTAAGCAATGAAACACTTACCCATGAAGGACACATTTTGGCTGATAGTGATGAAGAGTAGATCTCTGGCGCCCATCGCCCTCATCATTCACAAAAACAACCTCAAACCCTTCCAAAACCAAGGAGGCGTCTCGGAGTTGTTGTCCCCGTCACCGCTGGTCCAAAACTACAGCGACGGCCCTCACAGCCTGCCACTAAATACAGTCACCTCTAATGCTCTGTTGCTGCCTCTCACTCATGTCTGCAGAGGCCAGGACCTGTGCAGTGAGCTATTCTTACCAGGCTACCATCAAAGCATTGTTGGGATGTCTAGGTACCAGTCAAACTTACTGGAAGCTGGTGATCAAACAGGCAGGCACGTAATGGACAACCATGAACTCAAGCCAGATAAGCTAATGACATTTAGTTGAACTCTTGATTCAATTTAAGGCAACAATGTCATCACAAGACAATTCATTATTCTAAGACACTGAGAAGTATTTAAAAAAATCTACAAAATGGATTGTTAAAGACTTGGAATTAGTAGACAAGAGCGTTTTTCTTTTATTAAAAACACAAATCAACAAGTCCTTAAATAATATACAATTGACCTGCGTCAGTTTCTGAGCTTTTTATACACTGTACAAAGTTCGTCTGCAAAATGAGTAGTGCTTCAGTTTTCTAAAATGACAAATGAGCCAAAAAAACATCAACAAAAACAAAAAACAAATGAGAAATATCGATCAGTTAATTGAGAGTATAGCAGTTAGTTTCAAAAATCAGATGCACAATGGAAACACAAACAAATAATGGAGTTGTCAGCTGTTTCAATACTGTGAAGTTCTTGGCTCAGCAGTCAGGGTTCATTCAGTCAACTGACATTGAAGTAAGTGTAAAAGGGGCACCTGTAGCTCATCTGTTTAAGCTGTTTAAGCTATATCAAAGCTCAGTCTTCTTTTGCAGCAGCTTGGGTTCAAAACCAACCTGGGCTCTTTCTGAATGTCATCTCCCCTTAGAGCAAAATGCCCGCAAAAAATGTACCTTTAAAAAAAGTGCACAAAAATGAAGCTTGGAGCATACACCATGGCTGACACTTTAATCCATAGACAGATTGTTGTTATTAGTCACCTTAGTGATTGTGGTGATCATACCTGTGACAATGTGACAATTAACACCAACGTTTGTACAGTTTTCTTTGGTTTAGGCTGCTATTGGAAAGTTAAGTTTGTTCCCTTTTCCTAAGCAAAGTATTAGTATCCTGTTCATTATGAAAACAACATGAAGGCATTAGCCAGGAAATAAAGAGTCTGGGGTGAAGCAGCCATTGAGCATGAAACTAAATAGACTGGAGATTGTAGTTGTTATATATATATTTTTTTTTAATTTAATCATCTTCCAAATGTACTGTGCATGTAATGTGTTATCTGACTCTACAATACCTGTATAAAAAACAAAGTAGAGCTGTGTGGCCTCTATATGGACTGGTCAGACCTGTGTACCCAGCCGTCATCTGTGTTTCTCCTGATGCTTTGAGATTGAGCTTTTAGTTTATTTCACTGTAAAACTGAGGTTGAGTTCGGTGCTAAATACATTTGTAAAGTGCAAAAATAACCCCACATCTGTTCTTTCTAATCAAGAGCCACTATTCTTACCTTTGCATTGTGACTTGTCATTGTATTCCTTTAGGTTGTTTTGGTTTTTATTTGACATGCCTATCTGTAATAATATCATGACAATATTATGATATTTTGAGTGCTGTTATTTAGTAGCCTAAAACAAGATATTACACTGTTTATAAAAATAACTCAATGTGTATCAATCGACAAGATGTGATTCAGTCCTTTAAAATGGGCTTTGCCTATCGTATGTAAAAATAAATTATTGTTTAGCGATTTGGAAACACCTAATTTGTTTCAATTTAATTTTTTCAACTAAATTGGTTAATTATTAGACTATTTAAAATAATTTAGATGGAACGACTTTCTAGTGATCAACAGTCCAATATGAAAGCCAAAACAATTCTTCTCCAAAAATATCACTAACAATTTGGAAATTTGGTCAAACTGACACTTTAATGAAATCATCAAATTCTGAATGGGTGTTTTTCAAATGTCCCCTAGGTGGCAGCACTGAGATGCACTTTATTTTCTCGAAGCTTCTGTGGGGCTTCGACAATCCAACTTGACGTGAGGAAAACTTGTGTTTGATAAACCGCTGAAACCTCAGAAGAAGCCGATGTTAAAGATTCAACCAACATCTGATGAATACTGAACGAGAACCTTGGGAAAAACATGCTCCGGTACATATAGTTGTGGTTGTAAGTGTTTGATTGTGCATGTCCCTGGAAAAGGACTGTACTGGTTGCACTATGGGAAATCTGACTGATTTCATCTGCAGTTTTCTCATCATGTATCGTGGTTTGTGTTTCAACTTTGAGGAGCATCAGACATAAACATACTAAACAGACTACCTGAGTATCAAGAGGTACGCTAGAAATACTGTAAACCTTGAATACAAAGATTTCTGGAAGGGAGAACTTGCTAACACTTTTATTATTCTAAGACCTGTCAAAAGGAAATAAATAATCGATACAAACCCCAGTGCTACGCTACTGTTTTTTTTTTTTTTGAAATTCTGCAGTTAGCATTCAGGCAGCTGCAACTTATGAAAAGTTCAAATAATAAAGGTCAATAAAAAATAAATAATATGCTTCATTGAAAAGTTCCAGTGCTGTCTGAGAGGCAGGTTGTGTCAAACAGATTAGTCCGACAAAACTAGAAAGCTGAACAGAGTCTTCACATTGAGGCAGGTTCACGTTGCCGTACCAAGAAGTTTCAAGGCTCTGTTTCGTTTCAGGACTTCCTTCAGTGGTCCACAGCTGGATTTTTCTCCACAGGTCAATAGAATATCAAGAACTCCTTTCTCTCTTTCACCGCTGACTTGAGGCACTGTGAAGGCATCAGGTAAAGTTTAGAAATCTCTCTGGAGTTCCTCACCTCATCTCCCATAAAGTACAGACGTGGCTCCAGTTTCTTGCCTCCAGTTTGAAGGTGTGAGGTCCAGAGGTTGATTTCAGGTTTCAGTCACTGTTCCGCTAAGTTCGAGGTCTTTATTATTATCTGGGCATCCAAACAGAAGCATGTAGTAGAGCTTTTTTTTCTTCTCTCTTTTCATCTGGTTAGCGTCTGTAGCCGCATGCTAAATGTTCAGCATGTGGCAGTTTGTTAGTGGTTAAGAGAGAATCGCAGGAACCCATCGGATGCCACATAGATTGTCCACGCTAGCCGAGCGCTTCCTCGCTGCTCTCCGTACGTCCTTGTACTTGTCGTCACAGAGCCTGGAGATGGCCTGGAGAGGAGACATATAGCATAGCAGGGGTTGTCTTTAACTAAATGTGCACTCACAAAAGAGCCAGAATGTGATTGAGTTCATATTCATCTACCAAAGGAGGCTATTTGTAATTTTTGCTATTGCTAACGTTAGCATCAACAGCTGTTACCAATCTTGAGGAAACAATGAGTTCAGCATCAAACTCACCATGAGCTTTTGTTTAGTTTCTATTTCTGTTACTTCTTTTCTGCTACTGACGTTAGCATGCTAACCAGCTGTAGCATCCAGACTAGTTTAGAAGCCCTCTTGTAACTTCTTGTCTTATTAATGCAAAGAAGGCTTAAAGGCATTTGTGAAGGTAAACACATCAATGCTTGAAAAAATAGAAAAAGCACACACATCCCTAAATCTAAATGCTGGGTGCCGGACAAAATAATATACTAATAATAAATGATAAGAAAAAGAAATAATTTATTATCAAGGGGGGAGTCACGTTTCGGGCTCAAGACCCTTCCTCAGACAGTCTGAAATGTATTATCACCCCCTTGGGTGATAATAAATTATTTCTCTGGAGCTTTTGTTGGTGTGCGGACTTTTCTTTTTCTTATCAAACACATCAATGCTAACATCAGTAATGTAGCAATAGCAAAACTTAAAAATAGCTCCGACTGTGTGACCTCATTCAGTCGTTTTGTATTGTTAAAAACTTTTTCAAGTGAGACATTTCAAACACCTGTAAACTGTGGATTCAATTTTACTGGGAAATGGCATATGGGTCAAGAGAGAAAAATGGGAAGTGAAAAGAAAAGTAAGAAGACAAAGATGTGAGGGGGAAAAGTGGGTGAAGGTTGGGTGGATGTGTAGCTGAACAGGAACATCTTACCTCTAGTTTCTGGGCCTTCTCCCTGCTGAGCGGCTCCAGGGGGAAGCTGAGGTTGTTGGTCTCCGAAAGCGACCGCAGGTCAAAGTAATACTTGGCGTAGACACTGGACGGCACGTTGATGTTGAACTGCAGCAGCTCCAGGAACTGCCGCTCCAATTCATTCCTGTCAGGGGGGTTCATAAAGTTTCTGCATCAGCAGGCTTTCAAAAATAAGACGCCTGTCCCGCCGGAGCAGATACCAAAATGTCACAAGTCTGTGCTTTTTATTTTAAGAGGCAGAGCACTGCTGAGCCTGTCGAGGATTCATGTTTCGGCCATTTCATTTGCATCCATAAGAGTTCTTGGATAAAAATAATGTTATTAAAGGGACAACGATGAGTTTTGGAAAAGCGAAGCGTTTTCACACTACACTACTACACTTATGATCCTCCGCGCACCGTAAAATTCTTTGCCCGGCGCAAGACAGACTCATGTTTTCATTCATCAAGAATTAAAGTCAGAAGTTCAAAGACGATCACATACCATCGTAGTTCCGACCATAAATGGCGTTTTGGCGGCGTTATTTTCATGACTAGCCATGAAACCGAAAGTAAAGAAACGCTGGTCGGCTCGACCAGCATTTCCGCCACCACTAATAATAACAAAATAACGATAGAGACAAAACGATATATTAATCGAAAATGGGCCCATTAACAAGTGTGGGTAGCGTAGATTCATCCACATTAACGTGAGACTTTTTTATAACCAAATAGAAACTCCTCGTTGTCCCTTTAAAGCAGAAGTTTAAGCGATCCGGTCGTTTTGGCTAACTTCCTGTCAGCCGGAGTTAGCAGTCCCCACCCTCGTCCCTACGTCACCACATTCACGCACATCCCTTGGCTGCACACACAGAGAGGACCGCCCCTTTATGCCGTTCTCTCTCCTCATTGGATAAAGGTTGTAGGATACAAGGAAAGTTTTCTCCTCGGCTTACAGCAGAGCAGAGTGACTGACAGACCCGTGTTTCGGACCAAACACTCTATAGAAGTGATTGCTGTCGGAAGATATAACTATTTAAGACAGATTAACACAAATATTCCGCTTACTTCTGCTTTAAGTTAAAAAGACTCCATTCGCCTTTGTACAAATATCTAATATTCACTCACATGTCCTCCACGGTGATGTCCTTGAGGATCTGGCAGTAGTCGACGTTCCAGACAGCCTGGTCGTCCCAGACCTTGGAGGCCAGCAGGATCGCACCGAGGACGATCCTCTTCCAGTTCCCCGGACAGATGTCGATCTCTGCGTAGGTGAGCAGCCTCTCCAGGTAGACCTGCACAGCAGCACAGACAAGGGTCACATCACTGAAAACTGGGCAAGGAAGTGGGACATAGGACAATGATTCAAAGAGACAAAAGACATTTTTAAAAGATGAAGGTGACAAGGAACCTTTATCATCATGACCTAAGAAGTTCTCAACAAGGTGAACGATCTAATCTGTGGAACTAATTTATGTTCCTGTGCTGCTCCATGTTGTCAGGACGTATATCATCTTCCTTTTCCCTCTATGACATCCTACATTCATCAGTGGTCCGAGTCCCACCAACACACACGCACACATAATGCGAGTTTGGATGCACAGCTGCATCACCAATTTATCCACATCCCTGGCTTGTCTCACTGCATCAGGCTGCAATTTCCCCCCCGGGGCCTAAACAGAAACTGCCTGAACTGGACGAACGCACATGTCCTCAAAAGATTCAAACAGGAGGACGAAGGGAGGGAGGTTAAAAATCTGACCAGAGTGACGATGGCACACTCAGCCGTGAGCTGAGCGGCGCTGAACAACGTCCTGACGAACCGGTAGATCTGCTTCTGCTCTGGGTCGTGCTGGTTGTAGTCCAGCGGCACCTCGGATTTCTGAGAGGGGAGGAAAAGACGTTAGAGAGAGGAAGGGAAGATGTTCACGGGGGAAGGAAGGAAGGAATGAAACAGGTTTGGGCAGAATGAGGAAAGAAATCTTTGGAAGCAATGGAGGGATATAAGATGATAGACAAAAAGGACAAGTAAGAAATGAAACAATGATAAGAGGAAGCTGGGAAGAAGAGACGAGGTACAGAAAGAAGGATGAGAAAGAAAACAAGAGAGAGAAGAAAAGAAACAGAAGGGCACTGAGAGTAGATGAGGATAGGGAATTGGAAATCTCACCGATAGAGGGTGAAGCTTTTCATCAAATATGTCCAGCAGCATTCCTCCGTCTGTGTCCCTGGAGGCAGAGAAGACAGTCACAGGGTTGACTCACCTCTGGTGATGGATTCAGCATTTATCAATCACAGATTTTATCAATGACAATCAGTTATTGAGGAGATGTCAGTGGTTCTGAAGATCATTTATAAAGTGTCAGTAAATGATTAATGAACTATTTAGATGGACAAACATGCTGAACTGATACAGACAATGATTGAGACATGATCTAATGGTCAGTGAGTGAGGTAATAGATGAACATTAATACGGAAAACCATGATTATTTCAGGAAGTTGCTACTTGTTAGTTAAAAATGTCAAATCAAATATCGAAATAGTTTGTTGATAATATGGTGATTTATAAATGCTCAATAGATCACAGATTAGCTTATTAACCAACATTACAACTGTTTATAACTCACAGACTAATTAGTATGATTGTAGGAAAGATGCTTTATAAATAATGGATGCTTAACTAATGCTATAGTGTCAGGTTATTAAAAGTGAGTAGTATTTTTTATTCACATATAATAATTAATATTAATACAGGGCTTGGCCAGTGTTCAAAGGGATTTTCATACACAAATAAAAAGCAACTATAAAAAGATACCTACATAAAACAAAATACTGCACATAGAAAAAATTACATAATTGAAAATTAATATTAAGTCCTTAAATTCACATTTCATCAGTGTTCATATCAATGCATCATTCTGTGCTTTAATCCAAAGGAGCTGAGACATTTACATAAAAACAAACAGTTTGACACAAAGACAACATGCAGACTGTGTGTTTCAGTTGTGCATCAGTTTCTGTGTTTACCACTGTTGTCATGTACGAACTGGAAATAACTGAGAGCTCTCACCTGTTTTTTATATGGTAGTAAATTGCCAGCGCTACACTGTGAAGAGAGAAGAAGTGACCGTTTGTGACGAACGTCAGGGAAACAGGACAAGTTATTCTTCATTTATCTTTTACCGTGACGATGTGTTCTCACCATTTGATGGTGTATTTGAGGTTGGGCTGGCTCACTGTGTTGTCGTCCAGGAAGATGGTGGAACAGGAGCTGTATTTCCGCCTCAGTGTACCATGCTGCACACACACACACACACACAGTGACTGTTATTAGAGTGTACATGTGTTTTTGTCTGACCCACATAAAGCCTGCCAGGGTATCATGCACAGGGGAAATGAGAGTCAGCGACATGAGGTCTAAAAAATGTGACAGCTTATATTTTCAGCTTTCTTTGTCTACAACATGTGGTGCGTTCAAACTCACAGGACATGCGACTTGTTTGTACTTAAAGGAGCGATTAACTGGTAAATGACATGGATTAGATATGAGGAGAAAAACAGCCACTCACATTATTGATGAAGACGCTCTTTCGTTTGTCTTGCA
The DNA here is from genome assembly GCF_905171665.1 of Trachurus trachurus. Taxonomy (NCBI): domain Eukaryota; kingdom Metazoa; phylum Chordata; class Actinopteri; order Carangiformes; family Carangidae; genus Trachurus; species Trachurus trachurus. Next base: position 7,254,751 of record NC_139900.1, read on the forward strand.
CTGAAGAAACAACGAGAGGTTTGTCAGTAAATGTGATCGACACAAGAGCAGCAGAGAGACACAAACAGGAAACCCAGCAGTCATCAACCACAAGAAAAACACATTTTACAAGGTTAATCACAACTCACACACACACAAAAAGTATTTTGTCATGAGAGCTGAGCAGGGACAGAGAGAGAAAGTAGAGTTAACAGCAGAAAAAAGTGGAAAAGAAAAGATGCCGTTACACCATCACACCACTAGAGGGAGACAGAGTCACACTCACCGATCCTGTACGGCACCTCTGAAAAAAAGAGGAAGCACAAATGTTATTCCACTGACAGACGAGGGGTTTGAACAGAACAACACGCTTCAGATACGCTAAAACTAGTCAAAGATAGATAGATAAGAGGATGGTCGGTGTTTGTTGATTTGCTACATATTCAGGTAGAGGGTTGTTTTCCCCCTCGTTCCCTTGTTGTCAGGACCTCAGGGTCACGAGATAAATGAGACGGGTCCGGGAATTATTAACAAGGGGAGGGGGAAAAAAAACATTTCTTTTACACAAAAAAGCTCTGAAGTTTTTTGCTCACTGTTTTACTTTTTTTGTCAAACACTGAGGAGCTTTAAGATTACGTCATTCCTAATTAAATGATGTCAGAGGTGAACATCGGCCTGTGACTGAACAGCTCAACTTGTGATGAGGTGTCAAATGAAGCTGCTGCGCTGTGAAGGAAACACTGCAATTAAAGGATATGACACAGTGCAAAAATAAAAAATAAAAAAAACTTAGTAAGTGCAAACTGTGTGATTCAGGTGTTTCTCTTCAGCACAGTGGCACAGTGGCACACATCAGGAGTATAATATTTGCTATAGTATCTTTAGGGGATTAATACAATTTAAGAAATGATACTGATACATTCATTCAATCTTTTGTTAAAAAAAAAAAAAAAAAGCTGCTCACCATCGTTCTGGGATTTGCTGAGGAATATAGTGCTGGCCCGCGGATGGTCCGACGGGTTGAACTCCATGTTCAACTCTGTGGACAAACAAAAAGCGGGCGTGTTACTTTATGAAGTGACAACAATGATTTTAAGGCACATTACAAATGTTGCTGAACATATAATGACCAGGTGATAAAACATAATAATAACAGTAACTGACAAAACGCTGAAGACTGGAGAGCAAAACATACATAGGTAAAGATACTAAAGAAAAAACTGAGGATAGATGAGTTGTAATTATAAAAGGATAAAACCAGAAATAAAAATTAGGATACTTAAAGCAGAAGTAAGCGATCCGGTCGTTTTGGGTAATGCTGCGTTCCAGGCAGGCTTTTGAAACCGTAAATTACAGCTTCACGTCACGACTTACGACTTTGTAGCGTTCCAGGCAACCCACTCGTGTTTTTCCGACCTGTTTTACCTGTGAAAGTCACTATAACGGGCACTCGTAACTTCCGACCCGTGAACTCGTACCAGATCGAACTGGTACGACTTCACAGGTCGGAAAAACACGAGTTACGAGTTGCCTTGAACGCACCATAACGTCTTGTCAGCCGATGGAGTTAGCAGCCCCCGCCCTCGTCATGGATCTATTGGTCCTCGTCCCTGCACACACAGCCCTGCATGCCGTTCTCTCTCCTCATTGGATAAAACTTGTAGGATACGAGAAAAGTTTTCTCCTCGGCTCAGAGCAGAGCAGAGGGACTGAGAGACACGTGTTTCGGTCCAAACACTCTATGTAAGTGATTGCTGTCGGAAGATATAACTATTTAAGACTTATATTAACACAAAAATATTGCTTACTTCTGCTTTAAAGTGAAGTAAAACTGAAGACATGATGGTAAAGATGAAAGAATAAAATGTTGAAAGAGAGAGAGGATATTTGAAAGTGAATGAACAAAAATTAAAGAAGGGTATTGAAAGAAAAATAGTCCAGGAAATAAACATAGAAAGAAAGGATTAACCAGTGAAAAAGTGTTAAATATTTAAATAAATAGAAAGAAAAAGAAATAGGGTTGGTAGGTGCTGTTTACGCTTTCCACAGTAATGCTCATAAGGACCATCATGTTGTTGTTGCGTTTGACAATCAGCAAGAAAACAGTTCATATTAGTTTCGCCTTGAGAAATGAGCTGATTGACATTTTAAAGATGAATATTCCTGGTTTTATTCACATTCAAGTTCAAATCTTTCTCCGTGGTGATTATCCTCTGTTGTTCCATTGTTTCCTGCTGTGTGTGGCTCTGAGCTGATTTTCTGTTGCTGTGCACTCACACAAACACATCCAGGCATGATTCATGCTCCCATCCAGAGCTAATCTGGACTGCATCATGGCCCGAGGACATGAGCCATAGACGCGTCTCTGTGTGCGTGTGTGTGTGTGTGTGTGTGTGCATCTTATAAAGCATGAGGGAATCGCTCTGAAAATATGTGCCTTCATTGTGCGTGTGCCAAAACACTTTGTTCCCTTGTTTCTGTGCTTTTAACAGCAGCTACTTTCATATCAGAGGTTAATGTGAATCTCTCCTCCCTGAACGGCTGCAGCACACAAACAAAACACAGCCTTTAAAATCTGCTGCACATGAAAAGGTTGTCATATACGGTTGCATGTCCCAGTGTAAAGTTATAAAAGGATGCGCATTGTTAATGATGAACAGGAATAAGCATTAAATCAAGACGGAGCAGTATTTTGCACTAATGTCCCAAACTTTTCATCTGCACGATGAAAGCCAGAAGCGCTCTCCATCAACTGAGATATTTAAATGTAAACCCCACTCAGCCTCCGCTCTGCACTGCCCAACGCCCTGCCCTGCCTGCTGCGACAGACCCAGATTAAGATCCAGTCTATTCGATTACAGCGCGGATGCTGGAGGAGCAGCGCCGCTGATCATCCGTCTCTCTGTGGAGCTGCAGCTGCTGCAGGGAACTGGGATGAGAATAACAACTGCTGCTTGCTAACAGAAGTGTGACAACAATCCCCATCCAGAAAAAATGTTCTGGCTTTCAAACAGGCGTTTCTTTCTTCTCATCAGACCACCCTGCAGGCTCCCTCCACAGCTCCAGTAACAGAGCTGGACGCTTTAAGCAAAGCACCAAACTCACTGAAGTCATGATAATGATTTCAAAAGTTCTTGCTTTCCATCCATATTTCAGATTCTGCAGCACATCCAAATCTGTTTCCTGTCCTGCTGGTTTCAGAGACACAAACTGGACGTGTCATTAGTCCCGGCTGAAGGCCTCAGCAGCCCACCAGGCTGAACCCGCTGAGCCTGGATTATTAGACTTGTGTCAGGTTAGCACCTTATGCAACAGTAATTGGCCGTATCGCTGCATCCAGGGATGATTTCAACACTTTTCGGAAAAATTAAGAGCTTGAACAGTGGCTGACCTGGTTCCTCAGTGTGTGTGTGACCTCGGAGCATAAACAGAAGGGTTTTCCTTCTGTTGTCCAAAGTCCAAAACCAAACTGCTGGTGCAAATTAACACAGACAGCATCACTGCGCTACAAAGGCAAAGTGCAGTATCTGTAAAAATGCCAAACTGAGAAAAAACAGCTTTTTGTGTTTTCCATTGTCAGGTTTAAGCATCAAATTATGAATAACTACCAAGTCTATAATTGATTAGATAAAGGTGGACTGAATTAAATGTATTTTGTAGTTTGTCTTTTTGACCAATTTTGGCCTTTTTTATGGCAGATACTGCACTTTTGCCTTGGTTTTGATGCAGATACTGCACTTTGGCTTGGTTTTACTCCAATGGAATTATAGAGTAAATTATAGGATGTAGGGAGTACAGTACTCTTTGCAGATACTGCATTTTGCCTTGGTTTCACAGTGCTTTTTTGGATGGACAGCAAAATAAAAAGCCCAATAACTCTGGACATTTTAGCAGTACCAATATCAAATTCTACCAGATTGAAGAGAATATGCCACACTTTTGATTGGTCAAAAAAAAATGCAGATACTGCACTTTGCCTTTGTAGGGCAGAGCAGTCTAGTGGATCATATGTGCTGTGGTCACAAAACATACATAACAGACAAGCTGAGTGTCCTTTTAGTGTCTGTACTGAGGAAGTTTGTAATTATAAGTCTTTTATTCCTTGTGATAATGTAAAAAGAGTTCAAATATACCACACTAAACTATATAAACCTGGGCAATGTGCTGGTTTCATATCTTATGTGTAAAACCGTGGTGGTTGTAAATGCTCTGTGGGGCATTACGGTCTCGAGTGATTCATTACAACATTTCTGAAATAAATCTGACGGGACCAGACCCACTACTACAGAACCACCTACTGGAACTCCCAGGGTGCACAGCAGCAGGTGTCGAGTGTTGATACGTGATATTCACCACCTCAGGTAAACTTTAAAGAAGACTCGCAGTCGGCATCTGCACAGTGAAACAGGAGAAGCCCATCAGCCGGCAAAGCTACCTGTCTGCCTTCCTGCTCTTACATAATGAATAAACAACAGGCGCACCCTTGCTCTTAGCAGCCCCATCCATAATTGCACTATGGTGTTTGCAAACTAACCTGTTATATTTTGTTTTGGCTCATGCACACACCGACAGCACACACAGGCCTGCAGCACTGTGCTGCACGTAGTCTGGATTCTGCAGCTGATTCTTCCCAGCATCTTGCTGCGTCAGGGTCTGAACAATAAGCAGCAGCATCTGCTTAAATGTGGCCGTCTCAGCAACTCCACGCTGCTATCACTTAACAGTCTGGATACGTCACTGCTCGCCACTCCAACACCTTCAGAGGGTTGTGACATTTTCACACTGTCAAAATTGAGGCTTAGACAATAAAGAAGGATGACGGAGAAAATATTGGTCCAACAGGCCAAAATAAAAATAAATTCTCCCTGACAAGAATAAATCTGTCTTTTTATCTTTTCTTCATTAAGCACAACTGAATCTGCCTCAGATTATCGTTAACATCTCAAGTCACTGGCTCTGTCCCAAATCACCCTGTGGTGCTGTCAGTCATTCATTATCAGAAACAGAAAACAGAAACCTGAAGGAAGTCTGAACTCACAATCCAAGATGGCTGCTTTGTGCAACAATAGTGAATAAAACCTCTTTACCAGCCACTTATTTATCATTTTGTGTCCACCTAAAGACATGCTGTTGTGTTGCTTTCATGTATTGACAACAATTACAAACATCAACAATAGCTAATAAAAGTCCAAGTCTACTTTTATGGTCCAAAGTACTTCACAACAAAACAAACATAGGCTATATGTAAAGGGTTACAACTTAGGTATGGTAAATGGATCACACCATTATTATCCCCTGTACAGTACACTGAAAGCATCCCACAATGCAATGGAAAAGTACTGAACAACTGATGATCACTAGTGAAGCAAAGTATCCCATAATGCATTGTTTGTTTTAACATTTAAGCTATAGCGTCCGTCTTTATTAGCACTGTCCGTCTGCGTCCGTAAGCCCAAATGACTTTTAAAATTCCAGCTTTTACTCTCTGGGTAACCATAACGATTATAGCAACATTTCAATTTAAATACATCTTTAGATATACTGTAGTTCTTTGTTGTGTTACAGTTATCAGGCTTCACCGACTGGGATTAGCTGCCACAAGAGCAGCTCAGCCTCTGCAAACAGTTTGACTTAACATCTACGGTGTGAATGTTCTCCCAGTGTTTTTGTTGGAGTCTGTGGTAGCATGAACCCGGACTCGCTCCCATGCCACCATGTGAACATGTTCACTGTTCAGTCATGCATGCTCCTCCTCTCCACTGGTTTCATCTTGGATAAACTCTAAAAAGGAGCTACAAGTTAAGTGGAAATCACTTTGGAAAATAATAACCTGTAAAGTATGTCACCCGCAGTGCAGGGAACTCACTTTCATCCGGAAAACGATAAAACAGTATGTGACATATAATCATGATTTATCTTTTTCGTGTATATCCTGATTAATTAAACTATGACTATTTCATTGGTGTAGTAGGGAGCTACACACATTTATAATTAATGAGTATTGTGATATAAATAAATTTAGCTTATTTAATAATAATTTCATGAGCAAAGTCTAAGAAATATATATCCTGCTGCTAGTGCTCAACATTTGCTCCGGCTTCATTATCACGTCCCTGTTGGACAACAAGAGAACGTTATCTTAACCCCCATATACTGTGTCAACACACACACACACACACACACACACACTGACCATTGGCTCCAGCGGACTGGGCTAAACAAACAGAAATGACCTGTACACACATGCACACTGGCCCATATTCCTGGAAGAGAAAGTTCCCTGGGAAAGCACTTACCCTAGGCCTACACACACACACACACACACACCACTACAAACATTGCCCCTGGCACTAATGCTAATATTACTCTCACTACTATGGCAGCTGCTACTAATTGCTCTGTTACCACTTTTGTCAAAGCACAAATACTGAAAGTTTAAAGATATAGTATGTAGGAATTCCCCCCATCTAGCGGTGCGGTTGCATATCGGAACGTATTCTTGATGTTGCATTCACGTGAAATGGGGCAGACGTCAGACAGACAACAGACGCTGCATGTAACAGGATAAACAAGCGTCTATGTAAACAAGTGGTCCGCCACCACGAGGCAAAACAATACAGGTGACAATATGTTGTCATGGTGATGTCGTATTGTTTACCTGACAACACGTTTTACCGTCTTTCTCTCGTGGAGTAAAATGACATCCGGTTGGTTTGCCGACGGCCATCTGCCTGACTGCACCTGAATGCAACACCAGTGCCTCCGTCCTTCCTCACACTACACAGTGGTGACAGTTTTAACAGGCACTACCTGGAAAACTTTCTCCCCGAGCTGACAGCTCCGGTGAGTTTCCGTGGTTACCTACAGTCACGCTGCCACTCAACATAAAAAATGGCGATGCAACATGGCCGCCTCGGTTCGGTGCGTCGCCCACTTATGTATTTGTAACGACTTGTAACAACTCATTCTAAGGTACGAGAAAGCTTTCATTTGTATGCGGGTGTGATTCCACTTCAGTGAAATACGTGTTTATGAAAGCAATATTTGATTTTTGCTAATAAAAAGCCAAATAAGTTACATACTGGGGCTTTAAAACAAAGCAAGTCAATGACATAATCAGTGGATTGCAGGGCTGGTGAGTGAGTGTGAGAGAGTGTATATACTTTTTCTTCTACTTCTCCAGTCCGTTCTTTTTGTATATCAAGGTTAAACATACTTGAAGCGGCATTTCCATCTGTTTTTATCATTTAAGACGATACACATCAGTTAAAAGCCAATTGTGTGTCATCTTTAGTTAGAGTGACGGGCGACAGCAGCGGGAGAGCTATGAAAATATTGACAAGAAACATCCATGACAAATTGCTCAAGTGCCTCGGTTTCTTTTGATCTGGATAGAACAAAGTGGGATGTGACAGTAAATACAGACACATTACCCATCAGCCTTGATGTAAATACTGCATGAAAGCGCCCGAAACGCCGGGCGGCTGTCCAACAACCAGGGTTTGAAACTGGCTGGGAGGGAGAATCACAAGGCCCAGTCAGCTGACGCCTCCTCGGCAGCGTCGACCTGATGGCGGTTTTGGTTTTAATGGGTTGTTTTGTGTCGAGAGACGACGCGCTGTCCTGTAAGATCGAGTCCTTGTTCATGTAAATCAGCCTTTCAAGTGTTTCCTGCCTCCGACAGCTCAAAGCTAGCACGCCTTTCTGAAGTGATAATTAGGCATGGAGTAAATTAGTCTCTCATTACTAGTCAATAAATCAAACTAGGAGCCTCTCCTGTCAATAGCCCGACCCTGAGAGGAATAATGCATGATCAGCAAAGCAAATGAAGAAAGAACAAATCACAGTATTCATTCAGGTTTCTGGACATTGATTCAGATGTTTTTCACTACATTTCCTCCTCTAACCTTTAATAGAGTTGTTTCCCTCTCCCTATATCGACATGTTGACCTGAGCCCGTCGTCTGTCCCTGGTGAAACACATGACTGCCAACTGCTGCCGTTACAAAAATAGTTCATGAGATTTGATGTGGCTTTCCACAGTGGAAAGAAGTGTGCGTTTTGTGCCACTTCAGCAAAAACTGTGTCATGCTGTATGATTTCATTCTCGTTCGGCAAAACTTTCAAGCAGCCGTTAAGGTGGAGAAATGTGAGGTGTGATTAGACGACAGTGCAGCGTGAATGAGGCTGTTTTTTGTGTGTATATTTCTGTGCATTTCAAGCATGAGGACGACATTAATCTTCTGTCTTCTCCACACCAAGTTTTACACCGGCTCACGGTTCCTCACCTGATCACCGGTGACACCTGCTCCCCTATTAAACATCAGTGCAACGTGTGGCTGTAGCCTTTGTCCTTTCTTCTACGTTCTGACAGATGCAGATTTGCAGATTCTGTCACAAACCTGATCTTTTAAGACTCTTATGTGCTCTACTGCCTTATCTTTGTGGACTTTTGTCTGAGCCTGAAACCACAGCGTCTCTCTTGGAAATTTGAATTTAAAATATTTTACTAAAAGTAAAACATTCACAAAAAGTTGAATTTGAAAAAAGGGAATTTGGGGAACAACAGAACTGATGCACAGCATTTCAAGTTACATTCTACCTAATACACCACTGTGTACCTACAAATTGGCATTTCATACGATACACCAGCCTACAAAGTAATCGTCCTTGTGAAAGCATAGAAAATCCACATGACACTGCATGGGTTTTTGAAGTGACCCCACTTCCATCTTGACATTTACCAGCTCTCAGCCCCAGTCCAAGCTAAATTACTTCACCAAAAAAGCCATCACAACACAGAATGTGATGTTCTCTGTTATCCAGGCCATGCACATCCAAAAAGAGCTGAATGAAGGGCAATTTCAAAACCTTTCACATCACTACTGATGGACTGAAGATGGACGGACACCCTCATGTGTCTACACTCTTCTTGAATATGACAACTCTGGGTTCATCAAACCGACCACACCACGCTCGACTCTACAGCACCAGTTTCCTTCCATCCCTCCATACACTGTACCTAAATATAAGCCCATCAGCTGACAGTGAGCGCGACGCCTCACAGAAACAACAGTCATCTTAAGAGAGCAACACAGGGGGCTTTGTCAAAGAAAGGCAGATCATATGACGGCTTTGTCTCTCTTTCCCTCTCTCTCCGTCCATCTTCTATCTCCAGGGAGGGCAGTCATTGGCACACGGGTGTCTCTCTATACACAGAGTTTCTCCTTTACCACAGTGTGTTGTATATGTCAATAAAAAGTTCACGTTTACCCTCTGGATATTCACAACAATCAAGGTAGGAATTGTTGTGTTTCTTTGAGAAACAATACCTGTATCGAAAGAGGAAGTTTATACCAAACAAATGCAGATTTTTTTTTAAAGTTTCAATGACCTGTTTTAACTGAGTATAATAAGCGGCTCCACAGACATAAAGCAAACCCCCCGAGAGCATTACGAAAGCATAAATAACTTCAACCTGGTTGCTACCTGGTGTGGTCCTCCGTCCTCAAGACTGAAACAGTTTCTTCAAGACAGATTGTCAATCACATGCAAAATAAACATGACACAAATACACACAACACAACATTTGTTGCTTGGATTTTTTCAAGGTTTTCCATTGCAATTCTCTTTCCAGGTTTTCCATGACTCCTTCACTACAAAAGCTCAAATATCTTACCAAGAATATTTGTCTTATTTATATATAGTCAAAACAATTCTCATTATACTTAAAATAAGACTCATCATATTAAAAGTAGTTTGAAATAAGTAGAAAAATCTGATAGTGCAACAAGTTTTTCTTCCTTATAACAAGCACAAAAAACTTGCTTTCACTGGCAGATTTTCTACTTATTTCAAGTGAAAATTTGTTTGGAACAAGTGAAAATTATCTAAAAACAAGTTAATTTTTAGGTGATTAGTCTTATTTTAAGTGGAAAGAGATTAGTTTTGACTAGAAATGAGACATTTTGACAAGAAATACAACAAATATTCTTGGAAAGATTTTGAGTTTTTGCAGTGTTGAACCTTGTAATCTGACAGCTTGTCCAAACAAGAAATAATAATTCCCCAGTGCTCTAGATCCCCACACAACAACAAACTTTTCCCCACTTCCTGTCACTTTCCTTCCTGGTAACTGGAGAAATTCACTTTTTGGCAGCATGTTACTTATCATATGAATCCCCATGAAGCCCCATGAATATGTCATATTCATGGGGCTTCATCAGGACAACATTCATTTTGACAGCATCATGGTTATAATACGTAAAATATGACAAAAGCTACACTTTGGAAACAAATTGTTGAGTTAAATTGGATTACTTCATTAGGTTTCCAACCTCATTATACTGAATGAAATGTTTTGTTACATGCATCATGGCTCAAAAAATTTGAATTAGCACCTCACACATTAGTGAGAAATCAATTTCTTTGTTTCCTGACCTCAGGAATCCAAAGCAGTTTGCCAAAGTCCTTTTTGTTTTGTTTTGCTTTGTTTTATAGTTTGATTTTTGCTGGAAAAACAATAAATCAAAGTCGCTGAGAATGAGGACATCATGTTCCCGTTCTGTGTGACAGTCGGTGCAAGATTTTCCGTTGGGGTCATTTTTTTAATCCCTGTAAACTGAATTTGTCTTGGGTTTTAGTCTGTAAATTCAGAAAGAACAAATCATTTGAAAAAGTCATCTTGGCCCTTGGGAAATTATGCTGAAAATTCAAATTGTCATCGCTTTGCCTCTCTGTGGACACTGTAACCAATGATAATTGCAAAAATTAAAATGGTCTCCCACTTTGATTGTATTGTATCACTTTAACTCAAACATTGGCAACTTTTTATTGCACAAAAAAAAGAACAGTGCTCCAATCAGGAGCAGATGATGTCTCTGAAAGCAGAGCGTCACACTCTAAATTGAGGCGTTAATGCTTGGCAATCATCTGCCCCTGGAGGTTTCTCCTATCTGCTCAAACACAGCCTCACAGCTGCCTCTCCGGGCCTTTTCTTTTGGGGTGGGGGAATTCTTTTTTCTGACGGTGCAGATCCTAATGAAGCCCACTAATCTCCATCATACTGTCTGTGAACTCGTAACAGAGCCAACACATTAGACACGCCTCGGTTTCAATCACCGCACCACTGAGACAGACGGCCTCTCAGCACGAGTTTTCTTTAGCCCCGTCAAGAAGCGCCGGCTCACTGTCAATCATCCCACTTTGAATCTTCTTCATGTCACTTTTTCTCCTCTGTTTGGACATCATCGGCCTCCAGACTCAGACAAGCATGCATGCAATTAAACTAATGACCCATAACATTTATGCAGAAGAAGAAAAAACATCCACGCCTCGCGATGCAATGACGACAATAACATGACACCAGCCTTGCCACTGAAACTGCAGCCACAATAACAGCATAACCACCACCGCTGTAATACTAAGTACTTCGGTTAATAGCATCCAGAGTGCAAGTGGCATACACCCCTCAGGTTTAGAAGAGGAAATGACATGTCTGATCAATGGGAAGAAGGTCTTTCACCATGCTGACTCCACGCAATCAAAGGAAGGCACTCATTTTGATAGTGTAGTGGAGACGGGAAGGCTTCCACCAGCCACCGTCAGTCCTAATAGTCTATTCATGTCAAATGATACGACTCTGTGCAATGGTCATGCTTTCTTTTTTACTAATAAAGATTGTAACTACATGAAAGCTAAACTAAGGCTGTCTTAAATCTTTTTTTAAAAAGACATAAGGACATTTTCAACTGATTTTTTACGCTATAATCCTCCAAATTCACACACCAGAAAACTAATTTCACAGTGGAGCCCAGAAACTTGCGTGATCAAATGTGGGGAAAAAACAAATACAGAGCACGATCAGTGTCAGCACCTGGCTGTCCTGCTGTGGGCTTATGCAGCAAAAAATAATTAGAAAAGAAATTTAAATTAAAGAAATTAAAAGAATATGAGGAAATTCAGGCTGAGAAGGTGGTAAAGGTATGACTTACATACTTAACAACGCAAGGTACGCAACATCTGGTTGATGACGCATCCTGATCTACAGTACTCGCTCTCATTGGCCATTGCGAGTATTTCCATCAGAGCCAGCACAGTCTCATAAATATCAAACATTTTCAATATACACAAATGGAGATCGATCAAGTGTGTTATGTCTGTACGATTTGATGCTCTTGAAGGATTACTTTGATGAATAACTGTTGGTGAAGCCTGAATAAGGCCATGTCCCGCCTAATCATTGGCTGGTTGGCCTGCCTAATTGCAATACATTACATCTGTATTCTGCAGCAATTAGATGGCTGTTGGGAGGTTTGGATTTGAGCCTCTCTCTCTGGATCTCTCTATAAAAAAAAGGCCTCAAATAGATGAAGTTGTTTTCTGAATTTGTAGCATGGTTGTGTCGTTGCATATGTTTTCTTAAGTTGCAGTGCATTGAGCTCTTAGGGCCACCGTACCGAAACATCTGGAACAAAATGGGTAGATACTGTATATTAATACTGTAATAATCAGTGGCCTTGTAAACACATATACGGACTTTCTGGTTACGGCAAACCAAATCTGAAATCACGTCAAGCTGTGAAAGAGTCTGAGAAACAACTTCTGAAAAAAGAGAAGAAAAAAAAACTGGGTCTTGTACAGTTTCTGAGAAAATCCATTTATATGTAATGCCTGGCTGTTCGCTGAAAATAGGCAACCCATTTAGTAGGCACTTTCCAGTGTGAATGGGTCAATTGTAATGCATATTAGCATGTGTCAATGGAGGGGGCTGTATTCCATAGTTGCAGTTTCTTTCATACATAGGCTGAAAACAAAGACACGGCACAAAGGAGTCTGCCCTCATGAACAGGATGTTGTCTGCAGCTCCATATCTCTCTGCAAGGACACATGGGAGAAAAATGCACACATGACTTCTCCATGTGCCTGGCTGTACCGGCGGCTCATGCATTTTTCTGCAAGCCACTCAATATTAGAGATTGACAGATGACTGCGAGGCCAACAGTGATCATCCATCCAAACGGGCTGTCTAGGCCTTGTTAGTATAGTGACACCGACCACACCAAGCTGAAAAATAAGGACTGTAAACTGTGATCTGAATTCCATGAGCTACTCAATTGATGTTATGATTGATGCCTAAAATATCATCATATCTGGAGATCTTAAACATCACTTGACATCCTCTACCACACTATGTCTGCACTGTTTTCTTTGAGAAGTCAATAAGTGTTTTGTTGGATCTGCAATTGTGAAAAAAAAAGCCTGTAAAAAAAATCCAACCCATCTAAAGAAAAATCAATCCCAGCATCATCTATATAACTTTATCTCTGGATTTGCTCCGTCATCATCCTCAAACTTCATAGCAGCTTAAAAAATGCTGATCTTATTTTATTTATTGACTTATTATATTTTACCGTCGACGTTCTCCCTGTCGCTGATGTGCTGGAGGTTGCATCCCGTCTCCTCCCTGCTCAGCTCCGACTCCTGGTGGTACGACTCCAGCCTGGAGTGGGCATTTCTGCGGAGCTTGGGGCTGGCAGACACGCAGCAAGAGGTCGTGCTCCCCATCTCACCCCCTTCGACGACCCCCGCAGCAGGAAGGCTGGAGCGCTATCAACCCCCTTAATTTCCGCTGAAAACAGGAGGACGGGAGCGCGATACGAAGCTAGGGTCACCACAGATCAGCGCCACCAGAGCGCGTAGGATGCGTCCGTGCAGCGGCGGCGGCGCCCATGGATCCTCCTGTCAGAGGAGGGAAGCTGTCACACGGGATGGAAAATGTCACTTCCACCGGCAGCAGCAGCAGCAGCTCATGTGTATAGTAACGGAGCGTCCTGTCGCGAACATCATCACCAAACAGGACGCATCGTGCTCCGGCGGGCGTACAGCGATGAGTGGGGTCGGTGTTGTGGCTGGCTGTCAGGGAGATAGACCAGACCCGGCAGGGAGGGAGGGCTGCCAGTCCCGAGAAAAGGTTCCGGTTCAAGTGGGTGGGAACAAATGAGAGAGCAGAAGACGGAGGGGCGGTACAGCTGATTCACTGATTTATTGCCAGTGGATAGCCTACAGATTGTTTTTCTTTAATAGCCGTTTATTTCTACACCTCCCTCGACCATATGAGGAGGGAATAATTATTTCAAAATGATTACTCTTTATTTTCCATGTCAATTTAATTAATAAATAATCTATAGCCTACTTACTCAATCATTGCAATTCAAAAGGATGACATTTTAATCTGTATTTGTGTTTAATTTTGGAATCAAACAGATAAAGAGATACATATTTCAGCATGAGATTATGAAAGGATGCTAGATCACGTGACTTCTATATCAAGCAAGCCCAGAGGATAGTAAATGACCCCTCTCACATCCTTCACTCAGAGTTTGACCTCCTACCCTCGGGCAGACGATACAGAGTCCCTCACTGTAAACTCAACCGTTTTAAGAATTCTTTTGTTCCAACTTCCATCAAATTTCTTAGTGCTCTTACTATGGTGAATTTATGAGGTGTATGTGCTATGTTATTGGATATGTACAACATGTGTTATGTCATGGGATATGTGCAATATGTGTTGTGTCATGGTATATGTGCAATATGTGTTATGTTATAGGATATGTGCAATATGTGTTACGTTATAGGATATGTGCAATATATGTTATGTCATGGGATATGTGCAATATGTGTTATGTTATGGGATATGTGCAATATGTGTTATGTCATGGGATATGTGCAATGCTGTTATGTTTTGTATCTGCTGGGTTGGTATGGCTGAGGTTGTATGGTTTTGTTGTCATTGTGGCCATCAAGGCATTTATGGTGCAGCTACAGAGTCCAAGAGAAATTTATTAAATTTATTATTAAAAATGTATTATCAGACTCAGCACATGATTTAAAGTAATCAGTTTATTCATCTTTTTTTCTATTATGAACTAGCAAAAGATATGAGAGCAGTTTCATGGCTTCTCTTTAATGTGGAAATTGGATGGATGTCAGGGGTTAAATATCATTTGGTGGGGTCGAAGAAAAGCAAATCTCAAATCTGGTTACCTTCATGGACAAAAGTTATAGGAGAAAACAAAAACATGGGGGTGAAGAAGTGTTTCAGATGAGAGGGGAAACACCTTCAAGAGCCAAAGGAAGTCCAGTTGCCTTCGATTTTAGCACCTGACGAACATGGTTCAAACATATTGGATAAGATGGAAAAAAGGCCCAGACACAAGACAAGACGAAGAAGAGAAGTCACCCTGCAGCTGGTTTGTTATGTTTCCTAATGTTGCCTACTATGAGCCTCCATTATGGAGACTCATGAGGCCCTGGACCATCCTCAACCAGCTCAGAGAAAATTGATTTACTTTCAATGTTGCCACCTGCTGGTCAACACATGGTAATGCACTATTATCAAGTGCAAAATGAAATGTGTGAAACAGAATAACTAAACATTTACCCATGAAAAAAAACTCTGCTGTCATCCTTCATGTTTTATTATACTTATACTATAAACACTGACCACTTTCAAATTGTTTAAATTGTGGATCAGCGTTTAAATATCCTGGCAGATTGAGATTTATTTATTTTTAAACATCTCTAAGTAGACATGTATCACTGTTTGTGCGAACACTGTCATGATCTACGTGTCAACGTGTGATCACAAACTGTAAAAATGATACAGCATTCGGTTTATGTGAGAAAGATGGAAAACAAGGAAGTGTTTGTTTTATTCATTCAGTTTTATTGATGACGTGAAGCATCGGTTTGTTCACACATTGCTCTTGTTCTGTGATTTCATGAACAGATTCACTTCATCCACCCAATCACTTTGTTTCACCTGAATCTCAGAAAATCATCAATCACCCCCTCATTGATTATTATCATCAAAGTTCAAAGTTCAAAGTTATCTTTATTGTCCCAGTTGGGAAATTGATTTGCAGCGGGATGTCCAAAATACATAAAAACATACAATACCAATAAATACACATGACATTTACAGTTCGATAAAACCCTTAAAGACCTTGTGTGAACAACACCATTTGATCGGATAAACATCAATGTAAATGTGATTCTAGATTTCTTTCTTCACACAATGAGAACAAGAAAATAACCCATAGCCCATGATGCAATGGAAGACACAACACAACAAGAAATGACAAGAGGTAAAAGTCCCGCCCACAATGTTTGATTGACAGGTGATCTCTGTGCAGTGCAGAGACACAACAGCAATGAGCTTTTAGCAACAAACATGGAGACTAAAGAAAGTGAAGAACTAAAATACAGATTTTAACCAACTGCTCCTTCAATGATCTTTGTCAATTTGAGTTTACACAACTCTGCTGTGACTCCAAAGTCCCAATAAAGCCCAATTCCAGCATGTAGAGGCTGAGTGAATGTGGTCTGGACTCTGTGGAGGAGAGTCATGGTTTCAGAGACGCTGTAGAAGGACAGAATACCTGCACTGTGATCCAGGTACACTCCTACTCTGGAGGACTGAAGACTTGAGACTGGAGTGTCGAAGTTGTTGTGCAAAAACGCATAACTATTGTGGTCGCAACGTAATGCCCAAGATTTCTCATTGTGTCCAAATCTTCGTTCCTTTGGATCCCCTGCTCTGCTGCTATTCTTGTATGCAACTGCTACAAAAACCCCACCTCCTTTCCACTCCACCTCCCAGTAACAACGTCCAGTCAGACTCTCTCTACTCAGAACTTCATAATATTTAAATCTGTCTGGGTGATCAGAATGAGACCGTGCTTGACTCGTTCCTGTTACTTTTCTGTTTCCCTCAGATAATAACACACCTATGTCTGCTGTATTTGGATCCAGTGTGATTTCCTGTGAATATGTTAAGAAGTCAGCTCTGGTCCTGGGCTCTGGTGGTGACAGTGAAACATCCACTTGAGTCTTTGTCAGTGAGATGTTTGTCCATGTGTCTCCCAGAAGGTCCTGTAGTTTATCTCTGAGCTCTGACACAGCTGCTGTCACATCCTCAAAGTGTCTGAGAGGACGGATATTGAAGCTGGATGAGTGTGTAGATGGACTGAGTGCTGACAGTGAGGGGTAGTTGTGTAGAAACTGGGTGTGATCCTCTGTGTGTGACAGCAGCTTCAGCTCAGCGTCTTTCCTCTTCAGCTCAGTGATCTCCTGCTCCAGCTTCTTCTGAAGCTCTTTGACTCCACTCACTTGAGTTTCCTGCTGGGATCTGATCTGCTGCTTCAGCTCAGAGCTTCTTTTCTCCATGAGACGGATCAGCTGAGTGAAGATCTTCTCACTGTCCTCCACTGCTTTATCAGCAGAGCCATTGATGGCCTCCACCTCCTGTTGAAGCACCTTCACATCTTTCTCTGTGTCCTGGATTCTCTGCTGGATTTTCTGTCGACTCAGCTCCAGCTCTCTCTGCCTCTCAGTCCTTTCTGCTGCAGCTGAGACTGTGTCGTGGCCTTTATGTTCATCCATGGAGCAGAGATAACAGATACACTTCTGATCAGTGCGGCAGAAAATCTTCATCACCTCATCATGACGAGAGCAGATGTTCTCCTGGAGCTTCTTGGTTGGCTCCACCAGCTTGTGTTTCTTGAACTGAGCTACATCATAGTGAGGCTGTAGGTGATTCTCACAATAAGAGACCAGACAAACAAGACAGGACTTGACAGCTTTGAGTTTTTTTCCAGTGCAGACATCACAGGCCACATCTTCAAGTCCTGAATAGCAGTGATCAACAGGAGCATCTTGGATTCCAGTCTTTTTCAGCTTCTCCACTAAAGCTGCTAACATGGTGTTTTTCATCAGGACAGGTCTTTGTAAGAAGTTCTTCATACACTTGGGACAGGTGTAGATTTTCTTCCCATCCTCTCCATCCCAGTGGGTTTTAATACAGTTGAAGCAGTAGCTGTGTCCACAGGGAATAATCACCGGATCCTTTAGTAAATTCACACAGATGGAACAAGAGAGTTTCTCTCGCTCCAGCTGATTTCCTCGCTGCGCCATTTCACCTCCTGCAAGTCTCTGGACAGAAACAGCCTCTGTGCTCTAAAGGAAAACAAATTGCTGCTTTTGCTCTTGTTCATCTGTTGCAGTGAGTGAGAGGCATCATCTCCTGCAGTCAAGCCACCTTGTCTCCATCTGCCCTCATATTTACGGACCTGTGAAGGGGAGGGGACAAAGAAATATTGTGATGGGGTGGAGTTTATTGAGTGTTGAAGCTGAAAAAGAGGGGGGGGGGGGTTCAGGTTATACTGCATTAAACAAGTAGGAGTGGTTCATGGGAGCATTATTTATAACTCAACTAACAATACTTTCACTTTCTTCAGCTCACAACAGCTGGGAAGGTTACATTATCCATTATTTATTAAGTACAGATGAATAAAAAAAACCTTCTCATTCTGAAGTTTTGTAATATTTGGTCTGGCACCTGACTCCTAACAAGAAGGATCAAAATTTGTCTTGATATTTTTTTTTTTTGGAGAGAGGACACTTTGTTTGGCATAAAGTGTAAATAGGCTATTCATTCTATCTTAAACTGAACAGCAGACTAAGAGCCACAAGGAGCTTTTTCTCTCCATGAACAAAAAAAGAATCTCCCAACTGCCAAGAAATATTAAGCAGCCCAAGTAATTGTGAGCCCATTAGTTTCCAGCCCTACTTCAAGTGTCAGAGTTTAAAGTGCTTGTGATAACTTACAGTAGTAACATGTCTTTTAAGTGACAGTGATTGACCTATAATGTGCTGCAGTCAGTATAGTGTTTTATCTCACTGTCTGAACGCTAATAATGGTGCTGATTTCCACATCAGTGTCTCACTGCCAGCGTTTTTCTAACATAGCATAAGAAAACATTAGCATAACAACCATTTCCATAACAAAAATACAGCCTTAAAGTACAACTATTCTGCTGTCATTCAAATAATAACTAAAACGAATAACTCAAACTACATTATGATTTACCTTTGCTCTCCTGTTGGATGCCGTTGTCCTGTCTGCTACAGACACATACAGTAGCCTATCCCCAAAGCAGAGTCAACTCCCTGCCCCACTATTATGCCTTTAACCTTTTCACATGGCCCATCTACCCCCTGTTCTAGGATTTCTCCTTCCTATTTGTATTTTCTACCATATTTTATATCTCTTTGTAACCAGCTTTTATGCTCAATGGGATTAACGCTGTTTCTACTGTTGCAGCAAGTTTTGTCCAAATCAGATTCTTGTAGGCCTAATTGTTCAATATTTTCAGTACATTGACATTTTCGACTGAGGGTAAAGGGAGATTGAAGGGGGTTGAATGCAGAGCCCTTGAATAAAGACTTATTTCAGCCAGACTCCAAAAGGCTTGATGATTAGGCTATATGGTTCATGTGGATCTCAGGTAGTTGAACTAAATGACACACCCAGGTTAGTGAAGAAAAATGAACAAGGGACAGTTTCATGATCTGTGAAAGATAGAATTATGTTTACAGGGTGGATGTTTATGAATGTTGAAGAGGGAAACAAAGAAGGCTTTCAGGTTTTACCGCATTACACAATGAGGAACAGTTTGTGATAGTAGGGTGTGTTTGATAACATGCCATATTCATGACTTGGCTAGTAGACTACTTTTACTTTGAGCAACTTTCAACAGCTGGGATAATAGTTTGTGTAGCCTAGGCCTACTTGGCTACTTTTATTCATAGCCAGTCCTTTCGCTATTGACTTGAACTCTCTAAAGACTTGTCACTGAAATAGGCTCAACTACTTCTAAACTTCATACTGAATGTGTAATGTGTGTGTACAGTAGCTACTTCAGGACATAGTTGGATTTCATAAACTAATGTGTGCTTACAGTTTTTCTCTATTGGTTTGGCTCAATTCTTGAAACAGAAATTACATTCTCAAAATAACATGGACAAATCTCCAAACCACCTTGCAAATGTTCACAACAGAATGGCATTTCTCATTGATTTCATCAAATTGCAAATGTCTTAGTACATGTCTCAAGTGTCTTAGTGCATCTTTGCAAATGGTTATGTACAAGTACCCTAGAGTTAGCACAATGAGCATACATTTAGCACATTTTCCAAATGAATAGATCTTGCTGATCTAAGCTGATTAGTTGATTCTCAGTCTAATGGTTGCTCTCTCCAAAACATGTCAGCATGATTTCACTGTGTAAATCATCATATGCACAATAGTCTGTTCAACTGTCAAAATTAGTCAACATACTGTAGGCTAATACCATGAAAACCATATGAATTTCTTGCAGCATTTCATAAATTCATGACAGTAATCGACAGTCAGGTGAAATTAGAACTTGACTAACGAAGGAGGAGTTCCTACATCTCAGATGACCAATCAATCAGCTGTTTAGCTACCTGACTGGTGCTGTCTATGATTGTGAATGCTGCCAAACGCGTATATATAGAGCTTGGCTAGGGCCTGCATCGCGAGGGAAAATATCCGCTGTGATGTTGATGAAAATATGTGGCCAATCAGAGCGCAGCGTATGGATGGTCAGGAGGATGAAGATGGTGGCCAGGAGACAGAGGGTGATGACCAGTGAAAATGTCTCTACTCGTGAAACTTTGTTTACTGCACTATAGGCTTGGTATATTTTTTCTGTTTTTTTTTGTGTTCATTCATACATGTACAGAGAACTGTAGGCCTATACATTTTGTTTTTACAGTACATAATCTTGAGTTACTTTATGTAGGCTATATGTGAATAAAAATGGTTACAATTTCCTTGGCAATATGAGTGCAGTGTGTGTGATGTCAAACTTTGGAGGCTGCTCTTACTGTAAAGTCCTTTTCTTAGGTTTTATACATCTCTGCCATAGTGACAAAACATCTAAGCATTTTGACTTGCAGTGCTCACAGAATGCCACAGGGATGATGCATTTTGGGGGCACTGACTACTTACATGAGAAAGAAGTTTGGTTTTGACACATAAGTTAACTGTTTTGGGAGAGATATGAGGTTCTGCAGCTCATCCATGGTGTTATGCTGAACCATCCAGTTTATTTTTGGTAAAAGCACTAAGTGAATGCAAATGAGCCAAAAGCAATTGAGAAAGATCTTTGCCATTTTGATGGTACTGACACTTTACATGGTAAAAGAATCTAGTTTTGAAGCATGTGTGAACAGTTTTGGGAGAGATATGCGCTTTTGCTAGTGAGCTGTAATGTTGTGCAGAACTGTAAGACTGTTTGGCCAAATGGTCTTATAGTTTTAAGAATGTAATTTCTGTTTCAAGAATTGAGCCAAACCAACAGAGAAAAACTGTAATATCAATTAGTTTTAGTTCATTCTTAATTTGGCTCATCATAGATCAGTCCAATGCAAGACAGAGCGTTACAGAAAAACAAAGATTGGAACATTTCAAGTTGAATAAAAAAAAAAAAAACACAAAAAAACCCCACCGACGCCAGGGACACATCGGCCAATTTTCAAAGTAAAACCCCGCAAATGACAAATAGGTAGGCTGCTAAGGTATGTGTGTGCATTTACAGAGGCCCATTTGCCAATCTATCGGAGAAATGCGCGGCGCTTTGCAGCGCTTCCGCGGCCGGTTTGTCCCCGGCGTAACTGTAGGCTAACGTTAGTTCCGGTCAGACAACTGTTTTAATCACCGGGCTTCTTTCGGAGCTGCTCCCTAATTTGCTGTTGGTCTCAATTCAGACCGTCCACAGACACTGACTCCACACACCGTAGGTAGTTGTTGTGTTTCTTGTTATACTACGTTGTCTGTAACTACGGTGTAGCAACAACCTACGGGCTTAACGTTAATCGTTAGCAGCTTTTACCCGTCTCGACCGTTAGCTAGTAAGCGGCTTACTGTAACCCGTTGGCATGGGTACAGTCAATGGTACCGAACCGTTAGCAGCCAGCTAGACTTGACTGTTCGCAGCTAGCAACCGACTCGACCGTTACAGTAACATACACACAAAGATAATCGTTTTCCTTTTCTTTTGACTGCCGTCATTCAAAAAAATTAACATTGACATTATTAGTCCCCTGTTCTTCTCTTGGCTGTCATTAGCTTCAGTCAGGTGATCCCACATAGTTTCTTGTCCTAAAATGATCCCAAACCTTTGTTTGAATAGGCTAGCTTTTTTGAATGTCACAGCTAAATTTCCCAAATTGAATGTCTTTGTAATTATAACTGTTGAATATTTTCTGTAGACAAACATTTTCTGCTAAGGGTATAGATAAACAGACAGACAGACAGACAGACAGACAGACAGACAGACAGACAGACAGACAGACAGATAGATAGATAGATAGATAGATAGATAGATAGATAGATAGATAGATAGATAGATAGATAGATAGATAGATAGATAGCTTTATTGTCTGTCACGAGTGACAGAAATTCATCTTTGACAGGCTCGTATAAAAACACTTGAAAACAAACATTAAAAACAAAAACCTTGTGCAATCATGCTAAAAAGGAGGAGGGGGACTGTTAAAAGCAGCAAAGTGTTCATTTTTGATTGTTCTGGGTGGTCATTGCAGAGGGGATGAAGGAGTTTTTTGTTGATGTTTTTCCTGGCCAGTGGACCCTTATATCAAACGCTGCATTTGCATTTTTTCACAAACAAGGAAGCATATTATTAGTAACTTTTTATTAAAAGATAGGCACGAGGAACATGGCTTTATGATCTGTGAAAGGAGGGGACAAAGAATTATGTTTACAGGGTGGAGGTGGATATGGTATGAGGAGGGAAACAGGAGAGTTTTCAGGTTTTACCGCATTACACAAAGAGGAATGGTTTGTGATTGACAGGAGTTATTTTCAAGATGCGATATCTTCAACTTGGCAAGAAGACAACTTTCACTTTGAGCAGCTTACAACCGCTGGACAGGTAATCACTTAAAGCACCTTTGTATCTCCCACTGATGTGAAATGTCTCAAATTTAGGCTGGGGGACTTAAATACACTTCCCACTACTTTCTTTAAAGTTCATATTGAATGTGTCACATACCTCAGGTTGTGATCAGATTTGTCAAACAAATGTGTGTCATGTATCATGATCATAACAGTTGATTAAAAGTTAGTTTAAGCAGTGTTTCAGGTGGAAAATCAGTTAATGTCTGGATCTTCAACAGAACCAGTGATGATGATGGAGGGACCGGGCTGTCCAGGTGAACATGATGAGTCCATGAGAAGCAGGTGAGCACGGTAAGTGGAAGGAGGAAGTGAAACACCACACAGGCAGAACAAAAACACACAGGCAGAGAGACCAAGGGCCTGTCCCAGTACTCCACACTTGGCTGAGTGCGCTTGGTTACGCACACACTTGTGCTTGATGTTTTGCTGGTGGAACATATTTGCATATAGTGTGCAAGCATTGATAAGTGGCCAATCGCGCAGCGTTTAAAAGCAATCTGGACATACTTGTCAAGTGCAGCCTGTTATCTTAGCGCCATTGTGCACACTAGCACAACTCCAACACACACAGCAACAGTTTTAATAAACAGTGCTGCTGGATCACAGTCTCATCTACTCCAAAAGTGTCTCTATGTTCAAGATTCAAATCATAATGTAAGCCCAACTGTGTTAAGGCCAACTTAACACAGGATTAAACAGAGCGTGATGAAAAATATTCACATAAGTTATAATCAATAGAGAAAATTCATAATTACATGATAACAGGTCAAAATTGATCAGATGTAAAAGTAAACGAAGCCTAAAGACAACAAAACTGGAAAAGTATGAGATAAAAGTATATAAAATATATGAGATGAAAAGGTCATAATTATGAGATAGAAAGTCAAATTAATGTTATCGAAATTTATTCAATGGCATTTCCCAAACGTGGCTTGTGGCTTCCAGTGACAGCAGACTTCACCAGCTGGTGCATTGTGGGATTTATACTTGGCCAAATACCAAAGGGTGGGTAAAGTGCAAATCAAGCATGGTGCACTTTTGGTCGTTGGAGAAATGGGCCACACTTGCACACTTACACTAAGCCCATGAACGCGCACGCCAAGTGCCCAAGTGTGTAAGTGTGATCGAGTGTGCATATTGGGCCTGCCCCAACAGGGGAAAAAACAGATATTCAAGGGAGAACAACAGATTTTCTTTCCTTCCTGGTCAGCAGGAGGATGGCACCCTCTTGTGTTCTGCATCAGATTTTAAATCTTCACTCTGAAATCTGGAATGATGTGCAGGAAGATGAGACTGAACTGTATAAGACAACTGTATTTTCTCCTTTCTCCTCTTGTTGTTATTCCAGGTTCTACCATCTCAGAGCCATTGAGTTGGGATCTGCAATAGTAACCCACCTTCTGCTGCGTGATCCAATCTACCGCCTTCTGCAAAGTTCTACTATAATACTTTTGAGGTATTACATTTCATCAATAGGTAAAGTACCTCCCTTTCTCTTTATCTCTTTCTCTCCAAACCAACTAGTGGAGGCAGATGGCTGCTCAGCCTGAGTCTGCTCAGTTTTGTGCCTCTTAAACGTTTTTTTTTTCTCACCACTGTCAAGTGGGCTTCTTCTTGGTGGAAACTGTTGGGTAAATACTGTTATGAAGAGAAGGTCTAGACCTGCTCTGTGTGTAAAGTGCCTGAAGGGATGATTTCTGAGGGGAATCGTCGCTAAGTGTAATTAATGTTTTTGACCTGACTGTGGAGATGAACTAGCTGTTCAGGCCTAATGAAGATCACTGCAAACTGATTGAAGGCCACACGTAGAAAATACCAGTTATGCTAGAAATGGCAAATATACTGTTCACAAGAGCCTGCTGTCATTCACTGGGGCCACTAGATGGCGATGTTACCCTTGTCCGAGGAGCAGAGCTGCTGGAGCACAGTTACCGGAACTGAATCAACACACTGGTTCTGCAATGCATTCTAGTTTATTGATTTCATGCATGAAAAAAAATTACACAAATATGAATCATTACTTGAATGACATTTGTTAAGTGACTCATGAATAGATTCAGTTCATCCACACAATCACATTGTTTCACCTGAATAGCAGAAAATTGTGAATCATTTCCTTATTTATTATTATCATGATATTTACACTTTGATTAAACCTCATATCCCCTTAACAACAAATCAATGTAAATCTAACTCTAAATTTCTTTCTTTCCACAGTGAGAACAAACCTCAGTGATAAAGTAAGGTCTGGTGATTTCTCTGTTAAGGCCCAAACAACAACACAAACATATCAACCCAAATATCCAACAAATATTTAGAGCTCAGAGAAGTTTCTATTTTCATTTATTATTATCATGATATTTACACTTTGATTAAACCTCATATCCCCCTAACAACACATCAATGTAAATGTAACTCTAAATTTCTTTGTTTCCACAGTGAGAACAAACCTCAGTGATGAAGGAAGGTCTGGTGATTTCTCTGTTAAAGCCCAAACAACGACACACAAACACATCAACACAAATATCCAACAAACTTTTAGAGTTCAGAGAAGTTCCTATTTTCATGTGGAGAAATGTGAGTTTAGGTAAAGAAACATCATCATGAGCAGTGATCTCCTCCACGGCTCCAGCTCCACCTCAACAAACTCAAACATCAACACCTGCCCACAATGTCCTGCCCACAATGTTTGATTGACAGGTGATCTCTGTGCAGTGCAGAGACACAACAGCAATGAACTTTTAGCAACAAATATGGAGACTAAAGAAGGTGATAAACTAAAATAGAGGTTTAAACCAACTGCACCTTCAATGATCTTTGTCTATTTGAGTTTACACAACTCTGCTGCGACTCCATCACTAACCCAAACTCCAGCATGTAGAGGCTGAGTGAATGTGGTCTGGACTCTGTGGAGGAGAGTCATGGTTTCAGAGACGCTGTAGAAGGACAGAATACCTGCTCTGTGATCCAGGTACACTCCTACTCTGGAGGTCTCAGGACCTGAGACTGGAGTCTGGTTGTTGTTGAACCTAAATTCACAACAGTTTTTGATACAACGTAACGCCCAAGATTTGTCATTGTTTCCAAATCCACTTTCACTCGACCACCCTGCTCTGCTGATATTCTTGTATGCGACTGCTACACGAACTCCTCTTCCTCTCCACTCCACCTCCCAGTAACAACGTCCAGTCAGACTCTCTCTACTCAGGACCTGCTCATATGTGGTGAATCTGTCTGGGTGACTAGAATAAGACTGAGCTTGACCTCGTGTTACTTTTCTGCCTTCCTCAGATAATAACAGACGTGTGTTTGCTGTGTTGGGATCCAGTGTGATTTCCTGTGAATATCTTAAGAAGTCAGCTCTGGTCCTGGGCTCTGGTGGTGACAGTGAAACATCCACTTGAGTCTCTGTCAGTGAGACGTTTGTCCATGTGTCTCTCAGAAGGTCCTGTAGTTTGTCTCTGAGCTCTGACACAGATGCTGTCACATCCTCAAAGTGTCTGAGAGGACGGATATTGATGCTGGATGAGTGTGTAGATGGACTGAGTGCTGACAGTGAGGGGTAGTTGTGTAGAAACTGGGTGTGATCCTCTGTGTGTGACAGCAGCTTCAGCTCAGCGTCTTTCCTCTTCAGCTCGGTGATCTCCTGCTCCAGCTTCTTCTGAAGCTCTTTGACTCCACTCACTTGAGTTTCCTGCTGGGATCTGATCTGCTGCTTCAGCTCAGAGCTTCTTTTCTCCATGAGACGGATCAGCTGAGTGAAGATCTTCTCACTGTCCTCCACTGCTTTATCAGCAGAGCCATTGATGGCCTCCACCTCCTGTTGAAGCACCTTCACATCTTTCTCTGTGTCCTGGATTCTCTGCTGGATTTGTTGTCGACTCAGCTCCAGCTCTCTCTGCCTCTCAGTCCTTTCTGCTGCAGCTGAGACTGTGTCGTGGCCTTCATGTTCATCCAGGCAGAGGTGACAGATACACTGCTGATCAGTGCGGCAGAAAATCTTCATCACCTCATCATGACGAGAGCAGATGTTCTCCTGGAGCTTCTTGGAGGGCTCCACCAGCTTGTGTTTCTTGAATTGAGTTACATCATAGTGAGGCTGTAGGTGATTCTCACAATAAGAGACCAGACAAACAAGACAGGACTTGACAGCTTTGCGGTTTTTTCCAGTGCAGACATCACAAGCCACATCTTCAAGTCCTGAAAAGCAGTGATCAACAGGAGCATCTTGGATTCCAGTCTTTTTCAGCTTCTCCACTAGACCTGCTAACATGGTGTTTTTCATCAGGACAGGTCTTTGTAAGAAGTTCTTCATACACTTGGGACAGGTGTAGATTTTCTTCCCATCCTCTCCATCCCAGTGGGTTTTAATACAGTTGATGCAGTAGCTGTGTCCACAGGGAATAATCACCGGATCCTTTAGTAAATTCACACAGATGGAACAAGAGAGTTTCTCTCGCTCCAGCTGATTTCCTCGCTGCGCCATTTCACCTCCTGCAAGTCTCTGGACAGAAACAGCCTCTGTGCTCTAAAGGAAAACAAATTGCTGCTTTTGCTCTTGTTCATCTGTTGCAGTGAGTGAGAGGCATCATCTCCTGCAGTCAAGCCACCTTGTCTCCATCTGCCCTCATATTTACAGACCTGTGAAGGGGAGGGGACAAAGAAATATTGTGATGGGGTGGAGTTTATTGAGTGTTGAAGCTGAAAAAGAGGGGGGGGGGGGGGTCAGGTTATACTGCATTAAACAAGTAGGAGTGGTTCATGGGAGCATTATTTATAACTCAACTAACAATACTTTCACTTTCTTCAGCTCACAACAGCTGGGAAGGTTACATTATCCATTATTTTTTAAGTACAGATGAATAAAAAAACCTTCTCATTCTGAAGTTGTGTAATATTTGGTCTGGCACCTGACTCCTAACAAGAAGGATCAACATTTGTCTTGATTTTTTTCTTTTTGAGAGAGAGGACACTGTTTGGCATAAAGTGTAAATAGGCTATTCATTCTATCTTAAACTGAACAGCAGACTAACAGCCACAAGGAGCTTTCTCTCTCCATGAACAAAAAAAGAATCTCCCAACTGCCAAGAAATATTAAGCAGCCCAAGTAATTGTGAGCCCATTAGTTTCCAGCCCTACTTCAAGTGTCAGAGTTTAAAGTGCTTGTGATAACTTACAGTAGTAACATGTCTTTTAAGTGACAGTGATTGACCTATAATGTGCTGCAGTCAGTATAGTGTTTTATCTCACTGTCTGAACGCTAATAATGGTGCTGATTTCCACATCAGTGTCTAACTGCCAGTGTTTTTCTAACATAGCATAAGAAAACATTAGCATAACAACCATTTCCATAACAAAAATACAGCCTTAAAGTACAACTATTCTGCTGTCATTCAAATAATAACTAAAACTAATAACTCAAACTACATTATTATTTACCTTTGCTCTCCTGTTGGATGCCGTTGTCCTGTCTGCTGTAGACTCCACATACAGTAGCCTATCCCCAAAGCAGAGTCAACTCCCTGCCCCACTATTATGCCTTTAACCTTTTCACATGGCCCATCTACCCCCTGTTCTAGGATTTCTCCTTCCTATTTGTATTTTCTACCATATTTTATATCTCTTTGTAACCAGCTTTTATGCTCAATAGGATTAACGCTGTTTCTACTGTTGCAGCAAGTTTTGTCCAAATCAGATTCTTGTAGGCCTAATTGTTCAATATTTTCAGTACATTGACATTTTTGACTGAGGGTAAAGGGAGATTGAAGGGGGTTGAATGCAGAGCCCTTGAATAAAGACTTATTTCAGCCAGAGTCCAAAAGGCTTGATGATTAGGCTACATGGTTCATGTGGATCTCAGGTAGTTGAACTAAATGGCACACCCAGGTTAGTGAAAAAAAATGAACAAGGGACATAGTTTCATGATCTGTGAAAGATAGAATTATGTTTACAGGGTGGATGTTTATGAATGTTGAAGAGGGAAACAAAGAAGGCTTTCAGGTTTTACCGCATTACACAATGAGGAACAGTTTGTGATAGTAGGGTGTGTTTGATAACATGCCATATTCATGACTTGGCTAGTAGACTACTTTTACTTTGAGCAACTTTCAACAGCTGGGATAATAGTTTGTGTAGCCTACTTGGCTACTTTTATTCATAGCCAGTCCTTTCGCTATTGACTTGAACTCTCTAAAGACTTGTCACTGAAATAGGCTCAACTACTTCTAAACTTCATACTGAATGTGTAATGTGTGTGTACAGTAGCTACTTCAGGACATGGTTGGATTTCATAAACTAATGTGTGCTTAATATCAATTAGTTTTAGTTCATTCTTAATTTGGCTCATCATAGATCAGTCCAATGCAAGACAGAGAGTTACAGAAAAACAAAGATTGGAACATTTCAAGTTGAATAAAAAAATAAAACACAAAAAAACCCACCGACGCCAGGGACACATCGGCCAATTTTCAAAGTAAAACCCCGCGAATGACAAATAGGTAGGCTGCTAAGGTATGTGTGTGCGTTTACAGAGGCCCATTTGCCAATCTATCGGAGAAATGCGCGGCGCTTTGCAGCGCTTCCGCGGCCGGTTTGTCCCCGGCGTAACTGTAGGCTAACGTTGGTTCCGGTCAGACAACTGTTTCAATCACCGGGCTTCTTTCGGAGCTGCTCCCTAATTTGCTGTTGGTCTCAATTCAGACCGTCCACAGACACTGACTCCACACACCGTAGGTAGTTGTTGTGTTTCTTGTTATACTACGTTGTCTGTACCTACGGTGTAGCAACAACCTACGATTTAATGTTAATCGTTAGCAGCTTTTAACCGTCTCGACCGTTAGCTAGTAAGCGGCTTAACCCGTTGGCATGGGTACAGTCAATGGTACCGAACGGTTAGCAGCCAGCTAGACTTGACTGTTCGCAGCTAGCAACCGACTCGACCGTTACGTAACATACACGCAAAGATAATCTTTTTTCTTTTCTTTTGACTGCCGTCATTCAAAAAAATTAACATTGACATTATTAGTCCACTGTTCTTCTCTTGGCTGTCATTAGCTTCAGTCTGTCCCTCTGTCAGTGCTCCTTTCATTGTCAGTGCCAGTGCAGGTGATCCCAAACCTTTGTTTGAATAGGCTAGCTTTTTTGAATGTCACAGCTAAATTTCCCAAATTGAATGTCTTTGTAATTATAACTGTTGAATATTTTCTGTAGACAACCATTTTCTGCTAAGGGTATAGATAAACAGACAGACAGACAGACAGACAGATAGATAGATAGATGATAGATAGATAGATAGATAGATAGCTTTATTGTCTGTCACGAGTGACAGAAATTCATCTTTGACAGGCTCGTATAAAAACACTTGAAAACAAACATTAAAAACAAAAACCTTGTGCAATCATGCTAAAAAGGAGGAGGGGGACTGTTAAAAGCAGCAAAGTGTTCATTTTTGATTGTTCTGGGTGGTCATTGCAGAGGGGATGAAGGAGTTTTTTGTTGATGTTTTTCCTGGCCAGTGGACCCTTATAACGTTTGCCTGATGGCAGCAGCTGGAAGATGAGAGGAGGCTGTACCAGGAAGAGATGTTGAAGGTGAGTATGGATTCAATGAGAGACTAGTAAACCAGAGTTTATGTGTGCTGACATTGAAAGTCCTTAATTTCTTCAGCAGGTAGAGGCGGGGAGCATACATCAGTCCGACTGCCCAAAAGTCCGACGGCTCATTTCTCCGACTACCCATTCTACAGTGTTAAGGTTAGGTTTAGGGTAAGGTTAAGGGTTAGGGCTACTTAAGTCGGAGAAATGGGAGGTCGGACTAATGGACGCAAAAATAAAGAAATGTATGGTCGGAGAAATGGGTAGTCAGACAGACATCATGCCCCCGGTAGAGGCGCTGTTGTGATTTTTTGAAAATGGTGTCTGCATGCTGAGAGGAGATGCAGCCGTCCAGGTCAGTTCCAAGGTATTTAATAGACTCAACCTGCTCCACAAGCTGACCCTTCGAAGTGAGTTGCCTTTGAAAAAGAGTCGAATCAGATGCCGCCAAAATACTCGATCTTCTCTTGGTTCATGACAGTTATCAGTAGTTGGTAGCTCACAATTTCAAACGTGAAAAAATATAGAGATGATCAGTTGTCCTTAAATTGCATCAATGTATGTGCATCACTGTCTAGTGAGCTAAATTCTGTGCTGTTTGGGTGAATGCAGCCTGAGTTTCAGGATAACAGCTCCTACCCGGCATGTTGACAAAACTACAGCCAACCCTATGGTGGTTTATCAGCATGATGACATTGAAGATGAGAAGGTTTCAGATCAGATTTAATTTTTCAACATTTCTTTAATTCATGGTACATTCAGTAATCTAATGTCTGTACTCTTGGCAGCTACTGTGATCTTTATGACTTTCAGATTGGTCAGAAGGATTGACAGGTGACTGTGAGTGATTGTCATGAATCCAACAACAAATCTCTAATCCAGTCATATTAGTGTATTAAGTACTTTGTGCACTGTGCAGTTCAAATATACAGTGTACACCATGGTGAGGAAAAATTACATTCACAGCCTGAGCCAAATATGTGGCATGATCAAACGCTGCATTTGCATTTTTTCACAAACAAGGAAGCATATTATTAGTAACTTTTTATTAAAACATAGGCACGAGGAACATGGCTTTATGATCTGTGAAAGGAGGGGACAAAGAATTATGTTTACAGGGTGGAGGTGGATATGGTATGAGGAGGGAAACAAGGAGAGTTTTCAGGTTTTACCGCGTTACACAAAGAGGAATGGTTTGTGATTGACAGGAGTTATTTTCAAGATGCGATATCTTCAACTTGGCAAGAAGACAACTTTCACTTTGAGCAGCTTACAACCGCTGGACAGGTAATCACTTAAAGCACCTTTGTATCTCCCACTGATGTGAAATGTCTCAAATTTAGGCTGGGGGACTTAAATACACTTCCCACTACTTTCTTTAAAGTTCACATACCTCAGGTTGTGATCAGATTTGTCAAACAAATGTGTGTAATGTATCATGATCATAACAGTTGATTAAAAGTTAGTTTAAGCAGTGTTTCAGGTGGAAAATCAGTTAAAGGGATAGTTCACCCTAGAATGATATTTCGCTCATTATCTACTCACCCTCATGTTGACTAAGGGCTGGAAGAATTATCAGAGTCCACCGTCCCTTCTCTGAGTTACAGGGGGTCTCGGCGTAGCAGTGCATTTCAATGCAACGGTTGCAAAGGGACACCGGAGCTCTTCGTAAAAAAACACACACAAAAAAACATCCAAATACCTCCATGATGCTCGTATGTAATGTCCGTCTTGTGCTGAAGCCCCAAATTGCGTAATTGTCCCGAAAAAAATTAAATAAGTCTATATTTTAAGCTTGTTTGTAGCGGAAGCTTCTCGAAGCTCCTCTTCCTGGTCCGTCCAAATCTCGCGTGATTCGCAGTAACCGCACTGACGCCGGCGCAAATCACGCGACAGCCCTTAGTCAACATGAGGGTGAGTAGATAATGAGCGAAATCTCATTCTAGGGTGAACTATCCCTTTAATGTCTGGATCTTCAACAGAACCAGTGATGATGATGGAGGGACCGGGCTGTCCAGGTGAACATGATGAGGCCATGAGAAGCAGGTGAGCACGGTAAGTGGAAGGAGGAAGTGAAACACCACACAGGCAGAACAAAAACACACAGGCAGAGAGACCAAGGGCCTGTCCCAGTACTCCACACTTGGCTGAGTGCGCTTGGTTACGCACACACTTTGGTGATGTTTTGCTGGTGGAACATATTTGCATATAGTGTGCAAGCATTTATTAAGTGGCCAATCGCGCAGGGTTTAAAAGCAATCTGGACATACTTGGCAAGTGCAGCCTGTTATCTTAGCGCCATTGTGCACACTAGCACAACTCCGACACACACAGCAACAGTTTTAATAAACAGTGCTGCTGGATCACAGTCTCATCTACTCTGTATAATGTAAGCCCAACTCGGTAAGTAAAAAAAAAAACACAGGATTAAACAGAGCGTGATGAAAAATATTCACATAAGTTATAATCAATAGAGAAAATTCATAATTACATGATAACAGGTCAAAATTGATCAGATGTAAAAGTAAACAAAGCCTAAAGACAACAAAACTGGAAAAGTATGAGATAAAAGTATATAAAATATATGAGATGAAAAGGTCATAATTATGAGATAGAAAGTCAAATTCATTTTATCGAAATTTATTCAATGGCATTTCCCAAACGTGGCTTGTGGCTTCCAGTGACAGCAGACTTCACCAGCTGGTGCATTGTGGGATTTATACTTGGCCAAATACCAAAGGGTGGGTAAAGTGCAAATCAAGCATGGTGCACTTTTGGTCGTTGGAGAAATGGGTCACACTTGCGCACTCACACTAAGCCCATGAACGCGCACGCCAAGTGCCCAAGTGTGTAAGTAAGTGTGATCAAGTGTGCATATTGGGCCTGCCCCAACAGGGGAAAAACCAGATATTCAAGGAAGAACAACAGATTTTCTTTCCTCCCTGGTCAGCAGGAGGATGGCACCCTCTTGTGTTCTGCATCAGATTTTAAATCTTCACTCTGAAATCTGGAATGATGTGCAGGAAGATGAGACTGAACTGTATAAGACAACTGTATTTTCTCCTTTCTCCTCTTGTTGTTATTCCAGGTTCTACCATCTCAGAGCCATTGAGTTGGGATCTGCAATAGTAACCCACCTTCTGCTGCATGATCCAGGCTACCGCCTGCTGCAAAGTTCTACTATAATAGTTTTGAGGTATTAGATTTAATCAATACGTAACGTACCTCCCTTTCTCTTTCTCTCTTTCTCTCCAAACCCAACTAGTTGAGGCAGATGGCTGCTCAGCCTGAGTCTGCTCAGTTTTGTGCCTCTTAAAGGATTTCTTTTTTCTCACCACTGTTGTCAAGTGGGCTTCTTTTTGGTGGGAACTGTTGGGTAAATACTGTTATGAAGCGAAGGTCTAGACCTGTTCTGTGTAGGTTATGAAGTGCCTTAAGGGATGATTTCTGAGCGGAATCTTCGCTATGTGAAATTCATGTTTTTGACCTGACTGTGGAGATGAACTAGCTGTTCAGGCCTAATGAAGATCACTGCAAACTGACTGGAGGCCACATGTAGAAAATACCAGTTATGCTAGAAATGGCAAATATACTGTTCACAAGAGCCTGCTGTCATTCACTGGGGCCACTAGATGGCGATGTTACCCTTGTCCGAGGAGCAGAGCTGCTGGAGCACAGTTACAGGAACTGAATCAACACACTGGTTCTGCAATGCATTCTAGTTTATTGATTTCATGCATGAAAAAAAATTACACAAATATGAATCATTACTTGAATGACATTTGTTAAGTGACTCATGAATAGATTCAGTTCATCCACACAATCACATTGTTTCACCTGAATAGCAGAAAATTGTGAATAATTTCCTTATTTATTACTATCATGATATTTACACTTTGATTAAACCTCATATCCCCTTAACAACAAATCAATGTAAATCTAACTCTAAATTTCTTT
This sequence comes from Trachurus trachurus, assembly GCF_905171665.1. NCBI lineage: Eukaryota > Metazoa > Chordata > Actinopteri > Carangiformes > Carangidae > Trachurus > Trachurus trachurus. The sequence goes on from NC_139900.1 coordinate 7,289,127, forward strand.
CTTTCCACAGTGAGAACAAACCTCAGTGATAAAGTAAGGTCTGGTGATTTCTCTGTTAAGGCCCAAACAACAACACAAACATATCAACCCAAATATCCAACAAATATTTAGAGCTCAGAGAAGTTTCTATTTTCATTTATTATTATCATGATATTTACACTTTGATTAAACCTTATATCCCCCTAACAACACATCAATGTAAATGTAACTCTAAATATCTTTGTTTCCACAGTGAGAACAAACCTCAGTGATGAAGGAAGGTCTGGTGATTTCTCTGTTAAAGCCCAAACAACGACACACAAACACATCAACACAAATATCCAACAAACTTTTAGAGTTCAGAGAAGTTCCTATTTTCATGTGGAGAAATGTGAGTTTAGGTAAAGAAACATCATCATGAGCAGTGATCTCCTCCATGGCTCCAGCTCCACCTCAACAAACTCAAACATCAACACAACAAGAAATGAAAAGAGGTCAAAGTCCCGCCCACAATGTTTGATTGACAGGTGATCTCTGTGCAGTGCAGAGACACAACAGCAATGAACTTTTAGCAACAAATATGGAGACTAAAGAAGGTGATAAACTAAAATAGAGGTTTAAACCAACTGCACCTTCAATGATCTTTGTCTATTTGAGTTTACACAACTCTGCTGTGGATCCATCATCAAGGAGCCAAATTCCAGCATGTAGAGGCTGAGTGAATGTGGTCTGGACTCTGTGGAGCAGAGTCATCGTTTCAGAGACGCTGTAGAAGGACAGAATACCTGCTCTGTGATCCAGGTACACTCCTACTCTGGAGGACTGAGGACCTGAGACTGGAGTCCTGATGTTGTTGAAACAAAATTCACAACTGTTTCTGATACAACGTAATGCCCAAGATTTGTCATTGTTTCCAAATCCACTTTCACTGCTGATATTCTTGTATGTGACTGCTACACGAACTCCTTCTCTCCACTCCACCTCCCAGTAACAACGTCCAGTCAGACTCTCTCTACTCAGGACCTGTTCACATGTCGTGAATATGTCTGGGTGACTAGAATAAGGCTGATTTCTATCCATCAATGTTACTTTCTTGTTTCCTTCAGTTAATAACAGACGTCTGTATGCTGTGTTTGGATCCAGTGTGATTTCCTGTGAATATCTTAAGAAGTCAGCTCTGGTCCTGGGCTCTGGTGGTGACAGTAAAGCATCTAAATGAGTCACTGTCAGTGAGATGTTTGTCCATTTGTCCCTCAAAAGGTCCTCTAGTTTATCTCTGAGCTCTGACACAGCTGCTGTCACATCCTCAAAGTGTCTGAGAGGACGGATATTGATGCTGGATGAGTGTGTAGATTTTCTGAGTGCTGACAGTGAGGGGTAGTTGTGTAGAAACTGGGTGTGATCCTCTGTGTGTGACAGCAGCTTCAGCTCAGCGTCTTTCCTCTTCAGCTCAGTGATCTCCTGCTCCAGCTTCTTCTGAAGCTCTTTGACTCCACTCACTTGAGTTTCCTGCTGGGATCTGATCTGCTGCTTCAGCTCAGAGCTTCTTTTCTCCACGAGACGGATCAGCTGAGTGAAGATCTTCTCACTGTCCTCCACTGCTTTATCAGTAATGTCATTGATAGCCTCCACCTCCTGTTGAAGCACCTTCACATCTTTCTCTCTGTCCTTGATTCTCTGCTGGATTTTTTGTCGACTCAGCTCCAGCTCTCTCTGCCTCTCAGTCCTTTCTGCTGCAGCTGAGACTGTGTCGTGGCCTTGATGTTCATCCAAGCAGAGATAACAGATACACTGCTGATCAGTGCGGCAGAATATCTTCATCACCTCATCATGACGAGAGCAGATGTTCTCCTGGAGCTTCTTGGAGGGCTCCACCAGCTTGTGTTTTTTAAATGAAGGAGATTCATAATGAGGTTGGAGATGATACTCACAATAAGAGACCAGGCATTGCAGACAGGACTTGACAGCTTTGAGTTTTCTCCCAGTGCAGACATCACAGGCCACATCTTCAGGTCCAGCATAGCAGTGATCAGCAGGAGCAGCTTGGAGTCCAGTCTTCTCCAGGTCCTCCACTAAATCTGCTAACATGGTGTTTTTCATCAGGACAGGCCTCGGTTTGAAGGTCTGCCTACACTGAGGGCAGCTGTAGATGTTCTTCCAATCCTCTCCATCCCAGTGAGTTTTAATACAGTTGAAGCAGTAGCTGTGTCCACAAGGAATAGTCACTGGATCCTTCAGTAGCTCCAGACAGATGGAACAAGAGAGTTTATCTTGCTCCAGCTGATTTCCTTGCTGTGCCATTTTACCTTCTGCAAGTCTCTGTCCAACAGTTTCTCTGGACAGAAACAGCCTCTGTGCCTTTAAAGGAAAACAAATATCTGCTGCTTCTGCTCCTGTTCTCCTGCTGCAGTGAGTGAGAGGCATCATTTCCTGCAGTTCAATCACCTTGTCTACACATACCATCATATATACGGATCTGTGAAGGGGAGGGGACAAAGAAATATTGTGACGAGGTGGAGTTTTTTGACGGTTGAGTCTGAAAAAGAGGAGGATTTTCAGGTTTTACTGCATTACACAAATGGGAGCATTTTGTGGGGGCATTAGGCTTTATCATCAAATAAATGAATAACACATGTATGGACATTTCTCACTTTGTCTGACTGTCTCAGTGGATCTGACCCTGCACTGCACCCAGAGAGCAGGTGCTGTCAGTCTAATAACGCAGTAGCCCTAAACTCACCACAGAGAGACCTTGAACTCATCACAGAGCAGGATGATTTTACAATGGTCAACGATGCTTTTAGCGCTGTTAGAGACGCGTTTCAAGTTCATACGCAATACGTTTATTGTGACAGTAGCGGCTGTATGATGTGAGACAGAGCTCTGGGCCAAGTCCCGTGGATCTATGGAGCCAGATCACTGACATTAAAATTTGGCTGAAAACAAAATTTGGCATTGGTTGTCTGTTTTTTAAATTGGCATTTTTTTCGGTCTCACTAGTTTTCAGTTTCAATTTTATTTTTTTCAGTGTTAGTATTCTGTCTTTCAGTTTCAAGTTACTGGAAGGGTTTTGGCGTGGAGGGGAGGGGCTAGGGATGCGTGAGCACCTCCAGGTAGCGCGACCTCAGCTGCAGTCAAGTCAATCAATTTGAAACTGAAAAAAAGAAAACACTTGCCCTCTGGTCACAGTGCAGGGATCAGACCCACTGAGACATTCAGACAAAGTGAGAAATGTCCATAGACCTTCGCCACCACAGCAGCCACTGATCCCTGATCCTCCGCTACAGCAGGAAAATTTGCTTTCTCCCCGGGATGATGGTGGTACTGTCACAGCAAGTTCAGTCCAAGTCAGATCTTTGTAACTGTTCAGTGTTTCCAGTACATTGACATGTTCCACTGAGGGTAAAGGGAGTTAAATGGTTGAATGCAGAGCCCTTGAATAAAAACTTATGTTAAGTCCAAAAGGCTTGACGGCTACTTGGTGCATGTGGATCTCAGGTATTTCCCAGAACTAAATACTGTGCAAGTAGGTTAGTAAAGAAATGAACAAGGGACCAAGTTTCATTATCAGGGTGAGGGTTTAGGAATGTTGAAGAGCGAAAGAAGGCTTTCAGGTTTTACCGTGTTACACAATGAGTGATAGTTTGTGATAGACACGGTGTGTTTACGTTATCACAACATGACATATTCATGACTTGGCTAGTAGACCACTTTTACTTTGAGCACCTTTCAGCTCTGGGATAATAGTTTGAGTACTTTTATTGTATCTCTCCTTATAGTGCTTCCTTGTGTGACAGTTGACGGTCCTGTCACTATGCCTCCAATTAATCATGCGCCCTGGCTACTTGGTCACAGGACTATCTCTTTGGTCGAATGGTCACCACACATGATTCTTACCTGGGAGTCTGGGGTTCAAACCCCGACCGGGGCCTCCTTTGTCCTGCCACATTTAGATCAGACACTACTGTGTTTCAATCACCGGGCTTCTTCTAGCTGCTCCTTGCTTCTTTTCTGCTGTCTGTCTCATTCAGACTGTCCACAGACACTGACTCTACACTACTTTTTATCTAAAGGTAAAGTTGTAGTATTTTTTTGATATACTGTAAGTTGTCGGTGCCTTTCACTTTTGGCATTGTAAAAAAAAGTTGTCTGGTTTTTTATACTGTCATTTTATTTCAGTCTCACTGGCTTTCAGTTTCAATTTTCTTTATTTCAGTGTCAGTTTTCTGTCTTTCAGTTTCAAGTTACTGGAAGGGTTTTGGCGTGGAGGGGAGGGGCTAGGAACGCATGAGCACCTCCAGGTTTTAAAAAGGGATGGCAGTAGCGTGACCTCAGCTGCAGTCAAGTCAATCAACTTGAAACTGAAAAAAAAAGAAAACACCTGCTCTCTGGTCACAGTGCAGGGATCAGACCCACTGAGACAGTCAGACAAGTGGGAGATGTAGACGTGTTATAACTTTTACTGTAGTAACATGTCTTTTAAGTGACAGTGGTGATCGACCTGTAATGTGCTGCAGTCAGTATAGTGTCTTATCTCACTGTCTGTCACTGGTAGAGTTTACAGCTGCTCTGTCTGAACACTAATAATGTTGCTGATTCCCACATCACAGTATCTTACTGCCAGTTGTTGTAGCGATTTTCTAACTTAGCATAACAAAACATTAACACAACAAACATTTGCATAACAAAAATATAGGCTCAAAGTAAAACTCTTCCGCTGTCATTCAAACAATAACTAAAACTAATAACTCAAACTAGATTATGATTACCTTTGCTCTCCTGTTGGATGCCATTGTCCTCTGTCTGTCTGCTGTAGACTCCACATATATCCCCCAAAGCATAGTCAACTCCCTGCCATGTATCTCGCTCTATTATGCCTTTAATCTTTTCACATGGCCCACCTACCCACTGTTCTAGGATGTCTTTCTTTTAAACAATTGTATCTTTATATTTTCTACCACATGTTTTATATCTTTTTGTAACCATCTTTTATGCTCAATAGGATTAACACTGTTTACTGTCACAGTATTAAGTGTTGTTTGCCATTGCTTTGCATTGTCACTTATGAAAATGAAAAAACCCCAGGAAGAACAGCTGCTGCCTTGCAAAAGCTAATTGGGATCTTAATAAACCAAACCAAACCAAGCAAGTTTAGTCCAAATCAGATCTTTGTAGTAACTGTTCAGTGTTTCCAGTACATTGACATGTTCCACTGAGGGTAAAGGGAGTTAAATGGTTGAATGCAGAGCCCTTGAATAAAAACGTATGTAAGCTAGAGTCCAAAAGGCTTGATGGTTACTTTGTTCATGTGGATCTCAGGTATTTCCCACTAAATACCAAGTAGGTTAGTAAAAAAAATGAACAAGGGACAAAGTTTCATTTTCGGTGAAAGGAAGAGGACAAATAAATATGTTAACAGGTGAGGGTTTAGCAATGTTGAAGAGTGAAAGACGGCTTTCAGGTTTTACTGTGTTACACAATGAGGGATAGTTTGTGATAGACACGGTGTGTTTATGTTATCACAACACGCCATATTCATGACTTGGCTAGTAGACCACTTTTACTTTGAGAACCTTTCAGCTCTGGGATAATAGTTTGAGTACTTTTATTGTATCTCTCTTATAGTGCTTTCAATATTGACATGAACTCTCTCATAGGCTACTTAAATGTATTATGTAATTTTGAATAAAACTTTTTTAGTAATTGATGCATTTGAAGAAACAAACAAAACATTACTTGCTGCTACTGTGAATTACACACAACCTGAACGCACCACATAATTTTGCCTTGTAGTTTGAAGACTGAAGTGACTGAATGCTTCTCAGAAAATAAACCTAAAGCACATAACACTATTCAAAATGTCACATATGGTTGATCACTGGCTCTACAAGAAGAGTAGACAATTGTCTCTTAAACCAAACACAAACTACATAAAATTAATCTGTTGAACATTCATCATTTTAGATTGAATGAATTAAAAACTCTGTATGAATGACATCAGGTATTTTTAGTATGAACCTAATCAGACTAAAATCATCATCTTCACTAAAACCTTCAGACACTGAGTTGAGGAGCTTTAACCTCCACTACCTCCCTGGTCAGCAGGAGGACGGCGCCCTCTTGTGTTGAGCATCAGTTTTTTAGATTTCAGTTGTTCACAGGAAGACAAGGAAAAACTTCACTCAGCCTTTGGAAACAACATCAGTGAAGACACTTTTAAATATATGTGATATCACACCGAGTCAGTTTGTTCACAGGAGTCACAGCCTGTTACACTGATGCTACATTCAGGGCACGTGGGAAAGATGGAAGACAAGTAAATGTTTGATTCATTCATTTAGTTTTATTGATGATGTGAAGCTTCAATATGTTCACACATTAAATCAGTAAAGTCTGTTAAATGACTCTTGTTTAGTGATTTCATGTAAAGATTTAGTTCATGCATATAATCTTTGTTTCACCTGAGAAAATTATCAGTCATCTACTCAATCATTATTATCATGATATTTAAACTTTGATTAAACCTCATATCCCTCTAACAACACATCAATGTAAATGTAACTCTAGATTTATTAGTTTTCTCAGTGAGAACAAACCTCAGTGATAAAGGAAGGTCTGGTGATTTCACTGTTAAAGCGCAAACAACAACAACACACAAACACATCAACACAAATATCCAACAAACATTTAGAGCTCAGAGAAGTTTCTATTTTCATGTGGAGAAATGTGAGTTTAGGTAAAGAAACATCAACATGAGCAGTGATCTCCTCCACGGCTCCAGCTCCACCTCAACAAACTCAAACATCAACACAACAAGAAATGAAAAGAGGTCAAAGTCCCGCCCACAATGTTTGATTGACAGGTGATCTCTGTGCAGTGCAGAGACACAACAGCAATGCGCTTTTAGCAACAAACATGGAAACTAAAGAAAGTGAAGAACTAAAATACAGATTTTAACCAACTGCACCTTCAGTGATCTTTGTCTATTTGAGTTTACACAACTCTGCTGTGACTCCATCACTAACCCAAACTCCAGCATGTAGAGGCTGAGTGAATGTGGTCTGGACTCTGTGGAGGAGAGTCATGGTTTCAGAGACGCTGTAGAAGGACAGAATACCTGCTCTGTGATCCAGGTACACTCCTACTCTGGAGGACTGAGGACCTGAGACTGGAGTCCTGATGCTGTTGAAGCATAATTCATAACTGGTGTTGATACAACGTAACGCCCAAGATTTGTCATTGTTTCCCAATCCACATACATTCGAGCTCCCTGCTCTGCTGATATTCTTGTATGCGGCTGCTACACAAACTACTCCTCCTCTCCACTCCACCTCCCAGTAACAACGTCCAGTCAGACTCTCTCTACTCAGGACCTGATAACATGAAGTGAATCTGTCTGGGTGACTAGAATAAGACTGTTCTTTACTCGTTAATGTGACTTTTCTGTTTCCTTTAGATAATAACAGACATGTTTGTGCTGTGTTTGGATCCAGTGTGATTTCCTGTGAATATCTTAAGAAGTCAGCTCTGGTCCTGGGCTCTGGTGCTGACAGTAAAACATCCACTTCAGTCACTGTCAGTGAGATGTTTGTCCATGTGTCTCTCAGAAGGTCCTGTAGTTTGTCTCTGAGCTCTGACACAGCTGCTGTCACATCCTCAAAGTGTCTGAGAGGACGGATATTGATGCTGGATGAGTGTGTAGATGGACTGAGTGCTGACAGTGAGGGGTAGTTGTGTAGAAACTGGGTGTGATCCTCTGTGTGTGACAGCAGCTTCAGCTCAGCGTCTTTCCTCTTCAGCTCAGTGATCTCCTGCTCCAGCTTCTTCTGAAGCTCTTTGACTCCACTCACTTGAGTTTCCTGCTGGGATCTGATCTGCTGCTTCAGCTCAGAGCTTCTTTTCTCCATGAGACGGATCAGCTGAGTGAAGATCTTCTCACTGTCCTCCACTGCTTTATCAGCAGAGCCATTGATGGTCTCCACCTCCTGTTGAAGCACCTTCACATCTTTCTCTGTGTCCTGGATTCTCTGCTGGATGTTTTGTCGACTCAGCTCCAGCTCTCTCTGCCTCTCAGTCCTTTCTGCTGCAGCTGAGACTGTGTCGTGGCCTTTATGTTCATCCAGGCAGAGATAACAGATACACTGCTGATCAGTGCGGCAGAAAATCTTCATCACCTCATCATGACGAGAGCAGATGTTCTCCTGGAGCTTCTTGGAGGGCTCCACCAGCTTGTGTTTCTTTAATGGAGCCACATCATAATGAAGCTGCAGGTGTTTCTCACAGTAGGAGGCCGGACACGTCAAACAGGACTTGACAGCTTTGAGTTTTGTCCCAGTGCAGACATCACAGGCCACATCTTCAGGTCCAGCATAGCAGTGATCAGCAGGAGCAGCTTGGAGTCCAGTCTTCTTCAGCTCCTCCACTAAAGCTGCTAACATGGTGTTTTTCACCAGGACAGGCCTCGGTGTGAAGGTCTGCCTACACTGAGGGCAGCTGTAGATTTTCTTCCCATCCTCTTCATCCCAGTGGGATTTAATACAGTTGAAGCAGTAGCTGTGTCCACAGGGAATAGTTACTGGATCCTTCAGTAGATCCAGACAGATGGAACAAGAGAAGGTCTCCTGGTCCAGATGAACTCCTTTCTGCGCCATTTCACCTCTCACAGACGACGACTGTCTGAGTTTCTGTTGATCAGAAGTGAAACTAGTTTGAGCTCTGATCTAAACAACATGTGTCTCAGCAGTGAACGGGGCCTGTCAGCTCCTCCTCTTCACCACATGTTGGTTCCACCCATCTTCAAACTGTAGATCTGAAGGGGAGGGGACAAGGAAACACATGATCAGGGTGGAGCTCAGTGTGTTTGAGAGCAGGAAGAAGAGGGAGGTGATCAGGATTGACTTTGTTTCAGGAGGAGGAGCATTTTGATAATGTTTGTTTAACCTGTTTTTTGTTTTTTTCTATCTTCATACATTCCTCATTTCCAACCACTGATCACTTCAGGCTTCCACTGAAAAACATTTTTTGGTCTTGAGATGATTCCTCTGATGTCTGAATTAAATCTTCAGATGTGTTCAAATTTGTCTTCATTATTTTCCTGAATATCAATAAAAGAAATATCCATAAATCTTTCACATGTTTTAAAGTAATTTCAATGATCATAAATAAAACTGATTCAGCTGACCATATCATTTTGAATAAATATTTGTATTTTAGTTCTTGATGCATTTAAAGAAACAAACCAAACATGACCTGCTGCTACCGTGAATTACACACAAACTGAACGCACCAGATAATTTTGTCCAGTATTTAGTTTGGAGAATGGAGTGACTGAATGCTTCTCAGGAAATAAACAGTTTGATACATGTGATTAATTAATCTTATCTCAATTATTCCTAATGACCCAACAGTTTGGACACATAGCACCATTCAAAATGTCACATATGGTTGATCACTGTCTCTACGAGAAGAGTAGACAATTGTCTTTTCAACCGAACACAAATTACATACAATTTGTCTGTTGAACGTTTATCTTTTTTTATTGAATAAAACATCTGTGTTTTATTGAACTTAAAATATACATTTCTAATGACTTGACATCACTAACCAGGATGAACCTAATCAGCCTAAAATCATCATCTTCACTAAAACCTTCAGACACAGTGAGTTGAGGAGCTTTAACCTCCACTACCTCCCTGGTCAGCAGGAGGACGGCGCCCTCTTGTGTTGAACATCAGTTTTTTTAGATTTCAGTTGTTCTGCAGGAAGACGAGGAACAACTTCACTCAGCCTTTGGAAACTTAAAACAACATCAGTGAAGACACATTTAAATATATGTGATATCACTGAGTCAGTTTGTTTACAGAGTCACAGCCTATTAGTGCTGCATTCAGGGCACATGAGAAAGATGGAGGACAAGTAAATGTTTGATTCATTCATTTAGTTTTATTGATGATGTGGAGCTTCAGTATGTTCACACATTGATTTAGTAAGGTGTGTTACATGACTCTTGTTCAGTTATTTCATGTAAAGATTTAGTTCGTCCATATAATCACTGTTTCATCTGAGTCTCAGAAAAGCATTAATCATCTCCTCATTAGTATCATAATATTTACAATATATTTATACTGTTAGAGGGATATGACCTCATAAATGTAACTCTAGAGTTCTTTGTTTCCACACAGAGAACAAACCTCAGTGATAAAGGAAGGTCTGGTGATTTCTCTGTCAAGGCCCAAACAACAACACACAAACACATCAACACAAATATCCAACAGCAGCTCAGAGAAGTTTCTATTTTCATGTGGAGAAATGTGAGTTTAGGTAAAGAAACATCATCATGAGCAGTGATCTCCTCCACGGCTCCAGCTCCACCTCAACAAACTCAAACATCAACACAACAAGAAATGACAAGAGGTCAAAGTCCCGCCCACAATGTTTGATTGACAGGTGATCTCTGTGCAGTGCAGAGACACAACAGCAATGAGCTTTTAGCAACAAACATGGAGACTAAAGAAAGTGAAGAACTAAAATACAGATTTTAACCAACTGCACCTTCAATGATCTTTGTCTATTTGAGTTTACACAACTCTGCTGTGGCTCCAGTACAGTAAAGAAAAACTCCAGCATGTAGAGGCTGAGTGAATGTGGTCTGGACTCTGTGGAGGAGAGTCATGGTTTCAGAGACGCTGTAGAAGGACAGAATACCTGCTCTGTGATCCAGGTACACTCCTACTCTGGAGGACTGAGGACCTGAGACTGGAGTCTGGATGTTGTTGAACCAAAAATTATAACTGTTCTGCTCACATCGTAACGCCCGAGATTTGTCATTACATCCAAACAAACTTCTATCCCCTGCTCTACGGGTATTCTTGTATGCGACTGCAACACGAACTACTTCTCCTTTCCACTCCACCTCCCAGTAACAACGTCCAGTCAGACTCTCTCTACTCAGGACCTGACAAAACTTAATGAATCTGTCTGGGTGACGAGAATAAGACTGACCTTTACTCATCACTGTTACTTTCCTGTTTCCCTCAGATAATAACAAGAATTCGTTGGCTGTGTTTGGATCCAGTGTGATTTCCTGTGAATATCTTAAGAAGTCAGCTCTGGTCCTGGGCTCTGGTGGTGACAGTAAAACATCCACTTGAGTCATTGTCAGTGAGATGTTTGTCCATGTGTCTCTCAGAAGGTCCTGTAGTTTATCTCTGAGCTCTGACACAGCTGCTGTCACATCCTCAAAGTGTCTGAGAGGACGGATATTGATGCTGGATGAGTGTGTAGATGGACTGAGTGCTGACAGTGAGGGGTAGTTGTGTAGAAACTGGGTGTGATCCTCTGTGTGTGACAGCAGCTTCAGCTCAGCGTCTTTCCTCTTCAGCTCAGTGATCTCCTGCTCCAGCTTCTTCTCAAGCTCTTTGACTCCACTCACTTGAGTTTCCTGCTGGGATCTGATCTGCTGCTTCAGCTCAGAGCTTCTTTTCTCCATGAGACGGATCAGCTGAGTGAAGATCTTCTCACTGTCCTCCACTGCTTTATCAGCAGAGCCATTGATGGCCTCCACCTCCTGTTGAAGCACCTTCACATCTTTCTCTCTGTCCTGGATTCTCTGCTGGATTTTTTGCTCGAGCTCTCTCTGCCTCTCAGTCCTTTCTGCTGCAGCTGAGACTGTGTCGTGGCCTTTATGTTCATCCACAAGGCAGACAAGACAAATACACTTCTGATCAGTGCGGCAGAAAATCTTCATCACCTCATCATGACGAGAGCAGATGTTCTCCTGGAGCTTCTTGGAGGGCTCCACCAGCTTGTGTTTCTTGAACTGAGCTACATCATAATGAGGCTGCAGGTGATTCTCACAATAAGAGACCAGACAAACCAGACAGGACTTGACAGCTTTGAGTTTTGTCCCAGTGCAGAAATCACAGGCCACATCTTCAGGTCCAGCATAGCAGTGATCAGCAGGAGCAGCTTGGAGTCCAGTCTTCTTCAGCTCCTCCACCAAAGCTGCAAACATAATATTTTTCACGAGGACAGGCCTTAGTGTGAAGGTCTGCCTACACTGAGGGCAGCTGTAGATTTTCTTTCCATTCTCTTCATCCCAGTGGGTTTTAATACAGTTGAAGCAGTAGCTGTGTCCACAGGGAATAGTCACTGGATCCTTCAGTAGATCCAGACAGATGGAACAAGAGAAGGTCTCCTGGTCCAGATGAACTCCTTTCTGCGCCATTTCACCTTTCACAGACGACGACTGTCTGAGTTTCTGTTGCTCAGAAGTGAAACTAGTTTGAGCTCTGATCTCAACAACATGTGTCTCTGCAGTGAACGGGGCCTGTCAGCTCCTCCTCTTCACCACATGTTGGTTCCACCCATCTTCAAACTGTAGATCTGAAGGGGAGGGAACAAGGAAACACATGAACAGGGTGGAGCTCAGTGTGTTTGAGAGCAGGAAGAAGAGGGAGGTGATCAGGATTGACTTTGTTTCAGGAGGAGGAGCATTTTGATAATGTTTGTTTAACCTGTTTTTTGTTTTTTTCTATCTTCATACATTCCTCGTTTCCAACCACTGATCACTTCAGGCTTCCACTGAAAAACATTTTTTGGTCTTGAGATGATTCCTCTGATGTCTGAATTAAATCTTCAGATGTGTTCAAATTTGTTTTCATTATTTTCCTGAATATCAATAAAAGAAATATCCATAAATCTTTCGCATGTTTTAACTGTTTCATAAAGTAGTTTTAATGATCATAAATAAAACTGATTCAGCTGACCATATAATTTTGAATAAATATTTGTATTTTAGTTCTTGATGCATTTAAAGAAACAAATCAAACATTACTTGCTGCTACCGTGAATTACACACAAACTGAACGTACCAGATAATTTTGTCCAGTATTTAGTTTGGAGAATGGAGTGACTGAATGCTTCTCAGAAAATAAACAGTTTGATACATGTGATTAATTAATCTTATCTCAATGACCCAACAGTTTGGACACATAGCACCAAAATGTCACATATGGCTGATCACTGGCTCTACGAGAAGAGTAGACAATTGTCTTTTCAACCGAACACAAATTACATACAATTTGTCTGTTGAACATTCATAATTTTTAATTGAATAAAACATCTGTGTTTTATTGAACTTAAAATATACATTTCTAATGACTTGACATCACTAACCAGGATGAACCTAATCAGACTAAAATCATCATCTTCACTAAAACCTTCAGACACAGTGATCTGAGGAGCTTTAACCTCCACTACCTCCCTGGTCAGCAGGAGGACAGCGCCCTCTTGTGTTGAACATCAGTTTTTTTAGATTTCAGTTGTTCACCTGCTGTGATGGTCACTGCAGGAAGACGAGGAAAAACTTCACTCAGCCTTTGGAAACTTAAAACAACATCAGTGAGGACACATTTAAATATATGTGATATCACACTGAGTCAGTTTGTTTACAGGAGTCACAGCCTGTTACACTGACGCTGCATTCAGGGCACATGGGAAAGATGGAAGACAAGTAAATGTTTGATTATTTCATTTAGTTTTATTGATGATGTGGAGCTTCAGTATGTTCACACATTGAATTAGTAAGTTGTGTTACATGACTCTTGTTCAGTGATTTCATGTAAAGATTTAGTTCGTCCATATAATCACTGTTTCATCTGAGTCTCAGAAAAGCATTAATCATCTCCTCATTAGTATCATAATATTTACAATATATTTATATTGTTAGAGGGATATGACCTCATAAATGTAACTCTTAATTTCTTTGTTTCCACAGAGAGAACAAACCTCAGTGATAAAGAAAGGTCTGGTGATTTCTCTGTTGAGGCCCCAACAACAACACACAAACACATCAACACAAATATCCAACAAACATTTAGAGTTCAGAGAAGTTTCTATTTTCATGTGGAGAAATGTGAGTTTAGCTAAAGAAACATCATCATGAGCAGTGAACTCCTCCACGGCTCCAGCTCCACCTCAACAAACTAAACCATCAACACAATGAGAAATGACAAGAAAGTGATGAACTAAAATACAGATTTTAACGAACTGCACCTTCAATGATCCTTGTCTATTTGAGTTTACACAACTCTGCTGTGACTCCATCACAATAAAGATAAACTCCAGCATGTAGAGGCTGAGTGAATGTGGTCTGGACTCTGTGGAGGAGAGTTATGGTTTCAGAGACGCTGTAGAAGGACAGAATACCTGCTCTGTGATCCAGGTACACTCCTACTCTGGAGGACTGAGGACCTGAGACTGGAGTCTGGATGTTGTTGAACCAAAATGAATAGTGGTGTTCACAACGTAATGCCCAAGATTTGTCATTGTTTCCAAACACACTTTTACTCCACTTTTTTAATCTGTTGATATTCTTGTATGTGACTGATAGACGCACTGCTCCTCCTCTCCTCTCCACCTCCCAGTAACAACGTCCAGTCAGACTCTCTACTCAGGACCTGCTCATCCTCAGTGAATCTGTCTGGGTGACGGGAATAAGACTGTTTTTCACCACGTGTTACTTTTCTGTTTCCCTCAGATAATAATAGTTTTGTGTGTGCTGTATTTGGATCCAGTGTAATTTCCTGTGAATATCTTAAGAAGTCAGCTCTGGTCCTGGGCTCTGGTGGTGACAGTAAAACATCCACTTGAGTCTCTGTCAGTGAGATGTTTGTCCATGTGTCTCTCAGAAGGTCCTGTAGTTGATCTCTGAGCTCTGACACAGCTGCTGTCACATCCTCAAAGTGTCTGAGAGGACGGATATCGATGCTGGATGAGTGTGTAGATGGACTGAGTGCTGACAGTGAGGGGTAGTTGTGTAGAAACTGGGTGTGATCCTCTGTGTGTGACAGCAGCTTCAGTTCAGCGTCTTTCCTCTTCAGCTCAGTGATCTCCTGCTCCAGCTTCTTCTGAAGCTCTTTGACTCCACTCACTTGAGTTTCCTGCTGGGATCTGATCTGCTGCTTCAGCTCAGAGCTTCTTTTCTCCATGAGACGGATCAGCTGAGTGAAGATCTTCTCACTGTCCTCCACTGCTTTATCAGCAGAGCCATTGATGGCCTCCACCTCCTGTTGAAGCACCTTCACATCTTTCTCTGAGTCCTGGATTCTTTGCTGGAGTTTTTGTCGACTCAGCTCCAGCTCTCTCTGCCTCTCGGTCCTTTCTGCTGCAGCTGAGACTGTGTCGTGGCCTTCATGTTCATCAAGGCAGAGATAACAGATACACTGCTGATCAGTGCGGCAGAAAATCTTCATCACCTCATCATGATGAGAGCAGATGTTCTCCTGGAGCTTCTTGGAGGGCTCCACCAGCTTGTGTTTCTTGAACTGAGCTACATCATAATGAGGCTGCAGGTGTTTCTCACAATAAGAGACCAAACAAACCAGACAGGACTTGACAGCTTTGAGTTTTGTCCCAGTGCAGAAATCACAGGCCACATCTTCAGGTCCAGCATAGCAGTGATCAGCAGGAGCAGCTTGGAGTCCAGTCTTCTTCAGCTCCTCCACTAAAGCTGCAAACATAATATTTTTCACCAGGACAGGTCTCGGTGTGAAGTTCTTCCTACACTGAGGGCAGCTGTAGATTTTCTTCCCATCCTCTTCATCCCAGTGGGTTTTAATACAGTTGAAGCAGTAGCTGTGTCCACAGGGAATAGTGACTGGATCCTTCAGTAGATCCAGACAGATGGAACAAGAGAAGGTCTCCTGGTCCAGATGAACTCCTTTCTGCGCCATTTCACCTCTCACAGACGACGACTGTCTGAGTTTCTGTTGCTCAGAAGTGAAACTAGTTTGAGCTCTGATCTAAACAACATGTGTCTCTGCAGTGAACGGGGCCTGTCAGCTCCTCCTCTTCACCACATGTTGGTTCCACCCATCTTCAAACTGTAGATCTGAAGGGGAGGGAACAAGGAAACACATGAACAGGGTGGAGCTCACTGTGTTTGAGAGCAGGAAGAAGAGGGAGGTGATTAGGTTTGACTTTGTTCCAGTAGGAGGAGCAATTTGATACTGTGTGTTTCACCAGTTTCTTTTTCTATCTTTATACATTCCTCATTTCAAAGCACTGATCCCTTCAGGCTTCCACTGAGATGATTCCTCTGATGTCTGAGTTAAATCTTCAGATGTGTTCAAATATGTTTTTATTATTTTTCTGAATATAAATTAGTTTAAAAGAAATACAGTAAATTAATAATCCAGAAACCATCATAATTTTTTAATTGTTTAATAAAGTAATGTTGACATCTATAAATTAAATTGGTTAAATTTATTATGTAATTTTGAATGAAACTTTCATTTTAGTAATCAATGCATTTGAAGAGACAAAGCATTACTTGCTGCTACTGTGGATTACACACAACCTGAACGCACCACATCACTTTGCCTTGTGTTTAGTTTGAAGACTGAAGTGACTGAATGCTTCTCAGAAAACATTATTCAAAATGTCACGTATGGTCGATCACTGCCTCTACAAGAAGAGTAGAGAATTGTCTCTTTAACCAAACACAAACTACATAAAATTCATCTGTTGAACATTCATCATTTTTAATTGAATGAAATAAAAACTCTGTATTTCATTGAACTTTAAAAATGAATTTCTAATGACCTACAGAATCCTAACATCACTAACCAGGATGAATGACATTGGGTATTTTTAGTATAAACCTAATCAGCCTAAAATCATCATCTTCACTAAAACCTTCAGACACAGTGAGTTGAGGAGCTTTAACCTCCAAGACCTCCCTGGTCAGCAGGAGGACGGCGCCCTCTTGTGTTGAGCATCAGTTTTTTAGATTTCAGTTCCTGCTGTGATGGTCACTGCAAGAAGACGAGGAAAAACTTCACTCAGCCTTTGGAAACTTAAAACAACATCAGATCCTGGGGGAAAAAAAGACACAAGAAAAGATTTGATTGATTCTTTGGTTTTTATTGATAATGTGAATCTTCAGTTTGTTTATCTGTTCAATGGATATTGTTCAGTGAACACAGGTATCAATCAATCATCTCCTTATTGATTATTATCATGATATTTACACTTTGATTAAACCTCATATCCCTCTAACAACACATCAATGTAAATGTAACTCTAGATTTCTTAGTTTCCACAGTGAGAACAAACCTTAGTGATACAGGAAGGTCTGGTGATTTCTCTGTTAAGGTCCAAACAACAACACACAAACAGATCAACACAAATATCAAACAAACATTTACAGCTCAGAGAAGTTTCTATTTTCATGTGGAGAAATGTGAGTTTAGGTAAAGAAACATCATCATGAGCAGTGATCTCCTCCACGGCTCCAGCTCCACCTCAACAAACTCAAACATCAACACAACAAGAAATGACAAGAGGTCAAAGTCCCGCCCACAATGTTTGATTGACAGGTGATCTCTGTGCAGTGCAGAGACACAACAGCAATGAGCTTTTAGCAACAAACATGGAGACTAAAGAAAGTGATGAACTAAACTACAGATTTTAACCAACTGCACCTTCAATGATCTTTGTCTATTTGAGTTTACACAACTCTGCTGTGACTTCATTATCAAGGAGCCAAAATCCAGCCTGTAGAGGCTGAGTGAATGTGGTCTGGACTCTGTGGAGGAGAGTCATGGTTTCAGAGACGCTGTAGAAGGACAGAATACCTGCTCTGTGATCCAGGTACACTCCTACTCTGGAGGACTGAGGACCTGAGACTGGAGTCTTGATGGTGTTGAACGAAAATGTGAAACTGTTGTTGTCACAACGTAATGCCCATGATTTGTCATTACATCCATACCCACATTCACTCGACCACCCTGCTCTACTGATATTCTTGTATGCGACCGCTACACAAACTCCTTTTCCTCTCCACTCCACCTCCCAGTAACAACGTCCAGTCAGACTCTCTCTACTCAGGACCTGAGGCCATCTGGTGAATCTGTCTGGGTGACTAGAATAAGACTGATCTTTACTCATTAATGTTACTTTTCTGTTTCCCTCAGATAATAACAGAAATGTGTATGCTGTGTTTGGATCCAGTGTGATTTCCTGTGAATATCTTAAGAAGTCAGCTCTGGTCCTGGGCTCTGGTGGTGACAGTAAAACATCCACTTCAGTCACTGTCAGTGAGATGTTTGTCCATGTGTCTCTCAGAAGGTCCTGTAGTTTGTCTTTGAGCTCTGACACAGCTGCTGTCACATCCTCAAAGTGTCTGAGAGGACGGATATTGATGCTGGATGAGTGTGTAGATGGACTGAGTGCTGACAGTGAGGGGTAGTTGTATAGAAACTGGGTTTGATCCTCTGTGTATGACAGCAGCTTCAGCTCAGCGTCTTTCCTCTTCAGCTCAGTGATCTCCTGCTCCAGCTTCTTCTGAAGCTCTTTGACTCCACTCACTTGAGTTTCCTGCTGGGATCTGATCTGCTGCTTCAGCTCAGAGCTTCTTTTCTCCATGAGACGGATCAGCTGAGTGAAGATCTTCTCACTGTCCTCCACTGCTTTATCAGCAGAGCCATTGATGGCCTCCACCTCCTGTTGAAGCACCTTCACATCTTTCTCTCTGTCCTGGATTCTCTGCTGGATGTTTTGTCGACTCAGCTCCAGCTCTCTCTGCCTCTCAGTCCTTTCTGCTGCAGCTGAGACTGTGTCGTGGCCTTTATGTTCATCAAGGCAGAGATAACAGATACACTGCTGATCCGTGCGGCAGAAAATCTTCATCACCTCATCATGACGAGAGCAGGTGTTCTCCTGGAGCTTCTTGGAGGGCTCCACCAGCTTGTGTTTCTTTAATGGAGCCACATCATAATGAAGCTGCAGGTGTTTCTCACAGTAGGAGGCCGGACACGTCAAACAGGACTTGACAGCTTTGAGTTTTCTCCCAGTGCAGACATCACAGGCCACATCCTCAGGTCCAGCATAGCAGTGATCAGCAGGAGCAGCTTGGAGTCCAGTCTTCTTCAGCTCCTCCACTAAAGCTGCTAACATGGTGCTTTTCACCAGGACAGGCCTCGGTGTGAAGTTCTGCCTACACTGAGGGCAGCTGTAGATTTTCTTCCCATTCTCTTCATCCCAGTGGGTTTTAATACAGTTGAAGCAGTAGCTGTGTCCACAGGGAATAGTCACTGGATCCTTCAGTAGATCCAGACAGATGGAACAAGAGAAGGTCTCCTGGTCCAGATGAACTCCTTTCTGCGCCATTTCCCCTCTCACAGACGACGACTGTCTGAGTTTCTGTTGCTCAGAAGTGAAACTAGTTTGAGCTCTGATCTAAACAACATGTGTCTCTGCAGTGAACGGGGCCTGTCAGCTCCTCCTCTTCACCACATGTTGGTTCCACCCATCTTCAAACTGTAGATCTGAAGGGGAGGGAACAAGGAAACACATTAACAGGGTGCAGCTGACTGAGCAGGAAGAAGAGGGAGGTGATTAGGATTGACTTTGTTCCAGTAGGAGGAGCAGTTTGATACTGTGTGTTTCACCTTTTTTTCTATCTTCATACATTCCTAATTTCCAACCACTGATCAATTCAGGGTTACAATGAAAAACTTTGAGATGATTCCTCTGATGTCTGAGTTAAATCTTCAGATGTGTTTAAATATGTTTTCATTATTTTTCTGAATATAAATTAGTTTAAAAGAAGTACAGTAAATTAACAATAAGAAATTATCATCATTTTTTGATTGCTTAATAAAGTAATGTTAATATTTAAGAATAAAACTGGTTACATTTATTATGTAATTTTGAATAAAACCTTTATTTTAGTAATTGATGCATTTGAAGAAACAAACCAAACATTACTTGCTGCTACTGTGAATTACACACAACCTGAACGCACCACATCATTTTGCCTTGTGTTTAGTTTGATGACTGAAGTGACTGAATGCTTCTCAGAAAATAAACCTAAAGCACATAACACTATTCAAAATGTCACATATGGTTGATCACTGGCTCTACAAGAATTGTCTCTTTAACCAAACACAAACTACATAAAATTCATCTGTTGAACATTGATCATTTTAGATTGAATGAATTAAAAACTCTGTATGAATGACATCAGGCATTTTTAGTATGAACCTAATCAGACTAAAATCCTCATCTTCACTAAAACCTTCAGACAGTGAGTTGAGGAGCTTTAACCTCCACTACCTCTCTGGTCAGCAGGAGGACGGCACCCTCTTGTGTTGAGCATCAGTTTTTTAGATTTCAGTTGTTCACCTGCTGTGATGGTCACTGCAGGAAAACAAGGAAAAACTTCACTCAGCCTCTGGAAACTTAAAACAACATCAGTGAAGACACATTTATATGTGATATCACTGAGTCAGTTTGTTCACAGGAGTCGCAGCCTGTTACACCGATGCTGCATTCAGGGCCCGTGGGAAAGATGGAGGACAAGTGTTTAATTCATTCATTTAATTTTATTGACAATGTGAAGCTTCAGTTTGTTTATACATTGATCTGTGAAGTCTGTCAAATGACTCTTGTTCAGTGATTCCATGTAAAGATTCAGTTCTTCCTTATAATCACTGTTTCATCTGAGTCTCAAGAAATTATCAGTCATCTACTCATTCATGATATTTACACTTTGATTAAACCTCATATCCCTCTAACAACACATCAATGTAAATGTCGCTTTAGATTTCTTAGTTTCCACAGTGAGAACAAACCTCAGTGATAAAGGAAGGTCTGGTGATTTCTCTGTTAAGGTCCAAACAACAACACACAAACACATCAACACAAATATCCAACAAACATTTAGAGCTCTGATAAGTTTCTATTTTCATGTGGAGAAATGTGAGTTTAGGTAAAGAAACATCATCATGAGCAGTGATCTCCTCCACGGCTCCAGCTCCACCTCAACAAACTCAAACATCAACACAACAAGAAATGACAAGAGGTCAAAGTCCCGCCCACAATGTTTGATTGACAGGTGATCTCTGTGCAGTGCAGAGACACAACAGCAATGAGCTTTTAGCAACAAACATGGAGACTAAAGAAAGTGATGAACTAAAATACAGATTTTAACCAACTGCACCTTCAATGATCTTTGTCTATTTTAGTTTACACAACTCTGCTGTGCCTCCAGTACAGCAAAGAAAAACTCCAGCATGTAGAGGCTGAGTGAATGTGGTCTGGACTCTGTGGAGGAGAGTCATGGTTTCAGAGACGCTGTAGAAGGACAGAATACCTGCTCTGTGATCCAGGTACACTCCTACTCTGGAGGACTGAGGACCTGAGACTGGAGTGTGGATGCCGTTGAAGCATAATTCATAATTGTTGTGGTCACAATGTAACGCCCAAGATTTGTCATTGTTTCCAAATCCATTTCCAACCCCTGCTCTGCTGATATTCTTGTATGCGACTGCTACACGAATTCTTCCTCTCCACTCCACCTCCCAGTAACAACGTCCAGTCAGACTCTCTCTACTCAGGACCTGACCACATGTAGTGAATCTGTCTGGGTGATTAGAATAAGACTGATCTTTACCCATCAATGTTACTTTCCTGTTTCCCTCAGATAATAACAGTTGTCTGTTTGCTGTGTTTGGGTCCAGTGTAATTTCCTGTGAATATCTTAAGAAGTCAGCTCTGGTCCTGGGCTCTGGTGGTGACAGTAAAACATCCACTTGAGTCACTGTCACTGAGATGTTTGTCCATGTGTCTCTCAGAAGGTCCTGTAGTTGATCTCT
Source organism: Trachurus trachurus (assembly GCF_905171665.1). Classification (NCBI taxonomy): domain Eukaryota; kingdom Metazoa; phylum Chordata; class Actinopteri; order Carangiformes; family Carangidae; genus Trachurus; species Trachurus trachurus. The sequence continues at coordinate 7,310,768 of NC_139900.1, forward strand.
GAGCTCTGACACAGCTGCTGTCACATCCTCAAAGTGTCTGAGAGGACGGATATTGATGCTGGATGAGTGTGTAGATGGACTGAGTGCTGACAGTGAGGGGTAGTTGTGTAGAAACTGGGTGTGATCCTCTGTGTGTGACAGCAGCTTCAGCTCAGCGTCTTTCCTCTTCAGCTCAGTGATCTCCTGCTCCAGCTTCTTCTGAAGCTCTTTGACTCCACTCACTTGAGTTTCCTGCTGGGATCTGATCTGCTGCTTCAGCTCAGAGCTTCTTTTCTCCATGAGACGGATCAGCTGAGTGAAGATCTTCTCACTGTCCTCCACTGCTTTATCAGCAGAGCCATTGATGGCCTCCACCTCCTGTTGAAGCACCTTCACATCTTTCTCTGTGTCCTGGATTCTCTGCTGGATTTGTTGTCGACTCAGCTCCAGCTCTCTCTGTCTCTCAGTCCTTTCTGCTGCAGCTGAGACTGTTTTGTGGCCTTCATGTTCATCCAGGCAGAGATAACAGATACACTGCTGATCAGTACGGCAGAAAATCTTCATCACCTCATCATGACGAGAGCAGATGTTCTCCTGGAGCTTCTTGGAGGGCTCCATCAGCTTGTGTTTCTTGAACTGAGCTACATCATAATGAGGCTGCAGGTGTTTCTCACAATAAGAGACCAGACATTGCAGACAGGACTTGACAGCTTTGAGTTTCCTCCCAGTGCAGAAATCACAGGCCACATCTTCAGGTCCAGCATAGCAGTGATCAACAGGAGCAGCTTGGAGTTCAGTCTTCTTCAGCTCCTCCACTAAATCTGCTAACATGGTGTTTTTCACCAGGTCAGGTCTCGGTATAAAGTTCTTCCTACACTGAGGGCAGCTGTAGATTTTCTTCCCATCCTGTTCATCCCAGTGGGTTTTAATACAGTTGAAGCAGTAGCTGTGTCCACAGGGAATAGTCACTGGATCCTTCAGTAGATCCAGACAGATGGAACAAGAGAAGGTCTCCTGGTCCAGATGAACTCCTTTCTGCGCCATTTCACCTCTCACAGACGACGACTGTCTGAGTTTCTGTTGCTCAGAAGTGAAACTAGTTTGAGCTCTGATCTAAACAACATGTGTCTCTGCAGTGAACGGGGCCTGTCAGCTCCTCCTCTTCACCACATGTTGGTTCCACCCATCTTCAAACTGTAGATCTGAAGGGGAGGGAACGAGGAAACACATGATCAGGGTGGAAACACTGGGATTGGCACAACAATTCAAGACTAAAGTCTGTTTCATGGATCAAAGGTCAATTACCAGAGATATCATACTGAACAATAAAGGAGTAATCAATAGTGTTGGTCACAGTTTTGTGATCAGGAGTCAGGATGTGTGTTTTGTGGTTAACAAGAACCAGTAAAAGGTCCTTCAGCCAATTTATCACAACTTAGCAGGTACAGTTGTGAACATTATCAAGTGTACAAGTGCATTAGGGAACTAAAGCACCAGGTGTGGCAGCAAGATTCAGGATTATACTGTAGAAACATTCAAGGGTTGAGTCATAAAAATTTATGGCAACAATTCATTCAACATTGCTCAACAACAAAGTGTTTTTAATTTCCTGGACCATGTCACCTCCTGCTGGTCAAACACTGGTATTACATACACTGCTCTGTTCATTTATAACAGGCAAAAGAAGCAGCCAGAGTCAGTATAATGTCTCTGGTGTTAATAATGAACATTAAAGAAGCTGTAACACAGGATGTGACAGCAGGAGGTCAGGAGATGAAATGAAAAGACAGAGAGAGTCTGGCTCAATAAAAATAATTTATTTACAGTGGCATGAATCATAACTTAACGGGTAGCATTGGCAAAAGCAACATTAGAGTCGACAGCTTGTATAAAGTGGTGTGAACGTCTGGACTTGTGTTGAGCATTACTTTTAAGATTTCATTTCAATCAGAAAAGTTTGTAAAATGATTCACATCATTCACACAATCACTGTGACTAACCTGAATATCAAAAAATCATTAATCATCTCCTCATTGATTATAATCATGATATTTACACTTTGATTAAACCTCATATCCCTCCAACAACACATCAGTGTAAATGTAACTCTAGATTTCTTTATTTCCAAAGAACAAACCTCAGTGATAAAGGAAGGTCTGGTGATTTCTCTGTTAAGGCCCAAACAACAACACACAAACACAACAACACACAAACACATCAACACAAATACCCAACAAACATTTAGAGCTCAGAGAAATTTCTATTTTCATGTGGAGAAATGTGAGTTTAGGTAAAGAAACATCATCATGAGCAGTGATCTCCTCCACGGCTCCAGCTCCACCTCAACAAACTCAAACATCAACACAACAAGAAATGACAAGAAGTCAAAATCCCGCCCACAATGTTTGATTGACAGGTGATCTCTGTGCAGTGCAGAGACACAACAGCAATGAGCTTTTAGCAACAAACATGGAGCCTAAAGAAAGTGATGAACTAAGATACAGATTTTAACCAACTGCTCTTTCAATGATCTTTGTCTATTTGACTTAACATAACTCTGCTGTGTCTCCATATTCATAGTAAAGCCGAACTCCAGCATGTAGAGGCTGAGTGAATGTGGTCTGGACTCTGTGGAGGAGAGTCATGGTTTCAGAGACGCTGTAGAAGGACAGAATACCTGCTCTGTGATCCAGGTACACTCCTACTCTGGAGGACTGAGGACCTGAGACTGGAGTCTGGATGTTGTTGAAACAAAATGTGACACTGTTGTTATTACAATTTAACGCCCAAGATTTGTCATTGTCTCCAAACACAAATTCCTTCCAGCTCCCTGCTCTGCTCATATTCTTGTATGCGACTGCTACAATAACTCCTCCTCCTCTCCACTCCACCTCCCAGTAACAACGTCCAGTCCGACTCTCTCTACTCAGGACCTGAAAACGTGTAGTGAATCTGTCTGGGTGACTAGAATAACACTGATCTTTCATTATCACTGTTACTTTTCTGTTTCCCTCAGATAATACTAAATGTGTTTCTGCTGTGTTTGGGTCCAGTGTGATTTCCTGTGAATATCTTAAGAAGTCAGCTCTGGTCCTGGGCTCTGGTGGTGGTGACAGTAAAACATCCACTTCAGTCACTGTCAGTGAGATGTTTGTCCATGTGTCTCTCAGAAGGTCCTGTAGTTTATCTCTGAGCTCTGACACAGCTGCTGTCACATCCTCAAAGTGTCTGAGAGGACGGATATCGATGCTGGATGAGTGTGTAGATGGACTGAGTGCTGACAGTGAGGGGTAGTTGTGTAGAAACTGGGTGTGATCCTCTGTGTGTGACAGCAGCTTCAGCTCAGCGTCTTTCCTCTTCAGCTCAGTGATCTCCTGCTCCAGCTTCTTCTGAAGCTCTTTGACTCCACTCACCTGAGTTTCCTGCTGGGATCTGATCTGCTGCTTCAGCTCAGAGCTTCTTTTCTCCATGAGACGGATCAGCTGAGTGAAGATCTTCTCATTGTCCTCCACTGCTTTATCAGCAGAGCCATTGATGTCCTCCACCTCCTGTTGAAGCACCTTCACATCTTTCTCTGTGTCCTGGATTCTCTGCTGGATTTTTTGTCGACTCAGCTCCAGCTCTCTCTGCCTCTCAGTCCTTTCTGCTGCAGCTGAGACTGTGTCATGGCCTTTATGTTCATCCACAGAGCAGAGATAACAGATACACTGCTGATCAGTGCGGCAGAACATCTTCATCACCTCATCATGACGAGAGCAGATGTTCTCCTGGAGCTTCTTGGAGGGCTCCACCAGCTTGTGTCTCTTTAATGGAGCTAAATCATAATGAGGCTGCAGGTGTTTCTCACAATAAGAGACCAGACATTGCAGACAGGACTTGACAGCTTTGAGTTTTATCCCAGTGCAGAAATCACAGGCCACATCTTCAGGTCCAGCATAGCAGTGATCAGCAGGAGCAGCTTGGAGTCCAGTCTTCTTCAGCTCCTCCACTACAACTGCTAACATGGTGTTTTTCACCAGGACAGGCCTCGGTGTAAAGGTCTGCCTACACTGAGGGCAGCTGTAGATTTTCTTCCCATCCTCTTCATCCCAGTGGGTTTTAATGCAGTTGAAGCAGTAGCTGTGTCCACAGGGAATAGTCACTGGATCCTTCAGTAGATCCAGACAGATGGAACAAGAGAAGGTCTCCTGGTCCAGATGAACTCCTTTCTGCGCCATTTCACCTCTCACAGACGACGACTGTCTGAGTTTCTGTTGCTCAGAAGTGAAACTAGTTTGAGCTCTGATCTAAACAACATGTGTCTCTCCAGTGAACGGGGCCTGTCAGCTCCTCCTCTTCACCACATGTTGGTTCCACCCATCTTCAAACTGTAGATCTGAAGGGGAGGGAACAAGGAAACACATGAACAGGGTGGAGCTCAGTGTGTTTGAAAGCAGGAAGAAGAGGGAGGTGATCAGGATTGACTTTGTTTCAGGAGGAGGAGCATTTTGATAATGTTTGTTTAACCTGTTTTTTGTTTTTTTTCTATCTTCATACATTCCTCATTTCCAACCACTGATCACTTCAGGCTTCCACTGAAAAACATTTTTTGGTCTTGAGATGATTCCTCTGATGTCTGAGTTAAATCTTCAGATGTGTTCAAATTTGTTTTCATTATTTTCCTGAATATCAATAAAAGAAATATCCATAAATCTTTTGCATGTTTTAACTGTTTCATAAAGTAATTTCAATTATCATAAATAAAACTGATTCAGCTGACCATATCATTTTGAATAAATATTTGTATTTTAGTTCTTGATGCATTTAAAGAAACAAACCAAACATGACCTGCTGCTACCGTGAATTACACACAAACTGAACGCACCAGATAATTTTGTCCAGTATTTAGTTTGGAGAATGGAGTGACTGAATGCTTCTCAGAAAATAAACAGTTTGATACATGTGATTAATTAATCTTATCTCAATTATTCCTAATGGCCCAACAGTTTGGACACATAGCACCATTCAAAATGTCACATATGGCTGAAGACTGGCTCTACGAGAAGAGTAGACAATTGTCTTTTCAACCGAACACAAATTACATACAATTTGTCTGTTGAACGTTTATCTTTTTTTATTGAATAAAACATCTGTGTTTTATTGAACTTAAAATATACATTTCTAATGACTTGACATCACTAACCAGGATGAACCTAATCAGACTAAAATCATCATCTTCACTAAAACCTTCAGACACAGTGAGCCGAGGAGCTTTAACCTCCACTACCTCCCTGGTCAGCAGGAAGACAGCGCCCTCTTGTGTTGAACATCAGTTTTTTAGATTTCAGTTGTTCACCTGCTGTGATGGTCACTGAAGAAAGACGAGGAACAACTTCACTCAGCCTTTGGCAACTTAAAACAACATCAGTGAGGACACATTTAAATATATGTGATATCACTGAGTCTGTTTGTTTACAGAGTCACAGCCTATTAATGCTGCAGGGCACATGAGAAAGATGGAGGACAAGTAAATGTTTGATTCATTCATTTAGTTTTATTGATGATGTGGAGCTTCAGTATATGTTCACACATTGATTTAGTAAGGTGTGTTACATGACTCTTGTTCAGTGATTTCATGTAAAGATTTAGTTCGTCCATATAATCACTGTTTCATCTGAGTCTCAGAAAAGCATTAATCATCTCCTCATTACTATCATAATATTTACAATATATTTATATTGTTAGAGGGATATGACCTCATAAACTCTAGATTTCTTTGTTTCCACAGAGAGAACAAACCTCAGTGATAAAGGAAGATCTGGTGATTTCTCTGTTGAGGCCCAGACAACAACACACAAACACATCAACACAAATATCCAACAAACATTTAGAGCTCAGAGAAGTTTCTATTTTCATGTGGAGAAATGTGAGTTTAGCTAAAGAAACATCATCATGAGCAGTGATCTCCTCCACGGCTCCAGCTCCACCTCAACAAACTAAACCATCAACACAATGAGAAATGACAAGAAAGTGATCAACTAAAATACAGATTTTAACGAACTGCACCTTCAATGATCTTTGTCTATTTGAGTTTACACAACTCTGCTGTGACTTCATAATCAGTGAAGCCAACTCCAACATGTAGAGGCTGAGTGAATGTGGTCTGGACTCTGTGGAGGAGAGTCATGGTTTCAGAGACGCTGTAGAAGGACAGAATACCTGCTCTGTGATCCAGGTACACTCCTATTCTGGAGGACAGAGGACCTGAGACTGGAGTCTTGATGGTGTTGAACCAAAATGTGAAAGTGTTGTTGTTACAATCTAACGCCCAAGATTTGTCATTGAGTCCAAATTTACATTGATCCCCCACCCCTGCTCTGCTGATATTCTTGTATGCAACTACAACACGAACTCCTCTTCCTCTCCTCTCCACCTCCCAGTAACAACGTCCAGTCAGACTCTCTCTACTCAGGACCTGAGGATATTTCGTGAATCTGTCTGGGTGACTAGAATAAGACTGATCTTTCCTTATCACTGTTACTTCCCTGCTCCCCTCAGATAATAACAGTTTGCTGTGTGCTGTGTTTGGGTCCACTGTGATTTCCTGTGAATATCTTAAGAAGTCAGCTCTGGTCCTGGGCTCTGGTGGTGACAGTAAAACATCCACTTGAGTCTCTGTCAGTGAGATGTTTGTCCATGTGTCTCTCAGAAGGTCCTGTAGTTTATCTCTGAGCTCTGACACAGCTGCTGTCACATCCTCAAAGTGTCTGAGAGGACGGATATTGATGCTGGATGAGTGTGTAGATGGACTGAGTGCTGACAGTGAGGTGTAGTTGTGTAGAAACTGGGTGTGATCCTCTGTGTGTGACAGCAGCTTCAGCTCAGCGTCTTTCCTCTTCAGCTCAGTGATCTCCTGCTCCAGCTTCTTCTCAAGCTCTTTGACTCCACTCACTTGAGTTTCCTGCTGGGATCTGATCTGCTGCTTCAGCTCAGAGCTTCTTTTCTCCATGAGACGGATCAGCTGAGTGAAGATCTTCTCACTGTCCTCCACTGCTTTATCAGCAGAGCCATTGATGGCCTCCACCTCCTGTTGAAGCACCTTCACATCTTTCTCTGTGTCCTGGATTCTCTGCTGGATTTTTTGTCGACTCAGCTCCAGCTCTCTCTGCCTCTCAGTCCTTTCTGCTGCAGCTGAGACTGTGTCGTGGCCTTTATGTTCATCCATGAGGCAGACAAGACAAATACACTTCTGATCAGTGCGGCAGAAAATCTTCAATACCTCATCATGACGAGAGCAGATGTTCTCCTGGAGCTTCTTGGAGGGCTCCACCAGATTATGTTTTTTAAATGTAGGTGACTGAAAATGAGGCTGCAGGTGATTCTCACAGTAAGACGCCAAACATGGCAGACAGGACTTGACAGCTTTGAGTTTTCTCCCAGTGCAGACATCACAGGCCACATCTTCAGGTCCAGCATAGCAGTGATCAGCAGGAGCAGCTTGGAGTCCAGTCTTCTTCAGCTCCTCCACTAAAGCTGCCAACGTGATGTTTTTCATCAGGACAGGCCTCGGTGTGAAGGTCTGCCTACACTGAGGGCAGCTGTAGATTTTCTTCCCATCCTCTTCATCCCAGTGGGTTTTAATACAGTTGAAGCAGTAGCTGTGTCCACAGGGAATAGTCACTGGATCCTCCAGTGGATCCAGACAGATGGAACAAGAGAAGGTCTCCTGGTCCAGATGAACTCCTTTCTGCGCCATTTCACCTCTCACAGACGACGACTGTCTGAGTTTCTGTTGCTCGGAAGTGAAACTAGTTTGAGCTCTGATCTAAACAACATGTGTCTCTGCAGTGAACAGGGCCTGTCAGCTCCTCCTCTTCACCACATGTTGGTTCCACCCATCTTCAAACTGTAGATCTGATGGGGAGGGAACAAGGAAACACATGAACGGAAGTACAAATAGGGTTTGTCTGGGTTGTTTGAAAGGGGAGAACAGCTGTAGTTGGGTGCCTGCTGGACATTCATGTTGACAATTTCCAGTTCTACCAAAGCCTAAAGGTGTTGGACTGGATTCAAACCTGATGGTTCAGGAGAACTCATGTAACTCACCAGCTGGATCGACTTCTGCTTTGTAACACAGAGTGTTATGCTGCTGGAAGAAGTCACTGACATAAGGCCATTGTTGTTGAAATAGTGTTGAGCACATACTCTCATTAGTACTTTTGATTAGTACAGATCTCCTCTATGGCAATAGTCTCATGCATCCCACCTTTGCGAGAAGATACCGGCCTTTTTTTTTTTCAATTAGCCCTCAAGTGTACTGTAGAGACAAATATACCAGAAAATGATGACATCAAATCATATAAAATGATAGAAAAACATAAAATCTATGGCCTAAATTATTTACAGAACAACTGGCTATTTTTCTGTCAATAAATAAGTCAACTAATAATTGCATTTCTCCCGTTGGAAATATGATGGTTATTGTTGCAGTCGCATGTTGGCATGTGAAAATAATAATGCCTCTTCTGTATTGTTGTGAGATGTTTTATTAAAGAACGTCAGAGCGGTCTGTGTCCATTTCTTTGCCTTTCTCCCTCATTCACAAGGTCTTTCCTGTCTGGGGCCTGTCAAGCATCACTTTTACCACTAGGTGGCGGTATAACCCTCTGTAGTTGATCACGTGTAAGCTCCTCTCATGTGTGAGGTCTGCTAAGTCGAGTCCTGGGTATAGGGATTCATTTTAGATTAGTTCAGTATATTTAGGAGAGGAGAAAAACCCAAAGTGCTTGTAAAAATTAAAATGTTTGATAACAAGTATTACAAATAAAATGCTAAAATACAAATGTGTGCTTGTGTGTGAGTTTCTGTTTGTGTGGGTAGAAATAGTTTTTTTTTTATTGTAATGACTTCTGAGCAATAGTAATAGTATACCTAATAGAACACATCACTATGAATAAACAAATCTGGACAACAATACAAAACAGTTTACAGAGCGTTAATTAAGTGCTTTTTCAGACATTATATTATCCCATTAAAAGTTGCATTCATCACATTAAATGTGTGTCATTTTGCCTCTTGTTTCCTTTGCTGTAGGAGGAGGTGTCGAGGATTTGTGGTTGTGTCTGTCAGCCATGTCGACATGCCGAAGAATATAAAAGAGCTTCATCTGGATTATTTTGAGCAAGCAATAGGCTAAGATAAGACAAAGTGAGATCTCGAGATCTCTAGATCTCTGATCATTTTGATTTTGGGGGACACATCTCTTCATCTGGTTGAGTCTTCTCTCTCAGTCTCATCTGGATTCACAATAAATGGGGAAAAATCACAGATAAAATGCCTCAGCTCACATTTGTAGATTGTTTTCGCTCCCCGCGAGTGAAATGGGCACTTTGAAGTAGTACCTACTGTATATTGGACGAAATTACTGTACAGCAGGGGTCTCCAACCTTTTTTCCTCTGAGAGCTACTTTTACAAAATGAAAATGGCCGAGAGCTACTCTTGTTTTGTAACATTAATTCTTTACGTTCGTAAAACAAAACTGTGTTTCCCACTCTTCATGCAAATAGTAGCCTATGTTTTAAGCCTCTAATGTCAATTATTATTGTCCCTCCTCTGGGTTGTCACAATACTAAAATTTTCAACTCGATACCGACACTCAGGAAAATATTCGATACTCGATACCATATTCGATACCACAGGGATAAAAAAAAAGAGAGAGAGAGAAATGCCTCTCTCTCACCTGCTTCTTTACTTTCTTATCAGATCTGCTCAAGGGAGGGGGGGTTGTAGGTTCTCTCTCTCTCTTTCTCGCTCTCTCTGTCTCTCTCTCACACACACACACACACACACACACACACACACGTGCGCACACACACACCTGCCTCTCTACTGTGCTCTGAAGCAGTGGGCTGCTTGTCTGTTCCTCTGAGCTCCTACATGACCATGGATCTGTTTGGGCTCCTACATGTCAGTTCTCAACGGGCCGGTACCGAGAGTTAACGCGCCGAGTCCGGGCTTCAGCCCCCGTGCGTCGGACCGCATCTGGTAATTTAATCTGTCAGAGGATCCGCGATGCGCGATCCCGTGAAAAACAATGAACACCAGACATATTCATGATTTTATAAAAAAAAAAAAAAAAAACGGACGCCCCGGACAGGACGTGAAAAGTGGACATGTCCGCGGGCAAAAGAGGACGTTTGGTCTCCCTGCCTGATAACGTTAATGGCTAATAATAAGACAGCCAACATTTATGCGTAGCCTACTGTAGCGACAATATTGTTATGCACTAGTCTACAACTAACGCACGTAGTGATGAGGAGGAGGGTGTGTCGACCATAGACTGTAAAAAGAATGGATGTAGCACCCGTGACGTCACCCATTGGTTTGGGGGAGTCTGTTTTGTGCCGCTACTACGGGGGTTTGAACTGCGCCATGTTGGATTTTACTTGCCATATTTGGAGAGGTGCGGCAGTTAGCCGGCCGAGAACCCGCCCACTGGCCTCAAAGCAGCGGTCTCCGGACCTGTCACTCAACGTTTCCGCGCCCTAATTGGCCAGAATTTTAAATCTAATCATAGTAAAATGGTAGAGTTTAAAAAAAAATGCGTGCGGGGGTAGAAACTATCTGTTGAGACCAACAAAATAAAATGTACCAGGCTGTAAATATGTTTTTTTAAGCTGTAAAGTCAGCTACTTTAACATGGGGCTCAATTGGAGTTGCTCCCTTCTGGAGCCAGCCCCCAGCGACAGCCGAGGGGATTGCAGTTTTTTGTCTGAGAAGTGAGCTTCACTTCTCAGACTTCTTATTATCACATGACATGCGGTGCGCTTGCTGCCTCCCAAAAAGTTTAGATCTTTCCTCTGTGTGCCGCCCGCTACAGCGTCACTTTGGTTGTGAGCACACATGACGCACATACACGTTACATCTGGGGTCCGCCCGCAATTCAGACATCCCGCTATTCTAACATGTCTCTATTTAGACATCCCGCTATTACGACATCCCTCTATCTAGACATGCCGCATATTCCAACACTTTTTGGTATCGCTATTCCGACACGTGATCTTTTTTTTTTCTTTTTCTTTTTTACACAGCTGCGATACCCAGGCGCGTCTCTCTCTCTTTTTTTCTTTTCAGCATGCCTATCACTGGTTTGATGAGGGAGTGATGTTCTTAAACTCAACAACTAAACTATCAAGTCGCAAACAAAACTGACACACATGATAAACAAACAGAACTATGCTGCAGTTTGTTTGTCAAGTTAACCTGTCACCTTCAGCACCACGGACAGCGCCAGCGCGGCATATGAGCCGCGGAGAAGCTGCAACTGTGAGCGTCTGCTCTGGGCTTAGGGCCTGGGGCCTCATTTATCAAAATTGTAATTAAGCAGTGTAAAACTGCTGCTACTACATTTTTTGCTTAGGCCTATGGCGAAAAGACACCCAAAATGTTTACACCTTTTTCAGATCTATCAAGCTGTGCGTGCACAACTCTCCGCAATTTCTCTTTGATAAATCAAACTGCATCCAAGAATGGTGCGCACTTGAACACACCGCATATTCCGCCCCCGGAATGCCTAGACACAACCATACATGGTCAGCACGTGCATATTAATTAGCCATGTGCGCTCTGTGGAGTGGCAACAAAGTGACAACAAAGACAACGGGCAGAGGGCGGGGGAAAGAAAAAGAGATAGCTACACGGCATTGGGCAATAAATCAGTCAGAAAAATGATCTTGCATTTTAATAAGCTACAATAAAAACAAAAACCTCCCAAATATCAACAAAAGGGAGCAGAAAGAAGAATCATCGTATGTAATCTGCCCGTTTATCCCTGAAAATCTTTTTTTTTCTTTTACCTATGTTAAAACAAAAGCAGGATTTCCAGGATAGTTACCATTACTTTGAACGCCTTTCCACTACACAGTTACAGCTCTACTGGACTCGGTTTAGGTCATTTTCCATTACAGCTGAGTCCTTTACAGTTCCTCCTCAGGGCCGCGTTGTCTGGGCGCATGACGTCTGTCCGACTACCCATTTCTCCGACCATACATTTCTTTATTTTTGCATCCATTAGTCCGACCTCCCACTTCTCCGACTTAAGTAGCCCTAACCCTTAACCTTACCCTAAACCTAATCTTAACACTGTAGAATGGGTAGTCGGAGAAATGAGCCGTCGGACTTTTGGGCAGTCGGACTGACGTATGCTCCCCGCGTTGTCTCACTCTTTATTCTCTCGTCAGCTCCAAACACACGTGCACCTCGTTAACTCAAGTGACAGAATAATAACAGTCTCAGTAGGCTGCAGATCAGCGGGTGCTCCTGCTGGTGTGTTTTTAAACTTGGAGGGTTTGTTTTTTCTTCTCTCTTATAGGCCTATGTATTTGTGTATGAGAAACAGTGTCTCAGATGAAAGAAAAAAAAAAATCAGAAGGACACGTTTGACTATAACATAATCGGAAAAGCGGAATGTTTGAAAAATAGTAAGCTACCGGTAGCTCGCGAGCGACGTGTTGGAGACGCCTGCTGTACAGTCTTTGTCACTGTACAGAGTAGACACTCTGTACTCACTAGCCTATAGCCTATAAGCACACCCCTCGCTTTCAATAATACACACGATATGTTGTGAGCCTCCGTCGTAGTAAAGCCCTCAGATCTACTCTTCATGTAATAACTGCGCCACCTTGTGGCTAAACATCAACTAGGCTACACTGAAGTCATCATAACTTCATAAGTTCTCATTTTCATTATAAATAGCCTACTATTACTGTTATGTGAAGCCGTGTCAGTCTTGACTGTGGGTGATGGGGTCCTCTATGTCTGCTAGTGTCTGTAGCCTACTAGCCTACAGTAATATTTTTGTCGACATTATCAAATTGAGGAACTTTTATTTTGAAGGGCACAGGGCAAGGAAGCACACTAGCCAATCAGAGGACCCGCCCACCCACGGAAACAAAATATTGAGTGGTAAATTCGTTTTGTTAAATAAGAACCAAAAACGAGAAAACAAACTGAAATTTTGATTTCCGTTTTTTTTTTTCAAAACGAAAAAACGGCTTGTTTCTGGTTTCTCCTTATGTCAATTATTCCCAGAAAACAGACTGATAAAACTTACCTCCGTCACTATAGTTGGGTTAAATTAAGAAATGACACAGCACTGCATTTGAGTCATTTATTTGAAAATATGTCAGGCTAGCTTTGCTGCAGCTTGGTTGACCGAAACCGAGCGCAACCAATCTACGGGGGACAGCTCATAGCAGGAATCGAATGAGTCCAACAACTACGTCACTAGGCTTTCTGCCGATCTCATAAGACTTCTTTTAATAATACAGCTCAAAATGCACGTGTGTACCAGGGGTCGCGTTAACCGGATATTTTCCGTCATTGACCGTTTTTTAAAACGGTGACGGAAAAATTTTGAGGCCATCCGTCATTTTGACAGATTGCAATTCACACCCATGGCCGTCTGGCCATGTGCATTTGTTTACAATGAAGCCGGCGGATAATCAATACATGGAGCGGTGGATAACGATATAAAACATATACAATGTCACAAAGTCACTACGGTGAGAATTAGATTAAAAAAAAAAAAACTAACAGCTGGCTGGTGCGCTCAGTAGAAAACGCTGTAGTGCCTCCTCTAGGCCTGTGTGGAGCGTGTGTGGCGCTGTCAGTGCTGCCACACGGGAGCGTGCCTATGTTCCCACAGCCCTATGTTCCCACAGCCCTATGTTCCCACGGCCCTATGTTCCCACAGTTCTAAGGTTTTCCTCAAAATTAGGCCCTATGTTCCCACTGGACTCTCTCTACCTATCTGGACTCTATCTATCTGGCCTGTCTAGCCTCTACCGGGTCTTTTTACTAAACTTAACCAACTCTTTTCTTCATTGCCTAAACCCAACCAATGGTGGGACCAAAGGGCTGTGGGAACATAGGGCCTAATTTTCAGTGACAACAAAAGTTAGAAATGTGGGAACATAGGGCTGTGGGAACATAGGAATGACCCCCTGCCACACAGAAACACTAACAACAGAGAAGAAGACAGAAAGCTTCCCCGCAGTATTCAAACTCCTTCAAGTGGGTTAAATGTTGACTGGGAGTCGTGTCAGTGCAAATATGACGGTCGATAATGATTTAACGGGCGAGATTCAGCTGCAGTGTCCGAGGGACCGACAGTAGTCAGCTGTTAAGTTACGTAGCTGTAGCTACACAGCGGTATGTCTCGGTACAGGTAGAGCGGTGGGGGTAGGACATCACCGTTTCACACACTCGCCGCATACAACTCTTCTAAAGGTAACGCTAAGCCTTCTTTTAATGTATTTTGCCCGCCGTGGCATTGTTTATTATAACACGTAAAGCTGAGTGGGGTTTGGTCCTGTCTGAATTTGTGCTGCATCTGGCTGTGTGGTCTATAGCTTCAGTTGTTTCAGTGATGCGCAATGGCTGCGTGCGTGCGTGCGTGCGTAAAAGAGAAATGAGAGGCACAGAGAGAGAGAGAGAGAGAGAGAGAGAGAGAGAGAGCTAACGCCAGTGCACTATGCGATGCCTATGTGAAAACGTGCTCCTTTGGATGTTTTGGTATAACACATGGGTTAGCATGTTGATTGTTGACAGAAAACTGATGTCATCATCAGGTATTTACGTTGTATTTAGATGTTGAGTGGCAGAAAGTGACCCCCGCATTCACTGATGACCCACGGTTAGATGTGCTCTGACGCCGACTCTGCTCCGGAGCATTCTCTGTTCAATTTGTTTGGACTTGATATGAATTAAACATGAATTAAAATTGAATGCTATTGAATATGGCATTATTATCATTTAAAAAAAATTAAAGTGACCGGTAAAAATAGATTATGACGGAATTTTTATGATCCCGTCAGTCGAAATGACCGGCGACGAAAAAGTCTAGCGCAACCTCTGGTGTGTACTACCACATTTAACGAATGCATTGAATAAAATGGCATTAGTAGCATTCCCTTTGAGGATGTGAGTTTTATTTTCACACTAATCCATCCATCTAGTCTGCGCAGGGACACCCAAACTTCCTCTGGCGCTTCCGGGAGGATCCCATGGGGCGTGTCCTGGGTCTCCCCCGGGGTCTCTCCCTCCCGGCGCGGATGATGATGATGATGATGATTATCATTATTATTATGATTATCATCAATAATCATTTAATAAAAGTATAATTATCATGTTATTATTTTTATCAATAACAATAATACAACCACAATAATAAAATATACACTATATTCTTCATCTATGATCTATCATTACCACAAGTGGACTTAAGACACAACAGAGTAGCAGTGGGTTAGCCAATTTTTTTTAATGAAGCTGAAATCGTGATGTCATGGTTTATGTTTACATAGTGTAGATGAACAATGCATGTCAGCAGAACCCCACCCCCCCCCCCCCCCCCCCAACTATTCTCAGATCTACAGACACATGTAACGGGGGGTTAGTAGTAGGGGTGTAAAGGTATACCGTACTTCGGTATACCACGGTGGTGAAAAGCCACGATGGTGATACCATGAGATTTCCAAGCTCACGGTGACGGTAATTAATTAATTATTTTAATATTATGCAGCGCTGCCGGCGCAACTCCACTTCACATGCAAGTCGGCCGGAAATAGCTCGCTCCTTCGTTGGTTTCTCTTTTTTTCCACTCTCCGGAGCTCCCCCACAGTTCTGGGACACACAGACAGACACACACAGACAGACACACACACACACACACACACACACACACACACACACACACACACACACACAAACACACACCAGGGTTGCAGGTATATGTAGATAGAAAGTTGTAATAAAGTTATTGACTTAAGAGTAATCTTTGAGAAAATGATTTACATCTGTCCTTGTTCCATAAACCTGGGTGCTTCCGTCACTGTCAGATGAATGTGAACAATCCTGCAGATCTGTGATGGTATCATCTGAGTGAGATCCATCTTCAAGCAGCTCATTTTCTTCATCTTCAAGCAGCTCATTTTCTTCATCTTCAAGTAGCTCATTTTCTTCATCTTCAAGCAGCTCATTTTCTTCAGATGAGGAGTGATCTGTTGAAGCTCCCTCTTTTGTGCAAATGTAAAATCTGAGTAGCTTCAGTTTAGTTTGTTCATACATTTGGCCAACAGTGTTATCCAAGAGAATCTTGTTCATTTTAAAATCACAGATGTCAAACGTGAAGTCTTCAGCTGGCCCTTTTGTGGAGTGCCCATCAGGAAAAAATAGGTCCTTTCCTAATTCCATGATCTGAGCAACAGTTGTTGTTTTTGCCAATGTAGCATGTCTTATGCCTCCACCATGGTTGGTCCGTACTTGACTGTATCCATTACTGCCAAAATGAAGCCATCCAATTTCAACCTTCCTTGAAGTCTTCTCTCCTGCCGTATTTCTTCGTCTGGCCATGGTATTTGGGGGATCATCTGGGGTACCACTCAGTGATCCTTTTGTCTTTGATTTCATTTTGCTTGCCCCTATTTTATCTTTTAATCTCTGTAAAAGAGTCTCTTCATTAGCGCTATGGCACTGTGTTTGTTCACAGAAAGATAGGACAGCTACTCGGTCACCATATGACGTTATGTATTTTGTCATTTGCTCATCAGTCATGATGCGCAATACTGCCTTGTCAACCTGTAAACACGAGAGAGAGAGAGAGAGAGAGAGAGAGAGAGATAATAGTGTCAATGCAGTGTTTCAGTGGTACTGGACAAAGCTGGTCTTACGGTAAGTACAGTAAAATATTGTACATAGAGATGCCGGCCTACTTCACACAAATTCCATTATGTCTATTTCTATAAATCAGAAATCTAGTTTATCCCTGCAAGTGACATCCCATTTATTTATTCAAATGTATTTACTTATTGACTGTAGTGGCAGATTCCTCTTTCCCAGTTTTAAAAGCCACCTGAATGATACAATCTTCACTGGCGATCTGACGCATATCCACTTTCATTCATTAAATAATTCCATTATTCACAGGTGTGCAGTTGATGTACCATTTATTTTGGCAGATGAGGATTCCATGATTCAACATCAACACATCATGGTTGAAAAACATTTTGCGTCCAGCTCGTCTCAACCTGAACAAAGCCAAAGGCTGACCTCCACACCTGTGCTGGCTGACCTATATAACTAAAACTCCACCCATAACCAAGCATCTTATGGACAGGTATAGAATAATCCATGAATTAACATAAACAACCCACTTACTTATATTAAAATACGGTAACACTTTATTTTAAGGGGTCCTTGTTCCTGTGTATCTACCTAATTAATTACAGTGTAGTTACCTATGTAACCGTATGTAATAACATGTACTTACATTGTAAATACATAGTGGGCCCTAGTTTCTTAGACCAGGTGAAGTCTAACCTCGGCGCAGCTTCGCCACGTCAACGGGGTGTGGCCCAGGTCCATTTCGCAAGTCTGGTGGGCCGCGCAGTCAGACTTAGACCAGCGCAGCCCCTCCCCTCGTCCCTCCTACCGGCGCAAACGGTGAAGAGGGAGGAGACAGGGCGGGAGGGAGACAGGAGGAGGAGAGAAAGGCGTGGAGTGGGTTTGACACAGCCGAGTCAGATCTTCACCAATCAAAGGAGCTCCTCTCCTCACCTTTAACTGCGCGGCGGGTGATGCACGCTGCAAGTTTGTCATTTTATACTTGGACATGGACGGAGGAGACAGCGACGCCAGAGGCCGAACCTCTCCCCGGAGGAAACAGCTGTGCGGTCCGGAGGTCCGAGCTCAGAGTGACCAATAATGAGTTTACTAATAATAATACAAATATCCTTAATCAGGTTTGATCTGATACACTGAGAACTCCTGCCCAATGTAAGAAACAACAACTAATAAACTAATAAAGAAACTCACATTTATTCAAACCCTGTGTAAGCAAGATGAGAGGTGTAATCACAACATAAACAAACACCATGCGTAACGGATGAAATCAGCGTAAAGGACGCTCTCTCTCTCTGTCCGTCTCTTTTTTTCTCTTTTTTTTGTGTGATAGAGATAGTATACTGTAGTAGGCTATATACTGACTATCTGATACCGAGGCTGTGGTGGACTAAGAGAGATGAAGATTTGTGTTTTGTTTTTCATTACGGCTGCCTGATGCGGTCGCTCGCGCTAATGAATTAATAAGTAAATAAATAAATAAAGCGTTCATCACAAGGGCAGAGTGGTATCTCAACACGGCAGAGACATGCAGTCATCCACCCTCAGTCCTGCTTTTGGGACATCCACAGCTGCTTTTCAGTGCCAGTTCGTCCCTGCTGTGTTAATTCAGGTGGAGTTTCCATTACGCGTGCCACAGCCTTTGATCTCTGCTTTGATCTGACGTCAGATGTGACGGGACAATCTATATAGATATAAATTCACGTGTTGATTCCATTAGTTGCATTAAATAGTGGTTATTGTGGATATTTATTGCATTGAAATGTGTCTGGAACTGTGGAAATCTGCCTGTGAGGTCTTGGTGACGTGTGTGCACTGCAGGTCAGTCAGTCAAACTTCCACTGCACCTGCTGCGCTCCGCCCTGCGCTGAGAATAGACCTGGTTGGAGGTGGCGAGCTTTCAGCGCAACCTCGGCGAGACATTTTCGCACAGAACTTCCACTGCACCAAGCTGAATCTGTGACGCCTCCCCCTGCTGCGCGGCCACGCCTATCTCAGCGCAGCGCGATCTACAAATCTCCCAATCTGACTTTGCGCTAGGCTGCGCTGGTCGAGACTTGCATTAGACCGGCTGCGCTACCTTGTGCCACCTGTGCTGCGCCAGCAAACTAGGGCCCCATGTGTTGCATCCGCTGTTAGTTCACCAAAATCTGTAGAGGAAGTGAGTGGAAAAACATAAAGATGACATATTACATATATGTAACCACAATCGAAATAAGTCCTGTGACTTTTGTGTTATCCTTGATATTATTTTAATCATGCTTTTAAATTTAAATTACATGTTAGGTCTGATAACTAACCATGCAGACGATATAGATCTTGCTTCTTGCGCAAAAGGGTTAGTGATGTTCTCAATATCGGCCCTCAGGTCTTCAGTAGATCCCGGAGTGTAGACTCTCTCTAAATAGGACAACAACAAAAATTGAGAGGTGATGTAATCAGTAACAGTCTCATTTGTAGCCACCTTATATTTTGTAAATAAAAATAAGTCATTAACATGAAAAGACATCAAAGTATTCCATGTTTTACCTGTGGCTGCCCATTTTCTGACATCACACACCCACTGCTGAATGGTTTCCTGATCGATATGGTGCTCGTTTGTGATGTTGCTGAGGGCGGCAGCTTCCACCTTTGCCCTGTCTGTGATCTTTTGAAGAGGAAAAAAAAAAACAGAACAAAAGCTCCACAATGATGAAACCACCAGTTTCAGCGAAGCTTTTGGTACAAGAGCGTCATCAGAACAAGGGAAAAAGTATAGACTCCCAAGAGGTTTGGATATTCAAAAAAAAAAACTATTGTGAGGTTACAATCTGTTAAAAGTACAGGCTTTAACCATGTAGTGTCAGATGAGAAGACAAATGTAATTTCCCTTACTTTGACATATCTGTGGGCTAGTGCTTGATGAAGGCTGACTGACTTCCTTCGATTCCAACCCATGGCCTGTTGAGTCAACATGTTCACTCTTCCTAGTTAAAACAAAAATGCATCTGCTAGCAAAAAAGTAAGAATTTACATAAAAATACTAAGTGATAAACAAAGTGCTGAACTACTGAAATATGTATTGTGTTGTACTGTGTGTTATGTCATAATATATTGTTATTATATATTACATCTACATTGTTGTTTGTATGTCTACTCACCATGTTTATGTTTTATGTTACCGTTTCTGTTGTGTTGTTTTGTTCTTGTCACTCTGTTTCCCCCAATAAAAATAAAAAGTGTGCTGTACTAGTAATTACAGTAAAGGAATACAATGATAACTTCTATAGGAAGGGAACTATGTAACAGTTTTTAAAATCATCTGTAAAAAAAACACTATTCAGGATGCCTTATCAATGAGTGTGTTGGAAGTGTAATACTAACCTGCCTTTGCCATGTATTTAGTGACAAGAGCTGCCCGAGAGAGAAAGCTGTTTACCTATAAAGCAAATATATCAAGTAATGTTTAGTCTCTTTTACATAAAAAAAACATCTTCCATTCTATTTATACTCGTTCAATCCATACAGTTACAAAAGTAACAACAACATACTTGCTCCACTTCTTCTCCCACTGTATTTCCTGCTCCATCCTGGCTTCTGCCACCCCATTTCACCTGCAGGACAGTACCGAAAGTTTTATGTTACATTGCTTTGATAGATGAAGTCATAAAAAGGTCTCTGACATCTCACATAATAGAAGCTTCATTTCGATGGTGGGAAAAAGTCCCCACACAAGCAGCTGAAAAATTAAATTCATGTACCTCGCATTTTGCTGTATGGCCTTTAGCATGCATAACGCTAAGAAATGGTCTCATTTCTGTCAGGAGCTGAAGCTCCGGTAGCCCCTCCGCTACTTTGTTGAGGTAGGGCCAGTACCTAAAAAGAAGAGTTGCATCTTATGATTGTTACAAATAACTTTTATTTGAATTGACTTGACAACAATATCAACCTAAAATCAATCATCACATCAGTAAAAAGATGAGGCACTGGCAATGGATTTGCAATGAGACAAAGATGATTACCTGCATGTAACATCCATGCAGAAGAATGTTACATTTGCCTTCTTTGCCATCTCTCTTTGGAGGAACATCGGATAGGCAAATATCTCTCCATGGAAATGGTTGAGTCCTCGCAAGAGAAACCCATGCCTGTATTAAACAGAAGACAAAGTAGTTGTTAATAAACTGACCCAGCAAAGCCTGGCTCAAGCACATAGCATCTATATAATCTGGGTGCCTAGACCAAAATATAAATTTTGCTGTTAAAAAGGATGGATAAATACCACTCCTAAATCAAGTGTGTATGGCTTACAATTCTAAGACTTTATCCTGACCTTGCATGCACGCATGCGCACACACACACACACACAGACACAGACACAGACACAAACACATACCTGCAAACTGCTACCTGAAGGCCTTCTTCGTCTATTTTGGCAGCAGACTTTTTGGACATTTCTCTGCCAGTTGTGAACTTGGCCATGCCACAAACAGCCCTGTCATTTGTCTATGAAGTAACACAAACATTTACACACACATTTGGAACAACCCTTCATATAAGGGTGGCTCTTCAGTCCTGTCCATGTTCAGTTAACCTGAAAGTAAATAATAGAAATCAATTAGCAGTACTCTCTTTATTATTTTCCGAGACAATCATAAAATAAACAGGTGTAATGTCTGTACCTACCCTTTCGACTTGGAAAGCCGATAATGTTTTCTGTTGCCATCACAACTTACAGCCAACATGTCTGGAAAACATGCCGGACAATCGAAATGACGGATGTGGCACATGTCCTCTTCTTCATAGTTGCAGTATGCAAATTCAAAGAAACTGCGCTGAAATGTATCAGCACAGATACTGCCTGTCTGTATGTATATTAAAAAGTAAAAATATTTTATTAGTATTTTTTTTAAAGAAATGCTGACAATCAACTATTTGGTATAAAGTGATATGACATTTCTTGTGTGTTTCAGTTTTATTCAAGCAGACTTCCAGCTTTTTCAGATCTGTGCTCCAACATTTTAAGAAAGGCCTGCCTAGACATGGCTGGTGCTGTCAACTTCATGGGCCCTAGTTTCCTAGACCGAGCGAAGTCTAAGCTCAGCGCAGCTTCGCCACGCCAACGGGGTGTGTCCAGGTCCATTTCGCAAGTTTGCTGGGCCGCGTGGTCCGACTTACGCCAGCGCAAGCCCGCCCTCGTCCCTCCTCCCGGCGCAAACAGCAAAGGGGGAGGAGAAAGGGCGGGAGGGAGACAGGAGGAGGAGAGAAAGGCCGATTCGGATCTTCACCAATCAAATGAGCTCCTCTCCTCACCTTTAACTGCGCCGCGGGCGATGCGCACTGCAAGTTTGTCATTTTATACTTTGACATGGACGGAGGAGACAGCGACGCCAGTGGCCGAACCTCTCCCAGGAGGAAACAGCTGTTTTGGTCCGGAGGTCCGAGCTCAGAGTGGCCGAATAATGAGTTTACTAATATACTTAATCAGGTTTGATCTGATACACTGAGAACCGGTGCTCAGTGTAAGAAACAACAACTAATAAACTAATAAAGAAACTCACATTTATCCATTTCAATTTATTATTCCCTGTGTAAGACAGATGAGAGGTGTACACTAATCACAACATAAACAAACACCATGCGGGATGAAATCAGCGTAAAGGACGCTCTCTCTCTCTCTCTCTCTGTCCTCCTCTCTTTTTTCTCTGTGATGAGAGATGCTGAGTATAATGTAGTAGGCTATATACTGACTATCTGACACCGTGGCTGTTGTGGTGGGCTAAGAGAGATGATGATTTGTGTTTTGTTTTTCATTACGGCTGCGTGACGAAGCAGTCGCCCTCTAATAAATTAATAAGTAAATAAATAAATAAAGGGGATCATCAGGGCACAGTGCGTAGTCTCAACACGGCAGCAAAATGCAGTCATCCACCCTCAGTCCTGCTTTTGGGACATCCACAGCTGCTTTTCAGTGCCAGTTCGTCCCTGCTGTGTTAATTCAGGTGGAGTTTCCTTTACGCGCCGACAGCCTTTGATCTCTGCTTTGATCTGACGTCAGATGTGACGGGACAATCTATATAGATATAAATTCACGTGTTGATTCCATTAGTTGCATTAAATAGTGGTTATTGTGGATATTTATTGCATTGAAATGTGCCTGGAACTGTGGAGATCTGCCTGTGAGGTCTTGGTGACGTGTGTGCACTGCACGTCAGTCAGCCAAACTTCCACTGCACCTGCTGCGCTCCGCCCTGCGCTGAGAGTAGACCTGGTTTGAGGTGGCGAGCTTTCAGCGCAACCTCGGCGGGACATTTTCGCACGAAACTTCCACTGCACCAAGCTGAATCTGACCTTGCCCTCTGGTGCCAGGTTTAGGTTCCCTCCTGTTAAGAGCAACAGATACAAGCACTCTTTTATCCCTGCAGCCATCTCCATTTTAAACTCTGGTCAGGGGAGGAGTTAACCAGCTCTTACCTGACAGAGCTCTTCTTTGGCTGGGACCCATGCTACATGCATTCAGTGTTTTTGCACCTTGTTTTTATTTTTACATGCAGTGTTGTTGCACTTTATATTTATACAGATATTGATGTCTGTACTACTGACATGCATCTTTCTATTGTTGACTTGTGGATTGTGCATTGCGGATCACCATCCCTGTGTTGATGGAACTATGTGGTTTGTGTAATTGGATGTGTATGTGTTTTGTCTCAGGGGTTGTGTTATCCCCATGTCCCTTGCTTGTCTACTGCAAAACCAATTGCCCCCCCGGGGGACAAAATGAATAAAAAGTTGAAGTTGGATTCCGGAGTTGAGGTGTGTCTAGGGGTTGGTCTCGAGTGAATTTCAAGCAACTCCCCTGATTTTTTTTTTCCTCTATGAGGTTTTCCGGTGAATCACTTATTATTTTTTCTCTGCACCGGGCAGAGAAGGCGCTTAACGTTTCCTTTTTTCCAAGGGCAGCCCGCATCTGCTGATATGTGTCACGAGCTGCTGCATGCAGCTCTGAAATCGCTGCCAGGTCAGCTATTGTTTTGCGGTCAACCCCCAGCTTCTGGTACACTGTCGTTCATGCCGGTCAAGGAAAGAGCCAATGGAGACGTCTGTGCCTGTGAGGATTCCGGAGTTGAGGTGTATCTAGGGGTTGGTCTCACAGGCATAGCGGAGACCTGGGTTCTCTGTTTAAGTAGAGCAGCTTGCAATTGTCCAAACCCCGCTCTCACCTCTTCCACAATGGCTCCCTCTCTCTGGCACTCAATAGATTGGTCTCTTTGAGTCTGTTGTTCTCTTGTCTGAGGCTTTGGTTCTGCGCTCTCATGGCTTCCAGGTCAGCTTTCAGACTTGCAGTCGCGCCGTCTTTCTCAGCCAGCAGTGGTGCTACTCTGGTTCTCTGCGGCAAGCTCCTCCGTCCTCTGGGCTAGAAGGCTTTCCAAATGCACCACCCTGGCCTTATCGCCACACCGCTCGTCATTGTAACCGTAATTTGAAATAGAGATAAGTCATGGGTTAGATAAGCAGCGATGCCTACCGTAGTGTTATACACATGTACTGTATAGGTTACACAATAACACTTCCCGCCTTTTTTGAGATGAGACGCTTAGCTGTGTGTGGCTCCAAAGATGACGTCATCCAACAGGTCAAGCATTAAAAGGAGGACCGACTGGCATGTGACTGCATGGCAGACGGCGAAAAATGCCCAGAGGGCAGAGGGATCTCCGACCATTTCAAATGACATTAAATCGTAACATGATTTTTGGGGGGGATTTGTTCTGTAAATTAATATGCATATTATTCTATTTTTATTTTAAAAAAAATGTATATATGGTTTTTGTTTTTTTTCATGAGAGGTACCGGAACACAGGGAGGCCAAAATTAAGAGGTGCCTAATCTTGTTCCGGCAGGATCCGGCTCAAATTAACCCCTGCTGGATTCGGTTTGATTTTGTCAGCATCCAGCAAAATGCCCTGAAGCTCTTGGTACTCTATGTATTTTTCTCTGTTTTCTTGCTCTACAGCCTCAATAGGGTAACTTGAAGCCTCTTTCCTTTAAAAACGTCTGCATGTACTGTAAAAAGACTGAATTGACGTGACGGTTAAGTGCCAAACCTCTGATTTTTGTATCCAGCCTTTTTCTACCCGACGGTGGGGCCGTTGTGAGCAACAGAGCCGACATGTGGAGTTACATTCTCAGTGGGTGTGTCTCTGAGTGGGGAAAAGCTGTTGGAAACATGAAGCGGTTGGTGGTGAAACACAGGTTTCCCTCGTGTTGTTGACGCCATCTCTCCGAATCAGACCAGGCTTTCCCCAGAAGGAGGTCGAGTTGTCTATTTAAGCCACATTGTTATCCACTTAGACATCCAGCCATGGAATGAACGCATGCAGCTAAACATGTCGTCACTGGCTAAATTGGGCAGCAGGCCAGAGAAAACTATGAGTCTGACATTGTTTTTGCGTAGTTGCACACCGAAGCCATGTTAAAGCAGAAGTAAGCGATCCGGTCGTTTTGGCTAACTTCGTTAGTTAACAGCCCCCGCCCTCGTCATGGATCTATTGGTCCTCATCCCTACGTCACCACATTCACACACATCCCTTGGCTGCACACACAGCCCTTCATGCCGTTCTCTCTCCTGATTGGATAAAGGTTGTAGAATACAAGGAAGTATACGAGACGTTTTCTCCTCGGCTTATAGCATAGATATATATACTGACTAGATGCCGCGTTCTGCTTCTCAGCGTACGTCAATAGCGCCGCCATCTTGGTCCGGGGTTCTGACCATAGACATAATATACATCTGACAAGCAGTCAGACCCGGTCAGACCCTTGTAGAACAAATTTCAGTGTATTTATGCATGTGGGTGTGTGTCTGAGTATCTAAGTGTATGTTTAATACATAAAAACAAAAATTATTAACTCATTGAGTGCCAACCACGTAATTTCTCGTTTTTCGTTCCCATGCGTTGAGTGCCAAAAACGAGATTTTTCGTTTTTTGCTTTTTTTTTAAATTATGAAAATAGACACTTTAATACACATTATATGTAAATTTGGGGACTCTACGACGAGGAGAACTGAAATAGATGACGATCAAAGTCACATGACAGCTCATGATCTGGAAGTTTTTATCATAACTCAGCTTCTGCAAACGGAGTTCTGCATGCAGCTGCTCTGCAGCTGCTCCGCTCTCACCCGCGCTGCTGCTCCAGCAGCTCGGAGCTGAAACAGGAAGCTCTCAGCCGACTGTCCCGCCCGGTCTTCATCTGGAGCAACACCGTGTCCTCCCCAAGGTCCTCCCGCGGTAAAATCTGATGGTCTCTGGGCCAAAGCAGACCGGCATCACCGACCCGTACCACAGAAGGACCGCGACCACCGGTGGGACCGGTGTTCCGGAGCCGCTGTTGCCGACAGACCCTCACGTTCCGCGGCGAGAGGCTGTGACACGCCACGGTGCGTCTGTGTTATTGTTGTTTAGTTGTTCACCCTCATGTTGACTAAGGGCTGGAAGAATTATCAGAGTCCACCGTCCCTTCTCTGAGTTACAGGGGGTCTCGGCGTAGCAGTGCATTTCAATGCAACGGTTGCAAAGGGACACCAGAGCTCTTCGTAAAAAAACACACACAAAAAAACATCCAAATACCTCCATGATGCTCGTATGTAATGTCCGTCTTGTGCTGAAGCCCCAAATTGCGTAATTGTCCCGAAAAAAATTAAATAAGTCTATATTTTAAGCTTGTTTGAAGCGGAAGCTTCTCGAAGCTCCTCTTCCTGGTCCGTCCAAATCTCGCGTGATTTGCGCCGGCGTCAGTGCGGTTACTGCGAATCACGCGATATTTGGACTCTGATAATTCTTCCAGCCCTTAGTCAACATGAGGGTGAGTAGATAATGAGCGAAATATCATTCTAGGGTGAACTATCCCTTTAAGAAAACCCTACGTCAGATTCATCAACGCGTTCGTAAGCCTCAGAATTGTTCGCAGCTGTGTTCCTACTTGATGAATGCCATCTCCTCGTAAGTTGAGGGCATGTGCCAGGTGAGTCTAATTAACATATGATTAGCATAGGTAACTGCCCCATCAATGCCCGTAAAAGGGCATGAGACTGCAGGGCCGTGTGCACACAGACCCCACAGGCACTGAGCAGAGAAGGTGAAGTGAGAAAGAAAGTTGAAATTCTCAAATGAAAATGTGGGAGGGAGGGAGCACCAGACTCCAAACGTAAAAAGAACTTAAAGGGATAGTTCAACATTTTGGCAAATTGGCCCATTGCCATAATTGCTATAGTCATAGCAGTAGGTTCGTTACCTTTAATTGTAGGTGTAAGCTATTTTTAGTACAGCGGAGCGCAGCAGCAGGCTGCTCAGAGCTACGCTATGGAGGCTAAGGGAATTTCTTGGTTTCCCTCATCAAACTCATCAAATACAAAATCCCAAAACTCCACAGCGCTTTTGTAGACAAGTTGTGAGCTGCACAACCACCACGCTATGAGATAATGACGGAACGATACGAAACGGAGCCGTTTTCGAGGTAAATTCATACAAAACCGCTGATGCGCGTTGCGTTCAGGGACAGTTTTTCAGCAAGCAGTCTC
This sequence comes from Trachurus trachurus, assembly GCF_905171665.1. Taxonomy (NCBI): domain Eukaryota; kingdom Metazoa; phylum Chordata; class Actinopteri; order Carangiformes; family Carangidae; genus Trachurus; species Trachurus trachurus. The sequence goes on from NC_139900.1 coordinate 7,337,965, forward strand.
TGTATTTACCCTGTATTTACCTCGAAAACGGCTCCGTTTCGTATCGTTCCGTCATTATCTCATAGCGTGGTGGTTGTGCAGGTCACAACTTGTCTACAAAAGCGCTGTGGAGTTTTGGGATGTTGAATTTGATGAGTTTAATGAGGGAAACCAAGAAATTCCATTAGCCTCCATAGCGTAGCTCTGAGCAGCCAGCTGCTGCGCTCCGCCGTACTGAAAATAGCTTACACCTACAATTAAAGGTAATGAACCTACTGCTATGACTATAGCGATTATGGCAATGGGCCAATTTGCCAAAATGTTGAACTATCCCTTTAAATAGTGAAGTGGCGCTACTGCGGCAGGAATAAAACAAAGAAACAAACAAAAGGCTTATAGTTTATATTTTTATATGGCTATATTTAGTAGCGTCAGCAGTGGATGCAGCAGGGTTGTTATCAGAGAGAACACACTCTCACGTGTGCCATCATAAATATCATCATATTATCACATGTGAAAAAAACTGTTGTGTGTAGTATGAACACTTACAGTAAGTGCAGTATTGCAGGCCGCAATTAGGGAAAAAAAGCATCCCCCCCCCCCCCCCCCCCCCAAAAAAAAAGAGAAAAAAAACCCTGATATGAATGAATTGTCTATAATGTTTTTTAAGAGACTGCAATGATTTGTCAATTATTATTATTAATATATATGATTATTAAAAACATCATAAAAGATAAGAAAATAATTCGTATTCAAATCATATAATATCATACAACTGCAGAACAAAAGAAAACGCTGTAATCGGTTATTTTTGCAGAAGTCTCAGCACTTAAAAGTGCGTAAGTATACTCCTGACTGTTCGTAGATGTTGTTCTTAGTTAACTCTTTGACTGCCAGCCATTCTCACAGCAGCTTCCTCCAGCTTGCCAGGCATTTTCCAGCTTTCTGACTGATTTTCGTAGACCCACCATATATTATGTACTTTTACTACATACACATTCAACCCATCAAAGGAAAGATTAGGGTCTCTACTTTCCAGCAAAAAAACAGTTTGTTTCTATCTTGTTCCAGTCTTGTGAAATTGGCGGTTGAATATAGGTTAGTTTAGCCCAAAATGCCATTTTGGCACCAAAATCTTGAGAAAAAGAGGTTTTTGTGTCGGCTGTCATTGTGAGACAGAGAAATGCAACAACAAATACGTATGCAGTCAAACTCACACCAGTAAAGCAAGGACAAAAAGTTGCCTAGCGCTTAATGTCATCTATGGTGAACACACTGCAAGTGATATGGCAGGGTTTAGATGCATAATCTTTTCAATCATGTTGTAAATTCACAATAAAGCTTATTTGATTTATTAGGAATTAAAATGAATGAATGTTAATGAATGTCTTTATTTTCCCTTAAAATTAAACTTAAAGGAGCATTATCGCAAATCCTAATTCTTAATTCGGCCACTAGATGGAGCCAGGCGGAGCTTATCAGATATAAACAAGTGGGCAGCTGTCAGAGCGAGAGAGAGCAGCCTCGTTTAGTCCCCCACCGCCCCCCCCTCCTCCTCCCTCATCAGGCTGAATGAACGTGCAATCGCGGGAAAAAGAAAACTCGCGCACAACCACAACAACAGCAACTGCAACTTCCTCCTCCTTAATAACGCTGAGAGGACAGCTGAAGAAAGACACGGGACATGAAGACAAAGTGTTCTACCAAGCGATTCAGTGACTGTAAGCAGCCTAACACTGCTACATTACAATTTACTGTTGCATTTTTCCGGTTCGGAGGTCGGATTTGCGAGTTCCGAGTGCAATTGAACGCAGCAAGCGCCGGGCCGGCTTGGATCATAACAAAGACAAATTCTGCATTTGCCCCACGGACACTATACTGGTGGCGATTTTTTTTGTAAATTTAGTTATGGCTCCCCCCGACCTATCTTTTGCATATTTCATCTTATTTTATGCTATTACTGCTGTATTTGCGATAATGCTCCTTTAAAATGATTTCTATGAAACTGTCCGTAAAAATGACAGAAAGTTCTGCAGTTATTGCAGTCACTGTGTAATTGTCACTGACATTTTACTTGACACAATTAATGTACTTATACCTGTATCTTTTGTGTTCTCTCTTTACAGGATAAAAAGATGAATATCGCATCTGGATTGGCAGGGCTCCTTGTATTTTTTTCCTTGGGGTGTTTTGTTTGAGTTAAGTTGCGATGGCAGAAAAACAGTATTCAGCTCGCTGGAAAAGGGCGAAAAGATTGGAAGAAAAATGTTCACGGGACAAAACAGGAGCATTAGAGCTTGAACAAAAAAAGAAACAACCCTCTTCATTTTCATTCACTGACACGTCAACATCAACACTGACAACATCAACACTGACACATCAACATACACATGAACCCACAGAGAGTGGGGCTTCTGTAGAGCAGAATTCTGCAGAAGAGACGAGTAGTGATGTGGAACCTGACCCCCCACTCAGACATTCAGTTGCACAGTGGGCAACTGAATTTCAGGTGAAACACAAATGTAGTCAGTGCTTTGCTGGGGATTTTGAGGCAGCATGGACACCCAGAGTTGCCAAAAACAGCAAAGACACTGCTCAACACCTGTGAAAGTGTTGAACCTGTGTTGAAATCAGGAATGCAGTATGTCTACCTTGGCTGCAAAGATCAGCTCCTAAAACATTTGCAAATGTACCCACAACAGCTGATTTCAGATTTAGATTCCATTGACATTTCCCTCAATATCGATGGGTTGCCACTTTTTAAGAGCAGCAAAGACACTCTCTGGCCAGTACTTTGTCAACTGAATTTATATCTCCTCCCACAGTTTTCCCACTGGCTCTCTGTTTTGGCATGTCAAAGCCAAGTAACCTTGACTTTCTCAACAATGTTGTTGGTGACCTTCGCAGCATTTTGGAAAGTGGACTCGAAGCAGACAGTGGTTTGATTAGGGTATAAAGCTGCGTTGTGTCACATGTGATGCCCCAGCCAAGGCTCTGGTCAAGTCCATCAAGCTCTGTTCAGGGTATTATGGATGTGACAAATGGACACAAAAAGGACTGTGGGATGGCCATCGGGTGATCTATCCTGAAATCACCAATTTGACAATGAGAACTGATGCGTCATTCAGAGATCAGTCACAGGAGGAGCATCACCTGCAATCTGTGGTGTCACCATTTTGCTACCTCCCAACAAACATGATTGAGCACTTCCCTATAGATTATATGCACCAGTGTTGTCTTGGGGTCATGCGCAAATTAATCCTTTTGCGGGTAAGGGGACCACAGGCAGTCAGGTTGTCGTCTGGGCAAGTTAAAGAGGTCAGCTGTAAACTTCTGGAGCTTAGAGCGTGCATTCCCAATGTGTTTGCAAGAAAACCTAGAGGTTTGGAGGACACTGACAGATGGAAGGCCACAGAGCTAAGACAGTTTGCCCTCTATACGGGAAAGATTGTGCTTAAGGGCATAATTTCCGAGAAGCTCTACGAGCACTTCCTGGTTTTTAGTGTGGCATTGTCTATCCTTGTTTGTCCAAGACTGACGGCACAATACAGCCAAAATGCAGAGGAGATGTTGGTGTACTTTGTTGGCCAGGGAAGGAGGTTGTATGGGGATGCATTTCTTGTGTACAATGTTCACAGTTTGGTGCACTTGGCATCTGATGCTAAACTGTATGGCAGCCTTGATGAGTGCAATGCTTTCTCTTTTGAGAATTACTTGCATCAAATGAAAAGACTGATTCGTTCTGGCCGAAATCCTCTCTCACAAATTGTCAGTGTGTACACTCTTAGTGACGTAGAGTGCTGTGAAGTTGTGGATGTAGACTGTGTTGACAGTTGCTATGTTACTGCTACAGCGTGATGACGTCAGGGGCACGGGGAATGCTGGGTACGCGTGGTTGTTGTGGTTGTTCATTATGGGCTAATAAAGCTAACGGGTGTTTCACCGTAACGGTCCTCAGTCTCCCTCATTCATGCACATCTACATGGTGTAAGAAGTGAGCCGAACTTAATCTAAGATGGCACAAGGACTCCGCCGGATTGACCCGCTCGTCTTTAACGAGGATATCGCTCACAACTGGGAGAAGTTCAAGCGGGAATGGCACGTCTACAGCAACGCCGGGCTAGCAACGGCTAGTAAGAAAGTGAAAGCCTACACATTTCTCAACCTCGCCGGTCCGGAGGCACTGGATAAATTCGACACGTTTGATTTTGCGGACGACGAAGATCGCGAGGACCCTGCCGTGCTGGTAAAGAAATTTGAGGAACTATGCCTGCCGGTAAAAAACGTAATTATGGACAGACATGCATTCAACACTACTGACCAGAAACAGCACGAGTCAGTCCAGTCATATGTTTCCACGCTGAAAATAATGGCCAAGAAATGTGACTTCGGGACACTGCATGATGAACTGATAAGAGACCGGCTGGTCTGTGGTATTCAAAGTGACGCTGTCCGTGCACAGCTGTTGAAGGAAAAGAAACTGACACTAAATTCGGCCATTGAAATCTGCATGCTACATGAACAATCTGAGAAGGGCAACAGAGAACTAAAGAGGGAAGCAGAGGTGTGCACAGTGCAATTCAACCCATGCACAAACTGCGGCGGTCAACACGCACCTGACCGAAACAAGTGTCCAGCTCTCAACAAGCGCTGCAACACATGTGGAAAAATGAACCATTTCTCAAGATGCTGCAGATCGGGCAAATCGTTTGCCGCCAACAGGCCAGGGCAGGTTCCGCCCCCCACTGCACGCCGGGGCAGATACACACATGTGAGTGAACTTGACACGCAGCCAACGCAAGAGCCAACTGATGTGTTTCGCTGCGAGACTGTAGAAATGTTTTACTGTGAGAGCATAGACAAGCCAAAGGATGTGCATGAGCAAGATGAAAGGTTTGCTGAACTGTCTGTTTGCAACACTGGCAGACAACTGACTGTAAAGATTGACACTGGGGCCAAATGCAACGTCATATCCAGGGCTCTTCTTCAGCACATTGATCCTACTGCTCACATCAACCTCAGCAAAAGAGCAAATCTTGTAGCCTACGGAGGTCACATAATCCAGACTCTTGGTGCGGCAGACATGAACTTTAGCTGCGGTTTGCTGCGATTCCAAGTTGTGGACAGAAACGTCAAGCCATTGATGGGTCTCAGAGACAGTGTCAGACTCGGCTACGTGACTTTTGGACCAGAGGTGCATGCTGTCGTCCAGCAGGAAGCGCCAGAGCTGACAGAGTACAAGGACTTATTTGACACCAGCACCATCGGTAAGCTGCCTGTGGTGTATCACATGCGCCTGGATGACACCGTGCACCCCACTATATGCGCTCCGAGACGGGTGTCACTGGCCATGAAGGACAGGATTGTGGCAGAACTGCATAGGATGGCCCGACTGGGAGTCATCACACCGGTTCAGGAGCCCACTGAATGGGTTTCAGCCATGGTGGCTGCGAGCAAACGAGATGGTAGCATCAGACTATGCATTGACCCCGTCAACCTCAACAAAGCCCTCCTCAGACCACACCACCCGTTGAAAACTGTGGAAGAGGTGATCGCTGACATGCCTGATGCCAAAATGTTCAGCATTCTAGATGCTAAGTGTGGTTTCTGGCAGGTGCCGCTCAGCAAAGAGTCCTCAAAACTCACCACCTTCATGACTCCTGTGGGCCGCTATGCTTTCCTGCGAATGCCTTATGGCATCACCACGGGGAGTGAGGTTTTCCAAAGGTGCATGGAGCAGCTTTTTGAAGGACAGCCGTGTGCAATTGTGATTGATGACATCTTGGTGTGGGGCCGCTCGAGGGAGGAGCATGATCTACGTCTCCGCCAAGTCATGGACAGGATACGGACTGTCAATCTCAGACTGAACCCTGAGAAGTGCCGTTTCAGGGTCACGGAGGTTGCTTATGTCGGTCACTTGCTCACCAACCAGGGTGTTAAACCTGACCCTGCCAAGACCGCTGCCGTCCGCCTGATTTCCCCGCCGGAGGACAAGCGCAGTCTCCAAAGGTTCCTAGGCATGACCAACTACTTGGCCAAGTTCATACCAGACTACAGTGAGACCACAGCGCCCCTGCGCGAGCTGTTGCGCCAGGATGTAGACTGGTGCTGGCTGGAGCACCACACAGCGGCTTTCACCAAACTCAAAGAACTCATCGCAGGTCCCCCAGTGCTGCGGTACTTTGATGTGCACCAACCTGTTGTACTGTCAGCTGACGCCTCGCAGCACGGACTGGGTGCTGTCTGCCTCCAAAACGACAGGCCGGTGGCTTTCGCTTCAAGGGCCCTCACAGAGACTGAGTCACGCTACGCTCAGATCGAGAAAGAGCTCCTGGCCCTTGTCTACGCTTGCACAAAATTCCATCACTACATATATGGACGGGCTGTGACTGTCGAGACTGACCATCAGCCGCTCATTACCATACTAAAAAAGCCACTTCACACAGCCTCTGCACGCATCCAAAGGATGATGCTCCGCCTGCAGCGTTACAACCTCGACGTCATCTACAAGACGGGCAGGGAGCTCTACGTCGCTGATGCTCTCTCCCGTGCACATCTGCCCTCCACTGACCAGGCTGAGGAAATGGAGGAGTACGAGGTCATGGTGGTGGACATCCTCTCCTCACACAGGGTTGAGGAACTGAAGCGTGAGACGTTGGCTGATCCTGTGTGCCGGCGTCTCTCTGAGGTCGTTGCTGCAGGCTGGCCTGACACATATAGGGAGGTTCCACGTGACCTGAGGCCATTCTACGCCATGAGAGAGGAACTCACGACCGACAGTGGCTTGCTCCTTCGTGGACAACGGTTCATCATTCCACACTCCCTCCAGCGTTACTACATGCAACAGCTGCACCAGGGCCACCCTGGTCTCGAGGCCACAAAGCGCAGGGCCAAGGAGACACTGTTCTGGCCGACCATCTACAGTGATGTTGAAAGAAGTTTCCAGGTGTGCCCCCTGTAATGCTCTTAAGCCACACCAGCCTAAAGAGCCCCTTCAGCTGCATGACATCCCTGACCTACCGTGGTCCCTCACTGCAGCAGATGTTTTTGACTGGGAGGGAAAGGAGCATCTTGTGCTTGTTGACTCTTACTCTGGCTGGTTCGAGATAGACCGTCTCCCAGGAACAACCAGTGCCACACTTGTAGCCAAGCTTAAACGCCACTTTGCTACTCACGGAGTGCCACAGCAACTCATGACAGACAATGCTGCTTACTTCACAAGTAGGGAGTTCCAGGAATTTGCTCGCAAGTGGGACTTCTGTCATGTCACCAGCAGTCCCCTGTACCCTCAGTCCAACGGGCTTGCTGAGAGGGCTGTGCGCTCAGCAAAGCACCTGCTGGAGAAATGTGCACGAGATGGAACGGACATAGATGCAGCTCTCCTCAGCCTACGCAACATGCCCAGGGACAAGCTGCCATCGCCAGCTCAATGCCTGCTTTCTCGGCGCACCAGGGCTTTCATTCCCATGACCAAAGCCAGGTACTCACCCAGAGTAGAAACACAGGTCCAAATGGCCCTGACACAAGCGAGACAGAGAGGAAAAGCCTACTACGACAAGTCAGCTAGGCCGCTGGCTCCACTGCGGGCTGGGCAGACAGTGAGAATGCAGACACAGAGAGGACATGACAGGCTGGCAACAGTGCTAGGAACAGCACCACAACCCAATAGTTACCAGGTCAAGGCTGGAGATGCTACATATATCAGGAACAGACGCCACCTACTTCAGACACCTGAAACCTATGTGTCTAACTCCACGGCAGGGGATCCACCTGCTGTTGCCGCAATCGCACATCCACAAAGCCCACAACATGACAGTGTGGGACCAGCACTGTCACAGGGACAGCGGCCTATGATTGTTACTCGCTCAGGGAGAGCGTCAAGGCCCAGCTCTCTCTACAAGGACTTTGTCACAGACCAGCTCTGTGATGTGCAGGCACACTGACATTTGACCCCCCCTCATGTTGCAGCCTGTTCTGGCTGAATGGACTGTTGGACACTCTAAAAAAAAAAAAAAAAAAAAAAAAAGACAGATATGTTACATGTTTTGCATTTACACATTATATGCATAACCCATGTTCATTCTATAATGCTTGGGGTTTCTTTATATGCAAGCCTGTGCTATTTTCTATTATGTGCTCGTTGACATATAACTTAAGAAGGGGGATGTAGACTGTGTTGACAGTTGCTATGTTACTGCTACAGCGTGATGACGTCAGGGGCACGGGGAATGCTGGGTACGCGTGGTTGTTGTGGTTGTTCATTATGGGCTAATAAAGCTAACGGGTGTTTCACCGTAACGGTCCTCAGTCTCCCTCATTCATGCACATCTACAGTGGAGATGAGATCAGATGAGACCATGCCTGGGGAAAAGATGTTCCTCTGCTGTGTGTACAGTCGACTTGAGCCGTACTTCATCCATCCTTGTGACTCAAGATTGATCGTGTTTACACAGCCAAAGACACTCACACTCGGATGAAAACACTATCTGAAAGACATTTGGAAAAGTCCACTGAAACCACACAACCCACTAGCCTTTAGTCTCTGGTCTGCTTTGTGTAACTCCTAAAAAGTTCCCAAGAGCTCATCCCGTCTTCCTCTTTGCCTTTCAACCTACAGAGCACAGCTTCATAGGATGCTGTCTCCACCATTGCACCCAGCCACTCCCTCAGATTAGGAGCAGAGGTGGGTAGTAACGCGCTACATTTACTCCGTTACATTTACTTGAGTAAATTTTTGGAAAAATTGTACTTCTATGAGTAGTTTCAAAGCAGCATACTTTTTACTTTTACTTGAGTACATTTGTGAAGAAGGAGCGGTACTCTTACTCCGTTACATTGGGCTGATTCTGCTCGCTACTTTTTTTTTTTTTAATCGATCCGTCTGCTGCATGGTCTGTTTTGTTTATGTGGGGAGAGCAATGATTTAAGGTCGGGACTTCCCAGAGGCTCTGTGACTATCACATGACTGCATCTCACCAATCAAATGTAGCCACTAGCAACGTCTAACTCCGTTTCACCAATCAGGCAGAGCCTAAGCCATCACATGACCGCACACGCACTCCCCGTGGCAAACAGGCGGAAAAGAGCACAGAAACAAAACGATGGCGACGGCATGCAATTCCGAAGAAGCCGAAGAGGAGGAGGCACAACACCCCTGGCCCCACATACACCGTGTTCCAAATTATTACGCAAATTGCAATTAAGTGTTATAAAGATTACATTTTTTGTTTTTCAATTAAACTCATGGATGGTATTGTGTCACAGGGCTCTTTAGATCACTGAAATCAATCACAGACATCTGTGACCAATTAGTTTGCCAGGTGAGCCCAATTAAGGAAAAACTACTTATGAAGGGCGTTCCACATTATTAAGCAGATGACCATTTCCAAGCAATATGGGAAAGAAAAAAGATCTCTCTGCTGCCGAAAAGCGTGAAATAGTTCAATGCCTTGGACAAGGTATGAAAACCTTAGATATTTCACGAAAACTTAAGCGGGATCATCGTACTGTTAAGAGATTTGTGGCTGATTCAGAGCACACACGGGTTCGTGCAGATAAAGGCACAACAAGGAAGGTTTCTGACAGACAGAAACATCGGATTAAGAGAGCAGCTGCTAAAATGCCATTACAAAGTAGCAAACAGATATTTGAAGCTGCTGGTGCCTCTGGAGTCCCACGAACATCAAGGTGTAGGATCCTCCAGAGGCTTGCAGTTATGCGTAAACCTTCTATTCGGCCACCCCTAAACAATGGTCACAAGCAGAAACGGCTGCAGTGGGCCCAGAAATACATGAAGACTAATTTTCAAACAGTCTTGTTCACTGATGAGTGCCGTGCAACCCTGGATGGTCCAGATGGATGGAGTCGTGGATGGGTGGTGGACGGCCACCATGTCCCAACAAGGCTGCGACGTCAGCAAGGAGGTGGCGGAGTCATGTTTTGGGCGGGAATCATGGGGAGAGAGCTGGTTGGCCCCTTTAAGGTTCCTGAAGGTGTGAAAATGACCTCTGTAAAGTATGTGGAGTTTCTGACTGACCACTTTCTTCCATGGTACAAAAGGAAGAACCGTGCTTTCCGTAACAAAATCATCTTCATGCATGACAATGCACCATCTCATGCTGCAAGGAATACCTCTGCATCATTAGCTGCTATGGGCATAAAAGGAGAGAACCTCATGGTGTGGCCCCCATCCTCCCCTGACCTCAACCCTATTGAGAACCTTTGGAGCATCCTCAAGCAAAAGATCTATGAGGGTGGGAGGCAGTTCACATCCAAACAGCAGCTCTGGGAGGCTATTCTGACATCCTGCAAAGAAATTCAAGCAGAAACTGTCCAAAAACTCACAAGGTCAATGGATGCAAGAATTGTGAAGCTGCTATCAAATAAGGGGTCCTATGTTAAAATGTAACTTGACCTGTTATGACATTTTTGATTGAAATAGCTTTTGATTTAACTAACTATGCCCTCCTAATGCTGCACATTCAAAAAATGAGCATTTTCAGTTATTAACAACCTATAAAATGTTATAAAACTCTGTCGTGCGTAATAATTTGGAACAGTGCATTTTAAGTTTTTATTTTTGAAAAAATACTGTTATCATTGGGAGGTTTGTTCAATAACATTTGAACTCATTAAATAACAGTTGATGACTTGAAAATTATGCTGACTGTCATTTGCATTGACTATTTAGGAAAATCTGAGAAAAATATAATTTGCATTATAATTTGGAACACAGTGTAAAAGAAATGTTCACACTCCAGGCAACAACAAAAAAACAGCTACATTATGCATTGCCATTTGTGTCTCCCGAAACAAGTGGAGGTTTCAGCCTACCAAAGTTCAACTTCGAATTTGCGTAAACACATTGCGGTAAGTAGTATTCCCCCCCCCACCCCCTCTTATTTTTTCCCGCTGTCTTCGTAGGCTGACATTAGCCCTATTTATCATAAATAACTGTAAAATTAGGGCTGGGCAAGTTAACTCAGTCAGTCAGTCCCTCCTCCTGCTGGACTCGGTGTCTCTCTAGCGCGAGGCTGTGTGCAGCCACAGCCACGGTGCTCCGCTTTGATCTTTGCTCAGCTGATAGTTACTGTAGATCTTCACATATCTTCAGCAGCTGCAGGTGTGCTTTCTATATGACTGTTTTCGTCAAACTTTTCTTGGTGCTTTCTTGCTGTTGTGTTAGTAAACTCTTCTCTAGAGCTGCAGGTCACTATTGGGACAGAAAAGGTGGAAGAGGAGGTGAAAGACGAGTGGCTGGAAAATAAAGATCTTAATATAACTGTCCCTGGCTGATTAGCGATCACAGGGCGAAAAAAGAAGATGTACATCATCACACCTGATGAGATAAAGCGACGTATCAAGGGGGAAAATATGTGTGCACATGTGTTCGGAAGCTTAATTAGTTTCTATGAAATGCTTGTCTTGTCTGCAACAGCTCGACACAGTGACAGGTTGTTTTCCATAGAAGACATTCATTTTTGTTACATTCCCCTTCACAAAAAAATTCTCACACACATTTGTCCATATGTAAAGATGATAGTACATATCTATATAGGTGTCCATTGATCTCAGCATTGTGCTAACCTAAATAAATAATTTTAATACCTTGAGAGGTCTCGTTTCCTGTTTGTCTATCTCATTTTCAGGGGAGAATGGCCAACCTCCCTAATCTGGTGAAGCAGCAACCACCTAAAAAAAAAATGAAGACCTCCATGTTCAGTTGCCTAAGTGAAGGGAAGGCCACAGATTTGGCTGAAGGGTTTGCCGTCAGCCTGGCCCGACATCTCAAGCCTGAAATCTCAGGGTGTCACAGAAGACATGGCAGAAAAAATAAAGTAAGTATTTTGATGCATAGTATTTTCTATAATCGCTCTACATCTGTATTTCTGGAATTGCTGTTTTTTTCCCCCAAGAAAAGCTTTAAATGCCAAGTTCTAGAGCCATCTTGAGTTCCATGCCATTTTCTTAAAGGACAATTCCAGGCGAATTCAACTCGGGGGTGTATTTTCCTATTATTTTAGGTCTAAAAGAAGGAATCTGAAGATTTTCAGTTGAATCGCTCCTGTTTTGCGGTAGTTGCGTCTGTCCCCGCATCACCACGGCAGCGATGAATGGGAGTGGATGTAGGTTCCGCTGCTTAGGCTGTTTCCATCCCTCAAAGCCGCAATTTTTTTTACACAGACAGCGTCAGATGGCTACTCAAACATGAGTGGTCTCGCACGAGACCCAGTTGCTGTGCGCGATGTGTTCACATGCAGTGGGAAAGCTCCCGTTTGTGTCATAAACACAGGAATATCAACTCTTTACTTGCTTCAAGTAAAAAAAACTTCTCTGCGCATGTTTGAGTCGCCATCTGACGCTGTCTGTGGAAAAAAATGTACACTTGAAGCAAGTCAAGAGTTGATATTCCTGTGTTTATGACACAAACGGAAGCTCCCACTGCACCTGAATACACCAGCACTGCAACTTCGGGCTCGCGCGAGTCTCCGGGAGACTTTGAATTAGATCTAGTTTTACAAACATGTTGGCTTGCTTGAGGTAACTAAACTTCTCGTTGCATGTTTGAGTAGCCATCTGACGCCGTCTGTGGAAAAAGAATTGCGGCTTTGAGGGCTGTAAACAGCCTAAACAGCGGAACTTGTCAGGGTCCGTTAGTGTCTGTTAGGGTTTTAGTTGATTTTCTGTTCTTGTTGTGCCACTTCCTGTTTTATTTTGAAGTCCTTGTCTTACCCCTGTCTTCCTGTCAAGTTTCCCGCCTGTGTGATTGCTTTCCCCTCCCTAATGTGTTTCACCTGTGTCTAATTGTCTTCCCCCTCCTTGTGTATTTAAGCCGTGTCTCCCCTCCCCTCTGTGCCAGATCGTTTTGTCCCTAGAGTCAGAGTTCCAGCGTATAATTTCCTTGAGTATCTCCCTGTGTATGACCAGTTTTTGATTCGTGACCTAGATTATAGCCAGCAGATTACCTGTACCGTCGCCTATTATACTGCCTGCCTGGTTTTGACCCCTGCCTGTAATAAACGACTCTGATTCAGCCTGAGCCCTCCGGTTCCTCGTTTGTGTCCCGATCTGTACCTGACAGAACTTACATCAACTCCCATTCATTGCTGCCGTGGCGATGCGGGGACAGACGCAACTACCGCAAAACAGGAGCGATTCAACTGAAAATCTTCAGATTCCTTCTTTTAGACCTAAAATGATAGGAAAATACACCCCTGAGTTGAATTCGCATGGAATTGTCCTTTAAGTCTTTTTTGTTGCTTGTTTTTTGATATTTCTTCCGTAGACAGACCCTCCAGAAGATGGTGACCAATGCAAAGTCTGCATTTGACGAAAATTCTGCTTTCAGTCTGGAGACTCATTCATTTGGGCCCCAAGCTCTCGAGCATTTCCTAACTGCCCTGATTAACAATTTGGATAGTTTAAAGTTTTAGTTATATTTCTTTTCAAATTCCCTGATTAAGAATTTGGACAGTTTAAGGCAGGGGTCCCTAAACTTTTTGCAAAGAGGGCCAGATTTGGTGAGGTAAAAATGTGGGGGGGCCGAGTCGGCCGACCATTCAGCCTGACATCCTTTGAACCGTTAACATTAAATGCAAATTAACTATTTAATACTTTTTTTTCATTGCAAATGGAATTCTTTTCATTTCTTCACATAGATAAATAAATCTAAACAAGTTTTTACCAAAATCACTCTGCTTTTCATATTTGAAGACCACATAAAATGACATAAATGTCTGGAAAAAAAGGAAGCTTAAACATATCTAGGTTAATTTGAAACATTATTATATTTTATATTATATTATATTTTCAAAAATCAAAAATTGCACTTGAATAAGGGTTACCATTAACAAATAAACACAATATCATGGAAAAGTCAATTTCCAGTAGTTCAACCCCAACCAAGTATTGAGTGCATATAGATGGACATAGTTTTCAGAAGGCCAACATCTCTATATTAGAAATGCTTTAAAAAAAAATCCTTTGCAATATTTCCATTTTGGAGATACTGATTTTTAGGTCTTCACTGAATGTTAGTCATAATTATTACTATTAAAATAAACGGAATAAATAAAGACATGGGATGTTTCATTCAGTGTAATGGACATATAGGCCTATATGTGTTAGTTTCACTTTTTGAATTGAACACATTCTACATCGCGGAGGGCTTCCTTCACATCTGAAACGGGGCAGAGCTCCGTGGGAGACACCTGTCTGACACAGCAACGTATGTAGGGAACCGTGCATGTCCGTGGCGCACAGCTCCACAGTGCACGGGGGGAAAAAACAGCGTCGCCGTCGCACCGACTGCACGCGGATACGCGCCGCTTTAATGAGCGCGCATGTCGCGCGTCTACATTGGAGGTCGGCTGTCATCAGTGTAATCAGAGACAACCATGAATGAGTTCGCCTCAGTTTCACGTGATTGTCACTGTCAGCCTGTTAGAAAAACATTTTACTGACCCCAGCTGAGATGCTGAGACCCCCCCCTCCCAAAAACAAAAACTCTTCGGATTTGAACGATTCACACAAGTCACCTAATTGGTCATGAAAAAAGCGAGTTTTGCTTTTCGGCGCGCTGTTTGCATCCCTGATCTCATATTTAACACATTACATTAAACTGCACCCTTAAAGGGATAGTTCACCCAAAATTCAAATTTCACTCATTATCTAATAGCCGCATACGTTCCGGGACCTCTGCCCATCTCGTCATCCCCGAGCTGTCATGTGTAGGCTACTTTGCGTTCCGGCACCTTATGATTTACAAATTAAGCACTGCATATATGGTTGTGTCTAGGCATTCCGGGGGTGGAGGTGTGTTCACGTGCGCAACTGTGCACCATTCTTGGATCCAGTTTGATTTATCAAAGAGAAATTGTGGAGAGTTGAGCACGCACAGTTTGATAGATCTGAAAAAGATGTAAATATTTTGGGTGTCTTTTCGCCATAGGCCTAAGCAAAAAAATTAGTAGCAGCAGTTTTACACTGCTTACTTACAGTTTTGGTAAATGAGGCCCCAGGCCCTAAGCCCAGACCCTCACAGATGCAGCTCCGCGGCTCATCCGTGGTGCTGAAGGTGACAGGTTAACTTGACAAACAAACTGCAGCATAGTTTTGTTTGTTTATCATGTGTGTCAGTTTTGTTTGCGACTTGATAGTTTAGTTGTTGAGATTAAGAACATCACTCCCTCATCAAACCAGTGAAAGGCATGCTGAAAAGAAAAGAGAGAGACGTGCCTGGGTATCGCAGCTGTGTAAAAAAAAAAAAAGAGGACATGTCGGAATAGCGGTATCAAAAAGTGTCGGACTACCGGCATGTCTACATAGAGGGATGTCGTAATATCGGGATGTCTAAATAGAGACATGTCGGAATAGCGGGATGTCTGAATAGCGGGCGCACCCTGTGCAGCAGAGTAGAAGAGCTACTGTACTAGCCCTGCTAGCTGTCCGGATGCTAACCGCTACCGCTAACTAGCGGTTAGCATCCGCGGCTACGACCGCTTCCCAGCTCACTACAACCAGAGCCACTACCACAGCCCTCCTCCTAGTTACAACCGGTGACAGCCGAGTATTGACCCGTCGCTTCACTCAGACTGTTTACTTTTCTTGGCGGCTCTGACTACAGCTGCTGCTGCTACCTGTCAGGGGCAGGAGGCTGCGCATGGCTTCCACGGTGGTGCATTCAGGTTGCCTCGGAAAATTAAATGATCGATTTAACCATGGAATTTACCGATGTAGAAGGCTAGAAGAGATTCATCGCAAATTCAACCATAAATTATGTCCGATGTACCCTGAATCTACCAGTGCATTTGCATCGCATGCGTTTATATCGGACCACCGATATGAATCGGTGAATCTTCACATCCCTAGGACTAAGGGCTGGGAGAAGTCCTCCGTGGCTTCTCTGAGTTACAGCGGGGTTTCGTGCAGCACTGCATGTCCATATGACGGTTGCGGTTGGTGCACCCCCCCCCCCCCCCCCCCCCCCAAAAATGTGGTTATGTAAAGACTCATAGGCGGCGCTATCACCCTAGATTGTCACAGAAAATAAAATAAAATCATCACAAATAATAAAATGAAAAAATAAAATGTTTTTATTTTCGTTGTTTTTAAATTATATTTTAGAAAGAGGTGGGAAATACATTAAAACACACATTTTTAAAGTATTATCTATGTCGATGGTTTATTTATTTTTTATTTCAGTGGTATTTGACTGGTTACCTGCGTCATTACGTACACACGGCGTAGCTACAACGCGCAGCGTAGAAGCTTACCCCTTTGCCTCGCTATGCTAGTCACCAACAGTCCAGCGAAATTAAAAGAAAAAAGCCCGGTAAAACGGACATTAGAAGGTTTTTGAATATCAAAATTAACGAGTCCGAGAGTCCCACGAAGCAGCAGCAATGAAGCCGACCACGATGCTTCCACGACCGGCTGCAGCCTTCTCTCCTGCCACTAGCCTCCATCATGACACCGGCTGCCTCCCCCGGATACCGGCCACTGCCCGCGAGTCACCGGCCTACCTCCGGACAGCCGCGCCCCCCCGAACACCTGCGCACACCCTCCTCCAGTCACTGGCCTAAATTACGTCCAGACAGCAGCCCTGACCGCCCGGACACCTGCTGCCTCCCTCCTCCAGTCACCAGCCTATGGACACCTGTGTGAGCGCACATTCTCAGCGATACAGCAGTTGCGCAACTGGATGAGGACAATGGCACAGCAGATTATAGGTGCGTTTCCATTACCCCTTGAAATGCGCAAAACCTAAATATCGAAATTAAAAACTTGTAATGTAAACACTTAAAAAACTCTCAAATATCGTAAAAAAGTTTTTACGCTCTCATGAGGTGGTTTTTGAGACGTGATACAAACGTGTATCGCAAAAGTGTAATGGAAACACTTTTTTCGCTTTTCTACACGTCACCGGCGTCACTGGAGTTGTGTGTGTCCACGCTGTGTTGGTTTATGTGACTTGAGGGACAAATGGGCATTGTTTCTCATTAAATTAGAAAAACCTTTCCTATCATTCCCCTTTTCCCTGCATGGTTGAAGGAGATTGGCTCGCATCCACGCTCCCACTCCCTCCTGCGCCAAAATGTCACCTTAAGTCACATAAACCAGTACGGGTGTGTGGACACAACCACCTATATTGTTGTCAGCGCCTCATCACCGCGTCCGCTGGTGTTTAAAAAGCTCCGTTCTTTCTGCAGTCAGGTTAAAGCGCACATCCGCCGTGTTGGCAAACAAATAATCCCTCTATATTAACGGAGGCAGCCGTGCTTGAGCGGCTTGGGTTGGAGGTGGTGTGAGTGCGGGCCAGCGGGGGACAGAGGAGGGGGCATTCGGGCTTCAGCGCGGTGCGGAACAACTGGTCCTACTGTGAGTGCGTCCTTATTTTTGGCCGCTGCAGCGCCACACGGGCTTTGCCTTTTCAGTAATCAAGCGCTGTTTTTGTCTTTGTTAAAAACAATAACAGCAACAGCTGTCGACTTTCTTTTTTTGTCCCGTAGCTTCCCCATTCCTTCTGCCCTAGCGCCGCCTATGGAAAGACTCCAGTTCTGCAGTAGACCTGAGAACACAGAGAGCATTTAAAATTACTTCATAATCTGATAATAAAAAATAAGTCAAAGGAGAACAATTACAGAAGTGCAGAGAAATATTTTCATTGTGAAAACAGTAAGTGGAACATAGGCCTATACTGACTTACCTGAAATGTAGATATTTGTGTACATTTTTTAGCCAGCGTGCATCAAGGACAACTTCTCTTCGTCCCTGGTGTGCTACAGAATTCTTCTCCATCCAGTCCTTCTCTCTGTCCCCCACCAAGGGACCATGGTGACAGGCACCTAAGGCCCACGCATGTCTTCCTGACACTTGGTGAAGCAGGCCCGTCGACATGTCCTAAGAAAAAAAATGTGGTCAATAAGAACAGAAGCCATTTCTCCCAAATAACTACTACTACAAAATCACATCTGGCCTAGATATTTTTATTTCTATAATACTTACAAAGAACTCTGTATATGTATCTGCAGTCTTGCAGCAATACCAGAAGTGGCTGTAGATGTCTTTAGTCCACATCTGAAGGATGGCACACCCCTTTTGTTGTCCTGCCTGGACATTGCATCACAATTACATTTTAGGAATGTCAAATTAGTTTCTGAAAAGAGAATTTCAGTAGATGATATTTTTTAATCCAGCTATATCAATCTACATAGAGATCATGAACTTACTGCATGAATTCTTTTCCCCAAACTTTTGTACCCATGCCACATGTCCAGGGTGTGTCTGACGCCACAATCTTTATATTTACCTTTTTGGTCTGTAGGACAAAAAGCCAGAGGATATATGCTCAGTCATAATGGAAATTATTGCCCATTCATAATAATGAATAATACATTTCCGTAGTTGGATTGCTGAAACAATGTCCTCCAGCAAATAACGATAATAAACTTACTGAAGAGGGCTGATATCTGGGAATGAGCATCTGTGCAGAATTCCTCAATTTGGAGTTCTTTGCATAGTGTCTCAAATGCTTGCATGAAGCCCTCCTTCTCCAACAGAGTTATGCATTGTCTCATGCTTGTTGATGACCGTGCGGATTGTCTTCTTGGATTCATTGTCCATGGCAGTATATGTACAATACTGTGCAGAGAATCCAGGACTGTCCATGCGAGCATCTCCTTTGAAAACAAATTAGAACAGATAAAATTCACAAATTTGTCATTTATGGTGATCCAACTTTGTGAAAAGCCACTGTCCAGCACTTCATATTGTAAAAAATATATATTTTATCCTGAATTTTTATGTCAACACTGAAGAACACATTCTTCACTTTTAGTCTGGTATAAATGTGATAATTACATGATATCTGGAGAGGGTCCTTGATTGTCACTGCCCCCTGATCCTTTTACCTGTTCTAGAATACCTTGTCTTGGTCCCCCGTAGTACACACGGCACCTGAATGTCTTGGAACCACCTACACTCAACTACATACTAGACTTTTTAGTTTTTGATCTTTCTATCAATATTATTTTTGCCCTGACAAAACCATTTCTTGAGAATACATTGATAATATTGTGCTTTAGATGAAGAATGTGTGCATGTGTTGAATGTTTATTTACGTGCCTGTAACTCACCCAGTGCTACAACAGGCCCTTTTGACTTGAGCTCTGTGGAGCAGCAACAAAGTGACAACAAAGGGCCGGATTTACTAAGATTCCCCCGCACCGGCGCCGACCTCATGACAAACTCAAAACCAGCTTTCTGTTTCCCTTCTTTCTTTTTTTTCTTCTTTTTTTTACCACGGTCGGGTTGTGAATTAATTAATTAATGCTCGTCTCCGGCCGTGTTGGGTGCGAGATTCAACAAGCCGGTCGGGTTGGGTTTTACCGTTATATACCGGCATGGCAGTATGCTCATTTATCACCAATAAACACAGTAGATGAGGGTGAGTGACTGAGCTGAGGCTGTGTGACGGGTGGGGCGGGGGGTCCGCGGTGTGGAGCATTGCGGGACTCTGACTGCAGCGGGGACTATCATGTCTCTGCTCTGTGACACTGCTGTGAGACTGACCGCCGGTGAGCGCTTTGACACGGTGCCGGGCACGGCAGCAACCGCTGATCGCTTTTGATTGAAAAGAGAGAGAGAGAGAGAGAGAGAGAGAGATGCCGTGCCGTGTAAAAAAAACAACAACAACAAAAAACAACAACAAAAAAGTATCACGTGTCATGACTTCCTGTATTTGGCCCTTCAAAATAAAAGCCCATATTGATTTTGACTTCATTTTGACAAGACAGGGCTTCAAATGTTTTTTTTTTTTTCATGCAACCAATCAACCAATGAAATTTTAGTCGGTTAATGATTTTTTGGTCGACCAGGCAGCCCTAATTTATATATTATATAATATATATAGATATATTATTATAGTAATACAATTTTAAAACTTAATAAAAAAAGTAATAATCGGCCGATTAATCGGTTATCGGGTTTTTCCCCCCCTAATAATCGTAATCGGCATCGGCCCCAAAAAATCCATATCGGTCGGGCCCTAATAGTATGTATTTGTGTATGAGAAACAGTGTCTCAGATGAAAAAAAAAATCAGAAGGACACGTCTGACTAACGTAATCAATCAATGTCGGAAAAGCGGAATGTTTGAAAAATAGTAAAGTGCCGCTACTGCGACAATGAAAAATAAAATGTCGGAATAGTGGGACGCTTGAAAAATAATGTTAATACCGTTATTCCGACAATTAGAAGTCAATGTCGAAATAGCGGCATGTCGGAATAGCAGCATGTAACCGCTCTCTTTTAACCCGGCTAGATCGCCATGGTAACTTGTGCTTAGGTTATGTTCAGAGTTTCAGCGCCGCTTTTTCACTAGCCTATTTAACTCATTTACAGCTGGGTCCATGGCACTGGTCCGACCTCGCATTAGTTCGACCTCCCATTGGTTCGAACTCCCATTGGTCCGACAATCGGAGTAATGAGAGTTCGAACTAATGGGAGGTCCTCATTAGATCGAACTGGACTAGTTATTAGTCCAACTCTCCATTCTTACCGTTCATATATATATTACCTTATATCATTATTCATATAGGCTCCACCTGTCAATAAGACACACATGGAAGAAGGGGTGCAGTTTGTGTTTCACCAACGAGGAGCTGTCATTATGCACGACTTTTACGCACTGCTGCGCGCTCATTAGTGTCCGTAATTAAACCTTGGGGGGGGGGGGGGGGGCTTTGATTATCAGTTTACACATCTTGATCAGCATTTATTATGATTGTGCGCGATCTGACATGATCTGGCTCTCTGACTGAATATGGTGATATTCTGGGCCGCGCGTGTATGTGTGTGATGTGCGTTTCTGTTATGAGAGCTCTCTCTCTTTCAGTAATTCTCGTTATTTTGCTCTCTCTCAGAGAGAGAGAGAAAGCTGCATGCTCCTATCAATGGAGGAGTTTGTCACAAAGTAGCGATGACAGTTCGAACTAATGGGACCACCCATTGGTTCGACCTCCTATTGGTCCGACTTGTGGTTGATTTTGTCGGAGTAACGGGAGGTCGGACCAATGGGCAGTTCCCTTTACAGCTGGCGTCACCTTTACTTTGAAAGTCCAGTGGAGCTGGATCAGAACGGAGCGTTTGTACGGAGGGAGAGATCAGCTGATCCGCTGCTGTTGACTCTCTCTGAGCGTCTCCGCCTGCAGACGTTAAGCTGAGGCAATACGCTGCTCAGCTGTTGATCCGACTCGCGTCAGGAGCTCATTATATATTAGGCTATAGCCTATATATTTCACTTTTATATACAGTCACCGCTGAAAGAAGTTGCGCGCTCGCAGCAGGACAGATAATCAGATGGATAATTGGTAAAGTTAATAATTTCACTTAATGTGGCCATGAATAAATTAATTCTGATGTTACGATCGCCTGTTATATGTCAGTGTTGCCCAAACGCAAATCTTGAATAGGTGTCCGCTGTTTTTAAATTTACAGCACCTAAAATGCACTGAAACCTATTTTCATACGCACACCAGCCTCGCTTTCAATAAAACACACACTCGCATTTCATAATTGCGATCAGTGAAATATATGAAAACAATAAAATACTATTTAAAAATTTGAGTTGTTGCTGTAGTTTATTTAGATTAAATTAATAAAGCTTCATATTTGAAAGTAGCGCAATGTAGAGCTGTCAGAAATTAAAAGCAGCCTCATCTCGTCATATTTGCAGCAACACTGTTGCTTCAGGCTGCGATCAAGCTTTTTTGTATCGCTCATACTCTCTTTATCAAAACAACCTGCTCCTCTTGGCTGAAATCAGCCCGTTGTCGCTCCATTTAGTGAGGAAGTAGAATAATATGACGCCAAACGCCTTAATTGATGTGAACGCGCACAGAGCATGAAGCTGAGAGCCGGACATAACAAACCAAGTTGATAACCAGCTTCGTAGTACCGCGTTAACTCGAAACATGAACACAAAGCCTGGATCTGTTGAGTCTCCTTCGCAGTACAGGAGCTCAGGAGTCGGGTTTTTTTTCCCACGGCTTTTATTTTGAAAGGACAGCTAGAGAGAGATGGGTACGCGGAGATAAGGTGTGAGGGGGGGGTTGACACGCAGTCCCGGCCGCCTCAGCCCAAATTTTGGCCAGAAAAAACCCTGGTGTAATACATGAATACTCACCTGCCAGGCCAAGCGCCTGAACTTTACGCCACAGGCTTTGGCAAAAGTGAAAATAACAGCCCGAGGTGCGGACTGTTGGCACCTCGGCCCGTAGTGCCACCATCAAGGCCATTTCAAAGTCTGTCATGACCTGATCTGGCGTCCATCTAAATAGACAGACAAACAAAAAGACAGAGAGACAGATAGATAGACAGACAGACAAAGAAAATAAAATGTTTAATCAAGTTTTCACAAAAAATATTAAGAAGCCAGTATACAGTCACTGTGCAAACATACTGTACATGGACACACAGACAGACAGACAAATGCACAAGCTCTCTCTCTCACACTCTCACACACACACACACACACACACACACACACCGTTGTCCAGTTATGCGCACAATCCTCCTCTTCACGTGTCTCAGGACAGCCCGGTACATGACCTCAGTCTTCCCAGACATGAGGACCATGATGAATGGGATGACCCTCCCCATGTAAAGCCCGTGGATTGTTATGAACTGTTGAAAAGGCCTAGGGCATGTTTTAAATGTGCCATACATATAGATCTAAAACACAATACAAATCAAAAGTTAGGAAGTGTTGTCATTAAAGTAAAATGTTCAGCAGCTGACTGAAATGTCTGCAAAATATAGTTTGTAGGCCAACAAAAAATGATGAGATTTGTGTTTAGATTTGGGGGAAAAACTGAATTAAAATGTTGATAGTGTGAAAGCAAAGGATTTGTGCTTAGAGTATAGCATTATGGGGACTTGTTCATAGGCCTACACAAGCTTAAACTTTTTAGACCTGATTCCATTTTTTGTGTTATAATAAATCGCAAAAAACAGTTATCTTGATGTTGTTTTATCACAATAACATTTAGATAAATTATTAGAATTTATTTTCAATTGCTAACACACAATGGGCAAAACTATATGACCACTCTGCCACAGTCACTGAAAGTGTTAGAGCCATTTTGTATATTACACATAAGGTGATACATAATTTAGATTTGTTGGATTTATCCTTTATATACGGTATTTGAGGTTATAAGAATGCCTATTAGTTAATAACAGCTGCTCTCTTCTTATTGGCTGAGACGTGCGTAACGTGATGTATGCGTAATTTGGTTCAGTTATGATTATGGAGGCGAGGAGAGCACACTAGTTTTTGACCGTGCTGTTGTGCTAATTGTGCTAATGATTATTGCCTGATTTTGGATTGCTACACAGTTTTTATTTTTTGTTGTAACTTGAAGAAAGGTTTCAATAAACCCTCGTGAGAAAGAAGAACTGTGGAGTTTTTGTGGCAGAAGACACGCGTCAACTACATGCTTGCGCTCCATAATTTTAGTGTGTGTTTAAAAAGTAAAAAGAGACGGAGCCACACTTACATTAGTCAAAAACTACGCTCGTTGAGATAACAACGCACACGGACGGATACCTCTACAGGAGAAGAAGAGGAATAAAAAATAAGATAGAACAAGCCAGGTGCACGTTCTGGATGTGGATAAGCCACGGAGTGAGTAACGGGGAGCCGGCGGCAGGTGAGCCTGAAGCCGTCACGCAATTAAGCCGCGGTGGCTAACTTTTGAGCACACTTGAAGTTAAAACTCTTGGAACTTTCCGCGGAAATGTTGTAGAAGAGTGAGAAGCTGTCGTCAAGCAAGCAAGAGGACAGTTTGTGTGCATTAAAGTTAATTAAGAGTGCATCCGTAAATAATGGAAGTTGCGGCGGATGGCCAGAAGAGGACGCCAAAGCCCACGGCAAAGGCTGTACAAGAAAAATTGAACAGGCTTAAGAGTGAAAGAAAAGGCAAGTTGTCTCAGATTACTCGCAAAAGGAATGATATTGATGTCCTAAAGAAAGACAGAGCTAATGTGGAAATCATTAAAGAAGAAGCACTGTTTATTTTTGGCAAGTTCTATGGACAATTTAAAGAGATTAATACTGCGTTATTACCTCTTCTTGAGGATGAAGATTTGAAAGAGGACCAGATGAACTGGTTTATGCCCAAATGTGTGGAAATTGAGAACTTTGTTCAAGAAACAGAGGATTGGATCGATAGGATAGAGAATTATCCTGAAGAAGAAAAGAACAGTTATTTAAATGACAGCGACGATGATATACAGCCAAGTGACAGCATCTCTGAGGTTATCAGTCGTGCATCCAAAGGGAGAAAAAATGGCTCAGCCACAAGTCGCTCATCACAGGTTTCCACCACAAGTTCTGCTCGCCTAAAGCTGGAAGCAGAACGTGAAGAACTGCGAGCACGAGCTGCCTTCTTAAATAAAAAACAAGATATTGAGATGGAGGAGGTACGCTTAAAGGCGCGCAAGGAACAGTTGGATATAGACGCCAAGATCGCTGCATCAAATGCAAAGATAAAGGTTTATGCAGATTATGAAGATGGCCAAGACGGAATGAATGAATATTATGAATCAGAGCGCAGGCACAAAGCAGCACCAAAGGACGCTTGTCAAGTTAAAGATGAAGATGAGGAGACACGTACACGAGTGAGTTACACTGCTCCTATGGTTGCGCTCCAGTCATCTCAGCCTGCTAATGTTCATCATACGGCTTCAGCACATGCACCTATAGCCACACAGAGACCAGCCTGGACTGCTAATGTTCATGCCAGGGCTTCAACTCATGGAGCAGCCAGTTCAGCAGCACCTATAGGTCAATCGCAGCAAGCAGTCACATCTGATGGCATCTGTAAAATAATGCAGCGTCAAAATGAGATAACAGAGATGTTGGTGAAGCATCAGCGCATGTCACAACTTCCAAGGAGAGATGTTCCAATATTCTACGGAGACCCGCTCGGCTATCACTCATTCATAAGGGCGTTTGAACAAGTGATAGAGAGGAAGACTGCTAATCAACAGGACAGGTTGCTTTACCTGCAGCAGTTTACAAGTGGAGAACCTCGTGACCTTGTTCTTAGCTGTGAACATATGAGACCAGATGACGGTTACAACGAAGCAAGGAGGCTACTCCAACAGCACTACGGGGACGAGCTGAGAATAGCCACAGCTTTCATGAAGAAAGCTCTTCAATGGCCACAGATAAAAACAGAAGACAGGAAAGCTCTACATGCATACGCTTTGTTCCTAATAGGGTGTAGAAACACAATGAGTGACGTGGAGTTCATGGTTGAGATGGATAACCCCAGCAATATGAAGACTGTCATCTCAAAGCTACCCTTTAAGCTGAAAGAGCGGTGGAGGAACCAAGCATATGAGATCCAAACAAGATCAAGAAGAAGAGCCAGGTTCTCTGATGTAGTGGATTTTATCAACTGGCAGGCAGAGGTTATCAACGACCCGCTGTTTGGAGACATCTTGGACCTCAGCATAGAAGAAAAGGGGAAGCCCAAGATAAACATTAAGAAAAGTAACC
Organism: Trachurus trachurus; assembly: GCF_905171665.1. Taxonomy (NCBI): domain Eukaryota; kingdom Metazoa; phylum Chordata; class Actinopteri; order Carangiformes; family Carangidae; genus Trachurus; species Trachurus trachurus. Next base: position 7,363,513 of record NC_139900.1, read on the forward strand.
CCAAGAGCAGCTTCGCTACGACTGTCTCTCCAGCTGGAGGACAGAGTGGTGCTCAACAGTCACAACGGAAGGAGCATGGTCCAGTCAAATCAGCCGATGCTTTTCAAGGTCCTTGCATGTACTGTAAAAAGAATCACGCATTGGAGGTCTGCGAGAAAATAAAAGAACAAACTCCTAAAGACAGAATCAGATTCCTAGCCACAAAGGGACTCTGCTTTGGCTGCCTCACACAAGGACATTTGAGTAAGAGTTGTCGTAAAAGGATGCAATGCAACGAATGTCCAGGAAAACACCCCAGCATTTTGCACGTCACTAAGGATGCTCCAGCCCTGCAAGAGAGGGATGAAAATAGGAACACAGAAGTTACTGGGGAGGTAACCAGTGCTTTTGTAGAAGCAGAGCATGAAAGCAGAGGACATACTGGGGCAGGTAATAAAGAAGCTATTCTCCCCATAGTACCAGTGAAGATAAAGTCCAAAAGAAGTGACAAGGTAATGCAGGTCTATGCATTTTTAGACCAAGGAAGCACGGCAACCTTCTGCACTGATGAAGTTATGCAGCAGCTTAACCTCCGAGGAAGAAAAGCAGAGCTTTTACTCACTACTATGGGAGCTGAGAAGAAAGTAAACACTCATGTCCTGTCAGAGATGGAAGTGTGTGGCTTGGAAGAGGAGAATTACATAGACCTTCCACAGGTATTCACTCAACCAAGTATACCAGTGAAAAAAGACAACATTCCTCTGCAGAGAGACGTGGATCAGTGGCCTTACCACTGCATGAAGTTCGCCTCTTGCACATTGAAGCAGAAGTTGGCCTGCTTATTGGCACTGATGTCTATAAAGCCATGGAGCCTCGGCAGATAATAAACAGTAGAGGTGACGGGCCCTATGCAGTAAGGACATCCCTTGGATGGGTTATCAACGGCCCACTCAGAGGCACTGCTGCGGCTAACCAAGACGTTGTGAGTCACTCAGTCAATCGCATTTCTGTGTCCAATGTGGAAAACCTACTGACTCAGCTGTACAATGCAGACTTCCCAGAGAGAGGATATGACGACAAGTCAGAGATGTCACAAGAAGATCATCAGTTCCTCGACTCAGTCAAAGGATCCACACAGCTAGTCGATGGTCACTATTGTATCGGATTACCACTGAAAGACAAAGAAATACAAATGCCGGACAACAGATCTCTAGCCGAGCAGCGCCTCACAAGCCTCAAGAGAAAGTTGCACAGGAATCCTGACTTCTACGAGGAGTACAACCGGTTTATGACAGAGTTGGTAAACAAGGGATACGCCACCAAAGTCCCAGAAGAGGAACTACACCGTGATGATGGGAGACTTTGGTTCATTCCTCATCACGGAGTTTACCATCCCAAAAAGAGGAAATTAAGAATTGTCTTCGATTGTACTGCATCATATCAGGGAGTATCACTGAACAACAAACTCCTTCAAGGCCCTGACCTCACGAACACTCTTGTAGGTGTTCTGACAAGGTTCAGGAAGGATACGGTGGGCATGATGGCAGACATTGACTCCATGTTTTACCAGGTGAAGGTACCTAAGGAGGATTCAGATCTGCTGCGTTTCTTATGGTGGCCGGACGGCGACCTGAGCTCAGAGGCAGCAGATTACAGAATGTGTGTGCACCTGTTCGGAGCAGCATCCTCCCCCAGTTGCGCCTCATATGCACTAAGGAGGACAGCTGAAGATGGAAAGAAATGGGCAGCGCCTGAAGCAGTTGAGACAATCTTAAACAATTTTTATGTGGACGATTGTCTGAGCTCAGTGTCATCAGATGAGCACGCTGTTGCGCTCGCTAAGAACTTGAGAACACTATGCCTCAGTGGAGGATTTCACTTGAGCAAGTGGACAAGCAACTCCAGAGCACTGCTAATGTCGATTCCAGAAGAAGACAGAGCTTCAGGAATTAAAGATCTCGATCTGGATAATGACCAGCTACCCACAGAGAGGGCGCTAGGCGTCCAATGGTGCACAAACTCTGACATGTTTAAGTTCAAGATCGAAGTACAGCAAAAACCATGTACTAGAAGAGGAATCTTGTCAGTCGTGGGCTCAGCTTTCGATCCTCTGGGATTCCTGGCACCTTTCGTCCTTCCCGCCAAGCTGCTTCTGAGGGAACTCTGCAAAGAGAAAAAAGCATGGGATGACGAAGTGTCAGAAGAACAAACAAAGAAATGGAAAAAGTGGCTGTCAGATTTACAAAAGTTGTCATCTTTTTGTGTTAGCAGGTGCATCAAACCTGCAGGATTCGGCGTCATCAAAACAGCACAACTGCACCACTTTTCTGACGCCAGCAACGACGGCTATGGTACAGTATCTTATCTCCTGCTGACTAACGAAAAGGACCAGAAGCTCACCTCATTCATGATCGGGAAGTCAAGAGTGGCACCGCTCAAACTGGTCACCATTCCCAGGATGGAGTTGACAGCGGCTGTTATAGCTGTGAAGATGGATAAGATGCTTCAGTGTGAGCTGCAGCTACAGCTGAATGAGTCAAGATTCTGGACAGATAGTGTGACAGTACTTAAGTATATTGAAAATGATGCTGCACGCTACAAAACATTCGTAGCTAACAGAGTCTCATTCATTAAAGAAGCTACAAAGCCATCTCAGTGGAAGTACGTGAGCACAGCAGACAACCCTGCAGATCAGGCTTCGAGAGGGTTAAGTGCTGAGAGTCTGCTGCAGAGCAAGAACTGGATACAGGGGCCAGAGTTCCTGCTAAGACCTGAGGAAGAATGGCCTCAACGCCCAGACCAGCCTATTCACTTAGAAGAAGAAGATGCAGAGGTCAAAAGGTCAGCTCAAGTGTCTCTGGTACAAACAGATGAAAAATTGGATACAATGGTTCAGTTTGTACATCACTTCTCAAGCTGGTATAAACTCAAGAAAGCGACAGCTTGGCTGATGCGCCTAAAGGAGATCCTGCTCAACATGAAGCAGAAAAGAAAAGAGCTCCAAGAAACAATACGGAAACATGAAAACGACACATCTAAAGCAGAGTCTTTGCTCCAGCAAGAGATGCTCAAATACAAGCAAAGTTTTGAAAAACAAGTGCTCACCACTGAAGATCTCGCCACGGCGGAGACGGAGTTAATTCGCCTATGTCAGAGAGGAAAATATGCAGAGGAGCTTAAAGCCCTGCTGGATGGAAAGGATCATGTCAGAAAAGATAGTCATATCTTTAAGTTGGATCCCTATTTGAAAGATGGAGTGCTAAGAGTAGGAGGACGGCTAGGCCGATCTGCGATGCCGTTGGATGCCAGACACCCGGCTATCCTGCACAAAGATGATTGGATCGCCAAACTCATCCTCCGTCACATACATGAAGTGACAGGACACTCAGGGAGAAACTACATTCTTGCCAGACTGAGACAGAAGTTCTGGATACCTAAGGCCTGCTCAGCTATACAAAAAATTATTTCAGAGTGTAACACATGCAGAAGACTACATGCTAGGGCAGGTGAACAAAAAATGGCAAATTTGCCAGAAGATCGGTTGTTGCCAGATAAGCCACCCTTCACAAACACCGGCGTGGATTTCTTCGGCCCCTTTGAGGTCAGTCGAGGTCGCAGCAAGGTGAAGAGATATGGTGTGCTTTTCACATGTTTAACCAGTAGAGCAGTTCACATAGAGGTAGCACACTCCCTTGACACCAGCTCATGTATTAATGCACTACGTCGCTTTCTAAGCAGAAGAGGACAAGTGTCTGTTCTCCGGTCCGACAACGGCACTAATTTTGTCGGTGCTGAGAGAGAGTTGAAGGAGTCTTTAAAAGACCTGGACCAGCCTAAGATCCGAGAATCGATGCTGAAAAGAGGAGTTAAATGGATATTTAACACGCCTGCCGCGTCCCACCACGGAGGTGTCTGGGAACGCCAAATAAGAACAGTCAGGAAAGTCCTAAGTTCCCTGTTGAAACAACAGACGTTGGATGATGAGGGTCTACAGACACTCTTGTGTGAAGTGGAGAGTATCATCAACGACAGACCCATAACAACAAGCTCGAACGACCCCAATGATCTGGAGGCTTTGACCCCAAATCATTTGCTGGTGATGAGAACACAGCCAAATATTCCTCCAGGTGTCTTCTCCAAGGATGACCTCTATGCGCGTCGCCGCTGGAGGCAACTTCAATATATGGCAGATTTATTCTGGCGCAGGTGGACACAAGAGTACCTACCTCTTTTACAAGAAAGACAAAAATGGAGCACAACAAGGAGGAATTTCAGTCTGGGAGACGTCGTCCTCATTGTGGACTCCTCCGCGCCACGGAATTCCTGGCTGATAGGAAAAATTGTCAAGATCATGCCGGACTCAAAGGGGACGGTCCGCAGTGTCTGTGTTCAGACGAAGACAAGCACGTTAGAGAGACCCATCACCAAGATATGTCTCTTGGAGGAGGCATCGTGAAGATTAAAGAGACTGAATAAGACAAGGACATTTATTTGTTTTGAATAAAGACATTTATTGACCTTGAATCATATGTAAAAAAAAAAAAACGTGGACAGGATTTACTGTTAGACAATGGCTCTATGTGTTTGTGTTTGGTAATTGATATGTTGTTAACCTAACAATTAGGGGCAGGTTATGTTAGAGCCATTTTGTATATTACACATAAGGTGATACATAATTTAGATTTGTTGGATTTATCCTTTATATACGGTATTTGAGGTTATAAGAATGCCTATTAGTTAATAACAGCTGCTCTCTTCTTATTGGCTGAGACGTGCGTAACGTGATGTATGCGTAATTTGGTTCAGTTATGATTATGGAGGCGAGGAGAGCACACTAGTTTTTGACCGTGCTGTTGTGCTAATTGTGCTAATGATTATTGCCTGATTTTGGATTGCTACACAGTTTTTATTTTTTGTTGTATTTTGAAGAAAGGTTTCAATAAACCCTCGTGAGAAAGAAGAACTGTGGAGTTTTTGTGGCAGAAGACACGCGTCAACTACATGCTTGCGCTCCATAATTTTAGTGTGTGTTTAAAAAGTAAAAAGAGACGGAGCCACACTTACAGAAAGGTTAGCTATTGTTGATGAAAACAGACTTGTGGCCAGTGTTGTGAATGAATTAGCTCATTTTGAGACGTGTGTGAAATGTTGTGTTGGTGAGGCACTGTTTTAGGGATGAGATAGTGTTTAGCTGAGATGCATGATGCACAATGCACACAGTGGGCCCTAGTTTGGTGGCGCAGCGCAGGTGGCGCAAGGTAACGCAGCCGGTCTAATGCAAGTTTCGACCAGCGCAGCCTAGCGCAAAGTCAGATTGGTAGATCGCACTGCGCTGAGATAGGCGTGGCCACGCAGCAGGGGGAGGCGTCACAGATTCAGCTTGGTGCAGTGGAAGTTTCGTGCGAAAATGTCCCGCAGAGGTTGCGCTGAAAGCTCGCCACCTCAAACCAGGTCTACTCTCAGCGCAGGGCGGAGCGCAGCAGGTGCAGTGGAAGTTTGACTGACTGACCTGCAGTGCACACACGTCACCAAGACCTCACAGGCAGATCTCCACAGTTCCAGGCACATTTCAATGCAATAAATATCCACAATAACCACTATTTAATGCAACTAATGGAATCAACACGTGAATTTATATCTATATAGATTGTCCCGTCACATCTGACGTCAGATCAAAGCAGAGATCAAAGGCTGTCGGCACGCGTAATGGAAACTCCACCTGAATTAACACAGCAGGGACGAACTGGCACTGAAAAGCAGCTGCGGATGTCCCAAAAACAGGACTGAGGGTGGATGACTGCATGTCGCTGCCGTGTTGAGATACGCACTGCGCCCTTGTGATGATCCCCTTTATTTATTTATTTACTTATTAATTTATTAGAGGGCGACTGCGTCGTCACGCGGCCGTAATGAAAAACAAAACACAAATCATCATCTCTCTTAGCCCACCACAACATCCTCGGTATCAGATAGTCAGTATAGCCTACTACAGTATACTCAGCATCTCTATCACAGAAAAAAAAGAGAGGAGGACAGAGAGAGAGAGCGTCCTTTACGCTGATTTCATCCCGCATGGTGTTTGTTTATGTTGTGATTAGTGTACACCTCTCATCTTGCTTACACAGGGTTTGAATAAATGTGAGTTTCTTTATTAGTTTATTACCGTAAAACTTCAAATAATGGCCGAGTCCCAAATTGCCGCCGGTCCTTATTAACCGTTGGGTGTAGCAAAATATTTTTTATATTAAACGCCCATCCCAAATAAACGCCGGGTCAAACATTGTTTTTCTGGTTGCCAAAAAATATTCTATGCAAATATAGCGGGTGTCTCTAGACATTAAAGTCGGCCGAGGACCGACGAGACGTCAGCTGGTTGATCCTGCCCGGTCTGTCCACTCCTCTCATCCGCACTTCAGCACCTGTCCTGGGCTGCACAGTGTCGGCTCGGCTGGGCTCGGCTCGCTCCTCGTTTTAAATGACTCCTTTTAAAATTAGCGTAAACAGCCTACTGTTCTCTGATTACTCATGCGCGCATTTAGTTAGGCTATACATTGCATTATTATTAGTTATAGACCTACTTCATTCAATCAAAAAAAAAAAGTATGGTGGTGCGAGCCAACAGGTGCTGAAGTGTGGGAGAGGGGTGGAGAGACTGGGCGTCCGCAGGGTTTTTGCAACTTGCGGCGGATCAAGAAGGGCGCAGGACCGACATGACGGTCAGTCTCCTGGTAGGCCTACCTGTGCGGGCCAGGACGGCGGAGGTCAGCGAGAGAGAGAACGAGTCCGCCCCGGCCGTATTTACAATAATGCCTTGAGAAACGCACGTATCGTTCCACCGCCGCCTGCCGCCACAGAGTGAAGCCTCTTTCCCCAGAAGGAGGTCCAGGTTGAACACTATTAATAAACGCAGGTCCCTAATAAACGCCTGTTGATTTGAGCGATTTAAGCAAATAAACGCCCGGGCCCTTATTTGGTGTTTTACGGTAGTTGTTGTTTCTTACATTGGGCAGGGGTTCTCAGTGTATCAGATCAAACCTGATTAAGGATATTAGTAAACTCATTATTCGGCCACTCTGAGCTCGGACCTCCGGACCAAAACAGCTGTTTCCTCCTGGGAGAGGTTCGGCCTCTGGCGTCGCTGTCTCCTCCGTCCATGTCAAAGTATAAAATGACAAACTTGCAGTGCGCATCGCCCGCGGCGCAGTTAAAGGTGAGGAGAGGAGCTCATTTGATTGGTGAAGATCCGAGTCGGCTGTGTTAATCCCACTTCTCCTCCTCCTGTCTCCCTCCCGCCCTCTCTCCTCCCCCTTTGCCGTTTGCGGCGGTAGGAGGGACGAGGGGAGGGTTTGCGCTGGTCTAAGTCGGACTGCGCTGCCCAGCAAACTTGCGAAATGGACCTGGACACGCCTAGTTGGCGTGGCGAAGCTGCGCTGAGCTTAGACTTCGCCCGGTCTAGGAAACTAGGGCCCATGATGTTAGAATAAATATTGTCAATTAGAGTTGCACTGGACCTAGTAATTCTACTTGGTTTAGTGATCCTTGGGAATAGACCAACACTATACATGGTGTTAATGAAGTCAGTTGTTCCCGTATGACCCTGTGGGTTTAATAAATCAATGTTGAAATCCCCACATACAAATACAGTCTTCTTATTAATTATTTTTTCGCACCCACCCCTTTTTCTTCTCCTATTAACATAAAAACATGCGATACCCCTGCAATTCATAATCTTTTACTATTTTGTCACTTAACCAAGTTTCTGAAACAGCTACAGCACTAAATTTAGTATTTAAACTCCCCAAAAAATCACATACCTTTGAACATTTTTTAATTAGGCTTGGGCTGTTTATATGTATAATTGAGAACACACATTGAATTGCTGTTCAGTATAATACCTACATTCGTTTTGCATGGTATGAAAATGTTTTGTTTCTGGGTCAAAGTCACAGTCCATGTCATGTGTTCTTTTCCCGTAGTAATCAAATGTTTCATAATTATAATCTAAATATGTATTTAGAAGGGTGGTCCCGTCGTTTCCTTCTGTCGTTACATCTTGATCGTCACTCTCATAGTCCATCATTGATGGAAAAAATAAGAATAAATCATAAATAAAAAATCCAAAGTACTGAAAGAAGAATTCACTCGTATCCAAAGTTCCACTCGTTTGTACCTCCATAATGTCCCTACAGTCCAGCATCACAAAAAAAAGAAGGAAAGAAAAAGGAAAAAGAGGGAGAGAGAGGGCGAAAGGCAGCCCAGGGGGGGTCATCCCTATGTTCCCACAGCCCTATGTTCCCTCAGCCCTATGTTCCCTCATTTCTAACTTTTGTCGTCACTTAAAATTAGGCCCTATGTTCCCTCAGCCCTATGTTCCCTCATTTCTAACTTTTGTTGTCACTGAAAATTAGGCCCTATTCCCACAGCCCTTTGGTCCCACCATTGGTTGGGTTCAGGCAATGAAGAAAGGAGTTGGTTAAGTTTAGTAAAAAGACCAGGTAGAGGCTAGACAGGCCAGATAGACCGAGTCCAGATAGGTAGAGAGAGTCCAGAGGGAACATAGGCACGCTCCCGCCCAGGGCACACTCCCTTGTTGTTACTCACGACAGGCCTGCATCTCCAAGTCGCTCCAAGTCCCCAGCTCACCTTCACTGTACTTGTTTCAATTAGTCCATTCAGTTTCATTGGAATTTTTCCAGGTCTTCAATCTCCCGAATAACAATGGATTTCTCCTCCTCGGTGGATGATCCTTTCGTACGTATCCATATCTTACAGTCTCTGGTCCACGTTGATTTAATTTTTTTCTGTTTTTTCAATAAACGCGCACATCTGGCCATGTCCGCGTTCTGCATAGATATCTTCATTTGTTCTTCAATATTATGTTTATATTATAATTCACAAATTCTATGTCTTTATATTCAGTTGGATTATTCTGGGTTTTCTGTCTGAACATAAGAGTTGGATTATTATTTTTTGTATGGTCTCCATTTTTGAACTCTAAGGGTTATGCTAGATTGTTAAATTTTCATTTTATTTTGCTGATGGTCAAATAGTCTGTCTATTGGCTCTGATTATTTCAGAAGTAGAAGTTCTTCAGGATTCTGATGGTGCTTCTTGACTGCTCCTGCCGGGTCCTCCTGCTGACCTGGAGGAGCACAACACAGACCTAAGGAGTCACAGCTGAACTTGATTTGACTATAATTTTTTTTTATTTTATTTCATTTTAATTCATTATTTTTTTTATCTCATTTTTTTCCCACAAATCAAACATTTTATTTTTCAAGTTTACAGGAGAGTGCTTGGTGACACAAAAGCGACTTGGTCTTTCGACCTGCGGCATGTTGGGGGAGTTGCGTCTTCCAGGATGTCACAGGGAAACTCCTCTGGTCCTCTGGTCCTGCTCTGTACACACCGTACCATGAAGTTGACTGTGGAAGCGATGATCCCGATGGCGGCCAGGCTTCCTAACACAGCTCCAACAATCGTTCCCACCGCTGGAGGATGTGGCATGTAGAGTTCCAGGAAGCATACCTCCGTACCAACCCGATTAACGGCAGTGCATTGGTAAGTTCCGGAATCGCTCTCACTGGCATCTTTGATGGTAAGTGTGCCCGCCGTCTCGTCCATCACCGCAGAGTCGGACAGCAGCTTCCAGGGTGGTCTTCTTGACCAGTGGTACCGGATAGGTGGCGCACCTTCCCCAGATCCACAATGTAGCACTTTGGTTCTCCCGACCTCTCCGGCCCCCTCAGTGGAATGGCACTCGGGCTTGGACGGCTTTCGGAGAACTCGGAGGAGCGCCTTTATGCTCCGGATACCTGGAAATTTCTTGACTTGGCAGTAGTAGATCCCGGTGTCTAAGGGAGTCAGCAGCGCTATATTGATGGAGGCATCTCCTCTCCCGGGGTCGCCTTCCTGGAAGTAGGCTCTTCCCTTCAGGTCTTTGTGGTAGTCGCCGTAGATGTGCCCGGCGGTGTACATCAGCACTTGATCTTTTTCCATTGGGCTGCGTACCGACTTGACCGTCCATTCAATTTCCAAAGGTCCCGTGTCGCCTGGGTCGGTGGTGAACTTGCACTCCAGCTTGACGCTCTCTCCCACAGCCTTTTCCACAATCGCGTTGTTGGTGGTGTTGATTTCCAGTCCTTTCGCCCCTAGCGCCATCATGGCAACAAGTCCCAAGGTGAGCCGATCCATGGTAGCGTCCGTTTTCGATTTGACTATAATTAGGCTACTTGGATGTGTCTCTTGTCTTCAGACACCCTGAGGAAGACGCAAGCCGACACGCGTTGGTGTTTTTTAAACTGTACCCCCTAAAATAAAGGGTTTTTAACTTTTTCAAACCAACCTGAGTGCCTGCACTTTTTTCTGTTTTTGACCTGTTACCCTTTGCAAGAGCACCGGTGGTTTGAGGGACACCAGCAGCGCTCCTGTGATCCTGTTGGTTTTTTCACACTGTTAACATTTGAAAGGGATCTAACTGTAACCTTGGACTATGATGAAATCAACATATTCAAAAGCAAACCCCATAGACTGCTCCTATAGGGAGGAACAGAGACAGGTGTGACAGTGACAGTAATGACACAAGGACTTGGTGGTTGTTTTTTTCTTCCATTAATTGTTATAGTATAGTTGCACTGTGAAATTATTAATCACTTTTGAGAGTTCATTGCTACAAAAAGATGAATGAGTGAATGAAACTAAGCAGATAACTGTAGTTACTGCATTCTGTATCTGTTTCCCTGTACAAAATCACGCTCAAAACTGAGCCAAACCGCAGTAACTGCGCAGTTACTGCACTCTACACAGTTACGGTAGCTAGCTAACATTAGCTTCGGCAGGTTAGCACAAGCACATAACACTTTAGCTAAACACTGGACATCAATGTTAGCTCACTAAAGGTTGTACTGTCATATTATTAATCAAGTCAAGCCAAAGTTACCGGTAGTAATTAAGTAATGTGAAAGCTGGAAGGAAACAACACATTGTAGTTACTGCACTTTGCCTCAGCATTACCTGTATATCTGTTTAAGGAAATCTGGCACCAGAGCGCAGTATCTGCTTTTTAGGGGACAAATGTAAAATATGTGGTCATATATTTAATTGCATGAAGATTACTTAATGAAAACCTGTCAAATCTGTGTATTTTCACTAATCTACCTACAACACATTTGGAAGGCAAATCAAAAAACTTTAAAGCCATTTTTCTCAGTTTCACTGTTTGCGTAGTTACTGCGGTCTGACTTAGTAGGGCAGCTCTCCTCTCCTCAGTATATTTTTAAACTGTCATTTTCTGTTGTACTTTGTAGTTTGGCCTTGGTGTCTCGCACTCTCTCTGTGTTTCCGCAGATCCACCGGAGCTCCATCTCTCTGCACCAGCCGCCGCCTGCATCGCCCCCCCTCCCACCCTTTCCCCTGCTGTTAGACCGGCCTGCCCTCCCTTCCCATGGACCAGTCTGCCACCCAGTCCTCCCATCGAGCTGGCCAGCTCTCCCTCGCCCCCCCTCCCACCCCCCTCACCAGAGGCTGCCTTCATCAACTCTGCTAACATTTCCATATTTCGCACATTCTGTGACATAAACTGTTTTCTTGTCTGTAACAACATCTATTGCACGTCTGTCCGTCCTGGGTGGCTATACAAATAAAATTGCCTTGCCTTGCCTTGCCTCGCCTCGCCTCAACAGTCCATCCTTCTCTATGGCCTTATTTAGAGGATTTGCTGAGCACAGAGAGGAGATTATTTCATCTAAGACAGCTCTGTCAACTTCAAGCTTGTGCTTTTGAAAATTGTCCACTATAACACCTTCAGCATAAGATTTTGATAGACAGCCAGTTAAGTGGTGAAGTTCTTCCAAAAAGTCACTGATTGCTCTGCTTGGTACATGGGAAAAATGTTCAAATTTTAACAAAGCTGCTGCTAAACTGTGTTGGATTACATCTGGGAGGTCATTTAGAGCACCAGTACTGCTACTGTTGAGCATCCTCACTAATGTCATCACCAGGCGTATCTGAAGCAGATTCTGGGGAAGCAGGGGTGGCTGATACTACAATTCCTGGTTTAAAATCTTTTGGTGGAAGAAGACCTGTGTTTTCTGCTCTTGTGGGATTTAAAAGATCCTAAAATGTTTGTTTGAAATTTGCGATCCAAGAACATATACGTTACAACCAATTTTTTCTTCAAATGTGCATTAACGTGAATCCAGTAATTCCCCTCAGACACAAGATCTTTACAAGGACACAAATGGCAACTAAATGTACATTTATCTGACTGATCACAACTTGTTAATAACATGACATCTATTCAAATGAATTAACAGTACATTCCATGTTCTAAAAGTGCATGGGCAGCTTGCATGCACACATGGAATAAGATTGTTATCCCCAATATAATGTCTGTCTGACTCGATAGTGCTGCAGAATATGGGACCTACTTGGAAAAACTCAAGGGCAGGTCTTGCATCGCCACATTCACTCTGTGTCACTGGAACACTTTTAGCATCATTCACTGTGAAAGTGGAAACAAAGAAGGATTAAAGGTAGGGTTGGAGATCCTGGAAAAACGCTTCTAGCAGGCCACATTTGAAAAATACACAGACAAAAGTCCAAGCCGCTTTCCTCAGACTTCTCTCTGGGGCCATGCCTCCGGAGCACAGGAACAGACACTGCTTGTTCAGCGTTGGGTTTCTCATCAACTGATTGAAAAGGGTTTGATAAGTGATAGCTATGCTTAGAATTAATAATAGTGCTCGTGTGATGGGGTATTGAATTTTTTTCTAATTTTGCCCTATCTGTTCTGATATATGGAAAAAATACCTGAAATGCTCCAAAACATTAAATAGTCCACTGAAGCAGACCACACCAGCTAAACTAATTACATTAATCACCTGTCTGACTAATTTACAGGTAAAAGTTGAACCTATGACAAAAGTTGTTGCATTAGATTGCACATTTTGTATTAATGAAGTGGCCAGTGTGTGTATGCATGTGCTGAGCAATTCATTTAAATCTGTAATGCATTATAATTACGGCAACTATAAGAGCGAATACAACATCCCAAAAACTTGAGCCCACGATCCACCAGCTGACTCCAGGTGACGTGCCGACTTGAGTTGGTGTGTCACTGCAGCAAAACGGGGAAAAAATCTAGGCATTACAAAACTGTATTTCAATAAACATACATTAGATGTACACTCACCAGCAGCTTTATTTAGGTACACTGCATAAACTTGTTTAAAGTGGCAGTGGCAGTTCAGTTGCTAGATTGTAGTCTAAAGAAAGTCTGTAACGCAGAGAGATGTATTTATTATCATCACGCTCTCTGTATGACTTTACTGCATGTAGTGGGTGATTATCAAGTAGCTCTTTCACATCTATCACTGTCAAGTCTTTGGTGCGGATGACACTGTAAGCAAAAAGATGCTTATCAAACCCTAAGGTTTCCCACTTCTATACAACAAACTTGATTTGTGAACTCTCTGTTTGCTCCTAAACAAAAATGGTTTTTAGTAGCACAAAGGGCGCATGACGTCTGTCCGACTACCCATTTCTCCGACCATACATTTCTTTATTTTTGCGTCCATTAGTCCGACCTCCCACTTCTCCGACTTAAGTAGCCCTAACCCTTAACCTTACCCTAAACCTAACCTTAACACTGTAGAATGGGTAGTCGGAGAAATGAGCCGTCGGACTTTTGGGCAGTCGGACTGATGTATGCTCCCCGCCCAAACAGAGGTTCTCCATCTTCATCATAAGACATTAACACCGACATGCCTGATCTATACAAAGCACCCTTCACTAGAGAAATTCAAAGTCTTATTGGAGACAGAGAAGAAGCAGTGAGTGTAATTAAACAGGTGAATACAGTCACTCAGTTCACGCTAAAATTATGGTTTAATCTGGTACGAAAATATAAACTAGAGAAAGAGCTCAGACTGCTTCGGTGGATAGCTTATGACAAGGGTTTTATCCCTGGTTCTCTTGACCAAAGATTTAAACAATGGATTCCTAATGGATTAACAGCGATATGTACAGCAATCAAAAATGGGAATTTCATGAGCTTCCAGGAGATTAAACAAAAATATGATTTAAGTAACCAACCATTATTTTTCAAAAAATAAATAAAAAACAGTGTAAATCTGGACAAAAATTCAATAATCAAAACCATAACTGAAGCCTACAACGCAAAGAAATTCAGAATAATCTCTACAATATATGGGAATATAATGGAGGCAAGAGGGAATACGACGACATATGTTAAACTGAAGTGGCAGAGAGAGCTGGGTGTGAACATACCTGATGATGAATGGTCACATATTTGGAAAACACAGCAGTCAACAACATCATCACGTGTTTGGAGATTACATTGCTGGAAAAATTTAATTAGATTTTTTATGACACCAAAAGTTAGGAATAAACATACCACATACCGCCATGTTGGAGAAGCTGTGGAGATGTAAATGTGAACCATTCACATGTGTTCTGGCTCTGTCCTAAAATCACAAAATTCTGGGAAGATGTTCATTTGGTTATAGGCAGAATTTTGGGTTATGATGTATCCAAGTCTTGTACATTATTATATCTTGGTGTCATTACGGAAAATGTTGTGTTGAAAGGGGGTCATTCCTATGTTCCCACAGCCCTATGTTCCCTCATTTCTAACTTTTGTTGTCACTGAAAATTAGGCCCTATGTTCCCTCAGCCCTTTGGTCCCACCATTGGTTGGGTTTAGGCAATGAAGAAAGGAGTTGGTTAAGTTTAGTAAAAAGACCAGGTAGAGGCTAGACAGGCCAGATAGGTAGAGTCCAGATAGGTAGAGAGAGTCCAGAGGGAACATAGGGCTGAGGGAATATAGGGCTGTGGGAACATAGGCACGCTCCCGTTGAAAGATGATAGATACATATTGAAAATGATGTTGTAGTAGCCTGTAAAAAGGCAATCACAAGAAAATGGTACAAGACAGACCCACCATCACAGGAAGATTGGTTGAAAGTTATGGACGAAATACATATTATGGAACAACTGACTTATAAAATAAGGACTCAAGAGAATCAATACTGCCAGAAGTGGGAGAAATGGACTGAATACATAAAAACGACAGGACAAGGACCATCACATTGACATTGAAAAAGGATCAAACTGTAGAAGCATGGTGATCCAACATGTTCTTTTTCACATTTTTTTTTTATTTTTTATTTCCCCCTACCCCCTTCCCCCTTGTATAATGTTTATGCACTGCTAAAGAAAAACAATAAAAATAAAGTGTAAAAAAAAAAGTACCCTTCACTGTGACCCTGGCCGGCACATACAGCTTAGTGAAAAGAGGGATCCCTGTCAGACCACTTTGGATGTCTTTATACCCTTCTAAATTGGCCAGAAAAGCATTGTACCCGGGACCGATTTCTGTATTGTGGCTTAGCATAGACCCACACATGAAAGCGTAACACTGCATAATCTGATGCCGATATGCCATTGTTTTGCAAATATTGCAGAAGTTGCAAGTGACATGACTGACACGTGTAAAGAAGCCATGTTTGCCTTCAAAATGCATTGACCATAACTGTATCAACGGTCCAAGTTTTTCAATAGCTTTTGGGTAGTGGAGCATGAAATGGAGTTTGGGACGCAAATGCAGGTGTGGATAGAGCTCCAAGAAAAGAGAGTGATGGTCTTCTACGATTTGACTCAGGTGTTGTGTTGCTGCAAGTGTAACAGAAGGTGAGAAGATGATGCACATGCACATAAGTAAGACTATGAGAAGCTCCCATTCCTTGTTGTCATTAGGGATCAGGTCACCTATCATTACAGGCAGTAACCATAGTAGGCACCACATCTGAGCAGCTGACTGATGCAGAGGGCTGTTGAGATTCTTCAGATCGCTCTTGCTTATTACAGAGGGCTTGTTTCCCATGTCTGAAAAGCCATAATCAAAGCTTGTGATCCGTAGTTTAGCTTATCTAGTGATATAAGCTTTTGTTCAATGAGTGAATTCAGCACAAGCTTGACCTCATATGCCCCTACCCCTTCCAGGATGTCATGCATGATGAATACTGCTTTATTGTCTGTCACATGATAGAAAGACAGGCTGTTAAGGACACTATCTCTTTTGAGGCCTGTCTTGGAGGGGTCATTTGTCTCCAAATCTGCCTTATCAGATTCATCCTCAGATTCCTCACCAGCTGCAAGACCTCCCACATGCAGTGATTTGATGATGGAGCACAGGCCATGCAGGAGGGGGATGACCTCAGAGAGAGGGAGGCGCTGTGTTTTGAGATCGCCCGTGTGACCTCCTCAAAAGGACTAAGAACAGTGAGCATGTCTGATGCTAACCTCCACTCATTTGGATAGATGATTGTTGGAGACCCATGTTAGACTCCTGAGTCATAATCTGCACAGCCCTGCGCTGCTCCACCAGCAGCTGGAGCATGTAGAACGTATAGTTCCACCTTGTTTTTATATCTGTTATGAGCGTGTGCTGGGGGAGGTTCAACTGTGTTTGCAGCTCATGTAGTCTGTTGCTGGCTTTGCTTGAGCGATGAACACGGCCAGATATGCTCCTGGCTTTGGAGAGAAGAGATGTCACAACCCTGGCCTTCTCCAGTGCTTTGATCACCACCAAGTGAAGCGTATGGGACACTCAACGGATGTGCCCATATTCAGTCAAAGCTTTTACCATGTTGGCTGCATTATCTGAAACAACAAACCGTATTGTGACAGACTGACCAACAGACTCTTCCCACTCTCTCATCTTTTCCTTAAGGCAGCACAGAATGTTGTTTGGTGTGTGCTCAATTTCCAGCACACCGACATTTAGCAGCCCTGCTTTCCTCTGTACTGAAGCTTCCCCTACACGTTCACACCAGTGCCCAGTAAGACAGAGATATGCATGTGCGTTGTGATTGCTGGTCCAGAGATCTGTAGTGAGGGGGGGTCCGCCCGCTATTCCGACATGTCTCTATCTAGACATGCCGCTATTCCGACAGGTCATCTTTTTATTTATTTATTTTTTTTTGCAGCTGCCATACCCAGGCGCGTCTCTCTCTCTTTTTTTCTTTTCAGCATGCCTATCACTGGTTTGATGAGGGAGTGATGTTCTTAATCTCAACAACTAAACTATCAAGTCACACACAAAACTGACACACATGATAAACAAACAGAATTATGGTCTATATGGAGGTTTTAATGGTCGAAATACAGACGTTATGACGTTGTGAAAAAAAAAAAAAAAAGGTGTTGACTCAAAGTTTATGTGTTTGCTTTCCTGTTTGTGTACAATTTAGTCCTCCCGTTTATCAGAATTACAGAAAGAAGTGGCAGGCTTTTGCTCGGCGGGGAGAGAGCGTGACAGCGACATGAGCAGAGCAGCAGAGACATTGGTTACATGCTGCTATTCCGACATGCCGCTATTTCAACATTGACTTCTAATTGTCGGAATAGCGGCATTAACATTATTTTTCAAGCGTCCCACTATTCCGACTTTTTTTTTTTCATTGTCTGAGTAGCGGCACTATTTTTCAAACATTCCGCTTTTCCGACATTGATTGATTATGTTATAGTCAAACGTGTTCTTCTGATTTTTTTTTTTTTCATCTGAGACACTGTTTCTCATACACAAATACATAGGCCTATTAGAGAGAAGAAAAAACAAACCTGCCAAGTTTAAAAACACACCGGCAGCAGCGCCCACTGATCTGCAGCTACTGAGACTGTTATTATTCTGTCACCTGAGATAACGAGGTGCACGTGAGTTTGGAGCTGACGAGAGAATAAAGAGTGAGACAACGCGGCCCTGAGGAGGAACTGTGAAGGACTCAGCTGTAATGGAAAATGACCTAAACCCAGTCCAGCAGAGCTGTAACTGTGTAGTGGAAAGGCGTTCAAAGTAATGGTAACTATCCTGGAAATCCTGCTTTATATTGTTTTAATATAGGTAAAAGAAGGAAAAAAAGTTTTTCTGGGTTAAAGGGGCAGATTACATAAAATTATTCTGATTTCTGCTCCCTTTTGTTGAGATTTGGGAGGTTTTTGTTTTTATTGTAGCTTATTAAAATGCAAGATCATTTTTCTGACTGATTTATTGCCCGATGCCATGTATCTCGCTTTCTTTCCCCCACCCTCCGCCCGTTGTCTTCGTTGTCACTTTGTTGCTGCTTCACAGAGCGCACATGGCTAATTAATATGCACGTGCTGACCATATATGGTTGTGTCTAGGCATTCCGGGGGCAGAGGTGTGTTCACGTGCGCAACTGTGCACCATTCTTGGATCCAGTTTGATTTATCAAAGAGAAATTGCGGAGAGTTGTGCACGCACAGTTTGATAGATCTGAAAAAGGTGTAAATATTGTGGGTGTCTTTTCGACGTAGGCCTAAGCAAAAATGTAGTAGCAGCAGTTTTACACTGCTTACTTATAGTTTTGATAAATGAGGCCCCAGGCCCTAAGCCCAGAGACACTCACAGCTGCAGCTCCGCGGCTCATCCGCGGCGCTGTCCGTGGTGCTGAAGGTGACAGGTTAACTTGACAAACAAACTGCAGCATAGTTCTGTTTGTTTATCATGTGTGTCAGTTTTGTTTGTGATTTGGTAGTTTAGTTGTTGAGATTAAGAACATCACTCCCTCATCAAACCAGTGATAGGCATGCTGAAAAGAAAAGAGAGAGAGAGACGCGCCTGGGTATCGCAGCTGTAAAAAAAAAAAAAAAAAAAAAGAGAATAAAAAAGACGACGTGTCGGAATAGCGGTATCAAAAAGTGTCGGACTACCGGCATGTCTAGATAGAGCAGGGGTCTCAAACTCCCAGCCCGGGGGCCACATCCGGCCCGCGGCCCCCCTACATCCGGCCCGCGTCTTGACGTAAAAAATAAGGCTGTCAAAGTTAGCGCAAAATGCTTTTATTGGCACTATTTTTTTTTTTACGCGCAATTAATGCGCTAACCTCGGGTCGCTCCGTAGTTTGGGGAAACAGAGAAGCTGCTTCTCTCCAGACGTGGCCACACAGGTCGGCAGCAGGGGCTGTCTCTCCAGGTCGGTGTACGTGTCTGTGTCTGTGTGTGTGTGAGTTACTACGGTTACCGTGGCGCTCCCGTCCCCCGGATATTTCTGCAGCTGGATTTACATGATCCGGTCTGAGAGACATAAACTCATGGACTGAGGAGTCGTCCTGCTGCGCTCTGCACGTCACACTGACGACCGTGCATTTGTAGCTACTGTGAGGAGTTGCTCTCTCTGCCCCGTGGTCCCGGTGTCAAACGGTGATAATCCACTGCAACATGTTGCTGTTGCTGTTGCTGTTGTTGTGGTTGTGGTTGTGCGCGACGTAGAGCTGCCGCTTCGACTAGCGAGTTTTTCCCCCCCTCAATTGCCCGTTCATTCAGCCTGGTGAGGGAGGGAGGGGGGTGGTGTGCGTGTGTGCGTGCGTGCGTGCGTGTGTGAGGGGATGCGGGGGTGGGGGGGGGGGGCGCCGTTTTATAATGTTACAGAAAACCTGCATGTTTTTTCTCCTCATGTTCTTGAACTTGTTCTTGTCACCAAACGAGGATGCTCTCTCTCTGACAGATGATTTTTAAATACCATGAAAATGGTATTTGGAAAGTATGGAAAGCATAAGAAACGTCCAGATCTGGATGTTTCTGATGCTTTCCATTTATATTGCTGGTATTTCAAGCAAAAATGAAAAAGATGCGATCAGGAAATTTTGAGATTAATAGCGATTAAACATTTTAATCGTTTGACAGCCCTAATTATCATACAATATTTAAAAATAAACCCCGTTTTCAGAATTTTTTTTTTATATATACTTGTCTCGAACACTGAAGTGGCCCCCCACTGAGATGACAGTGCCAGCAGTGGCCCCCAGCTCATTTGAGTTTGAGACCCCTGAGATAGAGGGATGTCGTAATAGCGGGATGTCTAAATAGAGACATGTCGGAATAGCGGGATGTCTGAATAGCGGGCGGACCCCATTCCCCTGTCCCATACAAAGTGGGGAACATAAGGATGATCCCGTTTCATCTCTGTTAATTCAGTCAGGCTGAGTTTCCATAATGCTTTCGGCGCACCCTCGGCGCGGCTTTTTGGCACGAAATTGTCACTGCGCCAAGCTGAATCTGTCGACACCTCCCCCTGCTGCGCCACCATACCCATCTCACTGCAGTTTACCAATTTACCAAATCCGCTGCACCAGAGGAAATTACCACTGCACCGGCCGCGCCAGGCTTTGCGCTGCGCCACCCTGAGTTGCACCAAGAAATTAGAGCCCGAAGTATCTTAATTTCTGTATATCATGCAACACTTTTGAGTGGTAATGACTAATGTGCTGTTAATTCTTTTCTGCTTTTACAGGAACTTCTTGCTATGCCTCAAGGCGGTTCATGCTTGCCGTAGACCGCAAGGTTGTGAATGACCACATCCCCACCGTCATCGCTGCCTCATGCTTAGAAGCTATTACTGCTTCAACATTCACTATCCCCAGGATCTGGGCTCCACACTTGAGTTCCTTCAGAGGTAAAGAAATATTTTTTTTATTACCTCCTTTAGAATAAATCACTGTATATAGTTGTTGATTATGAATTTTTGTGTTCACAAAGGTGTTTCTTCAACATCAACCCGGAGAAGGGCACCAAGGTAGGGCTGCACGATTATGGCCAAAATGATAATCACGATTATTTTTGTCGATATTGAAATCACGATTATTAATCACGATTATACATTATGTTAGATAAAACATGTTTTTATTGCACTTTCTATTTGAAACAACTATGTGAACAAGGCTTTCAGTTCAAAATAAAACGTAAAATAAAAATAAATAATAGCCTAAAATAAAATTTACCCAAGACAAAGGGCTAGCGAAAAATAAATGCCATTGCAGAGTGCAGAGGTGTCATTCTGTACAGTAGCGTACAGATACTTGTGTAAAAAACAAAAAATAAAAAATAAATCTGGTAGAAGTAGCTGCTGATTCAACTCCTTTACTCAAATAAAAGTAAGAAAGTACAGGCTCTGAAATGTAATTTCAAAGTAGGCTATAGGTAAAAATTAATTTTTGCCATCAATGATACACAGAGATGTGTGGGCAAGAGTCTGTCCAGCATGGACCAAAGCACAGCACGGGTGGTTCAGCAGCAATTTGGAACGAATTAAAAACATTCAATGAACAGACCAAGTGTTTTCACACAGGCAGCGTCCAGCAGGTCGGCCTGGCTCAACTGTGCTGCCACCAAAACGGCCATAGATCGCCGTTACCGGCCGTTATGATCGCGGTCGGAACGTTTTATTTACACGACGTAATATGTAATTAACACCAAAACGGCCGCGTGGGGTGACGGGGTCTCGGTCCAGCTTCGACACCACCCCGCAGCCCGACCTCCATCCCATCCAGAGCGAGACGGCGACAGTAGACAGCCTGAGGTGCTGACTGACCAGACACAGACACACGTCATGTCTACTGTCACCGTCTGCTGCCGACATCGTCTCACTCTCACGTCAGAGTGAGATCCATACAGCCTGTGAGTGAGACGTAACACCGGGCGCAGAAGGTGACACAGTACAGCAGCATCTGAAGGTGCCGACTGACCGGCCGGGACACACACTCTGAACTGTAAACAACATGTAAAGGGAGGATGCGCTCGCTTGTTAGTTAGGCAGCTTCATGGAGCCCTGACCTCTCGTTCGCCCCCTGGTGGTTGGCGGACTATTGGTTGAGAAAGCGCTTAATTTGATATGCAGCACAGCCCGTTTTTTTACATGTTAATAATCGTGACGATCATCTTAATTTAATCGTGGCAGCCAAAATCGTGATCGTGATTAAAATTCGATTAATTGTGCAGCCCTACACCAAGGTGGAATCAAAAAAACACAAGAAGCAACTGTCCGTCAACCCGAGAGTCCTCACCCTGATCGCTGATCTCTCTGATTATAGAAAGCCGTTTTAGTCATAATGAAATAAATGAATAAAGAAATAAATAAATAATGCCATGAAATGAGTCCCAAAATTAAATAAATAGGCTCATAAATAGACATAAATTAAATATAAATACATAGTGATTTATATTTTGATAACATTTTTTTTTTTTTTTTCAGTTGACTTATTACCCAACACCTCATTTATTTATTTCCTGACACTTTTATTTCATAACGTCACATTTATTTATTTCCGGGGAATTTATTTTATAACGTCACATCTATTTCACTGCTCTTTTATTTCATGCTGCAATATTCAAATGAGGGGGCGGGGTTATCTGTACCCTTTCAGAGTAAAACATCACACAACGGCCTGTCTGGTTCACAGTCCAGAGCAGGGGGGCGGTAATGCTCCTAAAAGCTGGATAAGAAGAGGAAGAAGACGACCACGACCCGCGAAAGAGAGATGTGAGACATTGAAGGGAAACGCTAATATGGAAGAAAATGGAAGAAAAAAGCATAGCCAACCTTTTAAGAGAGGCTGCCAGCTGCCTCGACACACGGACACGACCACCTACCCGAGCAACTGAAGCGGCCCCTGTCAGCCATTCTCCGGCTCAAACTCCAGTCCAGGGGAGGTGACAGTTCTCCGGTTAAATGTAGCTAGCAGGTGGAAGCTAACAAGCTACAGTAATATCAGCCACCGGGTTGTACGACTCGGACTCGGACGTCGAGCTGTTGTCGGACTGTGCTCCGCGATCAGCTGGCTCTGTGAAATAGTCAGATGTTCAGGCTGCACTTGAAAATAAGAATTTTGTTATTAATTTGCTTGCCTGGGTAAATAAAGGTTAAAAAAAAAAAAAAAGATGTAGCACCTCTGACGGGAATTGAATTTAAAAGCTGGACTATTTGTTCCCCAAGGGAATTCATCTCCGAAACACCACTATTCCGAACGTCCGCCCGAAACACCGCTGTTCCAAGAGGCTAGACAGGCTAGAAGCATAATGAACGTTATATGTCATTAATGTGAAGTATTTGCTTGTTTTGCAGTTAATTATGCACATGATCCGTTTGACCCCAAAAAGGAAAAAAGGATCAATGCGCATTGCACAGCCTCCGGTTCCTTTCTGATTACGTCCGTCTGTCCGTTCGGAGTGGGGGGGGTTTCCCCAATAGCCTTTTTGGAATAGTGGGGTGTAACCTCCTCCATCAATAAACTTTATTCAACGGTCAGTAAGCCGCGGCATCACGTTACATTTAAGAGCTTCAGAACTACATTTATCATTTGAATCTCAGATTAATTTTGACACCATATTAAAGCTGAGACTTTATTTACAAAAATAATATTTTTCATGCAAAAACCAAGTGGCAACCCTCCGTGACGTCACCCATTGGTTTGTGAAGGGCCGTTTGTGAAGCCCGGAGATTGGCTTTCAGGGCGCCGCCATTTTTGAGTTTTGGAGCCAGAAGAAACCATATTTGGACGAGGGGGCGGAGCTAAGGAGGTCGAGGGGCGGGTCGGACCCGTGTCTGCGAGGCTGCTAATTTACCCAGCAACACCGGCTAACTGCCGAGCGGCTACGCTGCTAACACCGTTAGCATCTACAACTCGAGGTAAACTTTATATTTAACGGTGAAAGTAATCTCAGAAGCTTATTAAATACATGTCCATGTTTGAACTAGCCTACATAGATCCCATGAGGAGTAATGTGACACGTTATTGTAGCCGATGTTAGCATTAATAAGCTAATGTAAAGCTGTGAAACATATTTTGATATTGTTTTAAATTGTTTTACAGAACCCAGAGACTAGTTTCTGTCTCAAACTGTGAAGCTGCAACACATTAAACTGTCATGGACTGAAACTGGTGGGTTACGGCTCCTGGACTTGATGTTACCTCACCTGCATCACCGATGATCGGCTGCTGCAGCTCCGACCTGTCGACCACGTTACAGCATTCACCCAGCTATTAGCTATTATTTTACATTCCTATTATATATATGCACATATTTTTTGCAGGTTACCAACATGATGATGTACTGGAAATTCAGTTAATACAATACAAGCTTGTCTTTTGACAGTATGGCTCACCTTTACATCATCCACAGCTTATAAAACGTTTTCAGTGCTGTGAAATGCTGAAATTACTAGTGCAGTTTAAACATGAAATTAATTTATTTACTAAGATTTGCTTTACTGATTTTTAATGGGCCAGATCTTTACAGTAACATTAACACCACGACACACTGCTGTAATCAATAATAAATTAAGGAAAAAAACTTTCCAGGACTATTTCTATGTATGCTTCCACTACACACAAGAAAATGTTTAATCTTGTTACCCTCCTTGAAATAATAAAGCATCTAGAGATGAATATCAGAGTTTGTGCTTTCCTGATGTTTCTTGTCTACTAATCTATGATATTGAAAACAATAATTCACCAAAGTGTCACATTACATTGACCATGAGGTTATGGTAAATATGTAAAAGAAATACTACAATTTAATCACAGTAACTTTCTTTATTATTACATTTTCAATGATAACAATCATCGACTGAATAAAGCATTTGTATTAACTGGACTATGAAAATAGCTGCTTCAATATCTTCACTGTCAATTTTAAGCTCACCCTAAAAAGTGTGAGGTCAAATGTGGACATAGAATAATAAACAAACAGTTGGTCTGTTCTCTCATCAGAGGTTTTCTGGTTTCATCATCATCACAGCTCCATAACTTCACATGATGTCCTCCTTCTGTTGGCACCGGTCACTCAGCTCTCACAGTGGCTCCTTAGAATCACAGTAAAACACAAGAACTTAAATTAAAACATGGCAGGTGCATGACTGTCTGCTTCAATTAAAGACATTTGTGTGTGAATTTACTGCAGTAAATGACAAACCCCCACCTCTATATGTTGTATTTATCAGTACAGTATGACACCAGCAAGATAGCAAGTTGATGGATAAACCTGGGGGCTTTGCAGCTTGTAGACCGATCCTACCGATCACTGTTCTGCCAACATGACGCCGTGGCCGTTAAATATTAAACCGGATTTATCCCGGTCCGGTAAAAGTCGGAGACGAGCTACGGTTAGCATGGCTAACACGGGAGCTAACACGGAGCTAACGGCGAGCTAACAGTGAGCTAACGTTAGCCGTGTGACTCGATTATTCACATTAACTATAAATTAACTTGTCTTGGACGGTGACAGTCTCATGTTCTCCGGTCAGAACACACAGGAGAACACACGGGAAAGTAATCAGTGGTCTTCTGGAATATACAACAAATTAAATATAATTTTATGCGTTCAGAAAAAGAAAAAAATACTCACCGAACCGTGATATCAGCTTCCTCCGGGTCTGTTAGCACCGTCGGACGAGGTGAAACGAAAACTTGGGTGAAATTAATTAACTGCCAGCACTGCACCTGTGCTATCTATCATCCACACATATCGACAAAATATCAGAAATTAAATTAAAACTGACTGAACACAATACGCAAACGACGGGAGGTCCCCTCCGGTGTTAATCCTCGGTGTCTGATCCACTGTGTCTGAGCTGTGACGTCTGTGTCATCAGGCTGTCAATCACATTCCGTGCTGGAAGGTGATTGGTCAGTTATACCAACCAGGAAGGACTAATATCTAAATAATTATAGATTTTTTTTCAGAAGGACCACCAGGTCATATTTAAGGATGATAAACTTTAGCTGTTTAGACCGTTATCAGTTGAGAAAAAAAATTATTGAGCGAGTATTTCATGATTGAAAATGAATGGGAGTGGATTGGAACCAGGGCTTTCTGCAGCCACCCCCTGCAGGATGCGGCTGGGATTGCACGTAAAGTCACTTCCGCATAGGCTTCACTTTTCAGACCGGAAGTCTACGTCCATTTTTTTTTACAGTCTATGGCAAAAACACGTTTTTTCAAAAATGCGCCGCCGCGACTTCCGACTTATTTTGATATAACGCGTCACATATGTTTGACACTCCTGTGCTAAATACTTTGTGAAGAGCCAAGAACACTAAACAGTTGTGGGAAATAAATCAAATAATTGTCATTTTGTGTTTTGCAGTGTCAACAACAAACCACGTGATTCACCGTTACAGGCATGTCCTGGTGTCACAGGCCCTGAGGAAGCACCGCCAGGGCCGCAGTCATCTCCTTGGTGAGTAGCCTAGCGGTTAAAGTACTTTTATACAAGTATTCCAGTTAGAATGCTAACATTTGGTGTGAATCGTACGCACACGGGGCACAGTGGAGCGCTGCATCGGGCTACTGAAGGGCAGATGACTGTGTCTGGGTGCAGCAGGGGGAACCCTGCTGTACACACCCGAAAAGGTATGTGACATCATTATGGCATGTGGGATTCCCCGCGTGCCACTTGATGTCCCAGCACAGCCAGATGAGCCTATGGCAGGAGAGCTATGCAGAGGAGAGAGAACATTATTCAGCGTTTTTAAAAACAGTCAGTAGAGAAACACAGCACAACATTTAATGTTCATGGTTTTATTGTTTTTAGTGGTTACACCCCGCCTTTCCGAAAATAGACTTCCATTCATCGTAATAGCGGGGTTTTCTATTTTTTCTAAAGACCCCGCTATTAAAGCAATACTTACCGATCTGGCATTTCACTCAGCACAGCACAAACATTTGAAAATCAACAGCTCCACCTCCCTCACAAGTCCCACCCACCTCTCCCTCCTCCGCAGCTCCACGAGCCCCCTCCCTCCCTGCTGCATGCGTTGGCATGGCAACGGTAAACAGAACAGGAACGCGAGTGAAACGGGAACAACACAAACAAACACAACACCGGAGTTTTAAACCGTATAAACGGACTCAGTGATGATGACTGATGAGTTTTATAATAAACTGTTGTTAGCCTACTGCTACTGGAGACGCAGGGGAAGTGATTGTTACAGATTACAGTTCTCAACGAGCCGGGCTGGCGGCCGGACCAGCGCCACCTGATGCGCTGGTTCAGGCCGAAAATGAATCCAGACCGAGCCGAGTCGAGCCGCGCCGGTCCGAAGTTCAACCGGGTCCGGACCTCTGAGAACTCAAAGAGCTAACAGTAGCCTAGCTGTTAGCACAGAGCTAACAGTAGCCTATAGACACATGTGACTTCCTGTGTTTACGTATCACTCGGGGCTGCTCACTATCAACGTTACAATATCAGACATGAAACTCCGCGACCAGCTGCGGCTGCAGTTATTGGTCTTTTAAAAAACTATTTATTTCCAAAAACCTTCTTTCTTGTGTGTGTTGTGACTCTAGTCTCCTCTGCTCTCTGTGTCCTGCTCCTCTGCTCTGTCAATAAGCGTTCTTCCTGGTCGGGAGGGGGGAGAGGAGGAGAGGGGTGCACAAAGTGATTACATATTAAGTAGGTTCGGTCGCTCGTCAAATATTATTAATCGGACCGAATAATATTATTGGTCAGACTTTTCTCAGAATTATATGAGAATTAAAAAATGATGAGTTTTTAACCCTGTTGGGTTTCTCTTACATTTTAATGTATCATCAGATTATTAATAGCATTTTAACTTAGACAAAGAAATGTGCAAAAGTTCCAGAAAGGTAAGTATTGCTTTAACTATGAACTTAACTTTACTCCATTACATGTGTAGATTGCATGTAGATTGTTACATATTTTCCCACACAAATGTAAAATCAAGTGTTTTTGCTCATGTTTCCATTTAACATGATTAATGTTTTTTTTTTATATTAATCTAAAGTATTTTTTTTTAGGTGCTGCTGTTCATCCAATTGTTGCCAATCTTCGATGAAGTGGAGCTGTAAGTTCTGCAGCTTTGACACGTACAGCCAAAAAAACATCGTCAGTCTTTACAAAAACAGACATGGACATGGAAGACAGGGCTTGAGCTGCATTTACCCCAGCTGTCTAACTGTGCTCCAATCACATGTGGATTTTGCAAAGCATATCAAGGAGCATAAAAAGGGATCAAATCCAGTTGCTAAACTACGCTGTGAACTTTGTACTTTTTCTGCTCCAACCAGTATAAAGCTATATTTTCTTCATTTAAAGACACATTCGAGAGCTCGAGAGACTGTGACTTGTCCATTTTAAAGATGCTCATTTAAGTCGAGCATGGTTTCAACTTTTACTGCCCACAGGAGTCGATATCATCAAAATGCTGAGTTTGCCAATTTCAAACCTAACCTTGTTGTAAAATGTCATCGTCAAGCCTTTGTAAATGATGATGAGGGAGACTTAAAGCTATAGTGCAGGCATCACCGGACCGAGTGATGGTTCTGTCCGGACCTGTGAGCCGTGACCAATCTCTGATAAATTTACGAGAAGAACGATTTTCATGGAGCATTTTTTTCTGACGGTCGCAACTATAGACGGCGGGCGCTGCTACTCAAGTTAGTACGGCAATAGCTTCACTCAGTTGAGCCAATCAAATCCTTTGTTTACCCTGCGCGGCCGGCGCACCAGAGCAGTGAGGAAGAGACATGGCTTGCTCCAAAAGAAGGAAGGTTGATGCGGAAAACTGTTTAAAGATGAATGGACGGAGAAGTTTATGTTCATTCTTCCGGCAGGCAGTTCAAAACCAGTGTGCCTCATATGCTCGGAAAACGTCGCATTAATTAAAAGTGGCAACGTGAAGCGGCACTACGAAACAAAGCACAGCTCTTTTGAGCAAAGTTTTCCCCTGAAGTACGAGCTGAGGGCACGCAAAATAACCGAACTGCAAGCCCAGTATGACAGGTCTACCCAACTCATCACGCATACATTTACAGCCCAGCAACGTGCAAATGAATGTTCACTAAAGGTATCCTGGATTTTGGGGCAACACAAAAAAACATTTAGTGATGGGACAGTTGCAGACCTGCCAACCTGTACGCATTTTGCGTAGCAGGTACGCAATTTGACATCAAAATACGCAGGTACGCTCCGCCTCATTAAACTACTCAAAAAGCTGCAGACATCTGTGAGTGCTGTTCCTCGTACGCTTGAACGATTCAATGTTCTAAAGTACGCATATTGTTTGATCTCGTATTTTGCCAATTTTCAATCAAGTTGTCACCAGCCTTGTTGTCACTGCTCCGGTGCCACACAGATCTGCGCGTAAGCGGTGTGCTTTCGACCACCCGCCCTCCTCCGGGCTGCTTGGGTGAAATGGCAGAGCCGCGCGACGCGGACATTTAACGATATAAATGACGGCGCTTGCGAACGTCCGTGTCACCGTGTCAGCGGACTGTTTGGTGCATGTGTGGCTGCATTGTCACTGCTGACTTCCAAGCAGCTGTTGTTGTTGATGTTTAGCGCGCCGCTGCCTGCAGCAACAACAACAGTCGCTGCAGCTTCTACTGAGAGCTGGGGTCAGACGTAACGCACCTGAGACAGACACACGGACCGACCGCGCAGATGTCGCGGACATCGTTCAATTTTTCACACTAATGAAAAAAAACTACTGTTGTGTTGTGTGACAGCAGATACAGAACCAGATTTAAAGTTAGAAAGGGAGAAGGAGCGAGGTGAGCCAGGTTAGGGAGTGAGGTGGGGGCAGACAGGCAGGTGTGGGTGGGATAAGGGGAGAGAGGCTGGTGAATGAGAAAGGCAGATAAGCTACAGTATTTTATTTTTGACCAAATGTTCTTGTTGACTTATGGATAATGAAATAATGATTGTACTGTGCTACTATAATACAGTGAAATGTTGATATCATGACATGCTTTACAATACTGCAATAAATGTCATGGGCTTGTTATTAAGGTAGCCTAATGTCATATTATGATATTATGACATCCCTAGCAAATCACAAAGAGGAGAAAAGTAGTTGAATGATATAGTTAATCTACAGTAAAGTTGAACGTGGATGAAGAAATAGAGCATTTTCTAAAAAACATTTTCAAGGTTGGCAGGTCTGCAGTTGTGAAGGAGTGCTTAAATGCTGTTGCTGAGACATTATTTGAGGGGAAACAAAAAGAAGAAATGTGTGGAAAAAAACAAACAAATCCCGACGTCAGCTTCAACAGCAACCAGAAAATCAGAAATATTAGCAGATGATGTACTGGCACAGCTTGATGCAGCCATTCAGAGTGCACCATGCATTTCTTTGGCCATTGACGAATCTACAGATGTTAATGATAATGCCCAGCTTTTGGTGTATGTGAGATGTTTAAGCAATATTACCCTCGAGGGTAATATTGCGATTATACAACAATTACCAACAAAATAAAGCGTATAATTAAATAAATATTCATGGTGATGGACGTTTTGCTCTCAAAATTTAAAGTTTTTTGCGAGTGTGCTTCCCGTTTCCATGGAAATAAATGTCAGTAGACTCCTATGTGTAATGGAACCTAGTTCACCTCTACAGCAAATAGTCCGAACCTTAGTAACGACCTAGCAACAGAAATTATTTTCTAGTCACAGATGAGTGAACTCTGAGCTGACGTTCATGTTTTAACGCGGTCTCGGACTTTCCCGAACTAAATCAACACTGCACAAACTCGCCCAAGTTATAACAAAGATGCCGTTTTTTTTCCTTTCACAGATGTAGCTTCTACAACCGCAAACTCTGCATGTAAATGAAGTTATAGCGCCGTGTCGCCGACACAGCTGATAGAGAAAGCCAAACGATTACTCCAGATTATTTAAAAGCCCAAAAGGCGCAAGCAAGAGAGAGGGAGAGAGAGAAACATACAGGTAATCACCTCCGTTTTATCCAATGAAATATTCAGCTCCAGGCCATATTTTTAAAAAAAACATATTCGCCGCGATCACAACTCGTGTCTCTCCGACTTTGTAACGTTACACACATGGGAGGGAGACAATCCTCTCGGCTGTAACGGGGAAGTTTACAATATATTAACAAAAAATAAAAGAACATAATTGTTCTATAAATGTGACTTGTCAGGAACAACCTACAGGAGGTCAATGTAGTTTGTGATTTATTTTCACGAGTAATAAAATAAAAGGGGAAAAGTCAGGGAAAATTCCATGTTGCCATGGAGATGTATAAACAACATGACATGGCGAAGTAATATTTTCAGTGATGTGTCAGCCGTGCTGTAATGCTGATTTGAGCACGTTCTAAATGTCTTATTGACCAATCAGATTGCTTGGTCGGAACTACTTGTTGTATAATTTACTTTAAACACACACAAGAGGAGAGGACATATATGCAGCAATAAAAGAGATGCTGACAAAGAGAGGCATAGATTTGAAGCAGGTTGTCTCTGTCACCAGTCTCTCTGTAGCAGTCTGAGCATTTGTTGGGGCTATTAACAGCCCTCTGGCGAAATTTTTTTATCCGTAGATAGCAAGAATACAGTCAAGAGGGATAAGTATAACGTTACTACACTATTTACAAAATTGCTCATTCACGAAAATAGCTCGAAGTAATGACGAGACAGCGCATACTAACCGTTAGCAGGAGCTAACATGTAAGTAACAGTTTAATAACTCACACAAAGTAAAAAGTTAAAAATATAAAGACGCATAATATTTGTAATTTACCACTCCGAAACATCTTGCTGCAGCCGCAGAGTTCGTATTTCTGCCGGAGCCTCTCCCTCTGGGTCAGACTCTGGCTCAAACAGGTAGGGTTGAACAGAGTTCCTCCCAGCCATGACCAGTGTAAACATTAGCACATGGCTACCGGAGCCCAAGCCACAGCCCCTTCCGGAGAGATGGGCGTGAAGTAGGCGTGGTCAGGTGCAGCTCATTACATTTAAAGAGACAGGCCCTGGAACAGACCCTTCTGAACAGAGCTGTTTTTAGCTGATGAAGAGAGAACTACAATGTTTGATCCAAAGGCAATTTTGACCGAAGCATGTCACAGACATGTCTTTAACACACCTGGGAACTATTTTAATTTGTGGAAAAGGGGCATAATATGGGACCTTTAATGTTGTTCGGCCTCTTGTTTCAGTGATCACTTGTCTGTGGAGTGTGTATCTGTGCTAATTAATCAATTATTTTTTTGTGTGCAGTATACATCCAAGGATCCTCATGTGGATCCCCGGGCAAAAAATATCCAACTGAATGAGGCCCAGGACCGGGCAATGAAACTGCTAAGTAAAAAAGAGCGGCTGCTCAGGGCAGCAAACAAGAGGTTGGCTCTTAAAGATGAACAAATCAAGACACTACAAAATGAGAACCTCCAGCTGAGGCAACAGCTGGAGGTTCTCCAAGCCTCTAATGACTTAATGATGGACGGTGAGTACTGGTTTCTAAGTGTCAGATGAGATTTTCTGTTATGAAATGTATAAAGAAATTGCACACACATACCACATACGCACACACACACACACCACACACACAAACTACATAAACTTTATCTTTCATAATAATGTGCTATCTTTTTTATATTTCCACAGATACCTAAGGCAGATGAAGCAAAAACTGTGACAATCATCGCAGTGATCGCAAGCCACGATGATGTAACCCACCTCAAAAATGGTGGTTTTTGTGTATTCCTCTTAAACAGGTGATTAATATCACATTAAGTATGGTGATATGTTATAGAAAAAGTCATGAGTAATATAAAGTGTTGAGTTCCCTGTTTCATTGAATTATCAGGCACAAATAGCCCAGGTTGAGTCCTGTTTTGTCTGTTCTTTTATCCACTTTGCAGCAGTTCCCAGGTGTTTTACAGAATGGCCCATAGGTGGCGCCCGTGTCATGCAGCTTTGTTTCGGTTTTGTTGTTTTTTTTCTTCTGTGCTTGCTGCTGCGAAGTTAGAGGAAGCACACAGCTTGTACTCTGGGAAAAGAGACAGAAAAGTATTACTCTACACCTGGGACCGGTATCAGAAGTGTCTAAATAATTATTCTTTTGGAAATAGTCTGGATGTGTTTCGTGAACCGCGGTGTGTGTGACCGGGCGGAGGAGCAGTAGTCCGCTGCCAGCTTGCTGCAGAGGAGCCCAGAAGGAGGGAGTACGATCGGTTTACATCAGACTGGACTCGAGACTCGAGTCAGGACTTCATTGCTTGTGCTGGTGGGATTCGGCCACCTCGTGAGACGGAGATTTTTGTTACAGTTTCATTATCCTGGTTACAATGACATGCAAGAAGTTATCCTCAAGGACGGGGGCAACCTCTTTGTCCCCAATGCAATGTGGGAGCCCTTTGAGGACAGCCTCGAAAAAGATGAGGTGACTGTCGTGGTCACCACCACAGAAAAGCATGTGAAATCAATGAAAATGGCATAAATGCTGCAAACTGAGTTGTGAAGTTCTTATAAATGTAGATTAGATTTTGATTATAGATTAGATTGTGTATTGTTGATTTGATTCTGTATTGTAGATTAGATTTTGTATTGTTGATAAGATTTTGTATTGTTGATTAGATTTTGATAATAGATTAGATTTTGTATTGTAGGTTAGATTTTGTATTGTTGATAAGATTTTGATAATAGATTAGATTTTGTATTGTAGATTAGATTTTGATTATAGATTAGATTTTGTATTCAGGATTAATTTCTGGTGTCAAGTAAAAATGTATAATTCTATTCTTATGTTGTCACTGTTTAATTATTGTTGAATGAGTAATTTACAAAGATGGGAAGGGAATCTTAAGGGGAATATTACAGTAAGTAAAATATAGCAAATAGTTAGTGTCAGTGGAGGCTGGTCCATAGAGGCAGAGGAGGTTGGTCCTCCTCTATTTTTGAGAGGCAAGAGGAAGATCAACATATTTTTAATAAAGAGTAACTAGTTGAAATTAACCTTTCCAAATCATTTATAATTTATTTTTAAATCTCTTTTATGGAAGAAAATCCACTAAATCCACTTGAAACAGCTCAACAGCGTCGCCTGCAGGCGGAGGAGACAGATTAGTCTGTGTGAAGAGCAGGGAGCAGGAAGGGGGGGTGGGGGCTGAGGACGGAGGGCTTCTGGGATCTCCTTCCATTCACTCATTTAGGTTTTTTTCATGCTGATCTATGATTGGCCAAGACACGTAAAATTACGCGCCAAGGGAGAAGCAGTCAGGAGGTACCAGCAAAGATATCTTTGGTACCAGTAAGCAGAGGAGGATTAAGGTGGTCATGGGCCCCTAGGCTACTCTTTGTGTGGCCCACAGAAATTCTAAGGTGAACTGGCATACACAAACAGTAAGGCCCAATCCCATTTCACCCCTTGGCCCTACCACTTACCCCTACCCCTCCGTTTTGCGCGTTCACGTGTAGGGGTAGGGGTGTCCCAATCCCCGTCAGGACAGAGGGGTAGGGGGAAGTGGTAGGGCTACATAGCCCTCCAAACGGAGATTTTTCAGAGGCACACTCCAAACGGAGGGGTATGAAACGTTTCCCAGAATGCATCTTGCGGCAGCCGGCAGCGGTGGCTGTAAAACGAAAAGCTGTTTTATTTCTCACTGTAGCGCGGTTATTATCAAGTTTTAATATTTTTTCTTGCGAGAAAGTAACTGTTTAGGTCCCAAATGTGCGGTTAGTTTACCCAAATGACGGCGGGTTAGAAGTTTGCTCCGACGATTTTTCGGAGAAATTAAGCTCCAGGAGGAGCGGCTCCTCACAGAGGCAGCAGCCGGTCTGCAGCGCTGCTCCACCGGCCAAATTACGTCCTCGTCCCGGTCCCGCCGGGAGAGAAGGCGGTCGTTAATTAACTTATCCGCGGGTTTTTAGAGGTTTACCACCGGCATGTTAAATTCTTTTCAGCATTTAAATGTTGGTCTCATTGATGAAATCTGACAATTGTGTCAGTAACATTAGTTTATTTGGATGAAAAGTGAAGCTTCATGTGTGTATCAGACAGAGGAGCAGGCAGCTCTGCCTCTGGGCTCTGTGTACATAAATCACCACATTTACATCAGCAAATAAATGTTTTACAATGAACTGATCAGCCTGCATTACGTTTTATCTTATTTTATTAAGTTATATGGTACACGGCTATTTGCAAAAGCTCGCCGCATCAGCTTACGTAAAAGCCAGTGAGACTACGTGATGACGTATGTGATTGTTGAAGGGGTGTCCCAATTCGGAGGGGTTGACTTTCTACCCCTACCCCTTGTAGCTCCGTTTCAAGGGGCGAGGGGCAAGGGGTAGGGGAAGGGGTAGGGGTAAAAAAGAGAAATGGGATTGGGCCTAAGTGTTTCCTCTATATTTATTCAAGTAGTTGCCACAAAATGACCACATCACAGCTAGATGAGAAATCCAACATTACAAACAAAACACAAATACAAACAAGCAGAGGGCCCAGTGCATATAAGTAGCTCTTTAAATCATGCTAAATATGTTACTTTTGACCTGTGCCACCACAGCCACAAAACCATTAACAGCAAAGCAACATACTTCCCTGGGCTACTTTCACAATTAATCTGCAAGTTACCACTTTTCTAAAACAACAGTTCAGATATAACATCTGTATCAGTACAGAACACCCTCTAAGACAAAATCACAACATCCTTATTACTAGGCTACTGAAACACAAACCACTGTGCAATAGGCTACATCAAACCCTGTATAAAACAAAGCATAATAAACACAGCAGCAGCTCCATGCAACAGCATAACAGCAATAATGAAACAGCAGCAGAGCAAAATATGCACATATTCAGATTTGATTTTTTTCAGATTCCTATCTTTAAATTTTTTTCTTTCTCGACTTTCTGGCAGAGAAGTCCTTAATGACAGCGGTGAAATCCAATTTCCGGAGAACATCATGTTCAATGGACATCAAAGACAAGTGGTTTAGTCTCTTTTGGCCCATTGTGGATCTCAGCCTGTTTTTGATTAATCCAAGTTTGGAAAAAGAGCGCTCCCCACTGGCGTTCGTAACTGTCATAAACAGCCTGAGTGCAATGTCAACATTAGGAAACACTGCCTGTAGTTTCCTTTCTCTTATAAGTTGCAACAGTGACCTTGCTGAGATGTCTTCATTTCCTTTGATAAACTGTCTAAATTGTACTATTTCATCCACAAAATCTTCCTCCAGATCACCTGCATATTTCCTCTTCAGATTAGCTGCTCTTGTACGAAGATGCTGTGTGGAAATAGATGGGATCTCGTAGGAGTGATACCTCCTATCCAGCTCGGCAACAAGACGATCTATGACGTCCACAAGGGTGATGATGTCACTGTCTTTGATGGAAAGTCGAACTTTCCATCAAAGACAGTGACATCATCACCCTTGTGAACACCCACACAAGAGGTTAAATAGTGAGTCTCCACACCAGATAGTTGGACCAGTCAGATGAACTGATGAAGCCTCTTGGATGAGAGGTGAAACGTCTTCCTAGACAAATAACTAAGTCCAGTTGCTTTCGATTTAACCTCCTTTGAAACATCCAATCAATTGTTTATTTGTTTTATGGGCCAATAGAGTGCCGAAGCGGAAGCAGGAAGTAACGGCCCCATGGGTCCTCAATTCGAAAAAAGGCTCCATAGAAATGAACGAGACTGCAAGATTTATTTCGTGATCCGTTTGAATTGTGCCCTGAGAAAAAAATATGTCCTCTACCTGTTTAAAACATCACGTTTCATCCCGAGAAATCAGCAGTTTGTTGTAAAACTATTGTAAAATAAAATTCCGAAGAATCCGTAACCAGAAAGACTACAAGTCGCGTAGGTGACGTCACACACCAAATGCCGCCCTTTCCCGTGTCAGTTGGTGACGTATTTTTTGTGGGACGCAGATCTGTAGTCCGTAGAGCGTCGTCACACAAAATACATTCTTCTGTTGCCGTTTTACGATAAACTGCTGATTTCTCGGCATGAAACATGATGTTTTATACAGGTAGAGGACATATTTTTTTGATTATTACCTCACACAGTAAACAGAAGACGGACAATTTCCATGATCCTGAACAGCGGCTGGCGCACATACACACACAGACACAGACACACACACGTGAACAGCGGCTGGCGCACGCACACACACACAGACACTCAGCGGTGATCCCCCCCCTCTCCTCTCCCTCTCCAGCCTCGTAACGCTGATGTGATTGGTCAAAAGACTTTTCACGGATGCGAAAAACGCATTAACTCGAACCTGTTCCAAAAAGTTTAATGACGGACTAAAGTTTGGGACTCGGCGTGTAAACATGATCGACACAACATGAGGTCGAATTTATTTTTTGATGTGCGGCAATTTCGGACGAAAAAAACGGACTCAGTGTGCAAAGGCCTTTAGACTGGCCACAATAAAAGGCCACTCTAAAATGTGATGTTGCATCGAGTGGCCCTTTCCTGCATGTCGTTCCCCTCTCTGCCTCCTCCCCATTGCCTGTCTCTCTCTTGACTGTGCTTTCCATTAAAGGCCTCAACACATGGGGCGGCAGCTCTACCAACTGAGCTAAACACCGCCCCCTGAAGGAGATGTGTTGAACTGCGAGAGGCAAATGGTGGTCGCACCAGATACCGACTGGTTGTCTGGACCCCCTAAATACAGTCAAACGTCACATTTTAGAGTGGTCTTTTATTGTGGCCAGTCTAAGACACACCTGTGTAATATTCATTCTGTCTAATCAGCATCTTGATATGACACACCTGTGAGGTGGATGGATTATCTCAGCAAAGGAGAAGTGCTCACTAATGCCCTATTCGCACGGGATTAGTATTACCTGGGGACGTCTGGTAATTAGGGCCATGGGCAATCGCACCGGGCACTGGTCCCAACAGCTATGAAATAGCTGCAGGGACCAGACCACAGATTATGAGCTGTCATGAGTTTTTGATCGTCATCTATTTCAGTTCTACTTCATCCAGTTCTATCGTAGAGTCCCCAAATTTACACATAAGGTGTGTTAAAGTGTCTAGTTTCATAATTAAAAAAAAGCAAAAAACGAGAAATCTTGTTTTTGGCACTCAACGCATGGGAACGAAAAACGAGAAATTACGTGGTTGGCACTCAATGAGTTAATCTTTAATTTAAAAAAAATCTTTTACCAGGGGATTTAGGTCGCCATGGTACCAGCCCAGTCTATCGCAGCCTGAGCAATAAGTATAGTCGAGCTGCCACTAAATCTACACAGGTACAATAAAGCTGAACATCTGTTAAAGTCCCCCTCCAGTGACCTTTTTTGGTTATTTTAAAGCATTTTCTGTGGTCTCTAAATTGTGATTATCAAGTCTGTAGCCAAAATCACAAAACCTGTGCCATTTCCCAGGACTCTCCTTCTGCACAGCACCTGCAGCTCATTAGCAAATTGCGTGAGTGGTGGGCGGCGACTGCACTGCTCTGCAACCACACCGCCACCCTCCTTGCACTGAAGAGCACTAGCACTATGCCCCGCCCTGTGTTTATGACACGGTCAACCACAGTCTCCCTGAAACTGCCAGTTTGTGTCTGCCATTGGTTCATAGCAATTTGAAGGCAGAAAAACTCAGAAATGCGATTTTGCACTTACTTTTCTGCTGATATGTCCTCTAACATCAGAAAAATGCCACAGGAACATGTGAAAAACTCAAAAAACATTATTTTCACTGGAGGGGGACTTGTTACTTGGACATTTGTTTCCATGCTGAATATTACACATGAGTAGAAAAACCAAATGAATGAAGACATTTTCCTTTGTTTTGGTGGAATGTTATTTATATGTCCAACCGTATAATTATACCCAGGATAACAACACCCAGGGTATAATGGAAAAAAGCCAGTGGGATCTGAAACAAATCCGGTTCCAGCGGAAGAAAATGGCAAGGCTGGATGACTTTGTAGACACATACAAAGTTACTCTCAAGGCCCTCTTGAGGGAATACGCCGACTCCAAAAGGGGCAAGAAGAAGGTACCAAGTTCATAAATTCATCATAAATACTTTAATGGCTTTCACATGCAGAATAACTTAGAATATTTTGATTGTTAATTGTAATATGATGTTGCATGGAACAATGCAATGATGTGCTTCGGTGATGTTATTAAAATAACATGACATTGACAGTATTATTTTGTTTAACTTTACATGCATCGGGTGGATGTGGAACGGTGGAAAAGTAGAATACAAAAAAAGGGGTTTATGTCTCGAAACTTTCCAAGCCTTTTGTCTTTAAACAAAAGAAGAATAAGGTAAGTGTTTTTGAGAGATTTGCCATTAAGTAGAAAGTACAGAATAATCTGGTGTGTCTGTTTATTTTAGACAACACCAATCGGAAAACGTTCCAAAACATCAGAAGATCGTTCTCCATCTCAGGTAATTACTTTGAGGCAAGAAGTTATAAAAGCATCTTGTGAAATAATTCAATTCAAATGATTGCAATAATTATGTTTAACACTGCTACTTCCATCCCTACAGTCCCCAAGGCAAAAAACAACCTCCATCTTCACCGGTCAGTGACAATGCAGAGGATCTCGAATCACAAGTATGACCAATATTCTCTAATATATTTTTAAATAAATAGCTTGTTTTGAATTTAATTTGTTAACATGCTGTCACAAAGAAATCATTGCTTGTTATGATTGACAGGTCACAAAACTGTGGAAAAAAAGAGACACAGAAGTGGTTCTTTCTGTGGTGCCCTCTCAAATTACAGGGCACAACTTCGTAATTCACCACACTGAATTCAGAACGCTAAGGCCTCACCAGTGGCTTGTAGGCGAGGTAAGTACTTTCATCATAGTAACCTAACCTCTTCTAATAAAGACCTAAAAGTGAATAAAGCTGCAAACCGCAATGATCAGGCCCTTGTAATGTAGCTACCTTTGAATATTCTTTTGGATTTCATACTCAAAGTACAGCTCTGGAAAAAATTAAGAGACCACTCAGTTTTTTTTTTCTTAAATCAGCATCTCAACATTGACATCCAGGGCCCTAGTTTCGTGGCACAGCGCAAGGTGGCGCAGCGTGGCAGAGCTGGCAGAATGCAAGTTTTGACCAGCGAAGCGTGCGCCCAGTTTCCCAGTTTGGTAGAATGAGGCGTACTGAGGCGCAAGGAAATGGGAGAGGCGGCGCAGCAGGGGGAGGTGTCACATATTCAGCTTGGCGGATTGACAATTTCTTGCCCAAAAGCCCCGCTGGCTGTGCGCTGAGAGCCCGCCAGCTCCAACCTGGTCTACTCTCAGTGCAAGGCGGAGCGCAGCCCGTGGAGTGGTAGTTAGGCGAGCGAGCCAGCGCGAGAAAACAGCTGGTTGCGCACCTGACGAGTCTGACCGGTTTAAGGGAGGAAAAGCACAGAATGTCCAGGGCCTGTGGTTACAGTGGCTGTATGTGTCCAAGAGACTTTCTCCCATCCTCATGACGTGAACGAGGGAGGTTCAGGTGGTGGCCCAGGTTCAGTGAGGAAACTGTCACAGCTGCACATCTGTCAGCAGCTGCTCCAAACAGACACGTCACAAACTGACTTGTTGCACTTAGCACCACACCCACTGTACTAATCACCTTCATTCATAAAGATGATTGAATTATAACGTAATGCATAAATCTGTTGGCTGCTGTCTTATCCGGTACAATCGCATCCCTTGCCACACATTTAAAGGTGGGGAGAGGAGCTCATGTGATTGGTGAAAATGGACTCGGCAGTGTTAAACCCACTCCCGCCCTGTCCCCGCCTCTGCGCTGGTAGGAGGGACGGGAGGACTGTCTGCGCTGGACTGGACTGTTCACCAAACTTGTAAAGTTCGCCTGGACACGCCCTACGCCTAGACTGCGCCTCGTTTACGAAACTAGGGCCCCCAGTGTCTATTGAATTCCAACAGAAGTACACGTGCTATTTAATGAGGCACTGATTAGTTGATCACCTGAACCAAATCTTATTTAACAAGGTTTAAAGGGATAGTTCAACATTTTGGCAAATTGGCCCATTGCCATAATCCCTATAGTCATAGCAGTAGGTTCGTTACCTTTATTTGTCGGTGTAAGCTATTTTTAGAACGGAGGAGCGGAGCGGCAGGCTGTTCAGAGCTACACTATGGAGGCTAATGGAATTTCTTGGTTTCCCTCATCAAACTCATCAAATACAAAATCCCAAAACTCCAAAACGCTTTCGTGGACAAGTTGTGAGCTGCACAATCACCACGCTATGAGATAATAATAGAACGTTACGAGACAGAGTTGTTTTAGAGGTAAATTCATGCAAAACCGCTGATGCGCGTTGCGTTCAGGGACAGTTTTTCAGCAAGCAGACTCTGTATTTACCTCGAAAACGGCTCCGTTTCGTAACGTTCCATTATTATCTCATAGCGTGGTGATTGTGCAGGTCACAACTTGTCCACGAAAGCGTTTTGGAGTTTTGGGATTTTGTATTTGATGAGTTTGATGAGGGAAACCAAGAAATTCCATTAGCCTCCATAGTGTAGCTCTGAACAGCCTGCCGCTCCGCTCCTCCGTTCTAAAAATAGCTTACACCGACAAATAAAGGTAACGAACCTACTGCTATGACTATAGCGATTATGGCAATGGGCCAATTTGCCAAAATGTTGAACTATCCCTTTCAGTATTTATTTGTTTCAAATACTTAAGGAGTGTATGGGCCCTAGTTTGGTGGCGCAAGGTAGCGCAGCCGGTGTAATGCAAGTTTCGACCAGCGCAGCCTAGCGCAAAGTCAGAATGGCAGATCGCGCTGCGCTGAGATAGGCGTGGCCGCGCAGCAGGGGGAGGCGTCACAGATTCAGCTTGGTGCAGTGGAAGTTTCGTGCAAAAATGTCCCACCGAGGTTGCGCTGAAAGCTCGCCACCTCAAACCAGGTCTACTCTCAGTGCAGGGCGAAGCGCAGCAGGTGCAGTGGAAGTTTGGCTGCCTAGTGCGCAGTGCACACACGTCACCAAGACCTCACAGGCAGATTTCCACAGTTCCAGGCACATTTCAATGCAATAAATATCCACAATAACCACTATTTAATGCAGCTAATGGAATCAACACGTGAATTTATATCTATATAGATTGTCCCGTCACTTCTGACGTCAGATCAAAGCAGAGATCAAAGGCTGTCGACACGCGTAATGGAAACTCCACCTGAATTAACACAGCAGGGACGAACTGGCACTGAAAAGCAGCTGTGGATGTCCCAAGAGCAGGACTGAGGGTGGATGACTGCATGTCGCTGCCGTGTTGAGATACGCACTGTGCCGTTGTGATGATCCGCTTTATTTATTTACTTATTTATTAGAGGGCGAGCGTAATGGAAAACAAAACACAAATCATCATCTCTCTTAGCCCACCACAACATCCTCAGTGTCAGATAGTCAGTATATAGCTTATACTCAGCATCTCTCATCACAGAAAAAAAAGAGAGGAGGACAGAGAGAGAGAGAGAGAGAGAGAGAGAGAGAGAGCGTCCTTTACGCTGATTTCATCCCGCATGGTGTTTGTTTATGTTGTGATTAGTGTACACCTCTCATCTTTCTTACACAGGGTTTAAATATTAAATGTGAGTTTCTTTATTAGTTTATTAGTTGTTGTTTTTTACACTGGGCAGCGGTTCTCAGTGTATCAGATCAAACCAGTAAACTCATTATTCGGTCACTCTGAGCTCGGACCCCTGGATCAAAACAGCTGTTTCCTCCTGGGAGAGGTTCGGCCACTGGCGCCTGGGGTCTCATTTATAAGACTGTGCGTGGGATCGTTACTAAAAGTGTACGTACGCCCAAAAGTCAAGTTTTGCGTGCGCCAGTAAATATTCTGACTTATAAAACCCTGCGTACGCACACTTGCAAGCAAACTTCCCTTTATAAATCACAGAGTTCCTACAAGTGTGTGCAGCTGAATCAGCTTCACGTTCCGCCCTGTATACGCCCTGTTTTAACCATAGATGGTCAATGCAAACCACCACATGAATGCGATCTGCATGTAAATGAGTCTGACG
The DNA here is from genome assembly GCF_905171665.1 of Trachurus trachurus. NCBI lineage: Eukaryota > Metazoa > Chordata > Actinopteri > Carangiformes > Carangidae > Trachurus > Trachurus trachurus. The sequence goes on from NC_139900.1 coordinate 7,406,107, forward strand.
TGCTCTTGTTCTGTCGGTGTTGTGAATTAGCTGCAGGTGTGAAAGTGGCGACGTGACGTGTTGCTGCAGCTGTTAACAGCGCACGCTGTGTTGTTTTGGTGCGCTGCCTCTCACATGCTGGACCTGGTTCGGCACATAGTTACAACAATGACAACAGTTCTAATCTGAAACGAGTTATTAACCATTCATCATGGTCTTCCCTCTCTCCTTTCTCCTCCAGCGGTGCCGTAGTGCAGAATTACGCACGGGGCTCACCCCTGTATTATTTACAGTAATTAGACTGATCGATAAAACTTTGAATAATTAGCGGAATCAGTTACATTCTGAGGAATGATCAAACATGACACTTCTCTTGATAACAAGAAAACAGAATGTAACAATTGTGCGAACGATTACTGGATTTTTCTCCCCAGTGTTTGAGATTTAATTGACTCTCGATCATATGTTCACACAGTATCACAGTGACATATAGTTATTTACACCATGTATTTATCCCATGCAGCCGCGGCGTCCGCTCCTCCTCCTGCGCTCTGGGAGTGGACAATATGACGGAGAGATGGTGGTGATTAAATATAGAGAAGGAATTTTGATTTTGAATTTTCAGTTAGATTCTAAGAAGATGTTTCTGAAACATTAGTCCGATGCAAAATAAGGGCGCTGTTGAATTAAATCACTGTGGCAATAACATGGATCTAACGCATACGGGTTGAAATTAAATGTGTGACGGCCGATAATAAAAACATAATCGTTCTTCTCAATCATCATTTCCTGAGTCTGACTTCAGTTCACCACCACACCGTCTGTGTCACCAATTCCCCTTTTCCTCCAAACCATGCGTACGCATGGCTCAGAGTTTGCTTAGGGCTGCGCACATTCTCCCGTCAAGTTTGTTTTTTATAGATCACAACCTTGGCGTGAAAAGTCACGTACGCCACTTTCAGCCCCGTTTTGTGCGTACGCAACGGTTATAAATGAGACCCCAGAACCTTCACTGATTTGACTGAAATCAGCTGTAACTGACAGAGTCTGAGAGTGAGTGTCCTGTAAACTTGAATGGAAATGCACTTAATCAATCTTGTGCCATGTTACCTTGACAACTAAATATTGCTGACTTTTTCCAGTCTGGGATTGATGATTTACTTTTTACTTTCAGCAGCACAAGGTGTGAGGGACACACTCAAAACAAATGTTCTTTGGTCAGATCTGATTAAATGAAGGTTCAAGGTTCAATTTTTTCCATGTCCCAAAGGGCAATTTGGGTTGCAGCTCATAGGATCACATAAAAGTAAAACATAAAACACAGGAAACATATAGTGACATAAACGCGCATCAGAATAAATAACAATATAAATAGTATGTGCACTGGCTGTGGTCATATAAGAAATATAAAATATAAGTAGTAACATTATGGCACTGGATAAAATAAAAAAAAACAAAGATAACACTGATAGGAACACAGTGGTCGAATAAGGTGCATTAGATAAAGTGCGGTCTCACAAGGAGAGGAGCAAGTACTAAAAACCTTTAACACTGAGGACAGTGCAGTGACCAATACAGGTTGTGATGATACAGGATACAATCACTTATGATACAATCACTCTGAGGCATTCAATGCTCGAATAGAAACAGGCTCAAAGGAAAGTCGGTATCTGTTTTTTGTGCACAATAATGTCTTGTCAACATGAAACTGGCCAGCTACCTCAAGCAGTACAGGCGCTGCTGGCCTTTCTTGCACAACATTTCAGTGTTGAGGTCAAATTTCAGTCGATCGTCAATTATTGTACCCAGGTATTTATAACTATTTACTAGGGCTGTCAGTTTAACACGTTAATTAGATTGATTAATTAATTACACTGCAAATTTACGCGTTAGAAAAATTAACGCAATTAATTCTGAGTGGCAATTCAATGCGCGAGCACTTTAAATCCGGCCCATTGAATGACCCTGGCTACTTGGCAGTGGCACGTCACGGTAGCATAGCACCGAGGAACTTGTCCGGACGTGTTGGTCACTTCCACCTGCGTCGCTAGTCAAAGCAGGGTGACAACAGACTGACCAACATGGACACAACTCACAGCCCGGACGCACTGCCCGCGGAACCGGAGCGGGAGCAGCGCTCGTCCTCACAGGCGCTTGGCTGGCTGCACAGGGAGCTGCTTCTCCTGCTCTCTCCCCGCCGGTCAAACATCGACTCCACTCGCATCTCTACCCGTCTGTACTCGGTTTTCCACACACACAGGTCTGTTTCTAGCTCTGTATGAATGGATGTGTGTGTCTCGCATGCAGACGCAACTGACAAATAGACGGACAAGCAACAACTTAATTAATCATCATTTAATTATTTTATTTTGAAAATTGACCGGATTCTCTCGTCTTTTCTGAGCCCGACTTCCTGTCTGGTACGTCTGTCCAGCTTGACAACAGCGCTCGCGGCTCGTGTGAAAAATAGAAAAGACGCCGAACTGAAGCGCTGCAGCGGCGCCCCACAACCCGAGATGTGCGGCCAGTCAGAGAGGGACGTTGAAGCGCCGCGAAGCGGAGCGGCCGCATCCCTCCAGTTCACACCAGACGCTGATTTCTCCGCGGCGGTCGCAAGCGCCTCTGCTCCTCAGCTGTTGTTTACTCACATAGAGCTGTTTTTTTTACATCATGGAAGTAAATAACCTAATATAATTATAATGCCGTGTGCTGTGGGTCAAACAACTCCCTCCACTTCGTCACTCGTCTCTTCCTCTCTCTCTCGCTCTTTACTTGTTTGTTTGCGTGTTTTGTGTGTGTGATCTGAAACTGCTTCGGTTCCTCACCTGACCTAATGGGCTCTATGCACAGCTCCAGCACTTCCTGAATTTAAGGCAGGTCCTTCATTTCCTGTCTTACATTATTGGACAAACTGATTAATCCAGGTGTGTCTGACCATTGTGACTACTCAGACAGGGGAGCATACATCAGTCCGACTGCCCAAAAGTCCGACGGCTCATTTCTCCGACTACCCATTCTACAGTGTTAAGGTTAGGTTTAGGGTAAGGTTAAGGGTTAGGGCTACTTAGGTCGGAGAAGTGGGAGGTCGGACTAATGGACGCAAAAATAAAGAAATGTATGGTCGGAGAAATGGGTAGTCGGACAGACGTCATGCGCCCACTCAGACACACCTGGATTAATCAGTGTGTCCAACAATGTAAGACAGGAAATGAAGGACCTGCCTTAAATTCAGGAAGTGCTGGAGCTGTGCATAGAGCCCTTAAATTTCATTTATGAAACGCACTTCACCAATAAAAATGTGGATTTCAATTATTCTCTTCTAGGTGTATTCAATTGATTAGTCATGCAATACAATTTTGTAATGTTCTAGAATTTGAATTCTTTATTTGGGTAACTTTAGCAGATATAAGATTAAAATGTGATTAATTAGATAAATTAATTACAAATTCTATAATTAATTAGATTAATTTTTTTAATCGCCTGACAGCCCTACTATTTACAATTTCAACTTTCACCATTTATGACACTATTCGAGGCAGTTGAGTGGGTACTCCTAAAATCAATACAGATCTCTTTTGTTTTTAATACATTAAGTTGCAAGAAAGCATCATTACACCAAGACAGGAAGTCATCTACAACAGGACCGTGATTGTCCTCATCATCATGTAGCAGGCTGACAATAAGCAAGTCATCCGCATACTTGATGATGGATCTATTTGTGTGACAGCTACGACAGTCGTTGGTGTATAAGATGTACAAGAGGGCAGACAATACACAGCCCTGAGGCGAGCCGGTGGAAGATGACAAGGTGCTGGACAGAACACCATTAACTCTAACTCTTTGAGATCTGTTCATTAGAAAATCAAGAATCCAGCCCACCAGACATGGATCCAAACCAAAGATGTCAACTAGTTTTCTGACTAGGACATGTGGCTGGATAGTGTTAAATGCTGAAGAGAAATCGATAAAAAGCAACCTGGCATGATTTTTACAAGTGACCTGATGAGGTGGAGGTAGAACTAAAAATAAAGGATTTCGAAATGTTTCTGAGAGAAGAGAATGACAAAAAGTGAAAGACATGACAAATATGTTACCATGATATTTGCAGGTTTAATGTCTTGGTGGATGACTCCTCCTGCATGTATGTATTCCACTGCCATAGCCAAGTCCAGTGCAATGAAAATGGCATCATCTTCAAGCTAAGACAACAGGTTAAGTATATAGATATGGAAATTATGAATTATGAATTAAAGGAATTATTTTGAAGGGAAAGCAAATTTACACTGTTATACAAGCTGTACACTGACTACTTTACATTGTATTGAAGTGTCATATCTTCAGTGTTGTCCCATGAAAAGTTATAATAAAATATTTACTGAGGGGTGAGGGGTGTACTCACGTTTGTGAGATACTGTACATCAATAAGTACATCAGTAGGACAATAAAGGTCATTATTTTGCCAAATAATTTCTGGGTCTGAATAGCGTTACCTTTATAAAGCAGTTGTCCACATGCAGCACTGCATCCAGGGTAGCTCCATGAATGTACTCATTTGCAAGCAAAAAGTACGACGGGGTCCGTGATGCAGCAAGCAGTCGGACAATACTGGGATGAGCCAATCTCCTAACAAGAAAGCAGAAAAGGAAATAGTGAAACATAATGTAAAACTAATTTAAAAGTAAATACAAAAGGAGCCTTAAGATAATTGGATAAGGCAATGTAATTATCAGTATGTTCTTACAGCGAAACATTGATTTCATGCTGGATGTCGGCTTCTGCCACTCCTGCTGAGCCGCACAGCACTTTTTTAACTGGCTTACACCCACAGATACGCTCGGTCTTACACTCGCCCATACAAGCGCAACAGACACTCAGAAACATTCTTTTCCATACACATAGACCTGATTACATGCACGCTAACAGTCTCCACTCAGGCTCACTCAGACGGGTCTTCGTCACGCACACACTCAAGCACATCTCATTCACAGAGACAGGCAACGCCATGCGCACTTATTCAGGCACACTTCACTCAGGAGCCAGACACACCCATGTTCACAGAGCCGCTTCACAGTCTCCACTCAAACACACACACACACACACACACACACACACACACAGTATATATAGCTATATCTGTTATTTTAAAACTTGATTAACAAAGGACAATATTTCAAATCAGTATTTACAATATTATTGTGTACCTCAAGGTCATCAGGAGGAATGCTGCTGTCATCATCAGCTGAGTCCCCAATGGTTGTCAGCATGGTCTGAATATTGTTGAAATGCTTCTCAACATTTTCAGAGTTGCACGGGCTTGAGAAGATGACTGTGCAGCTGAGGAGCATTTCATCTAACTCACCAAGGGAACAAGCTGATGTCAACAGTCCAAACACATGCATGGCCAGCTTGTAGTTCTTGGGCGCACTATGAGAGAAATACAAGTTATTGCATTGTCATAATACGCACTTTGTGGCTAGTAGTATATACAGTATATCTGCATTCTTAGAAAAAGGGTTACTTACTGCTTCTTGCACAAAGTCTTTGCGTTTTTCATAATGTGACTCAGACAGCGGTGAAGGATTGGGTAGCTAAAGTCCTCAGAAGTGCCTTTCCCTGTTATGATGTTAAAATAACTGTGGAGCAAGGCACTGAGGTTCGTTTTACAGAAAGCCATAGTTATGGCCTGCATGAGGACCATGGAGCCATCGCATATCACCATGAGTGGACTGGTGTTCTTTTGTCCATATTGTTTTGCATGATCTGTCTGGAACGCATTAAGAAAATAAAGAACTGAGGCTGTTGTGTGGTCTGAGCTGACATATGTCGCAACAGGAAAAGGAGAGGAACCCTTTTTGGGGTTCCTGACCACCAGCTCATAGACGTAGAAAGGACCCTCGCTGTGCTTTGATCTTTTAAGAATGCTTCCAGTTGCATCCAGGTACACAATGTCCTCTTTGGAACGCTTGTGGAAAATGGTGATGCTTCTCTTCGACCAAAGCATAACACCCTTTGGATGGAGTAAAACTTTCTGAAGCACTTCATCAGGTTCGTCTTGTTTTTCTTCAACCAATTTCTGGAGACTCAGTTTCATTTTTATGTTTCCCATTGTTAGGGTGAAAATTGTCTTAACATTGAATGTTTGCCTTTTACTAACTGAAGTTGATATTGTGCCTTACTGATTAATAAATAAAACATAACACCAATGTCTCACTGACTGATGAGATAAGGCTGAACCTGTGTCTCTACCCTGGAGACTGCAAAGCTGCACACAGACACCTCATCAGAACTAACACTGAACATATATTCTCCACTTTGACATTACTGATCAACACTGAATATATCTCACTGATGATTGTTTTATTAGACTGAGCACTTACTCATTTTACCCAATTAAACAAGTTAATCCTGCGTGGTGTGAAACATTTGCCCTTATGTACCTGTTTATGCATTCACTTTAAGTAGTAGTAAAGTTTAGTCTCATGTTTTAACTAACCTATTGTGTCTTATATTTTTGACTAACCCATTGAGTTATAATATAATGCAATGAATACCAGTAACCTGTTTGATCATTCAGAGGCAAAGTTGAGAGCACACAGAGCCACAGTGAAAGCAAAACATCTCCAAGGCCGAAGGGAGGAGAGGATGAGAGGCCTGTGGCCCGCTGAATGAAGCATTGTGAGGAAGAGTTTTAATGGTCTGTATTATCTGCCTTGACCCCTCAGACACCTGGGATGGAAAAGTTATGTCAGTGTAGTTCGTGTGCTGGGAAGATGGAACCAACCTGTGCCAGCCAGAGGGCACCAACGAAGGGAGGGCTAAGTCTAAACCACAGCCACTCCCCACCTGTTTCTGACCAATAAGAGTTAATTACACACACACATAGTGCGAATTTATTAAAATTAATGTAACGCCTTTGTCTTGGCCAGATGCAAATTGCAGAGGACAGAGAATTCTCGCTCTCTTGGGATGGTGGTTGCAGCTAACTGCTTGCAGACTGCGATTTCCTGAACAGGAGAGTTTTTTGTATCTGATTTCCTTTGATGATCCAATTTAATAAATAGTTAACCGCAACGTCGTTGTTTGTCCTCTCTTGGAATAAACGAACACGCAATGTCAGTTTTCCTGTTTTTTCATCCTGACATTTTTGGTGACCCCGACGTGATTCTGAGAGGAGGACCTAGAGATTGAAGACCGGGACCTCAGGCCTGGATTCGGCTGGGACTGGAGTCTCCCACTGGACTCCTTTCCACTCACAGGGCCGGCCTAAAACAAGGTAAGGCAGAAACCTGTTGTCTTGTATGACCAAATTCTGCTCATTGGATATTCCAAATTTTTATGAGTGTGGAGGAGGTAAGGTGGTGTGACGTCAAAACAGTAATGTTAAGCTTTAAACTTAAGAAACTTTACCTTTCTTAAAGGTCTATCACTCAGTCAGCCAGCATCAGTCCTGTGGAAATTTCAATTACGTCTGTATGGGATGGTGCTATACATTTAAAGCGATAGTTCACCCAAGATTGAAATTTCACTCGTTATCTACTCACCCTCATGTGGACTAAAGGCTGGGAGAAGTTTCAGAGTCCTCCGTAGCTTCTCTGAGTTACAGGGGGTCTCGACGTAGCAGTGCATGTCAATATAACGGTTGCAAATGGATACCAACTGTCTTCGTAACAAAAAGACACACCAAAAAACATCCAAATACCTCCATGCTGCTCGTATGTAATGTCCGTCTTGTATTGAAGCCCCGAAATGCGAAATTGTCCCGAAAATTTTTTAATAAGTCTATATTTCAAGCTTGTTTTGTAGCGGAAGCTTCTCAAAGCTCCTCTTCCCGGTTCGTCATATTTGGACGAACTGGGAAGAGGACAGACCCTGGTTCGTCCAAATATGAGCGCAGGGACACATCGGCCGCAGATTAGCGCCGCGAGTAGCCGCGAAGCATCGAGAAGCGGAGCCCTTTGATGTTAACGACTGTGTCACACCGGAGCCATGTCGCTCCGGTTCACAGCAGTAGCGCCGCGGCGCGCGAGCGACCCTGTCAAGCCGGGCAGGAAGTCGCACAAAGAAACGGCGGGAGAATACGGTTAATTTTCAAAATAAAACACATTCTGCAGCCGGTTTACCGTGCGCCCCCCCCCCGTTTGGGAACCACTGTTCTAAAGGAACTTTCACTTATGTTTACACAGTGTTCAAAACTAATAATAGCCTACTATTAGTATAAGTTATTACTCACCAATACGTTAGCAGCAGGAGTTGGACACGGAAGTGACTCGTGACGTCACACTAGCCATTCCCATATGCTCCGGTGAGTCCGCAGAGTGAGGATTACCGTCAAGCCGTTAATTAACGACCCAGCGATTAACGACCCTGCAAGTGGTCTGTGCCTGTATGAAACGTGAGTATGTGGGTATGTTGATGCACTGTATTGACATTGCTGCAGCCGTAGATTACTTCTGATGTATGGGTTGACACTCGACATGCTATCACTGTTTAAGCTAGTTTAGCATTTAGCTCACCTCCCGACGATCGAGTGTATGTTGACTCCACGTGCTATGTTATTATTATCGTTCAATGCATTGTGAGTAGAGTTTTGACCCTGGTTAAAACCGGACTGATCAGCTGAGAAAATTGATAAGTGTTTCCAGCCAGTGGGCAAGAGTCTTGGCAAGGACTTTAAATCAAGAAGCCATAAAGGATAAGGATATAGATAAAGGATATAAAAGCAAATTTTTCTGCCATTAAACAATCATTATTTCATGTACAGTATCAATAGCCAACATAAAGCAGTCCTGCAATTGTTTTGAATATCATTCTTTGTTTTGTATAATTTTTAACATATCTCTCTAATTGTTTTGCATTTTTTTTTGGCTTTTTGGCTTTTTGCCTTGATTTGATAGCATATAGTGAGATAGACAGGAAAGGGGGAGGCAGAGAGAGGGGGAATGACATGCAGGAAAGGTCTGCCCAACGCGGGATTCGAACCGGGGATGCCTGCATTGAGGACTGTAGCCTCTACATGGGGCGGCCGCTTTAACCACTGCGCCACACACCGCCCCATTGACTTTCCAACATCTACAATATCTACACTGATGGTCAGTATGTAAATAACTGAACCTTTGGCAGCTTCAAGAACATGAAATTAATCAAACTTTCTCTCAGCGTCATTGCATCACATTCCCAGTCCTCTGCTCAGGGCCGGTTTTAGCTATGGGCAATGTGGGCGACCGCCCAGGGCGCAATCTTTGTGAGGGCGCACGAGCGCTCTCCAAAAAAAAAAAAAAGACAAAACAAAACTCGCCGTCAAGTTAGTGGAGTGGTCGCTGGGGCGCCCCTGTGTCACGTCAACTTGCTGCTGAGAGTCATGTAGGCCTACTACAGGTTCTGTGTGTGTCAGGAGAGGCGAGGGGGGAGGGGGGCGGGGGGGATCAATTTGCGACTGCTGAGGTCTCACGTCGGATGCTCCGCCGGCCCAGAGGGCTCTCATGCGGGGAAAGAAAGGAGGGTTAAGCGCTAAACTCCTCGCCCTGAAGTTGGCTTCATTTTGGTAATGTTGCTATGGGATGCCCAGCAATATTCCTCTTCTTCCTCTTCAATGTCCAGTCTCTGGTCAACAACATGAATGAACTCCGACAGGATCATGTCACGTGTTAAAAAGGATCCTGGACTGTCATGATGTTTGTAATGAGCATGGTTTAACAGCAACGTCACGCTGTTTCCAAAACCACACCGAGGGGAAAAAGGGTGTAAAAAAAAAAAGGTATATCCACAATGATAAATGAGGCCCTGTATCTGCTCAGGAAGTTTAGGCCCAATTCCAATCCGACCCCTCACGGACTCACTGACTTAGAGGCGCGTGCACGGGAAGTCCGTGAGTGTGTGAGGGCTGTTCCATTGTCAGATCATAAAGTCAGTGAGTCAGTGAATGAGCCCTTACTGCCCCCTTACCGTAAGTCAGCACCGATGCTGACTTTGGGTAAGCAAATTACCCACAGTTCATAGCGTTGTGAAGTCAAACACATGGGATGCCGTCAGAACGCGAGTGTTGAAAAAGAGAAAAGTAAAGCAAATTAACACACGTAGTCAGAGAGCTCCGCCGGTCTCTTTATTGTTAATGGACTGGAGCCAAAAAAAAGAAGAAGTTTACTGTCAGTATTAACGTGCAGTTTGTGATTATTGATGATAATTTGATAAGATCTGATCCAGGAACATTTTGTTTTGAGTCCATTCCCCTCACACACCTTGTGCGTGTTGAAAGTACAGTAAATTATCGGTCCAAGGGCGAAGTTAAAAACATTTTGTTGTCAAGGTAACATGTTGTGAGAGTGGGTAAGTGCTGTTCCATTCATGTTTACAGCATCTGGACCCTCACACACTCTCACACTCTGTCACTTAGAGCTGACGTCACTTAAGTCAGTGAGGGTTCAGGGCTTGAGTCTTTAGGGGGCGGATTGGAATTGGGCCTCAATGACTGCAGCATTAGAGCAAGGGCTGGAAGGCTCATGTTGCACCTTTTCATGTATTTACTGAGTTTATAATGACGATGTCTCTGAAATAGCTAAATCAATGTTATCAGTGGTTGAGGAATACATCAATTATACCGATCAGAAACAACAGTCAACAACCACAATTGTGACTGATTACGATGCATTTGCTGCCAGTTAACTATAAAAGACAAAAAACAGCAGCAGTTTCGCAGGTAAGGAGATCAAACCACATGTTCAATGCTTCAATCCCATGTTGTTAAACCATTTTATCCTCAAAGGTTGTCTTGATCTGAAAGGGGAGAACAGCTGTTCCAGTAGTGAAGTTAAAAGTTAAATATTTCTATAATGTGGAAGAGAACAAAGGTGCAGAAAGCAAAGGTAGCTGACTGCAACCTTTGCAACTGCAAACTGAGTCATTTTGAGATGAAGTGTCCCTTTAACCGCTGATTAATCATTTTCAACATTTGGATAATGAGTTGCAACGTTCAGCATTTCACATCACAGAATTACACTGGTAAATCAAGTTTTTTGGTAACAAACTGTTGAAACAGGTTGTTCCTCCTTTTGCTCTGAAAACAGCCTCAGTTCTTCATCATCACATGGAACATGGATCATGTAAATGAGTGCATCTCAACACATTTTTACATCCTTCCTGTTAAAATGGATTGACAGTACCTTTTTCAGAGGTAATTTGCTGACTATGTAGGGTTTGCAAGTGCAGACTATATTAAATGGTATCAATTAACTGTTTAACTACACGATCATGGATCCACAATGTAAAAAAACAAACCCCATAATGTTGCACTGCTACTGGCTTTGCCTCTGGTACATGAGTTTATGTTCTTTGGCACACACCCTAGATATGTGGCTGAAGTATAACTGTCCTGATTCCTTTGTCAGAGATCAAAGTCTAAAGCTGTGAAGAGAGTCTGTTACTTCAGACAAGATGTCCTCTCAAGTGAGACTGATGCTGCTGCCGAGCTCCAGATGTTTATTCGACGAGCCCGTTCAGGTAAAGGTGTCCGGGCTGAGGTCCAGGCAGGTGGTTGCTCTGAGAGCCAGATCAACAGACGAGAGAGGGGTGGAGTTCAGCTCCTCGGCCACATACAGGGCTGATGGGAGCGGAGAGATCGACCTGGACAGAGACTCCTCTCTCAGCGGGAGCTATGTTGGAGTTGAACCCATGGGTCTGCTGTGGTCGATGAGGGCGGACACCTTACACGAAAGGTTTAAAAAAATAAATTCACTACACCCTCATGTGGTGAAGTTCTCTGTGCATGAGAAGGATGGGGAGGGAATGATGTTGGCAGAAGCGACTAATGAGAGGATTCTGATTGGAGATGGGGTCGTCCGGCGTCCTGTCAAAGAAGGGAATTTTCAGGGAGTCCTCTTTACTCCCCCAGGTCAGTGTCGGCTTTTTGTCCTAGTTTAAAGCAGAAGTGAGTGATCCGGTCGTTTTCGCTAATGCTGCGTTCCAGGCAGGCTTTTGAAATCGTAAATTACAGCTTCAAGTCACAACTTACGACTTTGTAGCGTTCCAGGCAACCCACTCGTGGGTCGCCTGAAAGTCACTATAACGGCCACTCGTAACTTCCGACCGGTGAACTCGTACCAGATCGAACTGGTACCACTTCACGGTCGGAAAAATACGAGTTTCCTTGAACGCACCATAACAGTCCTCGTCGCTACGTCACCACATTCACGGCGTTCCTTGGCTGCACACACAGCCCTGCATGCCGTTCTCTCTCCTCATTGGATAAAAACTGTAGGATACGATAAATGTTTTCTCTTCGGCTCAGAGCAGAGCAGAGGGACTGAGAGACCCGTGTTTCAGTCCAAACACTCTATGTAAGTGATTGCTGTCGGAAGATATAACTATTTAAGACTTATATTAACACAAATATATCACTCACTTCTGCTTTAATCTGAGATCAATGACTTTGTATGACTTCTGTGTCTTATGTTCCAGGAGAAGGTCCATTTCCTGCTGTGTTGGATCTGGCCACTTTGAGAACTGAGAAAAGAGCGTGTCTCCTGGCCAACAAAGGGTTTGTAGTTCTGGCTGTAGCGGTGCACAATGACAAGCCTGGCAACATCAAAGTGATGCACCTGGACCACTTTGAAGAAGCTCTGAATTTCTTACAACAGCAGCCCAAGGTAAGTTTTTGACTTGCTAATTGACCAGAAGCTTAACTACCCAGATATGGTTAGCACAGAAACTGATACCTGCTAATTAATGCTAATATGTGAATAAAATAACAGAAGAACGGAATCAATCAATCACTTTATTTGTTACCAGGGCATTTAGCTGTGCAGCAAAGTGAGTCAAAAACAAACAGTAGCACACGTAAAACATTTAACGTGGTGCAAAAAATACAAAAATACAACCAATAGCATAAATACACAACAAATACTCAATTTGTAAAAGAGTTTAAGATAAACTAGCTCTTCCTGCTGGAGTTTAGCAGACTTATACGTGCACTATTTGCATGTCATGTTAAGTAACTTAAATAAGTTGAGGGGATGCCTTGCAGACAGCTAGCTGACCTGCTACCCACCATGCATAACTTTAAGCCTTGATGAAATTCAAATGGTAAGTTATGTAAAAATTCAGTTTCAATTTTTGGACTGTACATCCTCAGTGGATGACACATCTCTGCTAGCACTGACACCAGGCTATACTTCTATAAATAGCGTTAAATGCATACTCTTTTTAGTACTTTATATTTTGATTAGTACAGATCAGATCTCCTCTATCAGCTCTATAGCATGGTCTGCAACATTTGGCAAGGATACAAGACAACAAGACAGACAGCTAACCTTCCTTCCATCCATTTATCCATCCATTGCCTCTAATAACTTATCTGTTCAGGGTCACATGGGGCTCGAACCAAGCGAGGGCAGGGTACACCTGGACAGGTCTATCACAAAAGAATGTGAGAAAGGCCTCAGAACCTTCTTGCTTTGAGGCCACAGTGCTAATCACTGTATTAATGTGCTACTCAAGAAAGTCAAACCATCAGAAACCAAACAAACCATCAGAAGATCATAGTTTCTCTCTCATTGTCTCCACAGGTGGGCAGTAAAGGAGTTGGTGTTGTGTCTCTATCAAAGGCAGGGGATATTGCACTTTCACTTGCCGCGTTTGTGCCTGGTGTTGAGGCCATAGTGTGGATTAATGGTTGCAATGCCAACGTGGCTTTTCCACTCTACTATAGGAAAAGCCAAATCCTCCCTGCGTTAATGTCTGACAACAGAAAGATGATTCCCACTGAGTCAGGAGCCCACATGATCAAGCATTGTTTGGACAATCCCCTGGCAGAGGAGAACAAGTCCACCCTGGTCCCCATTGAACAAGCCAAGTGTCGATTCCTCTTTGCAGCTGGAGAGGACGACCTCAACTGGGACAGCAAGGCTTACATGGACGAGATGGTGGAGAGACTGAAGCATCATGGAAAGGATAACTTTGAGAGTGTGAGTTACCCCAGAGCTGGGCACCTGCTGGAGCCTCCTCATGGACCCTTCTGCTCCTCCAGCTTTCAGGGTTTTGCAGGTAAATCAGTCGTATGGGGGGGTGAGCCAAGGTCTCATGTAGCAGCTGAAGTCCACCTGTGGAAGAAGATCCAGGAGTTCTTAAGAGCTCACCTGAGATGTGATGATACACAAACTAAAGCAAAGATATAGATATAAAATCAAATAGCTAAAAATGCAACATTTAAAATTTTTCTACCACACATTGTGGTTCACTGTGGGGCGGGGTGGGGAAGCTTCAAATTTTTCACATTATTTAGTTAATCCTGCTTTTGATGGTATGACAGCTATTCCCTTATTATTTTTAATACATGTTGTATTGATGTACAGAATTTGGCAGCAATAATTACTTATATTATATGAGCAAATAAAAGTACTGTGTTTTACTGATGCAGATGCAAATTAGATGCAGATAACTCTGGTGCAATTATTAACTGTGCGATGTTCCAAAAAAAATAAACAATAAACTAAACTACTCTGTTCTTTGTACCTTTAATGATCTTTGACTATTTGAGCATACACAACTCTGCTGTGGCTTCATAACCGATCCAAACTCCAGCATGTAGAGGCTGAGTGAATGTGGTCTGGACTCTGTGGATGAGAGTCATGGTTTCAGAGACGCTGTAGAAGGACAGAATACCTGCTCTGTGATCCAGGTACACTCCTATTCTGGAGGACAGAGGACTTGAGACTGGAATCATTATTTTGAACCAAAATGTGAAATTGTTTTGTGTGGCATTACACCCAACATCAACATCAAATCTATGTTCCCTCCCTGCTCTCCTGATGCAGCTGCTGCTACATAAACTCTTCTTCTCCACTCCACCTCCCAGTAACAACGTCCAGTCAGACTCTCTCTACTCAAGACCTGCTCATATGTAATGAATCTGTCTCGATAACTAGTAAAAGACTGTTCTTCTCTCTTTAATGTTGCTTTTCTATCTCCCTCAGATGTGTCTGTGCTGTGTTTGGATCCAGTGTGATTCCCTGTTAATGTTGTAAGTCAGTTGTAAGTTCAGTCACTGTCAGTGAGATGTTTGTCCATGTGTCTCTCAGAAGGTCCTTTAGCTCAGAGCTTCTTTTCTCTATGAGATGGATCAGCCAAGTGAAGATCTTCCCTTCACTGCTTTAGCAGCAGATGGCCTTTTCTGTTGAAGCACCTTCACATCTTTCTCTGTGTCCTGGATTCTCCGATGGATTTTTTGTCGACTCAGCTCCAGCTCTCTCTGCCTCTCAGTCCTTTCTGCTGCAGCTGAGACTGTGTCGTGGCCTTTATGTTCATCCAGAAGGCACAGTTGGCAAATACACCCGATCATTGCAGCTGAAAATCTTCATCACCTCATCATGACGAAAGCAGATGTTCTCCTGGATCTTCTTGGTTGGCTCCACCAGCTTGTGTTTCTTTAATGGAGCTGCTTCATAATGAGGCTGCAGGTGTTTCTCACAGTAGAGCTGGACACCTACTGGAGTCTCCTTATGGACCCTACTGCCCCTTGGCTTTACATGGGCTCATCAACTTTCCAGTCATGTGGGGGGGTGAGCCCACGGTCCACGCTGCAGCTGAAGTCCACCTGTGGAAGAAGATCCAGGAGTTCTTCAGGGCTCAACTGAGCTGTGACTATACACAGACTAAAGCAAAGTTATAGATGCAATTTTTTCAAGTGCGCTGAGAAAAGTGTGCCAGAAAATTGTGACATAATAATCATATAAACAGAGAGAAAAAGATCAAATCTATGACTTAAATTATTTTAAGAAAAAGTGGCTATTTTTCCGGCAATAAATCAGTCAGCTAATAATTCCAGCTCACAGTTGGATACTGCTGAAATTAGATGGCAAGGCAAGGCAATTTTATTTGTATAGCCCGTTTTTACAAACAGTTTGTCTCAAAGGGCTTTACATGGCATCGTAACAACATCCTCTGCCCTTAGACCCTCACATCGACTGAGGAAAAACTCCATGGAAAACCCTTTTAACAGGGAAAAATCGGATAAACCTCAGGGTGAGCAACAGAGGAGGGATCCCTCACCCAGGACGGACAGGCGTGCAATAGATGTTGTTACAGACAAGAAAACAGTTTACAGTTTATGTCACAGAATGTGTGAAATATGGAAATGTTAGCAGGAGTTGATGAAGGCAGCCTCTGGTGGGGGGGGGGGCAGGGAGAGCTGGCCAGCTCAATGGGAGGACTGGGTGGTAGACTGGTCCATGGGAAGGGAGGGGAGGCCGGTCTAACAGCAGGGGAAAGGGTGGGAGGGGGGGCGATGCAGGCGGCGGCTGGTGCAGAGAGATGGAGCTCCGGTGGATCTGCGGAAACACAGAGAGAGTGCGAGACACCAAGGCCAAACTACAAAGTACAACAGAAAATGACAGTTCAAAAATATACTGAGGAGAGGAGAGGAGGGGAGGGGAGGGGAGAGGAGAGGAGAGGAGAGGAGAGGAGAGGAGAGGAGAGGAGAGGAGAGGAGAGGAGAGGAGAGGAGAGGAGAGGAGAGGAGAGGAGGAGGGGAGGGGAGGGGAGAGAGGAGGAGAGGGCTCTGTGTAACCAGATGTGTCCCCAGCAGTCTAAGCCTATAGCAGCGTAGCTATAAAATGGTTCAGAGCTACCTGAACCAGCCCTAACTAAAAGCCCTGTCATAAAGGAAGGTCTTAAGTCTAGACTTAAATGTAGTTAGAGTGTCTGCCTCTTTGACCCATGGAGAGAGCTGGTTCCACAGTAAAGGAGCCCGGTAACTGAAGGCTCTACCTCCCAGTCTGTTTTTAGAGATACTGGGAGTCACTAACAGACCTGCGTTCTGGGAGCGGAGTGCTCTGGTAGGACAGTAAGGAATGATGTTGTCACAGTCTAATGTTCATTGTCTGCTCTGATGTATTTGTACATGTCATATAAGCTTATGCGCTATGTATGACAAAGAGAAGAGAAAGATCACGTGATGTCTGTAAATTTGTCTGCTAAATATTAACGTTAAAGGGATAGTTCAACATTTTTGAAAATTGGCCCATCGCCATGATCCCCCTAGTAATAGCAGTAGGTTCGTTACCTTTAATTGTTGGTCCAAGCTGCTTTTAGATCGGGGGAGAAGAATACCGAGCGGCGCAGCTACACTACGGAGGCTAATGGAATTTCTTGGTTTTGCTCATCAAACTCAGCAAATACACAACCAAAAAACTCAAAAACGCTGTGGTGGACAAGTTGTGACCTGCACATTCACCACGCTATGAGATAATAGCGGAAAGTTGCGAGATGGAGTTGTTTTAGAGGCAAAGTCGGACTTTACACTCTAGACGGCTGCTCGGCGGAGTGATTTCAAAAGCGCCTGTTTACTGCAGATACGTCCGTATACTACGGCACTGGCTGAGGTGCGCACACTGTGTCCCTCCGACCAGTGGTTCACTGAAGAAAGTAGTTCCGAGTATTTGCTTCACTTCTCTTAACTTTCCGCTATTATCTCATAGCGTGGTAAATGTGCAGGTCACAACTTGTCCACCACAGCGTTTTTGAGTTTTTTGGTTGTGTATTTGCTGAGTTTGATGAGCAAAACCAAGAAATTCCATTAGCCTCCGTAGTGTAGCTGCGCCGCTCGGTATTCTTCTCCCCCGATCTAAAAGCAGCTTGGACCAACAATTAAAGGTAACGGGGGATCATGGCGATGGGCCAATTTTCAAAAATGTTGAACTATCCCTTTAACAATTTCCAGTTTTACCACAGCTGAAAGGTGTTGATACACATCTAATGGCACTGGAGAACTCACTGAACAGACAGAGTCGTGTTGTGTTGCGTTTGAGCTCTGGACCCAAATGCAGAAGACCAGACGTGGGTGTGAGTCAAACAGTCGGTTTATTGGGACCGAGGGACAAAATTAAGGTAAGACTGTGTGGGAGGGGATGTGGATGGTCTGGGTACGGCAGCAGCGTAGGAGCAGGATCCTGGAGGCAGAATGAGAAACACAGGTGAGTAGGTACAAGCGATATCACTGGTAACACAGACAAGTTCTAGTAGAAGCCAGCCTCTTTATACTGCTCCTGATGAAGATGATTCATCCCAGGTGTGTAGCAGCCAGCAGCCATCTTGAGACCCACGCCCAGCCTCTGCCAAGAGAACACACCCCCAACTCCACACACCACAAGTCGGTTATTTCCGATGAGATGTCCTCTCAAGTCAGACTGAGGCTGCTGCCGAGCTCCAGATGTTTATTCGACGAGCCCGTTCAGGTGAAGGTGTCTGGGCTGAGGTCCAGGCAGGTGGTTGCTCTGAGAGCCAGGTCAACAGACGAGAGAGGGGTGGAGTTCAGCTCCTCAGCCACATACAGGGCTGATGGGAGCGGAGAGATCGACTTGGACAGAGACTCCTCTCTCAGCGGGAGCTATGTTGGAGTTGAACCTATGGGTTTGCTGTGGTCGATGAGGGCGGACAACTTGCACAAAAGGTTTCAGAAAACTAATTCAGTCAACCCTCATGTGGTGAAATTCTCTGTGCATCAAGATGAAGAGGAGGGGGATGGAAGGATGTTGGCAGAGGCGACTAAAGAGAGGATTCTGATTGGAGACGGGGTCGTCCGGCGCCCTGTCAAAGAGGGGAATTTTCAGGGAGTCCTCTTTACTCCCCCAGGTTAGTGTCGGCTTTTTTTTATGTTGTTTAATCTAACATCAATTACTTTGTATGACTTCTGTGTCTTGTGTGTCAGGAGAAGGTCCGCTTCCTGCTGTGTTGGATCTGTGCACCTTCATGTCTGAGAAAAGAGCGTGTCTTCTGGCCAATAAAGGATTTGTGGTTCTTGCTGTAGTGGTGCACAATGACAAACCTGGCAACATCAAGGTGATGCACCTGGACCACTTTGAAGAAGCTGTGAATTTTTTACAACAGCAGCCCAAGGTAAGTTTTTTTGAGTGGGTAACCTGCTAAGCTGTTAGCACATACACTAATACCTGCTAATTGGTGCTAATGTGTGAATACAATTACATAAGCACAGCCTTATATGTGCAGTATTTGCATATGTTCAGGGACTTGAATTCTTTAGCGATGGTCTGGCAAGGAAACAAAACAGGCAGGCAGTTAATCCTCCATCCGTCCACCCATCAGCAGGTCTATCACAGGGCTGATATAGAGTCATACGACCTGATAGTCACACTCATATATTGGCCATTTGGAGTCACCATTACTCTACTGCACTTGTATTTGGACTGTAGGCTACTGGGAGAACCCAGAGAGCACCCATATAGCCAAACAAAACATAAAATGTACAGTTATTACTTTTTTCAACAGTCATGGTTGTGAACAGTGTCCTCACATGCTTGAAGTCCTATTGATAAAACTCTTGAACAAAAAAAACAAGCAATGAAACACAAGCCAAACAAACCTGTACCATCAGAGGATCTTTTTTTTCTCTCTCATTGTCTCCACAGGTGGGCAGTAAAGGAGTCGGTATTGTGTCTCGGTCAAAGGCAGGAGATATTGCACTTTCACTTGCTGCTTTTGTGCCTGGTGTTGAGGCCATAGTGTGGATTAATGGTTGCAATGCCAACGTGGCTTTTCCACTCTACTATAGGAAAAGCCAAATCCTCCCTGCGTTAATGTCTGACAACAGAAAGATGATTCCCACTGAGTCAGGAGCCCACATGATCAAGCATTGTTTGGACAATCCCCTGGCAGAGGAGAACAAGTCCACCCTGGTCCCCATTGAACAAGCCAAGTGTCAATTCCTCTTTGCAGCTGGAGAGGACGACCTCAACTGGGACAGCAAGGCTTACATGGACGAGATGGTGGAGAGACTGAAGCATCATGGAAAGGAGAACTTTGAGAGTGTGAGTTACCCCAGAGCTGGGCACCTGCTGGAGCCTCCTCATGGACCCTTCTGCTCCTCCAGCTTTCAGGGTTTTGCAGGTAAACCAGTCTTGTGGGGGGGTGAGCCGAGGTCTCACGCTGCAGCTGAAGTCCACCTGTGGAAGAAGATCCAGGAGTTCTTCAGAGCTCACCTGAGCTGTGACCATACACAGACTTAAGCCAAGTTGTGCAAAAAGGCTTTTTTTTTTTTCAGTTTGCCTTCTTGTGGCTTTTTGGCATGCCAGAATTGTATGAATTTAAATCATATAAACAGAGAGGAAAAACATCAAGTCTATGACTTTACTAACAGACAGTAGCTATTTTTCTGGCAATAAATCGATCAACTAATAATTGCAGCTCTCGGTTGGATACTGCTGAAACAAGATAGTGATTAGTGTTGTCATGTGTTGGCATGCCAAATTAATAATGCATCTTCTGTAATATATATACAGTAGTATTGTATATTTTGTTAAAGTGGATCAGAGAGCGCTCTGTGTCTGTTTCGGTGTCATTTGGGTAGTAGTGCTCTTAAGTAGCAGTTTTACATGTGCATGAAGAAACACTTAACATGCAGATAACTTCTGCCTCTAACCTCTTGTATACAGACAAGCTCGGATGTCTTTTAGCAAAGAAACTAAAAGTTACCCAATGGCCATTTGGACCCTTTTCACTGGAACACTCTTGTACAAACATTTCCACAAGTGCCTCTACATATCTGTTAGATAGTTGTCATGTTGGTATATTAAATTAATAATGCCTCCTCTATATTGCTTCTTTGTTTTTCTCCCTTACTCACAAGATAATTTCTGCCTGGGGCCTGTCAAGTGTCACTCTGGCCACTAGGTGGCAGTATAACCATCTCCAGATGAACACCTATGGTAAAGAGCAATGGTCCTGGTTAAATGGCTGTAATATCATAGGTCACCAGTAGACTGTGTTTGCAGTACTGGATACTGGAGAAGAAGAAGCATAAAGGTGCAGAAAACGGAAGCAGCTGACTTAAAGCAGAAGTAAGTGATATATTTGTGTTAATATAAGTCTTAAATAGTTATATCTTCCGACAGCAATCACTTACATAGAGTGTTTGGACCGAAACACGGGTCTCCCAGTCCCTCTGCTCTGCTCTGAGCCGAGGAGAAAACATTTCTCGTATCCTACAGTTTTTATCCAATGAGGAGAGAGAACGGCATGCAGGGCTGTGTGTGCAGCCAAGGGACGCCGTGAATGTGGTGACGTAGGGACGAGGACTGTTATGGTGCGTTCAAGGAAACTCGTAACTCGTGTTTTTCCGACCTGTGAAGTCGTACCAGTTCGATCTGGTACGACTTCACAGGTCGGAAGTTACGAGTGGCCGTTATAGTGACTTTCACAGGTAAAACAGGTCGGAAAAACACGAGTGGGTTGCCTGGAACGCTACAAAGTCGTAAGTTGTGACTTGAAACTGTACTTTATGGTTTCAAAAGCCTGCCTGGAACGCAGCATTACCCAAAACGACTGGGATCGCTTACTTCTGCTTTAAGTTAAATACAAGAACCTCAAGGTGCTCATTAGTAGTAATGCAAGTAAGCTTGAAATTCTAGTTATAAAATAACCTGCACACACATTTGCACTTGCATGACCAAAGGTCTGATGTTTGTTCATTTTAAGATTAACAGTTCTAATTTTTATCAGTTCTTTTATATTAACATTTTCATAATGAGTTGCAACATTTAGTATTTCACATCACAGAATTACATTGGTAAACCAAGTTATTCCCTAACAAACCGTTTTCTTTATTGCATCAAATCTAAACAGGTTGTTCCTCCTTTTGCTCTGAAAACAGCCTCAGTTCTTCATCATCTGATATTTCTGATATTCTGCCCTGTCATGTTTGCATGATGGAGCAGATCACGTGATGTCTGTAAATTTGTCTGCTGAGCATTCATGTTGACAGTTTCCAGTTCTACCGTGGCCTAAAGGTGTTGAACTGGAATCTGATCCAGTGGCTCAGGAAAACTCACTGAACTCACAGTATAAAACAACTTCTGGTTTGTGACACGGTGCATTATCCTGCTGGAAGAAGCCATTAGATAGATAGTGCTTTATTAATCCCCTGGGGAGGGTTCCCTCAGGGATATGTAATAGCATTTTTACCTCCTTTGTGAGATACTTTCTATGGTAATTATATAATCAAGTTATTTTGCATTTAAACCACCTAAGACACCTAACCTTCTGCTTTCCCAGACTTCCTTCTGTAATTTGTGAATTCAAGTTTCTACGTCACTCGGCTGGCCTGGGAACGCCTTGGGGTCCCCCCGGAAGAGCTGGAGGAAGTGTCCGGGGAGAGGGAAGTCTGGGGATCCCTGCTCCGACTGCTGCCCCCGCGACCCGATTCCGGATAATGCGGCGGACAATGGATGGATGGATGGAAGTTCTTTTACACTTAACCATCTGTGATGAAGATTGGGACCCATTTAAGAAAAACAATGTAAGCGCGCACCCAATTGGCAAGAAAACATCTGATCAATCTAGAGCTATTCTTAAGAGTTTAACATCTGTTGTGCACACTCAAAGAAAATCCAGCTGGTACCTAAAACACTTTTTAGGTTTGTTTGTATGTTTGTATGTTTGTACGTTTGTACGTTTGTATGTTTGTTTTTTTTGTGTCTGTTTTTGTCTGAAACAAGTTAAAACTATTTAGATTAGATTAGATTAGATTATACTTTATTTATAATCTAATCTAATCTAATCTAATCTAAATAGTTTTTAACTTATTTCAGCCCTACAGGAAGTCCCTAAGACACTGTGGGTTGTCAGTCACTGTGATGTTTGGCCTCATCAAATATGAACCTATTGTGATTACTCCAAAATCAAGAAGCTATCGATTTACATAATGCCAGTCTGCCAACTTCCCACTTCCTAATTAACACTCAAACCCCTTTGTATTTTAAATTGTATGTCTTGACTCCATACCTCGGGAGACCGGTGACGATACCTTCAAAGACAAAGGTGTGAAAAGACAATCAGGGAAGGGGCCGGCTAAAGGACACAAACACACCCCAGAGGTGGACCTTCCCTTAGCTATAAATGTATAGGCTTTCCCCATGTTCGGGGTCTTTTCTTCATCTTGAACCGCTCGCATGTTGATTGACCTTTTCTTTGCAAAGGAAATAAAAGCTTGTCGGCCGGTGAGTCAATATTTCATTCTTCATCAGCAACAGAGAATTTCCACGACAGATATTGAAGATGATGGTGAACTGTGGCAGAGTGTGCAGCATGTGATAACAATAACAGTATTCAGATAGACCTGGCATACAAACCTTGATTGATTGGTGTTAAGGGGTTGATGTGTGGAGTATAAACATTAACTCTGTTCTTTGGCACACAGCGTGAACACGTGGCTGAATTATAACTGTCCTGTTTTCTTTGTCACAGATCAAAGTCTAAAGTGAGGAGAAAGTCTGTTACTTCAGACGAGATGTCCTCCCAGGTCAGACTGAGGCTGCTGCCGAGCTCCAGATGTTTATTCGACGAGCCCGTTCAGGTGAAGGTGTCTGGGTTGAGGTCCAGGCAGCTGGTTGCTCTGAGAGCCAGGTCAACAGACGAGAGAGGGGTGGAGTTCAGCTCCTCAGCCACATACAGGGCTGATAAGAGTGGGGTGATTGACCTGGACAGAGACTCCTCTCTCAGCGGGAGCTATGTTGGAGTTGAACCCATGGGTCTGCTGTGGTCGATGAGGCCGAACACCCTCCACAAAAAGTTTCAAAAAACAAATTCACTAAATCCCCATGTGGTGAAGTTCTCTGTGCATAAAGATGAAGAGGAGGGGGGAGGAAGGATGTTGGCAGAGGCGACTAACGAGAGGATTCTGATTGGAGACGGGGTTGTCCGGCGCCCTGTCAAAGACGGGAATATTCGTGGAGTTCTGTTTACTCCCCCAGGTTGGTGGATTTGTATTTATCTTTTTCCTTTTTTTGCTATAATTTGTTGAATCAGTAAACGTTTTCGTCATTTACAAATCTTATCAAGAGCCAAAACCAAAAATAAATTTAGCGAAGTACTTTTTGTTTGTTGAGCCACAGGATGATACAGCCAACAGTGTAGCACTCTCACATTCCTCTGGTCTCTACAGGAGTGGGTCCTTTCCCTGCTGTGCTGGACCTGTACACATTTGGTGGAGGTTTATCAGAGAAAAGAGCCTCTCTCCTGGCCAGCAGAGGATTTGTGGTTCTGACTCTAGCACTGTACGGTCACGATGACCAGCCAAGGAACATCAGGGAGGTTCATCTGGATTATTTTGAAGAGGCAATAGAGTTGTTAGGAAAACAAGACAAGGTGAGTGGTTAAAAAAGACTGCAATGGTTCTGGTTATCCCATTTTAAAAAAAATTGTGCTTCAAATGTTGGAGCATTAACAGAGCGAAATCTAATGGTTGACTTGGCCCCATTTGCAGCATGATTGCAAGAAGACAAATGTCAAACTACCATTCCTTTGCCTTAGGAGATGCATCCAATAAAATCTCCACTCCAAAAAGACTGATAGTGTAAATGTTTTTCCACAGGTGGGCAGTAAAGGAGTTGGTGTGCTATCCCTTTCAAAAAGTGCAGATATTGCACTTTCAATAGCCTCTTACCTGCCAGATGTTGAGGCTGTAGTGTGGATCAACGGCTGCTCTGCCAACACAGCCTTACCTCTCTTCTATAGGAAAAGCCAAATCCTCCCTGCATTGATGTTTAATGCCAGCAAGGCAATCACCACTGAGTCAGGGGCTGCCTTGGTCAAGTATTGTGGTGACAACCCCCTGGCAGAGGAGAACAAGTCCACACTGGTCCCCATTGAACAAGCCAAGGGTCGATTCCTCTTTGTAGCTGCAGAGGACGACCTCAACTGGGACAGCAAGGCTTACATGGAGGAGATGGTGGAGAGACTGAAGCATCATGGGAAGGAGAACTTTGAGAATGTGAGCTACCCAGGAGCAGGACATTATCTAGAGCCTCCTTATGGACCCTACTGCCCCTCCAGCTTTCATGCTTTTGCAGGTAAACCAGTCTTGTGGGGGGGTGAGCCGAGGTCTCACGCAGCAGCTGAAGTCCACCTGTGGAAGAAAATCCAGGAGTTCTTCAGAGCTCACCTGAGCTGTGACCATAGACAGAATAGAGCCAAGTTGTAGATGCAAAAAATATATATATAGGGGTGTCTAGTTTTCTTTTTAAACCATTTTCAACCATTTTTATTTTATTTTATCATTTTTATCTAACCCCCCAATGTACAGTATTGGGTGAACAAAAATGTGAATGCAAATATAAATTGCAGACTGCTTGCTGCGCCACCTGACCGAATCCGACTGCGCCTTCAGTTTGCCTTCTTGTGCTAAGAGAAGTATGCCAGAAATGTATGACATTAAATCATATAAACAAAGAGAAAAACATCAAATCTATGACTTTAATAACTGACAGAACAAGTGGCTACTTTTCTGGCAATAAATGCAGCTCTCAGTTGGATACAGCTAAAATTAGATAGTGATTATCGCTGTCATGTGTTGGCATGTGAAATTAATAATACATCTTCTGTATTGTGGTGAGATGTTTTATTAAAGAATATCAGAGAGCGCTCTATGTCTGTTTCTCTGGCTTTTTCCCACATTCACAAGGTCTTTCCTGCACAGGGCCTGTCAAGCTTTACTCTGGCCACTAGGTGGCGGTATAACCACCCCATGCAGCTGAGCTCCCTCGAAGTCTGCTGTAATATTCTGGTTACAGTTTTTTTGTTGTTGTTATTTTTTTTAAGGAAAAAATTGAAACAGTTATAGTATAGCATATAACATTATATTTCTGTCAAGCTTCAAAGCAACATTTTGTGTGTCATAGACCAATTATTCCCAGAAAACAAACTGATGAAACGTACCTAGGTCGTCATACAGCTGTCTGTTATTTTTGGAAATGTCCATAAGAAAAATTGTCAAATCCCCAACCAATTTTCCTGCATTGAATTAATTGTTTCTAACAATAAGACACCACATTATCTAAAGTAAAAACAAAAACACACAAAACCTACTATATGCTCTGTCTTTTTAACTTACTACTACTATAGCTAATTTAAAATCATATTTTGGTTCATCATTATTTGGTGTGTGTTTTTTTTTTCTCTAGCATTTTTGGTGTGTAGCTTTGTGTATGAACTTGTGTAGGCTATAAAGACAGTGTTGGGGAAAAAGTTGTTCAACTATTCACATGACAAACAGTCCAAACACAACCGATTGTCCATCATCTGTTTACAGGGAACACACACACATTTCTGCATGTGTGTTTGTGTCTCCTACTTTCATATTAGCCACTTTGGATACAGACTCTGACTGAATAACCAAAGATGTGCCAAACAGGTGAGATATGAATTGTTGATATTCAATTCAATTCAATTCAATTCAATTCAATTCAATTAAAAAAAAACTTTATTGTCTATCACAAGGACAGAAAATTGTCATCAGTTTGGGCTCCGCACAGTTAGACAACACCAACTGTAGAAGCAATTTTAATTACTCCTTTTGGTGGCTGGTCCAGACTTAAGCTTGACACATGGAGTTGGTTGAAAGATGAAATATGACTATGAGAAAATGTTCCAGTTGGTCCCTTTTTGACCATTTATTGTAAATACAGAGTGCTTTAGATTGATCAACATAACATAACATAAGAACTGGGATTAGGGCAGGATTGCAGGCCTCAGCACGGTCAAAAACGTGTTGCCTTTCCCAACCACGCCTGGATGCAGTGCTGCTTGGTTTTAAGGTCTCCTGCTCCTCCAGCTCCACCCTCCTCACAGGTGCCCACCAGATGGGGCTAGACACACCCAGTCACGCACACTCTCACTCACATAATGACAAAACACAAGTTAATCAACAAAAACTCATATTGGCTCCTACACCAACGTAAAAACTCACATTAAAAAATCTCACATAAATGTGAGTTTTTACGTTGATGTTTGTATGTCTGACCCCTCCAACGTACGAACGTGTGTCTGAAACAATTCCTAACCAACTCAAGTTTAGAGCAATAAGAGTACAATTTCATGATGCTGTGTCAGCAGTTCAAATAAAGTAGTTGTAGTTATGCTAATAAACTGTTCAAGTTGTTATCAGAAGCATTTTACTATTAGTTTCTTTTAATCAGTTGTCGTGGTGGAGATGTTTTGGTCATGATCAGTTGATTTTGGTTCTGCTCACACTGCCCTCTTAATATATCACCAATCCTGTTTCCTTTGTCACAGATTAAAGTCTAAAGCTGCAAAGAGAGAGTCTCTAACTTCAACCTACCTAGAGCATCCTTATGGACCCTACTGCCCCTCCAGTCTTCACTTGCTTGCTGGTAGACCAGTCTTGTGGGGGGGTGAGCCAAGGTCTCACGCAGCAGCTGAAGTCCACCTGTGGAAGAAGATCCAGGAGTTCTTCAGAGCTCACCTGAGCTGTGACCATACACAGAATAGAGCCAAGTTGTAGATGCAAAACACACACACACACACACATCATATAAACAGGGAGAAAAACATCCCATCTATGACATAACTGTCAGAATAAGTGGCTATTTTTCTGGCAATAAATCAATCAACTAATAATTGCAGCTCTCAGTTGGATACAGCTGAAATTAGATACCGATTATCGCTGTCATGTGTTGTCCATTGTAGAATTAATAATGCATCTTATGTATTGTTGTGAGATGTTTTATTAAAGAATATCAGAGCGCTCTGTGTCTGTTTCTGTGTCTCCCACACTCACAAGGTCTTTCCTGCACAGGGCCTGTCAAGCTTTACTCTGACCACTAAGTGGAGGTATATGCACCCCATGCAGCTGAGCTACCTCTAAGTTGGATAAGTAGGTGGTTTGAAATTACGTTTTTGTTTTTTGTTTTTTATAAGGAAAAGAATAAATTAAATAACTAAATGTTGAAACAGTTATATTTCATGTAATACTATATTTTTGTCAAGCTTCAAAGTAAGAATTTGGCTTTCTGTTATTTTTGGAAATGTCCATAAGAAAATGGTCAAACACCCAACCAACTTTCCTGCACTTAATTATTGAATTTGAACAATAAGACACTACATTATCTATGTAAGTAAAAAACAAAAACACTTACAAAAAAACATTACAGGCTCTGGCTTTTTAACTTGTAAACTGTAACTAATTCCTATTTATTATTATTTGGTGTTTTCTTTTTTTCTTTTTTACTCTAGCATATTTGTTGTGTAGCATGAACTTGTGGGCAAAAAAGACAGTGTTGGGGGAAAGTTGTTCCTGGTTAAGTTTTTGATATTGTAGACACGATATTTCCTTTCACTGCTCCTTTTTTCTTTTCTTTTTTTCTTTTTTTTTTTTAGCGCTCATTGGTTGTAAGGCTTTTATTGTGAAGGAGCCACCGTTTCCTGCCTGCGGGTTCTAGGACTCGGCGATTGACGAGGAGCTTCTGTAAACAATCCATCTTACTTTGTGTCCCCAGTGACTTTTGTTTGAACTTTACCTGCGTGAAAAGAAGATTAACAGGTGAGCTAACGTTATCTTCTGTCCACGGACGGTAACTCTTCACGTTTTGTTCTGACACTGTACTGGTTTTTCTTCGCCGCCATGTTTCTGTTGGGTGACCGAAGCAAAACTTGAATGGCTACATTGTGTTAAGAGCAGCTGCCCCCGGTAACAAGTCTGTAGGTCACAGATTGTTTACTTTGCACAAGTTACAGCACATAACTTCCACTGAAACAGTTAGACTAATACGGAAGCAGTGCACGTGTAAATCAATAATCATTCCTTTCATAGTGATGGGGCATCAGAGCTACTAGCCCATGGCAGTGATCATTAATGACTATTTACCCATTCAAGCCGTTCTTTGAAGACAGTTTGCTTCTGTTTTGGTGCAACGAACAGAGGAAACATGCAACATCCACTATGATCCTACTATATGAAGTCGCTGAATAGTATTTTTTATCCAGATTAATCAGCTCTCTGATATTTATGGCACTAAAATCACCTGATGACCATAATGGTAGTAAAAGAAGACAATACAATACCATAACGTTTGACAACTCTGTAGAGATAGAATGATATTATTGTTATTGATAACAAATAGCTATGTGTTTTGCAGTCTTTTGTGCATATTTTTAAGTGTGATAAGGCGGAGGCCAAAACACCAACTGTAGCTACATCTGGCCTCCTAAATCACACACACACCAAACGTACAGGAATTCATTGTAGGTCCTAAAAGTACACTATGCTGTGACAATAGTTCAGATTGAATATTTAATACATTCGCACCATCAGGACACAGAGAAGACTCTTAAACCTGCAGCTAAGGATTTCCCTTTTTTATGATGGGCAGCTTCTTTTACTGCCAGTACGTCACATTTCTGCCTTTTCTTCATCACTTCCACTGAGAGATGCTGATCGAGTACGCACATGACAATCAGTCCAAACACACAACCGATTGTCAATCATCTGTTTACACTAGGGAACACACACACATTTCTGCATATGTGTGTGTCTCCTATACTTTCGCATTGGCCACTTTGGATACAGACTCTGACTGAATAACCAAATCAGACCTTAAATTGTTGCTCTCAAAGAGTTACCCAACTGAATTAATAAGTTTAGGCTACCCCCTGAAAACAAGAGCTGCCAACAGGTGAGATATGAATTGTTGATTAAATATGTGTCTGAAACAATTATACACAAGATTAAGCGACTCAGGTCTGCGGCAATAGCAGTACAATTGCACGATGCTGTGCCAGCGGTTCAAATAAAACAAGTTGTAGTTATTCTAATAAACTATTCAAGTTGTTGCCAGAGGCATTTTACTATTAGTTTTGGCAACACTTTATAATAAGTGTGACTGACGTTGTTCTGGCCTGCCCTGAGAGGGTTTCCAACCCCGGTGTCTCACACCGCGGGCGACGATGCTAACCGTTTCACCAAGAGGTGGCAAGTGGATTAGTACGTCTTTTTTTATGGGTGAGTGAGTTTAACTTAAGTACTGCTAGGGTTGCAAAGGGGTGGAAAATTTCCAGTAAATTTCCGAAAAATTTCCAGAAACTTTCCATGGGAAGTTAAAGGAGCATTATCGCAAATACAGCAGTAATAGCATAAAATAAGCTGACATATGTAAAAGATGGGTCGGGGGGAGCCATAACTAAATTTACAAAAAAAATCGCCAACAGTATAGTGTCCGTGGGGCAAATGCAGCATTTGTCTTTGTTATGATCCAAGCCGGCCCGGCGCTTGCTGCGTTAAAATGCACTCGGAACTCGCAAATCCGACCTCCGAACCGGACAAATATGCAACAGTAAGTAATGTAGCAGTGTTAGGGTGCTCACAGTCACTGAATCGCTGGTAGAACACTTTGTCTCCACGTCCCGTGTCTTTCTTCAGCTGTCCTCTCAGCGTTATTAAGGAGGAGGACGTTTCAGTTGTTGTTGTCGTTGTTGTGGTTGTGCGCGACGTAGAGCTGCCGCTTCCACTAGCGAGTTTTCGTTTTCCCGCGATTGCACGTTCATTCAGCCTGGCGAGGGAGGAGGAGGGGGGAGGGAGAAGGAGGGGGGGCGGGGGGGGACTAAATGAGGCTGCTCTCTCTCTCTGACAGCTGCCCACTTGTTTATATCTGATAAGCTCCGCCTGGCTCCATCTAGTGGCCGAATTTTGCGATAATACTCCTTTAAGCTGGGGAATTTTGGAAATATTCCAAATTGGAAACTTTCCATGGGAATTATGGGAATTTATGGGAATTATGGAAATGTATGGGAATTATTGGGAATGTATGGGAATTAACTAGAAATTGGGGGTAATTAATTTAGACAAACTGGATCATATCCAAACATAAATGTAAATATTTTGTTTTGTCATAAGCAGACATCCATGCAAAATAATATAATTTAAAAACATGACATTTCAACAGATTTATTTTGTGAGTAGAACTTTATCAAGTTTTAATTCTTGTATGAACAATCAATTATTTTACTGAACCACAAAAACATGAATGTTGAGTAAAATTTTACTCACCCTCCCCAATCAATTTTGTAAATTTCGGATTTATTCCCGTTTATTCCCATATATTCCCATTAATTCCCATATATTCCCATTAATTCCCATGGAAAGTTTCCAACTTTGAAAATTCCCGGAATTTTGCAACCCTAAGTAGCCTACTGCTAACCGCCACACGCTGTCACTTCTCCTGACTGGTACCTCCTGACTGTGACTCTACCCACGGACCGCCGTTACATAAAGTACACACTATTAAGCATTAATTAAGCATTAAATACTGAATTCATCATTTATAACACATGAATACTCATTAGTATGTAGTTTAGAAACACAGTTAAAATGTTTTACTCATCATAGATAAGCACTAACTGTATTTATAAACTACATACTAATGAATATTCATGCGTTATAAATGAAGAACAGAAGTGTTACCTTAGTTTCTTTAATCAGCTTTGTTTTGGTCATGATCAGTTGATTTTTTTTATTTTTTATTTTTTATTTATTCTTTTTTATTTTGGGCATGTCAATTTAAATCATCATCATCACACTTCATCTTAGTTCAAATAATACATACACATGGCCGAAAGGGAAAGCGGGAGAAGCAAAAGCTTATCTAGTCCCGCCCCCATTACACACAGAATAAAAAATATTTATCATAATCTTTTCTTTCAGATTTTTTTTCCCCCTTATTTTATCATTATTTTTTTTTTGCATTTTGCATTTTGCATTTTGATGTAACATTCTTTTACTTATGATATTTTGACATAGCATGTTACAGCAGTAAGTAGTATACAGATCATATCATAATCTTTTCTTTTGTTTTTGCTTTCTTGTATTTTTGTATAACATACTTTTACTTATGACATTTTGACATAACATGTTGGCAGCAGGTAGTAAACAGAGCTGAAGTTTAGCTCTGGTTGGTTCTGCTATGTCACACTGCCCTCTTGATATATCACCAATTCTGTTTCCTTTGTCACAGATCAAAGTCTAAAGTGAGGAGAAAGTCTGTTACTTCAGACGAGATGTCCTCCCAGGTCAGACTGAGGCTGCTGCCGAGCTCCAGGTGTTTATTCGACGATCCCGTTCAGGTGAAGGTGTCTGGGCTGAGGTCCAGGCAGCTGGTTGCTCTGAGAGCCAGGTCAACAGACGAGAGAGGGGTGGAGTTCAGCTCCTCGGCCACATACAGGGCTGATGGGAGCGGAGAGATTGACCTGGACAGAGACTCCTCTCTCAGCGGGAGCTATGTTGGAGTTGAACCCATGGGTCTGCTGTGGTCGATGAGGCCGAACACCCTCCACAAAAAGTTTCAAATAAAGAATTCACTAAACCCTCATGTGGTGAAGTTCTCTGTGCACGAAGATGAAGAGGAGGGGGGAGGAAGGATGTTGGCAGAGGCGACTAACGAGAGGATTCTGATTGGAGACGGGGTCGTCCGGCGCCCTGTCAAAGACGGGAACATCCGTGGAGTTCTGTTTACTCCCCCGGGTTGGTTGTGTTATTGTTGCAAATTTCTCAGACTAAGAATGAATTTATCCAAATTTAAAAGTTGCATTCATCACGTTAGCTGTGTGTCATTTAGCTTTGCCTCGTTTCCTCTGCTGCAGGAGATGGTGTGTTCCCTGCCGTGCTGGATCTCTACATCTTAGGAGGAGATTTGTCCGAGAAGCGGGCCTCTCTGCTGGCCAGCAGAGGATTTGTGGTTCTGTCTGTCGTGGCGTTCGGACATGACGACCTGCCGAAGAATATCAAACAGCTTCATCTGGATTATTTTGAGGAAGCGATACAGTTTTTGAGAAAACAAGACAAGGTGAGATCTTTGATATAACTGTGATTTTGGGGAACACATCTCTTCATCTGGTTGAATGGTTGTAGATTGTTTTTGCTTTCCCCCCCCCACAGGTGGGCAGTAAAGGAGTTGGTGTGCTATCCCTTTCAAAAACTGCAGATGTTGCACTTTCAATAGCCTCTTACCTGCCAGATGTTGAGGCTGTAGTGTGGATCAACGGCTGCTGTGCCAACACAGCTTTACCTCTCTTCTATAGGAAAAGCCAAATCCTCCCTGCATTGATGTTTGACATCACCAAGATGATTCCCACCGAGTCGGGAGCCAACATGGTCAAGAATGTTTTGGACAATCCCCTGGCAGAGGAGAACAAGTCCACCCTGGTCCCCATTGAACAAGCCGAGGGTCGATTCCTCTTTGCAGCTGCAGAGGACGACCGCAACTGGGACAGCAAGGCTTACATGGAGGAGATGGTGAAGAGACTGAAGCATCATGGGAAGGAGAACTTTGAGAGTTTGAACCTCCCAGGAGCAGGACATTATCTAGAGCCTCCTTATGGCCCCTACTGCTCCTCCAGCTTTCACTGGCTTGCAGGTAAACCAGTCTTGTGGGGGGGTGAGCAGAGGTCTCATGCTGCGGCTGAAGTCCACCTGTGGAAGAAGATCCAGGAGTTCTTCAGAGCTCACCTGAGTTCTGACGATACACAGACTAAAGCCAAGTTATAGATGGAAATATAGAGGTAGAAACTATAGAAGATATTAACTTGCTGTACAATGAAGCTGGTTTTGTGTTTTCACAATTTTTACTGACCCAACTAAAAGTGTGAGGTTTTATCTCACTGTCTGTTTACTTCTGGACTGACTACACTAAACTGCATTCAGATGGTTTATGTGAATTAATGTATTTGTTTCAAGTGTGTCTTCTCTACTGTAAGCGGGTGGCTGTGGTGGTGTGGAGTGTTTATCTGCAATCTTCTGCTACATACCTGTTGTTACTAAAGCTCCATAGAGTGACCTGAGAAAGGACCTGTTTAACTTTTTGTGCTTTAAACTACTGCAGATACGTATATCAAAACTCTCTCTCTGTAAATGTATATACGTATATATATATATCAAACTCCAAGTAATATACTTGAAATGTGTAAAATATGTCAGCTAAATCAGCTGAGATTGTACCTGCACAAAGAGACATAAAAACATCAGAACTTGAGCTTATTTGATCTTCTGTCTTCTGTCTCAGCTAACGTAACCCCTATGAATTTTAATGCGTTTAGTGTTGCAGTTCTGCTATCCGTGGATGAAATCTGAGGTTTATAACTTCCTACGTTGCAGCAACTTGACAAATATGTGTACAATCTAGCCTCATATACTGTAAGAAATTGCACCCAATGTGCTGTAAGTACCAAAAAGCTTCAGGATGTGAAATATAAAATAGTCCACAAAAATGTGACAAAACATCAAACTGTGGAATCAACGCCTTCAAAGTGACAGCCACTTCATGGAAAAGTAGTAGAATACAATATTTGACTTTTCAGTCTAGTGGAGTTAAAGCCATAATACTAATGAGGCGTCAACTCTGCACTGCTGCTTTAAATGATTGATACAATGTTGGGTCATTTTATGCAAGAGCTGCTGGGGGTGACTTTGTAATACGATCACCGATTTAGATATTTAGTCAAAAGATATATGCAAGTCCTCATTTAAAGAAAGCTTTGTGTTGCAGTAGCATGTGTCGAACAGTAGAGGTCCTCCTTCACCGCCACAGCGAGGCGCTGCTCATGTTGCCAGGGCCCTCGGCTGCCTCTCCACGCTTGTAGGCCGCCAGTCTCTAGGTGGAAATTTCCACTCCAGCCACACTGGACCAGAGGCCATAAGAGATGTTTGAGAGGCAACAAAATGAAATATTGAATAGAATCCAACACTTCTCTCTTTGGGTTTGTCTGGTTTTTATTTATTTATTTATTTGGAGAGAAAGAGAAAGACAGGATATTTGAGTTTATATATGATACAAATATACTACTATATAATACAGTGGAGGATGCAGCTTTGAGCAGCTGCTGACTTGGTTATGACTCATTTTTAGAGTAGAGCAGTATCTCTTTTATTCATTTTCATATTTGGTCCTTTAAAAATAAATGGGAATTTTAAAGATCCCATCAAAGTTTAATGATCCCCGTTGATTGATACTAGATTCAAGCAAGTGTGCGGCAACGGTGCACAAATAGTTTAGTTGAAAACTAAACTATTTAGTTGAAACTATGAATGTATGTGTCGTTTAAAGAGAAGCAGAGAGTTGTAGAGAGACTGATGCTTCAAAAGTCGAGGAGCAGCCACAAGGTTTTCTGTTTCTGTTCATAAAAAGCCGTTTCAAGGTTTCCCTCAGAGGCTTTCACCTGTGTGTGTCTATGTGTGTGTGTGTGTGTGTGTGTGTGTGTGAATAATGTATGAGAAGGAGAAGCAGAGTTTTATGTGTTTATGCAGTGTGTGTCTGAAAGATAAAGAAAGCCAAGAGTGGAGTGTATTGGGTGTGTTGTGTGTGTACGTGCGTGCGTCTGAGACTGTGTGATAACAGAGTTGTGTTTGTATAATGTGCTGAGTTGCATGTGTGAGACGACTAATCCCACTTCAATAAAGAATCACACAGAGTTATATCCTCTTTTATCACCATCAGCCCCGTCAAGATTGATGCTTTATCGTCAGGGGTTGCCATGGGAACTACTTATTTCCATCCACATCCCCCGTTTTTTTTTTTTTTTTTTGTGGTATTTTGTTTTACTGGCTCTTAAAATCTTAGTTGGTTTAATAACTTCTCAATGTTGTTTCCACCTGTCTTAAATCATTGTTCAGTGTATATTTTAAAATGTACATATTGAAATGGTTTGATATTTGAATAAATGTAATCTAAGCTCATGAGCGTGTTTTATATGCCGATTCACACCACCTCTGGAAAGTTGTGCTGAAACAACACTGGATACTTGTTGGGCTGGGCTTGTTGTGTGTTTATGTTGTGTTGACCACAGAAGTTAGAGGTCAGTGCTACTGGCACCACATGAAGTGAGTTCATCTCCTGTCTCACAAATAAAACACTCTCAGTCATTGAATAAATCCAGCGAAACCTGTGGTGCCTTCAGGGAGTCCCCCAAGGCTCCATCCTGGGCCCCAGCCTCTTCACCATCTCTATGCTGCCTCAGAGTTGTTTAGTAGAACAGCATCTCCTTCCACAGTTATGGCGATGACACTCAGCAGTCCACCACTACAACTTAAGACAGTTCAAAATCTAAACATGCTTTATAAATACAATGTATTTGTCTGTGGAGAAATGCTAACTTAGAAAACAAAAACAAAAAAAGAAAACAGAAGAACCTGAACTTTCTTTTAACTTGCATCAATGAATAAATGTGTGCTTGGTGTCACTTCCAGAAGTGGATTTCTTAAACAAACTGCATGTGTCTCCAGGGAACCTGAGCCATATTAAAGTCTGAGGGATGTAAACACAACTGTGTGGTGCGGTGGTGGTGCAGTGTTTAGCACTGTCACTTCTCAGCGATGTGAGAAAAAGTGAATGAAATCACAA
This sequence comes from Trachurus trachurus, assembly GCF_905171665.1. Lineage (NCBI taxonomy): Eukaryota > Metazoa > Chordata > Actinopteri > Carangiformes > Carangidae > Trachurus > Trachurus trachurus. The sequence continues at coordinate 7,442,265 of NC_139900.1, forward strand.
TTGAAAGGTCAAATAGATATTAATTTATAAATAAACACATACAACTGTTCATTAAAAACATAGATACTTTCTCCTCTTTCATTCATCTTCCCTTTTTCCCCTACCAAATACTGAAGGCACAGTGTTTAAGCAGCTCTACAAAATCAAGGCAGGACATGTCGGGGGCTGCATGAGCATGTTTTGATCAACAACTCAGGATCCACGTCACATTTGAAGTTTTTATTAGATAAACAAAAAATAATTTTGGTTTTACAATTCAAACAAGGAAGTAGATCAAGGTGAGAGAAAGAGCCTTTTGAAACAACAGAGAAACAAACCATAAAGTCAACTGATATCAGAGGAAACCTGAATTTCATCATCACCTGCTGTAATACAGACATGAACAGACATTCAGGTGTAAAAACCTACTACCCCAGGACACTGGGTGGTAAATATGCAGCCTGACACAGGATGATTCATTCTGTTGTTACTGAACTAAACAGTAGTTAAACACCTACGTGCTACTTAAACAGCTTTGGCAGCCAAAAACAGAGACGGTGGTCTGTTACAGTGGGAAGTGCTTGTCCTATTGTCCTCTACAGGCCCGACACTAAATGATACTCAGTGGAACAAACTCTGAAGCTGAAACAGAGAGAGCGAGCACTTTTCTACACCAGCAGAAACATAAACACAAGATGATATATTATCATTTAAACAATAAGTTTTTACATTAAAAAAAAGAAAAGAAGTTGGCATCACCCTTTAAACAGAGCATTTTAATATCAAGCCGTAATCAAATACAGTTTTATTCCACAGCTATCCATGAATCCAAATAAACTGACGCAGTAAAGCACAACAGTTACTCTTTGAGCTTTTTCTTAAGAAAACTGAGGTTTTTCTGGTGAGAATTGAAATCTTATACTTTAAACAAACAAAAAAAACATGTTTAAACAACAAGTTAGTAGGTAACATCTGCTTTATTGGATATATAAACCTGTGGGGTGAAACTCTTCAAATAAATGTCATAGAATATAAATTCTAAAAATAATAATTATATTAATAATAATATCCACACTGACGCTTTGATACTCTGTGCTTTTCATAAACAGTTGTGTTCTGTCATTAAAAACTGCCGTCAACTCACTTCAGTGATGAGAAATGAGGTTTTGACTCATACAATGCCCCTCAACATTGGCTTGAAAGATATATGTGATGTTCTGAGAATTAACAGCCAAACATACAAAGATTTCTATATTTTACTTCACTGGTAATTCTTAGAAAAAAGAAAAAAAAATCAACAATAAAACCTTTTTGACCTAATAAAGAGTATAAACAGAGTGGATGAAATGCAGGAACTCACTTCACCGACACAACGCTCGGAGACGTTTCTCCTTACGTGTGTTTTCGTATGATGAAGGAATGCATTAAAAGACTAAGAACAGAAGCGTAAATCACACGAAGGACATGATCAGGTAAACACGGTAAGAGTTGTCTGGTTGCAGCTGGTGGTGGATCTGATCTGTGGAGCTTTTTTTTTGTGTTTTGTTTCGTTTTTTTTTGTGCACTTCATCTGACCTCAGACAAATTTTGCTGCTGGTAGCGAGTCCTGGCTGACCCACTGAGGGGTTTTTCTTTTTTTCTTTCTTTCGTAATCTCTGTCCTTGAGCGGTGCATTTTCAGGAAGCACCTGTATTTCCTCTTCCTGTTCCTCTTCTCTTCAGCTGGCTCTCATTGGCTGGCTTCGCACCACGCGCAGCAGTAACAGCAAGCATAGTGCGTACGACACTTGAGTCTTCAACATGCAAAAAAGGGCACAAGATAAGAACAAGAGCGAAACTGGCAAGCTCAAGCTATTTCGAATTCCCCCGGGACGCTTCTTGAATTCTTGAGTTTGGCGTAAACCAGGCCTGAGTGAGCAGAGAAACAAAGACGGTCAAAGCAGTTTTTGTTCCAGAGTCTATTCTGTTTTTTTCTTTTCTTTTTCATCTTTCAGCTGTAAAAAAACGGCGCTGTCTTCAGCCCTGTGACCACAAACGGCCACCGCTACTCGGCTTTGTGGCAGTAAATGTCCTTCAGTGCTTTCAGCTCTTCAATCAGCGTCTTGTTTTGGTTTTCCAACACGGCCACGCGGTTTTCCAGACACTTGACGTACTCCTTCTTTTTCCTGCGGCACTCACGAGCAGCTTCCCTGGGGAGGAAAGGAGAGGGAAACATGTTTGAGTGTCTTGATGAAAATGTAATTGAGGCTCAAGACAAAGTAAAAGCTGTGGCACAACCTCAAGGCAGCAGATGTTTTAATGTTTGTCACTTTCTTGGGTTGTTGTCAAACCACCTCCACACATACACTACCGGGCAAAAGGTTGGACACGACACACCTTCTCATTCATTGGTTTTTCTTTGTTTTTGTAACTTTATACTGTCTTTGTAGATTCAAACTATAAAAGAACACATATGGAGAGTTATATAGCAAATAAAGCAGAATATGTTTTATATTTTATATTTTTCCAAGTTGCCACCTTTTCATTTGATGACAGCGTTTTGCACGCTTTTGCTTTTGTCATCAGCTTCATGAGGTCGTCACCAGCTGTAATAGTTTCCCAAACCATCTCAACTGGGTTTAGGTGACAGATGACATTCTTGTTTTAATTAACACTTTTGTGTTTACTACATAACTCCATATGTGTTACTTCATAGTTTTCATGTCATAAGTATGAATCTACAATGTAGAAAGTAATAAAAATAAAGAAAGACCATTGAGGTGTAACGCCATAGAGGGGTGCAAGGCATGTTTGGAAGGATAGATACTGTATATTGCATGTAATTGTATTTATGTATGCTTTCAATGTGTATGAAGCATGAGGGGTGCCAGGGCCGGGGGCTGCCTTTAAGTTGTAGGATGAGTGTTTTATTTTTATTTTTATCAATGTCATATTTTATTTTTTCAGTTTTTTTTTCTTCGTCCTATCTGTTTCTTTTACTTTCTTAATTAAACAGACTATTAATTTGTTTATGCCATATCTGTAACATTTGAAATCTCTGTAAAGATATGTTAAAACAAATAAAAATTTGAATGACAAAAAAATAAAAAAGAAAGTCCATTGAATCAGAAGGTGTGTCTAAACTTCTTCTGACCGGTTGTGTACATTCATTTACCTGCTGCAGCATTTGCACATGTCATGTACAGGCGCAGTGTGCTGTGTTGTGTTGTGCTGCAGCCTTGACCTTTGCACCACTAGTGACCCAACAAAAAGTGTGAACATCAACCTCCAGACTTATCACGCCTCTGTCAGAGTTACCAACTCCACAGAGCCATGGCTGAACCTTTTCATTTCAGTGCATGAGTTAGGAAGTCATTAGGATCATACTTGTATTTTTTATCTAATTTAAGGTTTGTTTTATCTCAGGGAATAGTTACACCGTGTCCCGACCTTTGCCCCCCCGCAGCTGTATCACCACGTTTTCCTCCTGACACCGGCTCCTACCTGTTCTTCATGAGTCGGACCTCCCTCTTGCGGGTGATCTCTTCGGCGTGCGGCGGCGGGGGGTTCTGCATGGTGCCCGGGGACGCTGCCATGACGATGCTCTGAGCCAGGCCCGAGTTGGGCGACCGCAGCTGGTAGGCGGGGATGTCTCCAGTGGCAGCTACAGGAGGAGGCAGGGAGAGAGGGAGAGATGGACAAAAAAAAAAGGGTTAGACCTCCAAGTTCTGTTAATGTCTGCTTCCTATGTTCCTCTTTTGTAATGACGTATCGTCGGTGAAAGGAAACGATGACTGATCTTTGCAACTTTTTATTAACGTCACTCGGTCAGTTTGCTGACATTTACCCTTTAAAGAGAACCTGCTTGTATTTCATCAGAGGATGTTAGACAACGCAGCAGCTTCAGCCAACAACACTCATCCTCCCCTTCCTGTCTAAAAGGTGAATTTCCACTTCCATGACTTGTCAACACGCACTTAGGGAGCTTTAAATTGTTATTTTTTAATATATATTTGGTCACTGTTGTTCCATTTGTGACATTTAATGTGCAGTCACCACAATTCAGTGGTGCAGACTGACGACTATTTCATACAAACTCACACAGCTGGTTAAACAAGTGACTTAAAGTGGCCGTATTACACTTTTATTCTGCTTTTTCCAGTACCAGCAGCAGTGAAGAGGAATGTGCACTCATCGGCGAATTATTACAATTTCCTCTCATTACATGATGACCTGTTTGTGTCTACTGAGGAAATGATGCTTTTCCATTGTGTGGACTGATAAACAAGCGTCAAGAAGATGTGACTTATGCTGCAGTTCCTTTTATGGCCACAACATAGACAGCACCACTTCTTTATGAACCCGGTGCGGCCTCGTAATGTTGAATTAATCAAATGTACTCACAAATAAGTAACTTCGTCTCTTCAAGTGTTTAATTTGTAAATACGAATGAGTAATTTATGCTCTGTGATTCGTGTCAAGTGGCTGTAACTGCAGCAACTGGAGGTTTGTGTTTTTGTTGCTGCTCTGGAGCTCCAGAGAGAGAGTTTGCAGCAGGTTGGACACTGATGTACATTTTTGTTTCAGCATTTCAACACCTGCTTGGCATCGGTGACGAGCACACACATGTGTAACTGTGCAGTGCAACATAAAGCCCAAAGTCTAATCTAAATACGGTACTTAGGGTTAATTCAGTCATCACTTAAAGATAAAGATAAAGATAGATAACCATGTGTTTTGTGGATTATAAAGCAGGTCTACGTTCTATATTAATATGATGAAATTATTAGAAGTGCTAGCAAAAAACGGAGCCTTTAAACAAGTCGTCAGGTGTTCTGTAACTTTGTGATGTCACAATGAAACAGTCCCCGCCCACACAGCTATGACCATAAGCCCCGCCCACCAGGACGCGATATTTTTTTTCGTAGGATGAGTCCGGGAAAGTCCCGCCTTTCCCGCCTCTGATTGGCTAGATGGGCTCCATTTTCGACTCTGAATGGCTAGAAGGGCTCTCCCCTGATTGGTTGTTTGTTTTGGTTGTGAAACGGCTGTGAAACGCAGGCTGTCAGCCAAGTGTGATAAGTGCTTAGATCTACCTGGACTCTTTCTCTCTATCTGGCCTGTCTAGCCTCTACCTGGTCTTTTTACTAAACTTAACCAACTCCTTTCTTCATTGCCTAAACCCAACCAATGGCACAATTACACTTCTCACTCAAACTCAAAATGTAAACTTGGAATATAAATTTAAAAACTAAGTTTTTCGGAATGTGAAACCAGCGGGGATCGAACTCGGATTCACCACACCGCAGGCGAAAACACAAACCGCTGCGCCATGGCATCTGATTACAACAATAACTTCAGTTGTGTGTATTTTACTTTACTACAGTACTGTTGTGAGATGACGTCAATCAGAGGAGAGCTCATCTAGCCAATCAGAGGCGGGGAAGGCAGGACTTTCCCAGACCTATCCTACGAAAAAAAATATTGCCACCAGGACCCAGAATCTTCTTAGAAAGCAAATTTAAGGTAAAACAATCAGGAGAAACCAAATTCTGTCTGTCAATCAGCCAATCAGAGGAGAGGAGCAGAGCCTCCACTCTTCTGATTGGCCGACACCAACCTGTTGTTACTAGATCCACGGATAAACGCATGAATTTTCGGTTCTCAAAACTAAAAATATAACTTTCTGTGGATCAAAACTTCAAATATGGCACAGGACTAGTTTAAATACGGGAACTTTTACTCTACTCAACTCAACTCAACTTTATTTATATAGCACTTTAAAAAACAACCTTAGCTGAAAACAAAGTGCTGTACATAGAGACGTAAAACAATTAAAGGCAATAAAATAAATAAAACAGTAAATACACAGTAGAATAGTTGATTCATTGTTTTTTGGTTGAAAGCCAAGGAGTAAAAATGGGTTTTAAGACTAGTTTTAAAAACATGTTAAAATATAAACAGCACTGTGGTTGACATTTAGTTCTGTTAATTCACACTCATGTCTTATTATTAACATAATTATTATATTAATGCTCTGTTTTTCCTCACAGTACTTGCCTTATTTAACCATACCGTGTTAACCATAACACAAACCCTGGTGTGTGTGTGTGTGTGTGTGTGTGTGTGTGTGTGTGTGTGTGTGTGTGTGTGTGTGTGTGTGTGTGTGTGTGTGTGTGTGTGTTGTATTTGTCAGTAAAAGGTGATTCAATTCTAGAAAATCAGCAACAAGCAGCTCTTTGAGGCTGTGGTTTCTGAGTTGACTCATCTAATCGATGACTCAACTGTAACCGCTCTGCCTGCCCTCTCTCACTTTGTTCCTGAGAAGTTTACGTTTCACCCCCCCCCCCCCCCCCCCCACCACCACCACACACACACACGCACAACAGACACAGCAGGTGTAAACACACACAGACACACACACACACACACACACCAGTATGTCTGCCTTTTTTTCTCTCATTGTGATAACACAGTGACTTGCGCTGTGCTGACGTCAGCGTGTGCGTCTTCACTCGCCCGTTTTGCATTCTCTCTTCCCTGCCTGGCTTCTCTTCCAGGAAACTGGAGTGACGTCAAACAGACGACTATCTTACCCCCCCGCCCCCCCCTACTGCCACCCCGCCCCCCCTACTGCCACCCCGCCCCTTTGCTTCTTACCCTCCTCTCCCCTCCCCTCCCCTCCCCTCCCCTCCCTGTCTTTCTGCCTGACAACCACGGGAGTAGGTCAGAGAGCAGAGAGAGTAACAGCGGGATTCAGACTGACAGGAACAGAGTTGAGCAAACTAACCAACCGCTTTTTTTTCTCTTTCTTTCTTTCTTTCTTTCTGTTGTTTGTTTGTTTGTTTCTTCCTACAACTCAACCGTGAAGTGTCAGAGTGTTTTGTTTTGTTTTCCCTCACGCTGAACTAGGAAGGACAGGCGTCTAATCTGTGGCATGTTGTTTCCTGCTCAACTTCACGGCGCGTGAAGTAGACGTAAAGTCAAATGAACCCCCCCGGTTACATCAGTAGCTATTACTTGGCAGGAAAAGTAAATAAATATTTGCTCTGAACAGTCGGAATGAATAAAACATTTCCCTGCACAGTTGTAAAAATGACACTCTGTTACTCTCTGAGTCTGTCTGCAGGTGCAGGAACTGTATAAATCCTGACAGCACAAAAAAAAAAGCTGACAACACACTTTACTACATGCCCAGACCTGTCAGATGCAGATTATAACACAACACATAACATAGAAAAATAGGTGTGAGAGAAACTCTACCTGACTCAGTCTCATCCCCAGTTACAGCCATCTCTCGTTTCCAATAATCCAGCACAACGGCAGCAGGACACCTCCACACGAAAAACACTCCTCTCTCTCTCCGCTCTGTCTCTCTATCTCTCTGTCTCTCTATCTGTTTCTCTCCTTCTGCCTTTTCCCTCTCTCCTGCTCTCTCTGCATCACAGTGGTCACTCACCAACTTTGCAGCCTGATTACAATTACAGGCATTGACATCACAATGACATCACTCCTGCCCGCTGAAGTCAGTAAAACACCCTGGATTAAGAGTTCCTCCTCCCACCCCACCCCTCCTCCTCCTCCTCCCCTCCTCCCCTCCTCCCCTCCTCCTCCTCCTCCTCCCGCGGATCCGTCGCTGAAGTGCAGAGAAACACAATGTGAGCCGGGCGAGCGAGCAGGCAGAGAGAGAGAGAGAGAGGGAGGGGGAGGGAGAGAGGGAGGGGGAGGTCAGTCGTTGTATTTTTAGCACCAGTGACGCAACTAGAGAGACGCTCAACAAACAAGAGGATATTGTGTCCCGAGTGGCTGCCGTGCAAACTGTTGAGCACCCTGATTGGACCTATTTTGTATGTGTGTGTGTGTGTGTGTGTTTGTGTCTTGAAAAGAGCGTCCTCGGTCCCTCTGTCGTCCCAACAGAGGGAACGAGGACAAATGAGCTTTTTACATGACTGGTTTAATGTGGTAACAACATGCCCACTGCTCACATCGCTGAATTCTACCCACATGACTGTGATTTAACCAAACCTGTGAAAAGAACAAAATACTAAATGAGCTACCGGATGGGGGAGGAAAAATAAAATAAAAAAAATAAAAAAAATTATAGCACACGGGAAGTGACACATTTCCTATTTCCAGTAACCAATCAAAAAAAAAAAAAAAGTGGAATAAGTGGGAATCCAATCTGATAAAAAGCCATTAGATGCTCTGAAGAACATAGAAGAGTTCTCCAGGGGTTAGTTTGACGTTATTCATAATAACGTCAGCTGAAGTTGGTGTTTGACTCATAGTAATAGTAATAAGTTATTATAGCAAAGTCCTTATAGGCAATAATATAGAACAATATAGAACATTTCAGAACATCAGAACGTCTCTGGTAATAAGTCATTATTATTATTGTCATCATTACTCATAATAACAATAATAATAATAATAATAACTTATTACTATTGTTATGAGTCAAACATCAACTTCAGCTGAGGAAACATTTCAAAACACATGTCAGTAAGTGTTAGCAAAAATGAAACAACACCTAACACAACTAAATGTCAAGGAGGAGTTTTGGACTTTTTCATGTTTTTTCATTCATCCAACAATGAAAACATGAAAACAGTGACTGGATTATCAAGCTGTGAGTAATATATGTTCAATGATCTGAACAGTTTCAGTGTCACTCTCATGAAACCTGCTTTTAACCGTCTTGTCCAGTCTTTGACGCTTATTTTCACGAATTAGCTCAGAAGTTTGTCCTTGATTTTCTCTATAAAACTACTCGCATTCATTGTGATTTGGTGCGTTTACTTGCTTCTCAAAAACTCTGAAATCCAGGGCCTCCCTTTAAAAACTTCAGTTCCTCCTATTTCAAACGTTTTAGTGCGACTGTTTCTTTAAAAACTTCACGGCCTCGTGTTCGCGATCTCTCAGGTGCATGAACTTCCACTCGGCTCGGATGTTTCCTCGCTCCCTCCCATCGCTGAGATGAGATGTGTTTACAGCATGAGGGCAAAGTGCAAGTGTAGACAGGCCCGTTCACAGCTGATCGACTACATACGAGGAGCGAGAAGAGAACCAGAGAGAGAGGCTTTGCTGGTGGATCTGCTGTAGGATCCAGTGGTGAACACCTGAGGAGGGGTTTCTGTTGTTATCCTGTTATCTCTGCAGCTGCAACAAGGTGAGTTCAACCTGCAGAAACCCAACTTGGAGAGACACTGAAGACAGAGATCTGCTTTGTGCTGGAAGCTGATCTGAGGCACCGAGGATGTCGTCTCTCTTCTTTATCAGTGAATCCACAGACTCAATCTCTGTCCTCTGTCGTACTTTGGAGATTGGACAGTGTCAGAGGGAAGAGATAAACTTCAGGAGAGGAAGTATCCCGCAGACGGAGCCTGAAGCTGATGTTTTATTGATGCTGCAGCAGCTCAACACCAGAGCTGAGGTCTTGCTGTGTTTGTGTCCAGTGACACCGGAGCCTCTTACAAGCGCTCGGTCGTCCTGAGCAGCAGGAGTCTACAAGGTTTCCAGTGCAGCTATATTCTGTCTCTGCAGAGTCCAGACCATGTTCACACAGCTCTGCTTTCTGACTCCTGTAATGGTCATTTTAATCTGTTTATATTTCAACCACTTGAGATGTCCCTACACGCTGCTTTTCCACCAAGAAATCAGGCCCTTTTGTGTTTTAAATTGTGATGTCCTGACCTCTTAACTTTGCATCTAGATACAAACCCCTGCAGGATGCCCGGTGCCGATGCCTGCAGCAGACAAAGGGATGTGAAACATACCTGAGGGGGCGTTCCTCAGGTAGAAATGTTTAGGTCTTCCCATGATCCATTTCCATTTCCATTTCCTTTACCATCACCGTTCGGATGAGGACTGACCTTCTCTTGCAAGGAAATAAAAACGTGTCGGCCGGCAGAAGAAGTCTCTATTTCATTATTCACCAACGACAAACCGCAAAGAATCTCCACAACACTCCCAAACACAGAGAGAGCACAAACCTTTGAAGCATTTTGTGCAAGAATTTAAGAGATGCCGTTGTTTTTCAAAGGCCACGGCTTTGACTTCACTTTGGTCACGTGTTTGTAGGAACTAGTTCAATTCAAGCATTTTGTTATATTTTGTTCCCGCTACATACTACTACTATGTAGTGAAAGGTATTTAAGCGTGATACTTATCTAGACAATCTAAAAGTACAGAAGCTGCGTGTGACTGTGCAACCAAGATAATACCAACCAGACCTGTTAGTGGGTAGAGACCTGATGACCTCATGTGGTGGACAGTAAATGTCCTGGTATGTGACAGTATTTGAGATAGATAGATAGATAGATAGATAGATAGATAGATAGATAGATAGATAGATAGATAGATAGATAGATAGATAGATAGATAGATAGATAGATAGATAGATAGATAGATAGATAGATAGATAGATAGATAGATAGATAGATAGATAGATAGATAGATAGATAGATAGATAGATAGATAGATAGTACTTTATTAATCCCTTGAGAGGTTACCCTCAGGGAAATTGAGGTTCCAGCAAGCAGCACAGCACCGATCATACATTAAAAAGGCACAGATAGATTAAAAACAAATATAAAAACATAAAATATAAAGTGCAGTCAGGGCTAGAACATCAGCAGTAAATACATATAAATACATCAATCCTAATCTAAATTAATCTAAATTTTTTAGAGATTTTTAGAGGTTATCAGTCAGCAGCACCTCCACCTGTATTCTGTTCTTACACAGTGTGAAACGTTTCAGGTACTACCTTTAATCTAGGCACTTTGTCATATTAAATCCCTTCACCATTCTTTTTTTTTTCTTTTTTTGGGGGGTTTAAATTCTGAATTTTTTTTCAGCTCTTTTGAGAATGAACTGGCCTCAGGACAAACTACGTCAACTGCGGATGAGCACTGCACATTTTCATTTACAACATTTCATAATCTATCAAAGCCTGCATCCCATGATTTCATTGAGGATTATTATTATGTTTTCACCCTTGTCTGTCTGTCTGCCTGTCTGTCTGTCTGTCCATTAGATTTGAAGACAGTTCGGGAAAATTTACAATGAATTTAATTGTTTACTCTGAAGTCTGGTCTGTGCTTTATTGACAGAGTTATTACTTTAATTCATTAATTCATTAATTCATCGGGGGCTGACACAAATGACACCTGTATTATTCCATATTACTGTAACATACTTCTGCTTTAAGCTATTTTCAGCACTTTCGCTGATATCTGAGAGGAAATGAGCGTGTTTTATCTCACATCTCAAACATGTTAAATTTCTGCACAGCATCAGTTGAAGCCTACCAACAGTACCTTGGATGAGCATCTGTCCTCCCTGGATGTAGAACTGCTGCGGAGCGTCTCCGGGCTGCGCTGCACACTGCAGGATGGTGGCGCCGGGCTGCGGGGTGGGAGAGCCGGCCACCACCAGGTTCTGAGCCCCTTGCAGGCCCTCGACCCCGGGGCTGCTCAGCTGGATGGCCCTCCCCTGAGCGATGGCAACTGTGTGGTATCAAAGTGCAGAGTTACAGCCTAACCCAGTGTTTCTCAAATGGGGGTACGCGTACCCCTAAGGGTACGTGAAGGCACTCCAGGGGGTACGTGAGATTTTAAATATATATATTAAAAAATATATAAATTCCAAAAATCCATTAAAATAATTATATAATGGATATTTCAATAAAATACATGTCTAAATTCATAAACTAAATCTTATATTCAGTGGGCTACTTAATTAATTATCCTAAAAAAAAAAACAAGTCCAGAAGAGAACAGATATTTGATATCATGAATTCATTTTGAGAACAGATATTTATTAGATAGCATTTTAGACTGATGGTTATTCTCATGTGCAAAAATCTTTATAATCAAGTTGATTATTTTTTTAGTCTGTATTTCTCTATATTTTTATTTCCAAATAGTTCAAAAGAGGCCACTATAACCAATGTTTTACACAGTTTTAAAGTAAAATAAAGCAGACACTGATGACACATTGCTGTGTTTTACGTCTTTTGGTCCAAAAATGCTTTGCGCTGGGGGTACTTGGCTGAAAAAATATTTCACAGGGGGTACTTCACTGAAAAAAGATTGAGAACCACTGGCCTAACCCACATGTAAGCTGCAGTTTCACTAAATGGAGAGTATAAAATGTTCCAGCGAGGTTCTTTCTTCTCAGTGAAAGCTGAAGGACAGTTTTACTTTACTCTAAATGAAAAACATGGTCGTTGATCAAAAATCTCAAGGTCCATTTACTATTCACTTGCATTCATGGCGATGTGAGACATTAACCACGAGAAAATGAGGTTTCATGAACGCAGAAAAACCTTGGTGCAGATCTTTTTCTTCTTGTGCCTGATTAGAACAAAATGTTTTGGTGCCGTAGCGTTTAAGATAATTGTTACGAGTCAAAACCAAAATTAAGTTTAGTTCATTCAAGTTAAATCTAATGCGCTGCTGTGTTGAGAACCAAACAGTGGAAACCTTCAATTCGATTCCTGTTATTTTACAAGACACAGAAGAATTTGTGGAACTCACTGTTGTTTCACTTTTAAACTCTTTACAGGAAATTATCTATTGACAGGAAGTGCGTGGAGGCGATGACCTGATTGTGTAACATAAGTTATTACTCTCTACTCTATCTGGTGAGCTACAGAGTGAGACAAACATCCCTGTCCCTGTCTGCATGTGTGTGTGTGTGTGTACTGACTGTATTGTCCTGAGCTGGTCTGGTATATGGACGTCGGTACTGATTCTGAGGCCGCGCTCGACACCGCCACCTCCTCCTCGGCCTTCTCCTCGTCAATTTTAGCAACTGCTGGCGAATCTGATGAGAGCTCATTGAGGATTTTCCTGTTGGGAGAAGATAATTAAAAAAAAAAAATAAAAAAAAACACTCCACACACAGACGTCTGAATCTATTAGTCCACACCGACGCTGCTGATGTCCACTCACCGATAAGACGGACGTCTGGAGAGAATCTCTCGTCTCTTCTGACAATCTGTGACGGACTCGTCCTCCTCCAACTCTGCAACAGAAGCAATCTGAAGAAAACAGAGTGGTATTTAATACAATTTTTAAAGGTCCCATATTGTATAAAGTGATATGTGTGCATGTCTTTTCTGACACTTTTAGTACTGTAAAAGTCACAAAGCCTCAGTCCACAGAGAAATGCACACAGCCTGTATTCAGAAACTGAGCTTTAAAAAAGAACAGTTGCTACTTCTGTTACTTTGTGATGTCACAACAGAGCAGTCACCAAGCCCCGCCCACCTAGACCCACCGTCCGTCACTTGTTTTGGACTGGATTCGGTTTCTCTGAGTGTTTTCCCTACAATCTGCTCCATTGTACTTGGATCACTCAACCAACATTGAAAGATGTTGAAACATTCAACCAATCAGAGGAGAGGCTCAGAGCCTTCTCTCTTCTGATTGGCTGACACCGACCTGTTGAAAACTACTGTAGAGCTCCAGAGAGAAGCTGAGAGATCTACACTTAGATAGTTGTTTGGTTCTTAAAGCCACAAATAGATCTTTATCCAATAAATATCCACATCAAATAAAACACAGGAAGTTAAGAAAAAAAAGAAGAGAACTACCAACTCAATGTAAAGAAAAAATAATCTGCTGTAATGGGAAATTTTGATGTTAACCCATAGTATGCTTTACGAGTGCTGTATAACCAACTGTATAACTAAGTGAACTTCCTTTCACCTTGTGGAAAGTGGTACTTAGTTAATCCCTTTGTGTCAATGTATTCTTTTTGAAAACTTTATTGAACGAAGTAACATTTTTTTTTGCCACCACACTGCAAAGGTTGGACAGTGGGTCTGGTGGTCAGGCGGGCTTGGAGCATGATGATACTTCCACACTATCAATATAGAACAAAGACCTTTTATTAAAAAAAATTTAAACAGGAAATCTCACTTAATACAAGATAGGATCTTTAATCTCTTGGTCTATACACTGTAATTATTTGTGAATGTGAGACATATATGATTATTTTGATGAATGAATAAAAAGCTTTAATGTGCTTCATCCAGATTATACTGTTGGTAATGACAAACAGAAATCTGACCTGCTTTTGTGTCATCAACCTCTGAGCTATTATGACTCACACTTGTTTGTACAAAGCTTCTGTGTGTTATCACAAAAGCAGCTTTTGGCTCTGTCTGAGGAGATGGTCTGTTTTATGCCAGGTTAAACAAAGGTGTGTCCACACTTATTGAGAATTGCAAGAGCGGAGATTTGGTCTGTGCTTGCTCGGCTTTTGATCTGAAAACAGTATATATATTTTCTTAAAAATGGCTTCATTATTAGATCTCTTCTCATCTTGAATCTCTTTGATCTGTATCAATCAGAACTGTGCAGTAGGAATCAGTACCACGCAGTATCTGCTTCTCTACCAATGCAATTCTAATAGTAGAGTTTCTGCCACAACCACAATGAAGATGAACTTGTCAATGATGAAACTCTCTGATAAGAAGTGAGTTCCACATGTTTGCTGCAGCTACATCTGCAGCTACATCTGCTCTGTCTCTCTATGCAGATATCATCTCTGTCCTGAGCGACACTTTTCATGAAATGATGAACACACGTAGCCTCTGCTTTGCAACTCGAGCTGCACATGGGAGCGAAATCTGATAAGTGATAACCACATCTTTTGATTTTTTTTTTTTCTGTTCAGGTACATCTGTGCATTAGTTAGTTAATTAGTTAGTCGTGTTATGATGATGCCCAGCATCACACAGCTGTAGAAGTAGATGTAGACAACGGTGGGTTCCTACACATTTGAAATTTCCAAATTCCATACATTTTCCAGACTTCACGGTAAAAAAAATTCAAATTATTTGTAATATTTGAGTAAATAGATGTGCATAATATTAAAAAAAAGCATGCAATTTATCGTTTGTTTTCATTAAAACACCAAATAATTTCCTGGAGATTGTAGCTAGGTACAATAGCGCATACAAAATAATTAACCCAAATAACTTCAGATGAGACCAAACCCAGATAAATATTAAAGCAGAAGTAAGCGATCCGGTCGTTTTGGCTAATGCTGCGTTCCAGGCAGGCTTTTGAAACCGTAAATTACAGCTTCAAGTCACGACTTAAGACTTTGTAGCGTTCCAGGCAACCCACTCGTGTTTTTCCGACCTGTTTTACCTGTGAAAGTCACTATAACGGCCACTCGTAACTTCCGACCCGTGAACTCGTACCAGATCGAACTGGTATGACTTCACAGGTCGGAAAAACACGAGTTACGGGTTGCCTTGAACGCACCATAACGTCTTGTCAGCCGACGGAGTTAGCAGCCCCCACCCTCGTCATGGATCTATTGGTCCTCGTCCCTACGTCACCACATTCACGGCGTCCCTTGGCTGCACACACAGCCCTGCATGCCGTTCTCTCTCCTCATTGGATAAAACTTGTAGGATACGAGAAAAGTTTTCTCCTCGGCTTACAGCAGAGCAGAGTGACTGACAGACCCATGTTTCGATCCAAACACTCTATGTAAGTGATTGCTGTCGGAAGATACAACTATTTAAGACTTATATTAACACAAAAATATTGCTTACTTCTGCTTTAAGATTATTATTATTTCCATACAATAGTTTCCATTTTCCATACTTTTCCAGACCTGTAAATGTATAAAATCAAATCCCATACTTTTCCATACTTTCCATACTTGCGTAGGAACCCTGTGTGTAAATAGCTGGTTGGGTAGTAGTCGTCCTGTGCAGACACAACAACGACATCTCCTGAGCGTGAAGGTTAGACTGATGAGCTTAAAGCTCAGCCTCTGCTGCTCACATCAATCCTATTAAGAGGTGCACAGCATTAGACCACTGTGGTCCACCTCTAAATCCTCATTGACTAACACACCGTTCTGACATCACCACCTGTGAATGATTCAACACAACCAGATGAGTTTTATTGCTCCATTTTGGTTTTCGGTGGACACCTGAGAGCTGAGGCTGAGTCACTTAAGTGAGGACTTTCACTGTTGCTCAGGACTTTCTCTGACTAAAGACTAAAGACACGAATCAACCCCAAGCGACTCCAGACCAGACTTGAAACTTGTTCTCACAGTTATTCAGTTATTTTGGACTTTAAAGGTTGGGTTGGAGATCTTATTCTGGATCATATCTGACTAATCTGCTAGAAATCCTCTTAACACCCGATTGTAACTGAGTAAATTGAGGCTTTTTCACAAAAATGAAAAAAAAAAATCACTTGCCCAGGGAACGAACAAGCCTATAAAAACACCATCCAATCACGTACAATGTCACGTTGTAGTCAATTGGATCGCGATGTGTCAATCAAGCTACCATCTCTCTCCCTCTCTCCCTTCTCTCACGTGCACGATCAGATCCGTGGAAAAGCCACACTCCAGTCTGGTGGGTATCAATATAGCTCTGGCAACGCGCGTTGAGTGACTTCACCCATGTCGGCGGAAAGGAGTAGAAGGAAAGGGGCTGGGACTTTTGACTTGTGTATTTTGAAAATGTGGCCTGATAGAATCGATTTTCCAGGATCTCCAACCTACATACTGTACATAACCTTTAACTGGGAGTTTGAGCTGAACCTGCACTTTTCTTAAATGACTTGGGGACTTGCTCACACAGATTGGAGACTTGGCATGGACTCGATTTGGACAGACCTAAGAGCTGATGTCAACCTTTTTTAAATATAACTCAAGGTCCAAATTTAGTACTGACATTTAATCTTTTGAGTACCTCTCCAATCTTTATGTTATATTTTTGGCGTCATACAGCGTGAGACAGAAAGGAAACCTGGGGAGAGAGTGGGGGTGAGATGAGGCAAAGGGCCAAGGGCTGGATTCAGACCCAGGCCACTGAGCCTCGATGGTACAGTACCCATCGAGACGGCTGGGGCTTATTACAGTTCATTACAGTACCAGGGCTCCCGTTTTTCTGGCAGGAAGTGGAAAAAATCTTTTTAAAAGGTTCTGTATTTCAATATCAGTGTATCATTCACAACTCTTTATCTTGGAAACATGCCGGACGGATCAGGTAAAACCGATATTTATCTTTTTAAGGGTCTTGCTGGCTGCAAGTAAAAAGGCCATCACAAAATACTGGAAACACAGATACAGAAAAATGGCCCCACCATAGATACTTTTGGCAATATTGTAAAATAATGACATGTCCAAGAGCAAATTACCTATTCAATATGACTCCAATAAGATTTGGGTAAAAAAAAAAACGACAGCAAATATGGCATGCTCATTTAGCCAATGAGAGAGACTATGTATGATTATTGTATGTATAATGTTTGGTATTTTCAAGGGATTTTGCTTGGTTAAAAAGGACAAGAAACATAAAGAAACAAAGAAAGACCCCAGAAATCTAAGAAGCACAGTGGGATTGTACAAAAGATAAAACATCAAGACAGTAAAACATTGAGACAATAATAAACAGTTCATCCCTGGACCTCAAATATGGTTATTTGTTCATTGTTTGGTGTTAGTCTTTTGTTTTGCCTTTTTCAGTTTCTGTACTAAAATGTAAAACATTTCTATAAATTAAAAAAACAGTAGGCTACCACAGCAAGTGTGTGGCCTCACCTGGACGGTCTGGACCTGTGGCGACTGTATGACTGAGGTCTGAGGGGCCTGGATGACCCCCTGCAGCTGCACAGTTTGACCGTCAGACAGCTGGACAACAGTCACACCGGGGGACTCGTCCGCTGCAGATACCTGGGAATAAACATCCAGATTAGTAGATAATATGCAAAAGACACTCATTCCTGGTGGCTGCATCTTGGCTGTTGGTGTGTGTGTGTGTGTGTGTGTGTGTGTACCTGAGGAGATGGACTGGTTTCGCTGTGGTTCTCCTCTCCATCCGTCAGCGACTCATTCAAGCTGCTGTCGAGCTGAGACGACACCGACGTATCCATGGTAACCCTCACCTGGACAGAGAGACAGAGGCCGACTGATTCCTTCTTCACACCGTCTCCTCCAATAATAATATCATCAGAGATCACAAGTAAACGGACAAATCAAACGCACATTTTCCTTTTTTGATAAACAGGATATTGAATCATAAACTTTTAATATCTGCAATAAACATTGGATTTTCTTCTTGTTTTCTGAGCCGCCAACAATATCAGATTTAATGCAGTTTAAAAAAGGTAAAAAAAAAAAAAAAGTAAAAAAAAAACAGAATGTTATAAAGTAAAAATCAGCTGTAACTATGCTTTCAAAATGACACTGATGATGACGCCAGTCGAACACACTTCATACTTCACATTTTTAACACGTTTTTTCCACCTTTTTGGTTCATAAACAGTGTTTTATTTTAGTTGCCAGTTCTGCCGTGTGAGTCACACAGATCTGTCTGATGATCTCCGTTTGCAGCTTTTACATAACATCCATTTCTCACGCTGGTTTAAGATGGTTTCACACCTCAGTGTCATTAATGAGTCTTGAATTCTTCGTAAAGACGAGAGATCACAGCACAAAAATAAAAAAAGAGAGTTCAGATCTGGGTTAGTTTAAAGGCTGTGAATCACAATCTCACAGCCGCCATCCAGAAAGTAGATAGTGGTTCAAATATTTCCTGTTTTCTTTTTATAATTACTCCAGGGGCTCTCATGCACTCGCACAGATTTGTTTGATTCAGGTATGTTACACATACAGTATCTCCCTTTAATGTTGTCTGCAGAGTGAAACGCCTCATTAGAAAGTGATCTCTGTAACTACATATGAAATCAGACACATTAAAAGAAATAAAGCATGACTCAAGAACTTCAGAAACCCCTCCACTGCTACAACCACAGCTCAGTTCCTAGAAGCACTAGTCTGTTTCACAAATGTCAAAGCAAAAAATACTATGAACACTCATTTTCTGTTTCTCTTAGTATACAAATCCCAACGTGAAAAAAGACAGTTTCAACCTCTTTTTTATGTAGATCTGTAACATAAAGCAGGCTACATGCACTTCACTTAAATCAAGTTGCACAAAAAACCACATGAAGGCAACACCTCACTTCCTTTCCTCTGAAAACAAACTGAAAATGAAGCTGTGCAGCAGCAGCTTCCTCACGCTGTTTCATTTTCAAACACACATATCTTTATTGGAAATAAATCAACTGCACATTTTAGAAGAAGTGTTGTTTTGTTTTTTTTTTCCGATATGTGAGACAATTTCTCAATATTTTATTTTGAAGACATATTTTATTTTCAAAGCACTTCCGATATGTATTTATTGCAGCTCAGTCCGTGTGACTTGACGCAGCTCTTGTGAACTCAAACAGGAGGAAACGCTGCCAGCTGAGCCAACTGAGTCCTACACTTTTTTTTTTTTACTCCATGTCGCTCGGGGCTTTATTCATCTGCCCAAACTTTTATGGTGCAAAGCTCCGCAGCGCACACACGTGCTTCTTCTTTTATTTTATTTTTTTGCACATTTCGCCCTTCAACTGTGCCCAAGTGGCGCTGACCAGAAAAAATGCGACAGCTTTTCGGTGACTTACCGAAGTTTTACGTAGTCTGACTCGTCACTAATGACAGTGCGTGGACGGCCTGTGCCTTCGCTCACGTAGTTCCCACGTCAGCGCTGATGATGCTGTGCCGAAAATGTCGACCGACGAGTCGGTTTAACGCCCAAGAGTGTCGAGGTGGAGCGAGAGGACTCACTCCTGCTACTTCCGCGGTCGCTTTTGCTCCAGACGTGAACAGCCAGTGGCCAGACGTACAGGAACACTTTATAGCACAGCGCACTGTAGAGTACGGTTTTATTATTATTAATAATAATAACATATATATTTTAAAAAGCAATAATTTGGAGCAAACCACATTTTCCATTCATTGCCCTGTCTATTCATTGATTTGGCTTATTTAAAGTTAAACTCAACTAGTCCTACAAGTAGTTTGCTTATCTTGAGACTACATGCTAGTGAAAATTAAATTAAAAAAAATAAAAAAGAAAGAAAGAAAGAAAAACTGAGGAAGAAGCAAATGTAACCATACATTTTATAATAATATCACATGAAATAAAAGATTGTCCAGAATAATAAAACCCTGGAACATAAAGCCAAGACGTAACTGATCCAGGAGCAGCTCCAAGTCAGCCATAAATACATGATTCAAGTTTGTAATAATGTGGATTAGTGACTAAATTTAATTTAAACAGCGTTTCTCAATTCGTATTTTATTTTCCCTGTGTCACTATGGTCAGTGGCAAGTTTAGAGAGTAGAAATGTGCTGCCATCTACTGGCTGAAAAGAAAACTGCATTTGATAGAAGGGGTAGACGGGATCAACACCTGGGCCTGTATTGTAGCTACGTATGTTGGAATAAGAATAATAGAATTATTTTTAAGACTTTGGTTATAAATTGAGTAAAGTTGATCCTGCCTGTCTGTAATCTGAGGAACATGTTTTAAGATTAAACCCAGACAAGATGAGGTTTTTCACTCTGTGCTTCATCAGCATTATTAGGACTATGTTTTATTATAGCCTATCTGTAACACAACAAAAGGTAACAGCAACTTTAGCAAACAAAAACGAAGTCTCTTTACGCATCAAATATATTATTGTGATGCAAATTTACAAGATTTTTACCAGAAGGAATAAGAAGACAGTGTGTGCATCGTGAGGTTTCCTTTAGCACAATACATTTTTTATATGGACAGTTTGCTTCATCTTTTTCAAAACATATAGACATAAGCTTGAACTATAAAATGTCTTTTTTGCAGTGGTTTTCAATGAGCTCATAGATGCCGTAAATGTTTTTGTAACATCATTGTCATCTTATTTCGCTGTGATATTAAGGTGCGTTCAGTCCCCAATGCAGAATCTGCTCTGCGCTGTCTGAATTCCTTTATTTAGATGTGACTCTGGCTGACCCCAGAGCCACCATCTGTCCTCCTGCGTGCCAGGAGAGGTCGTACTGTTCAAACATTGCCCCCGCTGTTATCAAAGAGCACTGCTCTGCATGGCCAAGTCCCTCCCTTATAATCTCTGACAGAGTGAGAGTAAAGCACTTCATTCAGCAAAAATAGCCACAACTAAATGAGGCATGTGCTCAGGTTTAATCCAGGAGTGGATGCTGCACCACACTGTAAAAACCTGTGTTACACTCTGTTAAATAACTGAGCTATATTATATTATATTATATTATATTATATTATATTATATTATATTATATTATATTATATTATATTATATTATATTATATAGTCTGTGCCTCCCTCTCCTTGGCCTGTCCTGCGGTCAGAGCATGGGGACTCCAGATGGTCCAGTACCAGCAGCAGAAGGGGGACCCTGGGCGTTGGGGTGGGGGGGCACAAAGGCCTGACAGCAGGAAGCCACACATGACTTGGGCCAGACAGCTCTTTAGCACAAAATTAGGCAGGGATGAGGACACAACACAATTACATGCTGTTAATACCATCAAAGAGGAATCTGGGCGTCCACTGTGGCCTTGGCAGCTTTACTTTGTTAAGACTGTGAAACTTCACGGTCCTAAGTAGCCCCTCATTTCTTGCCATTTCTTTGCAACACATCTCCGAAATATCAATGTCCTAATGACAAAGTGGATTACTAGTTGAAAGCATCACATACACACAACATGATTCAACTATCTAAAACTTTTTCTATCCTCGAATGGAGGATAAACAGGAAGGTGCTGAAACAAGCTTATGCCATAGTTACATATGAATTAAAATATGGTCACAGACATATCACATATATATTTTTGTACACAATGCAATTCCAATAAATACTGTATATTACTGCTAAAAAGCTGATTTTACGAGTGTGGAAAACGGACTCTGTGCCTATATTATAACTTATGGTTGGGAGGATTGTCAAACACTTTACATCTGGAGAGACTGAGATTCTACGTTTGATAAAACATGGGACCCTGTACTGAATTACCTTAAAAATGTGAGCCCACACTGGCTATTGTACAAAACCTTAGTGCAAACAAGAGTATGATCTTGTATATGTCAACCTATTTATTTTACTTTAACTTTTTTCTGCTCTTATATTCTGTCTATAGTAGATACTCATTTTATGACCATGAAATATCGTTGTAATGCTTGATGTGCTGTGTTCTTTACTTTCTTCTTCTTCCTTTTTTCTCTTTCTCCTCTACTTATTTTTTCTCTCATTTTATATTTTTATCAATAAACATATTTCAACAAAAAAAAAAAAAACTTGTAAACCAAGTGAGTGAATTAGAATTTGCAGAGAATGCAGCTCATTATTCATCTTATATGCTTATTCTATTCCTGCTGGTGTTTCTGGCCTTTTCCCTTGATATCACTTCATACAGTGTCAACCTATCAAAGCAGTTTAGCTTCGGTTTATGCAGAGACCAACAATCACAACCACAGGAGCATTTTCTGA
Source organism: Trachurus trachurus (assembly GCF_905171665.1). Classification (NCBI taxonomy): domain Eukaryota; kingdom Metazoa; phylum Chordata; class Actinopteri; order Carangiformes; family Carangidae; genus Trachurus; species Trachurus trachurus. The sequence continues at coordinate 7,464,607 of NC_139900.1, forward strand.
CACAGTTGCAGTGCAATTCATTTTAATCCTGCACTTTATTGGGCATCGTGCAATTCAATTCAATCTTGCACTTTATGCACTGGCACATGACACTATAATTAGCACTCCAGCACTTTATAACTCTTCTGTAATCTTTTGGTCGCCTTACTTTTGGCCAGTTAGCTATGTATGTTATATGTCAAGGGTGCATTGTTTTATTGTCTTAGTCCTGCCTTTTGTACTTTTTACCGTCATTGTTTTTATGTTTAACATCAACCTGCCAATGGGACATGGGATTGAAATTAGCCATTTGGCTATAATCCAACATATTTACATGTAAATGTTCATTATAATGTACTGTCCCCATTTAAAATAAATAAATAAATCTGAAATCTGTTGGAGGTTGTCAGTGAAACCGTTCCCCCATGCACCACAAGAGGTCACCACTGATCCAGATAAGATGCTTTGTCAGACAGGTGAACATTTATTTACATGTTCGTTATTCATCTTGAGCCATAAATTATAGGTGCATGAACATTTATGGAAGGAATGACATATAAATATAGGAACCTGTGCTGCAGGTGTTTACAGACAACTCTGCCAATAATAACATTGTTAACAACCACCTTTGGGCTCCATTAGGACTTTGTCCTCCATAATAAACCAATGTCAGGCTTCTTTGTGTGGCTTTTCACTGAGCGACTTTCTATCTGGCTCGCTTGACATGTGAAAAGTGAAAACCAACGTGATCTTCAACACATAGTGGAAGATAAGATGTCAGATTAAGTTCCTGAGGTTGTTCAACAGGTTGAAATACAAACAGGTCACCTTCTCTTTAAGAGACATATCTCTAAAATGAATGGATCTTATGGAAAGTTACACACATAACCTCCTTATTGCATGACAAAGTCTTTCTGTCTGTTGAGCATCAAAGTTTAGTCTTGATCCTGGAAATAGAGTTTAAGATGCTTTAAGATTTTATGTTATTGTATTTCTGTTTAATCTTCAAAACCATATTTGTTTTTGAAGAAACAGTAACTTTTAACTTACTGTTAAGTGTAGATACATGCACATCAGTGTGTGATACCCCACCTCATCCCCTGGCAGCTGGAACAGTGGATAACACATCTGCACAACCTTCCCTTCCTTCACTATATAGTTGCATGTATACTGTTGAAACTGAATCATAATCACAATAGTCCCCCTCCTCTTCACTATAAATAACCCATTCATCACCTTCCATCTGACCAGTGTGTTTGCACATTTCCTCTGCATCACCTTCTTTCTTTTTTTGTTGTTGTTGTTGGTTAAAACCACCATGGACCAGTAAGTAGCCCACTCATATTCTCCAAAGTCAGGGCTGTTTCATTTGTGGTGACAGCTGCTGAGGCTGTGGTCAGTGGGCCGCCGGCGCTCCAGCTGTGTTAAGAGTTAAAATAAAATAAAATAGCCTCCCAGCTGCATGCTGCTGGCACCGGCTGCTGGTGGTGCAGCCATCCTATTTAAACTGTGCCCATGTAAAAACCGCACACACTTTCCACATAGTTGAAATTCAGTGGTTCTCCTCTGTTCTCTTGTTCTCACTAAACCGTGTGTTGCAGTTCTGGGCTCTGAGTCCAAAAACTGAGTCAGGGACACCTCACTCTACACTGGAAAAAAAAAAATCAGTCTTATCTTATCATCGTATGTCATCTGATTGATCTAATTGAGTGGGATAAAGAATTTAAACATCTCTTGTGGCTCCAGTTAGTAATAAATGAACAGAATATTTCAATTTCTGAGAATTTGAACAAGCTAACAAGGTATAGTGTGTAAATAATGACAAAAGTTTAATAGGCTATGTGTGTACACTAGCCATGAGGCTTCTGATCAATGTCCCAGTGGATGTTAGGGGGTTAACTAAGACAAATTTAACAACGACTGACTGGAAAACTGCAACATTAAGATTATTAATAGAAATATGCACAGCTAACCTATATGCACTAACAATATATCATTTGCTGGTATCAAATACAATCTCTGCTTCATTCATCAATCTGAACTCCAACCAGTTCAATGATAAAGTGTAATGGGAGGCTACATTATGTATGTATTTCATAGCTAATGCTTATATAAATAAATAAAGATATTCTAGTGAGGGCTGCATGCTGTGGTCATCTACATTGTTTTGGATGCATTGATTTTGATATTATTTTCCTCTCTGTCAGCGCTGCCGCCCATTACCCAGCCCCCTCTGCTCCCCTGATGCCTTCAGGTACCGCTCGTAAAATCCATACACCTTCGAAAAGTTGAAAGTTTGCAGATGTGATTTTTTTTCCAAACAGAAAGGCATGTTATTCATCCTCATTGTTGGTTGTTGTTTGATATCACCTTGACAACAAGGAAGGAAAGGGACAACAGAGTAGTGTTTAGCCTAGCTACTGAATGCTGCAGCAACAAGTGTTCATTCATCTATATCAGTGGTTCCCGACCTTTTTTGGCTCGTGACCCCATTTTGACATCACTAATTTCTGGTGACCCTGTGATCATGATATGATGTGAGTCCCATAAATGCCACACACAAAGCATCATGTTCTTGTACTTTTCTAGCAGGTTTTTAGTATCTCTGTATGTTTCTATGTCCATTTAAATCATGTAAAGCATCCTTGTGTGCCATGCAAAGAGCTATATAATTTGAAATGTATCATCAATTGTATTATCATAGTAAAAAAAAAGTTTACATCACTTGTTTTACAGATCAGGGCAGCATATTGTTTCCATTTTAAATCAAAATCTATTTTTCATTGTCATACTGACTAGAAAACTATGCACGGTGAAATAATAGCCTATCCAAATCAGCACCATAAGAGTTGCGTTGCTAGAGAAAAGCCTTGGACAACAAATCATTTCTTCAAGACACAAGTCGAAATGCTTATTTGGTAAAAGACAAAAAATATATATATATATTTTTAAATTCATTAAAAAAAGAAAATAATAATTAAAAAAGTGACAGAAATATATATAAAGTAGTAACTGGCCATATAATCACGTACATCCTTATAAAACATCCTCGCTCTGTCACAGCTCTCGGACTTCTGCCGATTCCGACATCCCAGCAGCGCCTGAACGCAACACATGACGGAGCATTAGCTCAGCAGAGAGAGAGGGAGAGAGAAGGATTGGGATCGAGGGAGGGAAGGAAGGAGAGAGAGAAGATAAACAGGTGGTCCCTCGGTCTGAAAACACAGAAACATGTCGTCGGGCGGCGCGAGGCGGAAAGAGCGACACTAACTCATGCTCCTTTTTTATTTCCACACGGATTTCTCCTCCTCCTCCTCCTCCTCTTTCACCACCTCCACCTCCACCTCCTTCTCCTCCTCCTCCTCCACTCCTCGGGTTGGAGCCGAGTCTGGGCTCGGGATCTCGGATACTAAAGCATGAAAGTGACGGTGTGTTTCGGCAGGACCCGGGTGGTGGTGCCGTGCGGGGATGGAAATATTACAGTGCACGCGCTGATCCAGCAGGCTGCGATGAGATACAAGAAGGCGATAGCTAAGGTAAGTGTGTTGCCTCTTACTCTCCATGCTGCGGCTTTTGTGTTATCCTGGAAACAACGTTGCGACGTACGTGCGGAGGAGCTGCGCTGCTGCGGCGCAACTCTCTCAATATGGCGCAAACTTAAAACAAATGCAAAGTAGAGAAAGAGGAGAAGAGAGGGGCGCTTCGTGTTGTTTTTTAGCACACAGAGGCGTGTTATTCCTTGGCTTTCAAAGAAGAAGAAAGAAAGAAAGAAAGACGCACCGCCATTGTGGTTCTTCTTGTGTTAGTAAACCCACAAAACTTCCTCTGGGGTTTGTGTTGTGGCGCCGAACAAAAGCAGCAGCGGCGGCGGCGGCGGCGGCGGGGTTTATTATTGAATATTTTTTAGTTTAAAGGGTTAAACTGCAGCTCCACAGCAGAAACATGGGAGTTTTGCTTTTGAGCATGGTTCGTGCACGACCACGCGCATGCAGACTTTGGTAACCCAGTTGTAAAGGACTGTGAGTTCATGCTCTGAAAGTTGCCAGCAGAGATTAGCCTACTAGCAGGTTAGCCAGCAGGCTGCAGAAAGTAGCTGCTGCTGCTGCTGCTGCTGTCTGTAGAGGCGTTTGGGCTCCAGTGTTCAGGCCAGGGCTGTGTAATTAGTCAGGATTAGCTGCAAAGTCCTATCAAGATTAGTCCGTGTGTGTGTGTGTGTGTTTTATTTAATTTTATTCAGGGACGAAACATTAAAAGTTCCCCTTTGTCCAACTGCTCATGAACTCATCACAGTGGCCTGCACAGGGTTAGCTGGAGTATATCCAAGCAGGGAGAAAACACTGATGCTTCAAATGCAAAGTCATGATATCTGTTTTGATAAGTTGTGTGTTGTTGCACCACAGTTTGGAGGGGAGGGGAGGGGAGGGGGGTTAAAGGAGGGTTAAAGGAGGAGAAGGAGCTGAACTGCAGAGCAGGGCAGAGCACCAGGCCCCAGAGGGAAACTGCACCGCCAAGCTCCAGCTGACTGGTGGAGGCTTGATGGACCTGACCCATAAATCTGAAGAGATAAAAAGTGAGCAGAAGAAAAGTTGTTGTGTAATGTGTTGGAGCAGCAGCAGCAGCAGCAGATAACCTTTGACCCTGAGCTCGGCACGCGTGGTATAAAACATGTCTTTTATATATTCAACCCACTCATTCAACATCAACACCACTTTATAACCTCTTTTCAAAAGTTCACGACCATTAATCGAAGTCTATGCAATTCCTCCCTTCATTTACAAAGTTGGGCTCTGTGAATGTGGGTCAGTAATTAGATATTTTGCTTTATTGTTCAGCCTTTAAGGTACAAAAAATATGTGAGAGCAGCTCTCCGGGCTTTATGAATGATTAATGCCTCACTTCCCCTCCCTCCATGTGCTAACTTTAAGACAGTCTTTTCTTTTTGTTGCACGGAGAGTGACCTAGAAGTCGTACCGTATCCTCCTCCTCCTCCGCTGCTGCTGAATAATTCAGTGTGAGCAGAGAGACGAGAGCAGGTTGTGTGTAGATGTAGATGTGGAGCAGGTAGAGAGGAGGACCGATACCCACGGCTCCTCACAGGCCTCTGGACGGGAACTCTCTGTGTTGTATCTGCCGTTTGGCTCGAGGCTCTTAAATATTTGAATTAACTGTTATTATCACAATAGAAGTCGTAAGGTGATTGTCTTTGCTGCTGTTTTAAACCTTTGCATCGTCTTCCCGTCAACTTTTATCCTCTTGGACCTGATCTGTGTGATTATATATTTTCATTGAACTTCACTTTTTTACACTTTTATTTCAGACTTTTCAGATCAATAGAGCTCATTTACATAAAAATAACCCAACAACTTTGAATGATTTGGATATAGAAGTTAGTGACAAGTACATTTGCGCAGTGTGGTGAGGAGCCATCCATGTTATTTTTTTATTTTCAGGCAGTTATGTTCAACAAAAAACAGATTTCTGATCTAAAAACATTGGTAATGGGTCAAATGGGACTGGAGGACCAGATTAGGGTTGATGATGTCCAGGGTGTGTTGTGCTTATGTGCTGGAAATGAGGCCTCACATCTTAATTCTTTTTTTTTCTGTGTCTGTTTTCTTTCGCGCTTTGATCTAAATATATGTGTGTGTGTGTTTAAAAACACAGAGCTCCTTCTGCCTCACCCACAACAAAACACACACACACAACCCCAACATACAACACCCTTGTCATTTCATCTCATATGTGCGTTTATTGCCCCCTCAGTCCCACCCTGCCCACATTACAAAAGTGTAGATTTTCATAGGAAGTGTGTTGGTTTACGGATGTTGTGTTGGAAGATCACAGTTGTTGTTTTTTTTCATTTTTTTCCCGCCTTTCGGTCGGCCTGTTTTTAATAAGAGACCCAAATTTAGTTTTGGGTGTTTTCTCCTGCTTCACTGTTTGTGCGGACCTTCCCCTGTCATTACAGAGGAATGCTTCCTGCACAGCAAACAGAGAAGGCCCGTCCACTTCTGAGGGCCCGAAGCCACCTCATAGCTGAGGAATTAGACAGATGAGGATGAGTGTTCATGTCCACAAGTCTGACGGCGCTATAGGGACAGAGAGAGAGAGAGAGAGAGAGAGAGAGAGAGAGAGAGGGAACGACACAAGAAGGAGGAAAAAACCCACGGTGTCAGATTATCCTCCACTGCTGCTCTGGTCTTTTTCCTCCCACAGTAGATCCTCACTAATGTTCACTCATGATTTAACTAAAGTGCGGAAAGCCTCTTTAAATGACACCCCTGACTGGAAAACTGTCTGGTGGTTTTCGACGCTCCGAACTCATCAAGTGACGTGAGGAAGAACTATGAGGAGATGATGATGGAGGAGGAGGAGGAGGAGGAGGAGGAGGAGGAGGAGGAGGAGGAGGAGGAGGAGGAGGGTGAAGAAGGGTGAAGAAGGGTGAAGAAGGGTATCAGGTGTCTGGCTCGTGTCCACGCAGCAGCAGCAGCAGATTTCCATTCACAGCTTCAGTCTGCTGGAGTTTCCTCTGGAGGATCTGGGGTTATTGTGTCCACACACACACACACGCACACACACACATTGGAGGCAGACAGCTTTAACATGACTTTGACCCTTTTTTGCAGACAATGGGAGCAGGTGTCTGGTGGAGTCGGGGCTTTTCTTCAGCCGTGTGTGTGGTTGGAAATAGGTACAGCTAATGATTTTTGTTCACCGAACTGGAGTGTCAGAAAATTGTAAAAAAAAAAAAGAAAAAAGAAAAGAAGAAGCTGACGGACGGCAGCTCAAGATCCAGGTATTTTCTTGACCACCGGTGTTAAAGGGACAACGAGGAGTTTTGGAAAAGCGAAGCGTTTTCACACTACATTTCTGAGCCTCCGCGCGCACCGTAGATTTCTTTGACCGGGCGCAAGACAGACTCATGTTTTCATTCATCAAGAATTAAAGTCAGAGGTTCAAAGAGGTTCACATACCACCGTAGTTCCGACCATAAACGGCGATGCGGCTGCGTTATTCTCATGACTCGCCACAAAGGAAACGCTGGTCAGCTCGACCAGCATTTCCGCCACCACTAATAATAACAAAATAACGATATGACAGAACGATATATTTATTGAAAATGGGCCCATTAACAAGTGTGGGTAGCGGAGATTCATCCACATTAACGTGAGACTTTTTTATAACCGAATAGAAACTCCTCGTTGTCCCTTTAAAGTCCATAGGAGGGGGCAGGTAAGACATGGTGAAATCAATTAGTTAATTGTCATATAATCATAATGAGTTATTAGTTAAGGACAGGTACAGTACGGCAGGGAACAGATTTATGGTGGCAGGTTCAAACCAGGCTGAAATGAAAAGGTGGTAAATGGTGTGTGTGATTTAAATAAGCTGCTGTTCTGTAGTAAATCAGGTGCAAGGAGAAAGTATTAAACTAGTACCCATCTAGTACACTCCCGTCTGTGGCTCGACTTGACTCGTGGGGAAACCCCTGCTGATGCATAATAAGGAATAGGAATAGGAATTAGGAAATAATAAGTGATAAATATAGACTGGGATTACAGTGTGGATGTGATGCTGCCGAGTTTAACTCCAGGTTGTGCAGGAGAGAGACGTAATTAGGACGTTGAAGTTAAAGCCCCTACAAGGAACTTTCAGGTTGTGTTGATTTTGGCGGCCCCTGTGGACAAATGCGGTATAGCATTTTGCCAGAACGAAGACGGAGCATTTCCCATGAGCTTTAGTGCGCATTGTCGTAAAGACGCTTATCTGGCTCCAGACTATAACTTTTTTTTGTGAGCAGTTTCAGGTAAATTAGTTTGGAAATGCATTTAAGATACTTTAGAACAACAGGACGGTGCAGCAGGCCGCCTGGCCTTCACACGCTGGCCGTTTTGAAACTGTGGACCGAGTCTGGGTCAGCCGGCCGTGCCGTCTCTCGGCTGTCTCCTGTGCGGAGCTGTGGCACCACGCCGTCTGCAGGAGTCTCCTGCTGCAAGAAGTTGCACACCGTCTGTGTAGAGACAGTGATATGTGCATTTTCAGTGAAAAAACCAACAAACTTTGTCCTGACTGTGCCCAGGGGGTTATTAACTATCATCCGACCCGCCCACTGCCTCCTGGTTTCAGGCCCCGTCCAGACGAATACGCGGCTTCACTGAATCCGATCTTTTTCTTAATCGTTTTGAAAAAAATCTCCGTAAACACGGCATCGTTTTTCAGAAATACCTGCGTCCACATGGATCCAGTGAAAATGACCCAAAACGCTGTAGTACATCCTCCAGGCGTGTGTGGAGCGGGTGGAGTGTGTGTGTGTGGCGCTGTAGCGCTGCCTGCCACACATAAACACTTACGACAGAGAAGAAGACGGGAAGTCCCCGCTGTAATCCAATAGAAGAAGAAGTCCCTTCAAACTCAAACATGGAGTAAACGTTGACAGGGAGTCGTGTCAGAGTAAATATGACGATTAGTGATGATTAAACGGCAAGATTCAGCCGCAGCGTCTGAGCGACCTGACGGTAGTCGACCGTTGTTGTTGTTGTTACGTCCATAGACTGTCAGTGTGTAGCTGCTGCAGCGGTGTGTGTGTGTGTGTGTGTCTCAGGTTACAGGTAGAGCGGCGGGGGGTATGACATCATCGTTTCAGAAAAAGCCCGTTTTGGCCGTCCAAACGAAAACGCTGGGGCGGCGTTTTCAAATTTTCCCACTCTGGGACCCGTTTTAAAAAAATACCGTTTTCACCCCCCGAAAACGGCGTATCCGTGTGGACCAAGGGGGCAGTTGTCGGTCTGAGAAGTGAAGCTCACTTCCGCGTTCAAAAAACTGCAATCCCCTGGGCTTCCTCTGGGGGCTGGTGTCAGAAGGGAGCATTCCCCATAGACCCCCATGTTAAAATCGCCGATTTTACATCCTCAATAAACATGTTAAAAGCCTGGTGTCAGAACGTTTTTTTTTCTCAATCGATAGTTTCTACCCCCACACACACTCTGAGGGGGGTGAATTTTTTTAAAACTCTACCGTTTTACTGTTATTAGGTTAAAACTCTGGCCATTTAGGGCGCGGAAACGTTGAGTGACAGGTCCGAGCAGCTCCGGAGACAGGCTGCTTTGAGGCCAGTGGGCGGGTTCTCGGCCGGCCAATCCAACATGGCGCTGTTCAGGCCGCCATATTTGAGTCACAAAAACGACTCCCCAAAACCAATGGGTGACGTCACGGATGCTACGTCCATTCTTTTTACAGTCTATGGTGTGGACGCGAGGCCGATCCGATAAAGTATTTATCTATTTATCCGGATTCGAAAAAAACGGATTCGTGTGGACGGGGCCTAACCATTTTTTGAAAACGGGTCCCAGAGTGGGGAAATTTGAAAACGCCACCCCAGCGTTTTCGTTTTCGCCAATACGGGTTTTTTCCGGATTTGTGTGGACGGGGCCTCAACAGCTTATCTTCACACCGATGGGCTCATTTGCTGCTGCAGGTCACACCAGAGAAACCAGATACTTTTGCATATAAAGTTCCTTGTAGGGGCTTTAAAATGATGATGAAGGATCGTGGCGACACGACATGACACTTCGATTGTCCCAGTTTTTTCTCACACCTCACCGTCCGCTGCTCTGAAGTCTGTGTTTTTGTCTTTGCGATGCTGTCATGCGGGGATTTCCACTGCACTTCCTGGTTTCACGTGTGCGCTCTGATTATTATGACATCCTAACATTAGTCGTATTGTCCTGTGTGTGTTGTGTGTGTGTGTGTGTGTGTGTTGTGTGTACATACCAGGCATAGCTGCAACACGTTACTCATCATACCTCTACTGGTCTGGCTGGTGGCTCTGCAGATCAGTGATCACGTTTTGGTAGCACTGATACTGATCAGTGTTTGTGTTTTGACTACACACCAATCAGCTTCAGTTAGTTCATCATTCATAAAGAGTTTCTTCCTCAATCACATATAGGCTGTAGAGATAGATAAGTACGAATAATAAATCAATCAATCACTAAATTAGTATATGTAATTAATAAAGTTTAACTTTAAGTGTAACTGTTGTTATAGCAGCAACAAGCATCAGACATAAAGACAAATTAATTACAGAGTGTAACAATTAATTACATGTGTTGATTTATGTGAATGAACAGACTGGAAAAACAGTTATTAGACTTGTTCCAAAGGCTTAACAGTGCAGAATGACCAAATGCATGAAATGTGTCATGAACTCTTTTATACAATAAAAACCCTAATAATAAGATTTTACTTATTCAAGTTGTAGGCATCTTATTGTGGCATGATTGAATCTCTGTTGTTATATTTCGGAGACCTGTCCCACGATCACAAGGTGGAATGACACTACTGTGCTGATCTGTGACTAGATGCATTAATTACAATCTACTATATCATTTATTTCTAATGAGAACATTCCTCAAACTCACCTGGCTCACCGACATGCACCGCTCATCTTCTTGTCCAGAGTATTTATCTATTTCTTTGTATTTTGGGCCAGAGGAGGACAAGCTGAGCGCGGTCGTGTATAGGTGCAACTCCTCTACCTCATAAGCCCCCCTTAATTTTTTATTTTTTACAGTTCATCTGTTTGATCCTCATGTCACCAGGCTGTACCAGCCAGGGGTTCCTGCTTTCCAAAACGGGCACAGTGCAGGATTAAAAGCTTCACTGATGATCCCCGGGCCGCTGACTTTGCCCTTGACCAGACGACTGTGAAAAAATGTCCTAAAACATGAGCCAGCGCCGCGTTTTCATTTCCTAAAGGAGGCGGCTTAAAGACGCACCGGAGAAAATTAGCCGGGCAGAGAAGAGGTGAAACTGGACAGAGATATTAAAAGCACAGTGTTTGTGTATGTGCTGATACAGACGGGTCCACACGTTCTCCTCCTCCTCCTCCTCCTCCTCCTCCTCCTCCTCCTCCTCCTCCTCCTCCTCCTACCAAACAGCAGTGATCTTGAAAATTAAGAATTCAAGCAGTTATATAAAATTTGACTGACATTACATAAAAGGCTTTGAATAACAGGAAAGACGATTGCCGTCAGCAGCTGTGAAGTATATAATCTTTTTCCTTAGGACATGAGACACGATTGTTTTTCCTTTTTTTCCAGTTGATGATGCGAGCGTTACCGTCTTTCCCACACGGCTTCTTTGCTGCGTTGTGCATTTTGTGACTTTTTTTTTTTTTTTTCCCTCCTCCTCAGTCAAAGCTCAATGATATGGCTGCTTCACTGTGAGGAGATTTACATAAGTGAGCCGTCATCCTCACTAGTGTTTGACTTGTTGATGTTGATGTGATGATGATGATGATGATAATGATAAATTTAAAAAGAAAATTCATTAAAAGAAGTCATTTGCCAGCAGGGTTTTCCCATGAGGTGGGGGTGGGGGGGTGTGAATCATTAGCAGAGCCGAGCAGCTGGTGTGAAATGCTGAGTGAGGAGATCTCAGATGGTGGGAAGACCGGTGCGCTCTACTTTTTTTTTTTTTTTTTTCCCAAGTTCATTTCCATATGAGAAGTTGAACTTGTGCTGTTTACAGAAGCGAGTCTGACTGAGCAGGAAGATGAAACGGAGGTTTGATGCAGTGTTTCTCTACAGGTGCTTCAGCGTGAGAACCTCGACCAACAGGTTTTATGGTTTTTACCCCACATACATTTTTGACACTATGAGATTTGAGACTTGATTAAAACTGGCTGGGGTTAGGTTTTTTCTTAAGATGGATTTAAACCACAATTCATTTAAAATTTCTGACTACTGTTTTCGTTTCAATGCATCTTTTTGTTCCTTTTTCCTTTTTTTTTTTGCTATGTTCTGCTCTCACATCCACACGACTGTGGAGTTTCAGAAAACCGAAAACCTTGTATTGGTGAAAACTCTGGAGGTGTTGATTGGCCCTCAACAACTAACTGTTGTCCAGCTCAATTCAACACTTAGCTAAGTCAAACCATGAATATAGTAGCTCTAGCTCAGCTGGGGTCAGTAAAATGTTTTTCTAACAGGCTGACTGACATTCACGTGAAACTGAGGCGAACTCATTCATGGTTGTCTCTGATTACACTGATAACAGCCGACCTCCAATGTAGACGCGCGACATGCGCGCTCGTTAAAGCGGCGCGTAGCCGCGTACATCGGTGCGACGGCGACGCCGTTTTTCCCCCCGTGCATGTGGAGCTGTGCGCCGCGGACATGCACGGTCCCCTACGTTGCTGTGTCAGGCAGGTGTTTCCACGGAGCTCTACCCCGTTTCAGAGGTGAAGGAAGCCCTGAGTGGAAAGACGTCACCTCCGCGATGTAGAATGTGTTCAATTAAAGTGAAACTAACACATTATATAGGCCTAGCTATATGTCCATTACACACTGAATGAAACATCACATGTCCTTTATTTATTCAGTTTATTTTAATAGTAATAATTATGACTAACATTCAGTGAAGACCTAAAAATCAGTATCTTCAAAATGGAAATATTGCAAAGGTTTTTTGTTTTGTTTTTAAGCATTTCTAGTATAGAAATGTTGACCTTCTGGAAAACTATGTCTATCTATATGCACTCAATACTTGGTTGGGGTTGAACTACTGGAAATTGCCTTTCCGTGATATTGTAATGTACTTATTTGTTAATGGTGAGCACCCCCCCCCGGGAAATTCCTCTCTTTTTTGGTCCTGACCCGTTTGCATCCCTGATATATATACATATATATTGACACAATGTACATTGATACTGTGTTACTGCAGACGAGACTGATCCTGAACCAGTCCACACACGGAGGCTTTAGTGACTGATCCCAAAGAGCAGAACAGAGATAAACTGTAACAAGCTTGTCATTGAACGTGACACGGTGCAGACTGAACTTTGACTGGGAGGGGGAGGGGGGAGGAGGAGGAGGAGGAGGGGGGGGTTAATGAGACTTCAGATCATAACACTTAATGATACACAGAGCCTGAGTGGTTTACAGAGCGCTATGAAAACAGATGACTTGAACTCTGGCGTGCGTCCAGTCAGCTGAGCCGCGGCGCCTCCGCCTCATCCATGTGTCGCCACATATGGATATATGGTCTCCCCCTCCCCCTCCCCCCTCCCCCTCCCATGCAGACGAACTGGGCCAAACACTGACTGACAGCAGCGGTGCATTTCTGGATGACGGTCGGATGCTTCAAAAATGATCACCAGCGCTTGAAGTTTGTGTTTGATGAGCGCCTGCCCCCCCTCCCCCCACCTCACCCCCTTCAGGTTCAGCTGCAGACTCTCTTCCATAAACAGAGGAAGCTGCTGAATGTAAACTTGTGCAGGGAGAAGTTTAATGAAGTCTGCTCCGATCACTTCTCCTCCACGTTTGTCGACCGGGACGTTTCAAGTTTATTTATGACGGAGACTCAAAATCTTTCCAAGAATATTTGTTTTCTTTCTTGTCAAAATGTCTCATTTCTAGTCAAAACTAATCTCTTTCCACTTAAAATAAGACTCATCACCTCAAAATGAACTTGTTTTTCGATAATTTCCACTTGTTTCAAACAAATTTTCACTTATAAAGTAGACTTAATAAATAGAAAAAAAAAGTTCAAGAAAAACTTTTTTCTACTCATTTCAAGTGAAAATATGCTACTTTTATGTGATGAGTCTTATTTTAAGAATAATGAGATTTGTTTTGACTAGAAATGACATTTTGACAAGAAATAAGACAAATATTCTTGGTAAGATATTTGAGTTTTGTGGATAAACCAGGGTGTGATACTGAGAAAGCTCGTGTTTCGGTCATTATAGAAACAAAACCACACCGTAGTTTCAGACAGATACAGATGTTCTGTGTTCACCATTTAAAACATGTAACTCCATAAAACATCTGGCGTGAAATGGAAAAAACTCTCCGGTCTGTGTGATTGAAGTTATTAGCAATCTGAGTCGTCAACTTGTGAGGAGCACAGTGCGTCGTATTCATCTTTGTGCTTTTTTTTTTTTTTTTTTTCCCCTGTTCACGTCGGCTCGGGTTGAATTTACTCTGGAGTTTTGTGGTTTTCAGTCTGAAGTGATAGTTATACTAAAGCCAGCCAAGCATAACTGGGTAGTCATCAGTTTTCTCCCATAATTAACAGGCAGGTTACACAAAACCCAGGCGTCGTCTCACAGAGCAGAGAGAAGGAACAATGTTCAACTCTTCTGGATCCTTCATCTGCTGCTGTGGAGAAACTTTGTCCTTCTAAATGTCTCTAGTTTATGATGAAGCAGAAAAAAAACACAATGTCTGACACTCAGGCCTTGTTCAGAGTCAGACTGCAGCACACATCTGATTTTTTTTTTTTGCCAATCTAATCAGAATCCGATCTTACTGACTGACAGTCCACATGAATAGACATTAAATAGCTTTTCAGGGAACTCAAAGTCGCTCTACAGACAATAAAAACAGCAGATAATACAAGTGAAACAGAAAAAAAATTGAAAACTCATTACAATATAGAAAACATTTGAATACAGATTAAAACATTACGTATCACTCGGGGCTGCTCACTATCAACGTTACAATATCAGACATGAAACTCCACGACCAGCTGCGGCTGCAGTTATTGGTCTTTTAAAAAACTATTTATTTCCAAAAACCTTCTTTCTAGTGTGTGTTGTGACTCTAGTCTCCTCTGCTCTGTGTCCTGCTGCTCTGTCAATAAGCGTTCTTCCTGGTCGGGAGGGGGGAGAGGAGGAGAGGGGTGCACAAAGTGATTACATATTAAGTAGGTTAGGTCGCTCGTCAAATCTTATTAATCGGACCGAATAATATTATTGGTCAGACTTTTCTCAGAATTATATGAGAATGAAAAATGATGAGTTTTTAACCCTGTTGGGTTTCTCTTACATTTTAAAGCAGTACTAAAGAACTTTCAGTTTTGGCTGAGTTTGGCGGCGCCTGTGGACCAAAGCGGTAGTGTTTTGCCTGAAGGAAGACTCCATTTCCCATGAACACTAGCGTGAAGCCCTGTAAATATCCTGCATTAAAATTAACAAAAGACATCAAAACTAAGTTTCTGTTTCCAGTGGATCATTTCAAAGTGAAAACACAAACATAATCCATTGCTAAAGTGCTGTTTTGCCTGTTCCCTCCTTGTTGTGACTCGCAAAAGTGAAAGTGAAGGAAGACTCCATTTCCCATGAACACTAGCGTGAGAGCAGGGTTCCTACCATGCTCCTCAAAGCTGCTTAGTGCCAGAGAAAGAGATACAGACCCCCTCAGGCCATGACAGAGGTGTCATTCAACTTGTTGTAAGTCGATGTATCATCACAAAAGTTATGAAAATATTTTATGAAGGTTGAAAAGTTCCTTAGTGTTGGTTTAATGTATCATCAGATTATTAATAGCATTTTAACTTAGACAAAGAAATGTGCAAAAGTTCCAGAAAGGTAAGAATTGCATTAAGTTAACGTGGTTTTGAATAGAGGATTTGTGGCAAAAGCTTGTCACGTCTGCTTATGTGAAAGCCAGCAGAGACTGATGACGTATGTGATTGTTGAAGTGGTGTCCCAATTCGTAGCGGCTGACTTTCAACCCTACTCCTTGTAGCTCCGTTTCAAGGGCAAGGGTTAAGGGCTAGGGGTAGGGGTAGGGATGAAAAATAGAATTGGAATTGGGCATTACAGTACATATTGCAAGTGATCGGATCTGATCTGCATGTGTCCACATTGTGTGTGTTGTCTTATCCACATTGGTTTCTATGGTAACAAGAAAAAAACAAACCAACAAAACGGACGACAGTGAACAGTGCTTGTTTCTGGGGGGGGGGCCAGACCAGAATCACATGCCGGAGATGTTGGACGATGCAATGTGGCGCTCACATTTCACATTTCTAGATGCTGCCCCCCCCCATTCCTCCTCCTCCTCCCTCCCTCCCCCCCTCCCTCTCTCTCTCCGCTCACTCATTGAGTATCAGCTGAATGTAAAAATGAATGTGCGCTTGTTTTCGGCCTTGTTCACAGGGCCTGAGTGTCCCCTTGTCCATTGGGTGGACGGACACTGACTGAAATGTCAAGGACTCGGTGTGTGTGTGTGTGTGTGTGTATGTGTGTGTATGTGTGTGTGGAGCAACAGGGAGAGGATTGTCCCTGAGGAATGCGAGGACACTGAACAAACAGCAGCTCAGCTCAGATGTCCCGTCTGTCTCGATCCCGATCCACCACTTCACATCCTCCTCTCTCTGACCCACATCTGCTTCGTTTCTGCTCATCTCACGTCCTCTTTGTTCAGACTGCTGCTTTATTGTTTTCTTCCTCCGCAGTTCCTCTGAGATTTCTTTCTTTCTCTTCTTCAAATCTCATTTTCAACCCCCCCCCCCCTCCTCCTCCTCCTCCTCCTCCTCCTCGTAGCAGAGCCTGTTGTTCTCATCCAGCTGTTAATTGCCCCTCAGCTAAGTGAGAAAACTGGTGGTTTTAGCGATGCATTGCACAAATACACACACACAAATTGCACAGCTCAGACCCTACTCAGACGTGTTCTCCATGGAAACGCCGGGGGATGGAGTTCGGTGTGGTCAGCTGCGGTGACACTGGGAGAAAATTGTGAGGTTTAGTTTGGACCCCACATGCTCCTCAGAGGAATGAAGAGCCCACATTAGAATAACCCAAATGATTCATGAGTGTAGATTAATGATGTCCCCTGAAATTGAATTCAGTACTTAGGCTGATGAGGCTTTGTCTGCTAAATATAGGACCGGCCGAGCCAGAGCTCTGCCTTTGACAGATAGATGATTATTGGCCTTTGGGCAGAGCGGAGGCACGAGGGCCCTGAACCTCAGTCAGTCTACGTGACGTGTGTGTGTGTGTCTGTGTGTGAGAGTGAGACTTCAGCCTCTCTGAAAAACCCAAATTCACCAAATTGATTTTCAAAAGCATGAACTATCCTTTATCCAGGGTCATGTTGAAGTAACTGATCAGTTTACCTATCAATCAATCAGTCAAATATCACCAGAAACATGAAAAATCAAAAGCTAAAAATGAAAAGATAATGTCAGTACATTTTATTTAAAAGGAAAATAGTGTTTTTGTTGAACTTTGAACCAAAAAAGCATGTGTTTTTGTGTTTCTGCTGCGTTTTAAGCCTCTCAAACACTCGACAATGTGACGTCCAATAAGAAATTACAGTGATGGATCTTTTGCTTCACACACCAGTGAGGCTGGTGTGTCACTGTGTTGTTTATTCCAGTTTATTGTTCTGTGACTCGCCCCGTGAGAAATCTCTTTCACTTACTTTATTAATACACTATTTAATCCTCAAATCTGGGAAGAATCTATGTTTCAAGGGACGGGTGACAGACCATAGACTGTAAACACAGACAGGCTCTACCGCCGTCATGTGACCTGATTAATCGTGCATTAATTTTTTAAAATATTGTTTCCAGATTAATCTCATGCCTTAACATGTTAACTTCTTGATTAAATCACCTGATGATTGTGTTTTCATTTTTGAAGCGAGGTAGTAGCGTCCTCTGATATTGTATTTTCAATAAACAGAGATTATAGAGCAGAGAAGCAGCAGTTTCACTGTTTTAATCTAAACATTTCATAGATTAACTTCAACATGACCCTCGGCAGTGATCCTGCGTTTTAAACCTACATGGTCATTTTGGTACATTTCATTTCTTTATTAAAGGGATAGTTCAACATTTTTGGCAAATTATCCCATTGCCATAATCCCTATAGTCATAGCAGTAGGTTCGTTACCTTTAATGGTCGGTGCAAGCTATTTTTAGAACGGCGGAGCAGAGCCGTGAGCTGCTCAGAGCTACGCTACGGAGGCTCATTATGGGATTTCTTGGTTTCCCTCATCAAACTCATCAAATACACAATCCAACAACTCCACAACGCTCTGGTGGACAAGTTGTGACCTGCACATTCACCACGCTATGAGATAATAACACAACGTTACCACACAGAGTTGTTTTAGAGGGAAATGCAGAGACTGCTTGCTGAAAAACTGTCCCTGAAGGCAACGCGCATCAGAGGTTTTGCATGAATTTACCTCTAAAACAACTCTGTGTGGTAACGTTCTGTTACCTACGAACCTACTGCTAAAACTATAGGGATTATGACAATGGGCCAATTTGCCAAAAATGTTGATCTATCCCTTTAAGTTGAATAGATGAAATTGAACCTAGAAGGAAATGAAAATAAACAGTGTGGGTTAATGTGGAGCACAGGTGGACATCATGGCTGAACGGTGAAGCCGGTCCAACGCGTGGACGTCTCTGCCCACTGGGTAGAAATGGTTTCCGCTGAGTCTCTGACAGATGAAAGAAAAGAAAAGCTTTGATCCCAGAGCCTCATTCTCTCCTGGGCGTGTTTCTGACATGGCCGGTCTGCACTTGTCAGAAAGCAGCCTGCGCTCTCAGTTATATAATATCCACCGTTTATACACAGAGGGGCTGCGAAACAATCAAGAGATGAATGTGTGTGTCCTCCTGGCACCTGATTGGTCTGGTTATTTGAAGAAATGAGGATGTGTATATGTGTGTGTGTGTGTGTGTGTGTTTAAAGGGCCACAGACAGACAGGACAGACTTCTAATAGTGTGTCATACAGTGTGTTTATTAGAAGCTGAAACAGAAAGCACATCGCTGCTCAGAGCTGCTGAACAAAGGTGAATTCTTCAGATGAAACCAGAGAGCAGCTGGTGATAAGCTGCTCGACAGGAAAAACCACCTCCTGCCTGACTGACTGACTGACCAGCTGATGATGCAAGACTTAATGTGTCTCCCCCGTGTGTGTGTGTGTGTGTGTGTTTTCTCTCTCCCTGTCAGCGCCTGTTACTCGTTGGCATGTTGTGGTTTTTACCTTTTTGTTTGGATGTGTGTAAACCTCCAGTGATGATGATGTCGGAACCACTCACCTGACTGCGTGCTTATGACATCACTGTGTATTATGTGTTGGCATGTTTTCTCCCTTGGGCGCAGTTTCATACCAGACACTGGCTCAGTCACAACTGAAACTTAAAGGGATAGTTCAACATTTTGGCAAATTGGCCCATCGCCATAACCCCTATAGTTTTAGCAGTAGGTTCGTTACCTTTAATTGTCGGTGCAAGATGTTTTTAGAACGGCGGAGCAGAGCCGTGAGCTGCTCAGAGCTACGCTACGGAGGCTCATGGGATTTCTTGGTTTCCCTCATCAAACTCATCAAATACACAATCCATGGGTTTTGAGTAGTGACTTAAAGGGATAGTTCAACATTTTGGCAAAGGTTTTAGAGGTACACGCAGAGACTGCTTGCTGAAAAACTGTCCCTGAGGGCAACGCACATCAGTGGTTTTGCATGAATTTCCCTCTAAAACAACTCTGTGTGGTAACGTTGTGTTATTATCTCATAGCGTGGTGAATGTGCAGGTCACAACTTGTCCACCAGAGCGTTGTGGAGTTGTTGGATTGTGTATTTGATGAGTTTGATGAGGGAAACCAACAAAGAAATACCATAATGAGCCTCCGTAGCGTAGCTCTGAGCAGCTCGCGGCTCTGCTCCGCCGTTCTAAAAATAGCTTGCACCGACAATTAAAGGTAATGAACCTACTGCTATGACTATAGGGATTATGGCAATGGGCCAATTTGCCAAAATGTTGAACTATCCCTTTAAAACCAGCGCACCTGGTCAGCCCGACCCATTGAGAACCATGGAACATCAACAGCGTGTTGTGTGTTGTGTAAGTTGCTGAGTTGATTACGTTCTCACTGCAAACCAACTGCTACAGAAGTGGAATGAAAGCGATCTCGCTTGTTTTACTCTGCATCCGAGCGCGATTGCTTTCTCTTCACATCTGCCCAAACGAATCGGTCTTTGGAGTTAAATTCACCCTGAGACAGTCAGAGAGTCCAGACAGGTCCAGAGAGCTGCTTTCCTTTTCCTGTCGTCCATCATTAGTATGCAGGGAGTCAGTGGTGAGGAGGAGGAGGCGATGGCGGTGCAGTGGAGGGAGGGAACATCTCTGGTGTGTAGCTAAACTCAACTGAACCTGACTACGACTACAAATAACTGACGATTTGATGCAGAAGAGAACTTCCTTTTATTGCCGACAAGCAGAAGTGAAGCGCAGACATGAATCACAGGGGGAACTGAGGTTAATGATCACCGATGCTCCAGCTGCTCAGAGTCATGTCTCGCATTGTCTTCGCTGGGGAAGACGAAGATGAAAGAGAGGCCGTCATACAAAATAGTGTCAACCAAAACAACGGGCGAGAGCAGCAGCAGCAGCAGTGGTGGTGTTGGTTGTGAAAAAACATCAGAGCAAATTTAATTAGAACTCGGTCCAGGGGAGAAAAGGAAAGTTAAAAAAAATGTAAACACAGAAATGTTAAAAAAGAAAAGAAGAGCAACAAACACAAAGCGATACAGAAGGTGTTGCTGTTGGAGGAGCAGCTCAGAGCCTGAAGCCAAACACATTTTATATATGTTTGGGTTTGTTTTTGTTTGGTCTGTTCTGAAGTTTGTTCCTGCGACAAAGATCCTGTATTTCTCGCTTTGCTGAACGTCACAGTAACTTCGGGACACGATGAAAATACAAATGGGGAATTTTCAGATTTGCTTTTCTACAGTTAGGAAGGTTTGTGTTCCTATAAACCCAACAGAATCAGCTGTGTAGCGCCGTAGCTGGGTTGTTGCACGTTGCCGGTGGAGCCACCATAGGAAACGCTCTTCAGTCCTCTATAGTCAAACCAAACTTGAAGAAATCGGGGCCTTTTGTGATTAACAGTGACGGGATTTTGAATGCGACTTGAACGCAGCACGTCAGTGGCTGACAGCTGAGGCTGAAAAAAAAAAAAAAAAAGGGCCTTGAGCTGGATAAAAAGCTTACTGTGTGAATGAACTGTGTCAGGTTTGGCCCGGGTGCTGCTGCCTCTTTTGACGTGATCAGACGTGTGTGTGTGTGTGTGTGTGTGTGTGTTCAGCTCTTAAGTTTGCCCTCACACACATGAATTAGGACACCAAACCCAACACGCCTGGCATTTCAAAGAGAGAGGGGCCATTTGTTGGAAACAAGCGCCCCATTTAGACCCCGATCTTGTATCCATGTATTGAACTGTGTTGGACTCTGAGCAGCCTGGACCCGCTCACTCCTCTGATGCACTCGTCACCTCAGGTCGCTCTGTGTGTGTGTGTGTGTTGTTGTGCTGGAGAGAGACACACTCCCCTGTTTCTGGTTCTGAGAATCCAACACAAGGTTTCTCATCAAACCTCTAAACTGTGGTGCCGTGTAAAAAGAGTAAACAGTCGGCGAACAAAGTTTTCTACTTTGTTATCCAGCTGAGCGTGGGAGCAGTGACATCACAGAGGCTGAAATCAGAAGGAGCAAGACAGCAACTCTGAGTTTTTTTTTTAAAGGGATAGTTCAACATTTTGGCAAATTCGCCTATCGCCATAATCCCTATAGTCATAGCAGTAGGTTCGCTACATTTAATTACCGGTGCATGTTGTTTTGAGATGGGCGGGGCAGAGACGTGAGCTATTGTACCTAGCTACAATCTCCTGGAAATTATTTGGTCATAGAATGGAATACACATTCAGAATAATGAAAACAAATGATTAATTGCATAATTTATTTACATGATGCACATCTATGTACTCAAATGTCACAAATTATTTGAAATTTTTTACCGAGAAATCTGGAAATTAGGGTCCGGAAAAATTATGAAATTTGAAAATTTCAAATGTGTAGGAACCCTGCGATAATTAAAGGTAATGAACCTACTGCTATGACTATAGGGAATTTGCCAAAATGTTGAACTATCCCTTTGTTTCTCAACATGTCAAAACCTAATTAGACTTAAAACAGGGGACCTTTGGAAAGGAGCTGAAAAATGATTATCTTTATCCATAAGGATGTGTCGTCAGAGCCCCCCCCCCCCCCCCCCCCATGATCTGACATCAGCTGTGCCTTTTGGACACGGAGGAGCTGAGAGCGATTCTGAGCCTGTAACGCTACAAGCTTGTGTCGCTTGATTTCCATTTAAAGTGACTGCAGCTTCAAAGTCACACGCCCTACTTACCCCCTCCACCCCCTCCACCCCCTCCTCCCCAATTACAGTAGCCCCGGCCCGGCTCAGCCCCGGCCGCGGCCTCAGCCTGGCCCTGCTGCGTCACAACAACAGGAAAGCCCCCCGGGGGCATTTCTCATGGCTGATGCCCGGGCTCGCCATTTAGATTCCTGGGTGACCCGTTCACGCTGCTGCTGCACAGAGACGAGTCGACCGAGGAGGAAGAACGGCTTCATCCCGGTCACAGCAGCTGAACTGAACTGGAGCATGTAAAGTCTGGGCCGTTTAACTGCCCCATCAATCAGAGCTGCTCCCCAGCTCCTTCTGACTTGCACTTTAGTGACATCTGATTCTAGAAAAAGAAAAAAAAAAAATCTGCATGGCCTCTTTTGCCAATCTGCAGTTTCCTCCCTCCTCCTCCTCCTCCTCCTCCTCCTCCTCCTCCTCCTCCTCCTCCTCCTCAGTTGAAAGCTCGGTGTCCGGTGAGCTGCTCTGGATCCTGGCACGGAGACAGAGATGCTGCAAATACCCCTGTCTAACCCTATCTGCACCATCCAGACTCAAATGGATGGAAAAAGCCTCGCTCCTGCCAAAGATTGCGATGCCTGTGCCTGAGTCCAGCTGGTTCTCTATAAACAGCACATTAATTATAGTGTATGTGTGTGTGTGTGTGTGTGTGTGTGTGTTTTTATTATTATTATTTTGATTTACCCCTGTTTCTTTTAGTTTCACAGTGGATTATGCAGCCATTAGAGAGCAGACAAAAATAGGCCCCGGACTGATTTTTTTACACTCAGCCATTTCCAGGATATTTTTGTTGAACACAGGAGGGAAAGGAAAGACAGAGAGAGAGAGAGAGAGAGAGAGAAGGGGGATGCACATTTTCAGAAATCAAGCACAGTTGAATTATTAATTGATCCTAATGGGGATGAGTGTTATGTAGAAAGGACAGATGAACATCTCTCTCCACTGTATTTTTAACACATTCGTAGAAGAAACGTGCTCCGAGCCGGAGAGAGAAACATCCTGATGTGTTTCTTCATCACGTCTCGTCTTTGTCTCTCTGCAGAGACTTTGTTTCTGCTTTGTTTCCCTGCTATCACGTATATCCATGTCTGTTGTCTCATCAGAGCCGCCGCCGGTGTCCTGACCCCCCTGCGCTTTATCCTCTTACATCACCGGCGTCAGGACTCGCAGAGGGTCAAACGAGTGCACGCAGCTCTGGCGTGCACGTTGATGCGTGCGTGTACAGCGTAGCACTTAATGCACGCAGAGTTTAAAACTAAACATGTCTGCATCATGTGCATCGGAGAGCGGGTCGGTCTCGATGCAGACAAACGCAGAGCGGTTTGTTGTTGCACAATCCCAGCAGGATGTGATGATCGGCATTTTCAAGTGTTGTTCTGCACCTTCATCAACCCCATAATGAGTCACTTCAGACCCAGATGCCAGATGGATCTCGCAAACTTCCAAGGTTATGACCGGCGCGTGATTTCATCATATCTTTTCAGAGAGCCAGAGGAAACGATCTCATCTCCTCCTTGGCTGTAACTAACAACCTCCTCCTCCTCCTCCTCTGCAATCTGCATCTTCGTCTCCCAGCGCTCCCTCCCTCCCTCCCATCTCTGCATCCAGGCTCCATTGCCTCCCCCACCATCTTCACTTCACAACCCACTTCTTTAAGTGTTAAGCTTGTGCCCTCTCTCTCAGCTGAGATCCCCGTGGGCCTGCGCTGTAGCTTTGAAGAACTAGATTATACATCTTTAATAAAGCAGCAAAGGGTCGAAGAATCGATCCATTTTGTTGATTTTCCTCCGTCTTCTCAAAAACTCTTCTGCACACGTGTTGTGTTTTCTGGTAGTTTGGTGCCAGATGTAATATGAAAGGAGAATTCCGGCTATTTTTGACCCCTAAATCGTTTTCCTGATGGTCACCCAGTTGGGTGGAGCAAAAAAAAAGCGACTAAAATTGATGCAGGCAAACCGGAGTTGCACCATGGCTACCCGGCACTAGCGATAGCCACAACGCTAACAATCAGATATCTCTGGTACATGACTGGAATCCTTACGAGACACCGCTGAACTCATATAGTGTAGAGTATAAACAGTATAAACCTTGTGTTTTTGCATGTAGTCACTCACCTCAGATAGCTGAACTCTGAAACATCCTGGAAAGACATTACTATCCAATCACAGAGCGCCTGCTCTCCCCGCCACAGAAACTAACTAACTTTGTCCTTGTTGTGATGATTTCTTTACAACAATAAACGGTGGAGCAGTGCAGTGGTAATGTCCAGAATATTTCCAACCGTTTATTTTTGTAAAGAAATCATCACAACAAGGAAAAAGTTGCGTTTTTTGCTCCCCCCCCAACACTGGGTGACCATCAGGAAAACGATTTAGGGGTCAAAAATGGCCGGAATTCTCCTTTAAAGCAGTACTAAAGAACTTTCGGTTTTGGTTGAGTTTGGCGGCGCCTGTGGACCAAAGCGGTAGTGTTTTGTCTGAAGGAAGACTCCATTTCCCATGAACACTAGCGTGAAGCCCTGTAAATATCCTGCATTAAAATTAACAGAAGACATCAAAACTAAGTTTCTGTTTCCAGTGGATCATTTCAAAGTGAAAACACAAACATAATCCATTGCTAAAGTGCCGTTTTGCCTGTTCCCTCCTTGTTGTGACTCGCAAAAGTGAAAGTGAAAGTAAAGTGAGAGCCGGGTTCCTACCATGCTCCTCAAAGCTGCTTAGTGCCAGAGAAAGAGATACAGACCCCCTCAGACCACGACAGAGGTGTCATTCAACCTGTTGTAAGTCGATGTATCATCACAAAAGTTATGAAAATATTTTATGAAGGTTGAAAAGTTCCTTAGTGCTGGTTTAACATGACACATTGCAAAGGAAGTAGTGTGTTTAGGTCATCGTGACACACTCACACATACAAGGTGAGCAGGCAGGTCGGAGCACTTCTGTGGATCTGTGCTGCTGCGCCACATGGACCTGCTTCCTCCTCCTCCTCCTCCTCCTCCTCCTTTTACGTCGCTCCATCTCCTTTTCAATAAACTTTAAAAAGGGAGCTGTTCGGTCTAGCTGTCAGATTTCTCTCTGTTTGAAGTGCATCCATTTAAAATAAAAATGAGGCAACAGTGTCTGTGAGCCATCAGTGAGTGTGACTGCACCGTGCTGTGTTTGCAGCCTGTCTGGGCCTGTTTGTCCCATTCTCTGTCTGCACAGGCCTCTGCAGTCCCAATAGATGTTCACTTGTTAACTCATGGGTCCACACACACACACACACACACACACACATATGCACACAAACCCCACACCTTGATGTTTCTCAAACCAGTGAGACATTAGGATTGTGTTCCTGTGTGATTAATTAGATATTTCCGCAGCTAAATCTGCAGGATCGGGACCGAACCCGATCCAGGCGATTAACGGTGCAACCGCGCGCATCAGTGAGTAACGCTGCAGCACCACACTGGGGTTTAAAAGTATGTCCGGGATGCAAAAAAAAACTAAACAAAACAAAGAAACTTGGGCTTAGTCTGCAGATGAAGCGCAGCAGACGAACAAAACGCTCCGTGCATGAAACATCAGACTGGATTTACTTGATTAACTGAGGGTGTGCTCAGTTTGAGCAATCGCTGAAGTGACATGAATCTGTGTTTTTTTTTTTTTTTTTTTTTTTTTTTCCAGAATACTGACTGGAAATAATTTAAATGAAATAAAATCACGGTGTGCATCATTGAATTTGTTTGTGTTTCCTTCTAATTGCAACAGTACGAGTGCGTGTCTGCCCTCAGGCCGAGGTAACAGGGAACTTTACGCTGCAGCGAAGCAGCTGTGGCAGAGGCAGATGGCAAACGTAGCCAATCTATGACAAAAGAAAGAGAGACAACAACAGTAACATGACGTGAACTGTTTTCTGTTTTGTGTTCTTTAATCTTTGCTTTTCTTTTGGTCGTTTTTCCACTGAAAACGTGCACGTCACCATAAAAAAAAAGGGAAAAAAAAGACGCAGATCAGCTCATTAACAGTGGCAAACAAACATGATGGTGAATCCAGGCAACAGGAAAACATGTTTTTTTTTTTTTTTTTGGTTTGTTTAATTGTTTGGATCCATGTGCAGTTCATAATGCAGAACAGATGTCCACCTATTAACCCAGCAGCACCACTGTTAATGGAGAACAAAGGCTGATATTGTGAATTCAGGAGAACTTGCTCATATTTCAGTGTCGGAGTCACATTGTAGCTTGATTAAAGAAGTGTGGCTGCACATCTCCTCCTCCTCCCTCTCTCCTATCATGTATAATAGGACATATCTCGTCCCACTACGACTATAAGCTTCCTTATTTTTGCCTTTTCCATTTGCCCAGCTGTAATCTGATAGGGCCGAGGCCGTTGGCAGTTGTTCCTCTGCTGCTGCTGCGTCCCTGAGTCACATGACGCTGGCAAAACGGAGCGCCGTCTCTGACTCCCATGTTTGACAAAATAATCTCATGCACCGCTGTCTGCCCATTGACCAACTGTTCCCACTACTTCTGCCCTCCACAAATCCTCTTGTACAGCATCTCCCAATCCCTGGGATAACAGTCGGCTTCATAACTGGATCAGAAAGTCCTTCTTCTCTTTGATTTATTCATAGACTGGTGACATTTGGGGGTTTTAGGTGTCACCAGATGCTTTTCATGGGAGAAGCCATTGGTTTGGATGTGACTCACCTTCTTAAAGCCTCCCTTTCATCCAGGATGGGAGGTGTGTGTGTGTGTGTGCAGCCTCCGTCACAACATGTTTCCACGTGTTGGAATGTAAAATGACATGAGCAGTTTTTTCAATGGGGCTTTTTAAAAGAGGAGAATTTGGGTTAGAAAGACGTTTAGTGTGTTTTATAGATGTGTATTAAGCCTGAGAGACAGAGCTGTGTGTGTGTGTGTGTGTGTGTGTGTGTGTGTGTGTGTGTGTGTGTGTGTGTGTGTGTGTGTGTGTGTGTGTGTGTGTGTGTGTGTGTGTGTGTGTGTGTGTGTGTGTGTGTGTGTGTGTGTGTGTGTGTGTGTGTGTGTGTGTGTGTGTGTGTGTGTGTGTGTGTGTGTGTGTGTGTGTGTGTGTGTGTGTGTGTGTGTGTGTGTGTGTGTGTGTGTGTGTGTGTGTGTGTGTGTGTGTGTGTGTGTGTGTGTGTGTGTGTGTGTGTGTGTTTTCTTGAAAGTGGTGTTTGTCTGAAGCTCAACCTGAAACCCAGTCTGCACAACTGGGAGTTAGTCCACATACCAGTCCAGAACCTTCTGAGAAGTTTGTTTGAGAGATGAAAGTTTAATGATGGTGGTTGGAAAAATAGTTTATTTGGGTCGGGTGTTGTTCCAGCTTTACATTATATCACCAGCTCCACTTTTTTTTTATTTGTCTTTTTCGGATCGGTACCTTGTACTTTTTGCAAGCGGAAGCACGACACATAACATATTCAGACTTCTGATTGGTCAGAGGGAAGGTTTAAAGGCAAAACACCATCATATTGTGATTGTATGGGCAGATATAATATTGTGAAATGGGATTCTGTTTAGTTTTTACTTGTAAAAATATAAAAGTGATTTGATTCTTGTTGGTGTTGGACCAAAAAAAACAAAAAAAACAACTCATTTATGTCTTGAGAATATGATGACTTGATGTCCCGGGCGTCTCTGTAGTAACACAACACAATGAGTGAGTGTACAACAACATTTTACCTTTTTTATAAAAAAAAAATAGAAAGGCACCTCCTGTCATTCGGCTGTTGCTCTTGGCCATATTGCAGTTTTGATTACAATGCAACTGTAATTAATTGTGCAGCTCAGATTGTGATGTTGAAGATTACATCACCATAGCTTCTTGTGTTGTAACAACGTGTGTGTGTATTCAGGGGAGGATACGGTGTACGGAGTGGAGACACTTTAACAGTTTGAGGAATCTGTAGTTTGCAGCGTTTTTTATTTATTAATTTATTTTATTTTATTCTTTTTTTTCACTCATCATTTGTGCTGAATGCTGCGAGTCATTGTTGGCAGCCTGTTTTTTTGTTCTGTGAGGCTTTTGGCTGAATTGGAGCCA
The DNA here is from genome assembly GCF_905171665.1 of Trachurus trachurus. Taxonomy (NCBI): domain Eukaryota; kingdom Metazoa; phylum Chordata; class Actinopteri; order Carangiformes; family Carangidae; genus Trachurus; species Trachurus trachurus. Next base: position 7,492,649 of record NC_139900.1, read on the forward strand.
CTTGAGATGGAGCCGGTGCTGCCAAGTTCCCATCAGGCCTCACAACACGACATGTTGCAACTGATGTTACTGACAGATGTTGTGCACAATGTAAGAGAAGAACCCTGGACATTTCAAATAAGAGTGTTTGAAATCAACATTACATTAAAGCAGAAGTAAGCGATATTTTTGTGTTAATATAAGTCTTAAATAGTTATATCTTCCGACAGCAATCACTTACATAGAGCGTTTGGACCGAAACACGGGTCTGTCAGTCCCTCTGCTCTGCTCTGAGCCGAAGAGAAAACTTTTCTCGTATCCTACAGTTTTTATCCAATGAGGAGCGAGAACGGCATGAAGGGCTGTGTGTGCAGCCAAGGGACGCCGTGAATGTGGCGACGTAGGGACGAGGACTGTTATGGTGCGTTCAAGGCAACCCGTAACTCGTGTTTTTCCGACCTGTGAAGTCGTACCAGTTCGATCTGGTACGAGTTCACGGGTCGGAAGTTACGAGTGGCCGTTATAGTGACTTTCACAGGTAAAACAGGTCGGAAAAACACGAGTGGGTTGCCTGGAACGCTACAAAGTTGTAAGTTGTGACTTGAAGCTGTAATTTACGATTTCAAAAGCCTGCCTGGAACGCAGCAGTAGCCAAAACGACCGGATCGCTTACTTCTGCTTTAAATTCACACAGCGTCTCCTCCTGTTAATGATGTAAGAACAGGAACATGTGGAATTAAACAACAGAATAAGTCAAATTATTACATTTGTATTCTTAAATCAGCACTTTGTGATGTTACGGCATTATGAGAGAACTCTGGGTCCATAAGTCCCATTAAATCTTAGTTCCAACATCCTCCGTTGTTGTTGCACCGTGGCGAGCTCAGCTTTGTTTTTCAGGTGTCGCCGTCACGGCGACGGCTCCTGTGTTTAACTCATGCAAATGTGTCTCCAGTATTTTTTCCCTGAGGTTAAGTGTGTTTAGAAAAACTGGTTTTGTTCTTGTGTCGTTATGGAGGAAAACGAGCTCGCTAAACTTTTGGTTCATGTTTGCAAACAGCAAATATGATGTCGTCATCATCATCACTGTCATTTCTATCATCACAACTATTATCAGAGCCATTTTCTTTTCTTTATCTGTCTCTCGCCTTCAATTCCATGTCTTTACTACCTCAGCTCCTGAGCTCAGGTTTAGATATCCCCCCCCCCCCCTCTCATCTCCACCCACAACTGTTTCCTCCTCACACTCCCAGCTCAGCCTCTGATTGGCTGAGGCGAGGACTCCTGTGGCAATGTCATGTTTGTTTCCATGGTTGTGGGGTTTGTGTTTGTCTGTGTGTGATGTGTCGCCGCCGTTCCAGAGGAGCCAGAGAGCTGAGCCGCTGCCGGGTCTGAGGCTGCATTAGTGGAGATCAGGAGCCCAGAGTGTTGATGTACACATGGACACAGATGTGCAACAAAAAATCTTAATTTAATTTTGACAAATATTTCGTTTTTGTGGTTTTTTTTTTTGTGTTGTACTACAAACAAACATTTTCCTTCCACAAAATGATTTGTAGGCGCGGGTGTCCTTACAAGCACCACGATGCTCATGGTGCTAACAATACACATCAATGTTGACATACATTTGACCTTTTTGTTAAAGTGATTCGGAGATTGGGCTCAGCCAAGTTGTAATTGATTATTGTCAATATTTTAATGAATTGTGCAGCCTCAGTGGAGCTGGTGCCATCTGCAGAACGGGTTTATGGCTCCCATCCATAAAAAGAACGGGTTGTTAACGCTCTGATGTTTTCAGCAGTGGTGCTGTTGTGTCCATGAAGGTTCAACGCCGAACACGCATTTATGCTCGTTGGTGGACGAAGATCTTACAATGACTACTGTTATGTTTTAATTGCAATAGAAGAGCGTTGGAGGTCCAGATATCTGTAGAGAGCCACAGCACAGAGAACCGTTTAAAAAAAAAAAAGAAGATGAATATGAAGTGTATGTGCCAGTTTTTTTTAAAGGGATAGTTCAACATTTTGGCAAATTGGCCCATTGCCATAATCCCTATAGTCATAGCAGTAGGTTTGTTATCTTTGTTTGTCAGTGCAAGCTATTTTTAGAACGGCGGAGCAAAGCCGTGAGCTGCTCAGAGCTACGCTACGGAGGCTCATGGGATTTCTTGGTTTCCCTCATCAAACTCATCAAATACACAATCCAACAACTCCACAACGCTCTGGTGGACAAGTTTGATGAGTTTAATGAGCAGCTCGCGGCTCTGCTCCGCCGTTCTAAAAATAGCTTGCACCGACAATTAAAGGTAACAAACCTACTGCTATGACTATAGGGATTATGGCAATGGGCCAATTTGCCAAAATGGTGAACTATCCCTTTAAAACTCATCTGAAATTCAGCATAATTTTAATGTATGAGACAAGTTTGAACCAGTTTAATTTACATTTCAAGTGAATGATTAATGTGAAGTTGATTGCCAGTGATTGACCTTTTTAGTTTGAATGTTCCTACTCTTGTTTGGCAGCTAGATTTATCTTTTCAACTCTGTCAGTGGTTTTTCTTCCTCATGCAGACGGTCTGAAGGTGTGAGCAGGTCAGGTGTGTCCACAGTCGCCCTGAAGGCCCGATGACAATCAGCTCGGCTCTCCTTTTGGGTTTCAGCGATAAGCTTTTCTTTAAAATCACAAACCTGTGCATGAGACGGGTCGGTCTGGAGAGGCGACGGAAGCGACGACGTCGGTCGAACCGGTTCTTAAGCAGCTGGATGTTTTGTCTGCCGGACTTCCACCTCTGACAGACAGGATTTCCTCCTGTCACATTTTTTTTTTTTTTTTTTTGCCTGAAGCCAGATGAGAGTAACCACAAGATGGTCTCCTGATAGCAGCCGATCACCTCCAGCCCTTTTGAAACCCGATAACAACCCCGACCACAATCACACACACACACAGTTTCCTGCTGCTGGTTCCTCGGGCTCGGAGTCGTCGAGTGGGGGTTGATTTGCTCGGAAGCAGTTTAGAAATTCCTCTGAATTGACTTACAAATCTTTGGCTGAAATGATTGCCCCGTGTCTAAAAGTCTGACTCACCGGATGGAGGACCTGCTTAGGAAGTTTTCTTGACACAGATTTCACTTTGTGTTGAGCATCAATAAGACGGTTCAAGTCCTGCACCTGTCCACCGTCTTCTCCTTTCTGCGTCACCAGATACTCTCATGGCTTTGTTCCATATCTGATATGATGATATGGTTTTATCTTTACGTCTCACGTGTTGAATCTTGTTTCCTTTATATCTTTGAGATGACTTGTCCAATATATTCCATAGCCCGAGGGTCGGTGACACCTGGGCAGTAATGCAAGAATGAGTGATTGATTATTATTAGCCCCGGTCGTCTCAACTTTAATGATTTAATTGATTGATGGATTAATCAGCAGACAGAAAATATATCAAATATACTGACAAGTTGCCGCCTCCAGCCTCTCGTATGTTATCTGCTGGATTTCTTTGCCTTAGTGACGGTTAAAAATCAACTGGAGCTAGTGCAGTGGTTCCCAGCTCATGACCTCATTTTGACATCAAAAATTACTGGCGACCCCACAATCAAGATGCGCCAACTCAGATATTTTTATATGCTGCATTTTGTTTGCACTTGATTTATATTCGAAAAAGTGAAAGTATAGAATACAGTTGTTTAAGATTGTGTTCTGGTGTTTTTAATAATAATTTTTAAAAGAAAAAGAAGTGGTTAAAGCAGAAGTAAGCAATATTTTTGTGTTAATATAAGTCTTAAATAGTTATATCTTCCGACAGCAATCACTTACATAGAGTGTTTGGACCGAAACACGGGTCTGTCAGTCACTCTGCTCTGCTCTGAGCCGAGGAGAAAACTTTTCTCGTATCCTACAATTTTTATCCAATGAGGAGAGAGAACGGCATGAAGGGCTGTGTGTGTGCAGCCAAGGGATGCGCGTGAATGTGGTGACGTAGGGACGAGGACCAATAGATCCATGACGAGGGCGGGGACTGCTAACTCCATCCGCTGACAAGACGTTATGGTGCGTTCAAGGCAACCCGTAACTCGTGTTTTTCCGACCTGTGAAGTTGTACCAGTTCGATCTGGTACGAGTTCACGGGTCGGAAGTTACGAGTGGCCGTTACAGTGCACTTTCACAGGTAAAACAGGTCGGAAAAACACGAGTGGGTTGCCTGGAACGCTACAAAGTCGTAAGTTGTGACTTGAAGATGTAATTTACGGTTTCAAAAGCCTACCTGGAACGCAGCATTAGCCAAAACGACCGGATCACTCACTTCTGCTTTAAAAATATATATTTTTATCAGTATTTTTTTTTTATTTTTATCAATTACTACACATTTCAGGCGACCCCATTTGAATTTCAGGCGACCCCATGCGGGGTCCCGACCCCAAGGTTGAAAAACACTGAGCTAGTGGCTCTGAAAGTGGGGTTCCCCAGGGCTCCTTGAAGGGGTTCCTAGGGTTTTTCTGTAATAAGAGTCTGGAAAGTTATGATGCACAATTAATAGACTGATCAAAGATAACAATAAGCAGGTTTATAATGAAAACACATGATTGTATCAGTACATGTGTAAACCTGTTTTACCTTTTTTTTTACACCGAGCCAAGATTATTTCTGGGAATATGCTGATTATATCGAGTGTGATAAATAATAATAATAAAAAAAAGAAGACTGATCTCGGCCCGACGGAGCTGAAAACACAACAGCTCATAAATGCAAAATGGAGCTCAGGTATCGGCATGATTTCTGGCGCCGCGGCCTGTGACGGCCACAGTATCGGTAACCAGCGGTGACACTGTGGGAACGTGATACGCCGTGTCTCTGAAGGAGAGCGGCTCATTGTGTTGCAGCGTGTGTCCCCTTTCAGTCTCTTATCAAAGAGACGTACGCTGAAAAGAACACACACACACACACACACACACACACACAGGTGAAGTTTGCATAAAATGTCACATGCACAAAAACACACACATACTTGGAGAGCAAGCTTGTGCGCACTGGTTGTTTTTTGGAGTGTTGAATAGCTGTTTAGCTGCTGCAGAGAGTGCAGTGAGTGTGTGAGTGTGTGTCTGTGTGTATAGTTCAAGGTACAGACGAGATGTGGAAACACCGCTATGCTCTGAAGAAGACTGTGAAGGTGGGGTCGGGTCAGGTGCAGGTATGTGCGAACTTCACCTTTTGCTGCTCTGCAAACACATTGGTCTTCTCTCAGCTGGTTGTGTAGCTGCAGAACTCTGCTGTTGTGTGTTCAGCTGTTTTTATACACACACACACACACATAACCTCTCTAGGAAATGTTTCTTCTTCTATAATGGACCCTGAGTGTTGAAACAGGCGGACGTCAGAGCTCGGTGAGTGAATGAGTGACTCGTGAATGAACTGTGCAGCAGCCGAGCACTCTGAAACCACAACAGCCCATGGTGGCAGTGATGTGGGCAAAGTGTTTTTTTCTTTTTCTACACGCTGACAGGAAAGTGCACCACATCCTTTAAGTGTGTGTAGTGTTTTTAACTTTTGCAGCTTGTTCGTGCTAAATCTAAATCTGGTCCATACTCACTCTGAATCTCCACAGATGTTAAACACAAAACACCAGATGTGGTGGACTCGTGGCCCTGTACACGATGCATCGGAGGGACACAGCTGTGGTGCAGAGGTGTTTAGTTGTGTACAGATCTGCAGAGCTCAACAAGACAAAGGTACAGTGAGGTCAGGCTCGGCTCACAGCTCCAGTTGGGCGTCTCATCTGAGCTCTGTCCTTGTCCCACTTTATATGCAACAGGGAAAATCGGATAGTAAACGGAAACATGTCTCCTCCTCAACACTAAGTGGCGATATGCGTCGTTTCAGTGGGTTAATATGGACCCCTTTCTGATTAACCTATTCTATCAGCTAGTAAACAAATGAGAGTTTTCAATGGCCGGCCCAACAGACCAAAAATATATGACTCCAGTCAGGCCTTGACTCTCTTTTCTTTGCTGGTTGTACTGTGTGTTGTTTATTATGAAATGTCCTTAAAGGGATAGTAGCATTTTTTTAAAGTGGGGTTGTATGATCTACAAATAGCCCCTAAGTATTTTAATTGCAGTAGAAGACTCTCTGCACTCCTCCCGTTAGCAACGCCAGCCCATAGCCCTGCCCAGAGATTTACAACATACATTGTTGTGAATGGACCCAAAGAAACGGCCTATTTTCGCGGCCTAAAACAGGTTTTATGTGAAAAAAAATACCCAGTTCCATTGTTCGCTATAATATTTTTTTTTCCAGCCCTTCAAAGTGCAGGAAATACGCAGTTTTTATTTGGACCTAACCAACTCACGTATCCCTCCGCCCAGGGTTAGCGCCCGCCGATCAGTAGTTGGTTAGTCCAACTAAAAACTGTGTTTTTCCTGCACTTTGACGGGCTGGAGAAAATTATATTATAGCGAACAATGGAACTGTGTATTTTTTTTTCAGGTAAAACCTCTTTTAGGCCACAAAAATAGGCCGTTTCTTTGGGTCCATTCACAACAATGCATGTTGCATGCACCGCGGGCACCGCGCCGTATTAAGTTTCGCTTTCAACACGCGCTGCTGTTATGCATGCGCGCTTCTCTGTGCTGTGTATGTGTGTGGGAGGATGCAGCCATCGTCCGACGGGGGGGGGTGGGCGGCGGCGGCGAATATCGCTACATTTTTTTTTTTAAAGAAGTTAGTTTAGGCGGCAGCTCTTTGTTGTTAAGGCGGCCGCCTTAACAGGAAAGCGCTGCGGGAAACCCTGCAATTATTTAAGACTTATATTAACACAAACATTCACCTTACAGATGTTACTGGTTCAAATTTGCGGGGTTTGTCCTGCACTGCAGGATCGCGTGATCGCGTGACTTTTCACCACAACTGTTTTCCTCTAGGTGGCAGCACCGTACTAAATACTGCTCAGACGTTTTGGGGACAATGCTGACAGCCTGATAGCCGCGATTAGGAGTGGCGCTGTTCATGATACAGAATACAAGAGGATGAAAGGAGAACTAGCTGCAGACAGTAAATAATATAGTAGCCTAGTTTTTCAATGACAAAATGTAACGACGGCAGCTACAGTAGACTATAGCCCACGTCTCACTCTCTTTTTTCGGTCATCTGTCTCGTCATCTCCAAAATGTGTTTTTAAAATGAGCCAACTACAGTACTGTGCAGTAGTGCCGCAGATTTCTCACTCCGCACCTTGTTTGAGAGTGCAGCTGGATGATTTCTTGTGAATGAACGGGTCTGTGTCACTTTGGGGCTGGGCGATAAAACATAGGATAAATAACTTTCCCTCGATAGAAGACGCGGCCGATACAAAGTGACACCGTCAGCCATGCAGCCGGCCTGGACTTTTTATTTTTAATTATGAAGGATCATCTACGCAAGGCAAAGATGATAGCATCAACAAAACACGGCGTAACACACGCGGCTGTATGGGACAGGCTTTTATTTAATTCAGAACAAACCGCTTAGCAAAAATGGAAAATATAGTCTATAATAATTAATTGATCTGTTGTTTGGCCACTGTTTGAAAATAACCCGAATTATGAGCAAATAATCTGATCCAGAACAGCAGTCATAATCAGACTTCTTCTAAATAAACCTAAACATTAAATAACTGGGTCAGGTCGGACCATGGGGTTATTTTTTCTCTTCTTCTTCACAGGAGAAGAGGAGGCTATGTGCAAAGTACCACATTAACATCTCTATTCATATAACGCCCATCGAAACAGCTGATTTACATGTCGGCCGTTAAGGCAAGGCAAGGCAAGGCAATTTTATTTGTATAGCCCGTTTTTACAAACAGTTTGTCTCAAAGGGCTTCACATGGCATCGTAGCAACATCCTCTGTCCTTAGACCCTCACATCGACTGAGGAAAAACTCCATGGAAACCCTTTTAACAGGGAAAAACAGGAGAAACCTCAGGGTGAGCAACAGAGGAGGGATCCCTCACCCAGGACGGACAGACGTGCAATAGATGTTGTTACAGACAAGAAAACAGTTTACAGTTTGTCACAGAATGTGCGGAATATGGAAATGTTAACACATGGCGATTGGCCATTCACGCGGCTTTGTTCTTGGTTTCGGCCAATCAGCTTATAAGCACATGGCTAATTATCAGCTTTCAACCAATCGCACTGTTTTAATGTGTGTGTGTGAAAGTTATTTTCTTTAGTTCATTTTCGTTTCTTTTGGATTTTTTTTACAACAATGTATCAATATAATATTGTTTTCGTTTCATTTCGTTATAAAAATCAATCCCTTTTCTTTGAAACAATGAGATTGAGCAGCTAAAACTCAATAAACTCAACCATGGCTTGTCTTATTGTTAATCTGAACGCACATGTATAAAGGGCAGAGTCAAGGCAGCAGATAAATCACAAAACATCAACGCGTCCGTGAGCGCAGCGCACCTCCTCTTCTCCTGTGAAGAAGAAGAGAAAAAATAACCCCATGGTCCGACCTGACCCAGTTATTTAATGTTTAGGTTTATTTAGAAGAAGTCTGATTATGACTGCTGTTCTGGATCAGATTATTTGCTCATAATTCGGGTTATTTTCAAACAGTGGCCAAACAACAGATCAATTAATTATTATAGACTATATTTTCCATTTTTGCTAAGCGGTTTGTTCTGAATTAAATAAAAGCCTGTCCCATACAGCCGCGTGTGTTACGCCGTGTTTTGTTGATGCTATCATCTTTGCCTTGCGTAGATGATCCTTCATAATTAAAAATAAAAAGTCCAGGCCGGCTGCATGGCTGACGGTGTCACTTTGTATCGGCCGCGTCTTCTATCGAGGGAAAGTTATTTATCCTATGTTTTATCGCCCAGCCCCAAAGTGACACAGACCCGTTCATTCACAAGAAATCATCCAGCTGCACTCTCAAACAAGGTGCGGAGTGAGAAATCTGCGGCACTACTGCACAGTACTGTAGTTGGCTCATTTTAAAAACACATTTTGGAGATGACGAGACAGATGACCGAAAAAAGAGAGTGAGACGTGGGCTATAGTCTACTGTAGCTGCCGTCGTTACATTTTGTCATTGAAAAACTAGGCTACTATATTATTTACTGTCTGCAGCTAGTTCTCCTTTCATCCTCTTGTATTGTGTATCATGAACAGCGCCACTCCTAATCGCGGCGATATGTGATACATAATCATCAAGTCATAAAGCAAGACAGGCTTTATCATATTACAATAGTTTCTGTGATTTAGGCAGTGTATACAGTAGTTAGTTCTAGTTTAATAGCCTAGAGTTTAAGCTGTGGATTACTGCACAGATCACTGAGTCATCCGCCTGTCGTCCTCCGTTCTCACAGATGCCACCTGGCGGTTGTTTTGGCACATTGAGGCTTTTCATTAAAACCTCTTGTCTCGCCAAAGAAAAAAAATGCATGAGTCTTGTGCCGTCTCGCGTGGACCACGCGTGAAGTCCGCAAATTTGAACCAGTAACATCTGTACTTCTGCTTTAACGTATTTCTTAGTTGGGTTAGGGCGGGCTTCTACGCTACACGATGTGTCATCTCTACTGTTGTAAAGTGTGCGCACATGCATTGTCCAGTTTCAGTCAAATTGAGGCGTATATAGCTGCAGAAGAAAATCAGTTTCCAACCGCGTCATCTGGCCGTTTTAGTCGGATCTGGAGAAGTCCAGTCTTAGTCAGACTAACGTGTTTACATGCACTTTAGTTGTCCAGTTGTAAATGGATTAAGGCCATAATTCGTTTTTTTTCCAAGTGTCATGTAAATGTACTGACTAACACTCCACTACTTACACTGAGAGTGGGTTGTTATTGGAGCTGGGCATCGAACCAGGTCTGAAATTGTTTGATAACATGGAGAAATGCTTCATGACCAGATGCTTGTATCTCATCAGCATCAGTGAGCCAATCAGGAAGCAGAATGCATGGACGGATTGGATCACTTGCATAAAGATGGAATTTAAAGTTAAATGTTTTGCTGTAGTGCCATTTTCTTTGTGTTAAAGTGGATTTGATCAAGTGGTTCAGTGGTTTGAATGGATTGTATCATTAGTAATCAGTATTGAGGTCCAGGTATTGACAATGTAGGATTTCTATCCAGTGTTTTTGCTGTGACAAATCTATTTGATCAAAACTACATTAGAAACAAGTGAAATGTGAGTAAGACCTCAGGTGTGTGCAGGTTTCCGCTCTGCTGAAGTGTCTTCAAACACAACACGGACCCCTCAACCAGTCGGGTTAATGAGGGCGACTCTTTCCTCCTTCAGGGGAGTCAATAGAGAAATCACAACTGTGCCTGATTGATACCGTTGAATTCTTCTGGTGTCGCCGGCTGTTTCTGCTGTGAGGCTTTCAGGTGCACTGGGAGAAAACGACACCCACACAGAGGATCAAATGACTCTGAACTTGAGGCGGCCGCTTTCCACTTCACCTGAGCCGGTTTCCTCTGACTCAACCTCTGATTTCATCTCTGCCTGCTCCTCTCTTTCTCTCTCTTTCATTGTTCTTCTCCTTCTCTCTATCTATCTCTTCATCTTTGTTTGTTCTGTCTTTACACCCACTTCTCTCACCTCTCGTGGTTTTCTCGCTCAGGAGATCAAGCAGGGATAAAGCTTTTATCTTACTATATTTTCTCAGATCAGTGCGTCTGCTGCTGTCAGGAGAGAGCTGGTTTTATCTTCTGTCTTCTCTCTCTCTGTTTTGCTTTTCAAAATATGTATTGACAAAAGTGTGTGTTGACTGTTTTGTTTTCAGGTTTATTCTCAGCTTTAGAAAAAAAAAAAAAAAAAAACAATCTGAAGAGTTTGTGAATCATTTTTTTCCCTTCTGGTCTGGATGGTTTGAGGATTAGCAGCAGTTGGTCCAGTGGTGGCAGCCTGACAGCTGCTGTAACTGTAGACGCCGCTCCGACGTGTGTCTTCAATTTACCTCCTCCTCCTCCTCCTCCTCCTCCTCCTCCTCCTCCTCCTCCTCCTCCTCCTCCTCCTCCTCCTCCTCCTCCTCCTCTTCCTCCTCCTTCTGCTTCCCCAATTTTCTCTCAGACTGACCCTTAAGCCTCCTGTTGTCCTCCTGGGTCAAGGAAGGAGGGACGAAGGGAAAGAAGGAAGGAAGGAAGGAAGGACAAAGGGAAAGATGGAAGGGAAAAAGGAAGGAAAGATAGAAGGAGGGAGGGATGGAACAGATTGAGTCAGTTGGGTCAAAAAGGAAGGAAGAAGTAAGGACGAAGGGAAGGAAGGAAGGGAGGGAAAAAGGACTGTGGAAAGAAGGAAGGGAAAAAGGAAAGAAAGAAAGATGGAGGGAGGGAGGGAACAGATTCGTTCAAGGAAGGAAGGAAGAAGAAGAAGGAAGAAAGAAGGAAGGGAGAAAGGAAGGATGGAGGAAGGGAAGAGATTGGGTCAATTTGACCAGGAGGGTTAAGTAAAAACCAAACCAAAAGTCATTTCCTACATTCTGGTTTCTCCCTGGCCGACCAGGAGCGGAGGAGACTCCTTAAAGGATTTTCTGAGCTCTGTTCATGGCAAAGTTTTTTTAAAGTTTTTTTTTAGTTTTGTTTCGTTGTTAAAGAGGATGGTTTTTCAAAAAGCAGTCAGGACATTTGCAGTGGTTTCCTGTGCTTTTTCTTCACACAGGAGAATAAGTTATGAAGCGTGACTCTGGTTCAGTCCACACAGCCTCTGTTTCCAATCTGTCACAGAGGTTTGACAAATACTATTTACAAATTCCTCCATGTCTCGGTTGCAGTCACTTATTAACAAGGACGCTGATGCTGAGTCTGTTGCTGAGAAACTCCTCTCATGCAGATCCTCATCTACATAATCATGCTCACCCACAGTCTGTCTAATCAAAGAATCAGTGCTGGTTCGTGTGCAGCTTTTTGTTCTGAAGACGTTCTCCTCTCACCGACCAATCAGAGCAACGAGTCCGACAGACAACAAAATGCGAATGCACAGTTTTTGGTTCGCTTTTGGTCGATATTGCAGTCTTTCAAACATGCCATCAAACAGCCCATATGTGATTGATTTCTCCAGCGTCTTCTCCACACGGATCTGCAAAGCAAAATGAAACTACGGCAGTTTTAGTTCAAACAAGCTGATAATCACATTCACATCGCACAGACTCTCTGAGACTTTTATATAATACCTGTAACTGTAGAGATTGTTTTACAGGACAAGTAGGTTCAGTTTAATTTAACAGCTCGGCTTCTATGAATTTCAATTGAATTTACACTACTCACAAAAATTTCAGAATGCACCTAAAATGTACCTACCGTAAATACTACTATATAACCTTTACAGTTGAACTTATTTTGACCCTTCTCTAATCTTTTGAATGCACTTTTTTTTCCAATAAACTTTATTTGTACTGAAGAAAATGTACATTACAGAATGATATAATAGAAAAGAACAAAATATACCCAAAATATATACAGAATGGAAATGAAATAAAGATGATTCAATGTTTTCTTATTATCCTAATGTACAGTATTATAGTTTTTTCTAACTTTTGAATGACATGTCCAACTGTTCAATTTTCAATACAAGTAACATAACATGCTGTAACTCTAACTAACTGTTCTCTAATTTCACCCCAAAGTTGAATATCCTCAACTTTTTGTGAGTAGTGCATCTGTGGAGAACTTTACCAGGTTAAAGAGCCTTCAACCTTATATAGAGAAACCCAGCAGCGTGAACACCGTGTGTGTGTGTGTGTGTGTGTGTGTGTGTGTGTGTGTGTGTGTGTGAGAAACCGCAGCAGCACTGAACCTGTTCAGGTCACAGCTTCCACACTGAGAACATGAGTCAGAGGTGGTTTCACACTAATGTCTCTTACTGTAAGCTTAATGGAATGAAAATAACAATTTGCCCCGATAAGAAGAGCCGTCATTTGTGAACATTAACGTGATTAGATGGTTGTTATAGGCCACTGCTGCCAAACATAGCGCACACACACTTCAGCATGGGAACTTTTTACTGAACAACAAGCACACAGAGCTGCTGCTTAAATAAATATCAGTATCGGTATCATATCAGTAAATGCTACTTGGATAAAAAAAAAGTCTCAGTTTTGGTGGTGAATTCCTCCAGTGTGTTGTTTTACTTCCTGTGTGACATCACAGCTGCAGGACAACAGATAAGACGCTTCAGAAACTAGACTTTCTCAACTGTGATCGTTTAAAAAAAAAATTCAGATGAAATAGTCAGCACCTGAACGCATCACGGAGGAAAAGTTGAAGGTGATTTAGATTAGATTCATACTTTTATTTATCCCCGAGGGGAAGTGAGTTTATGACAGCAGCCTTAAAAGAAGAGAAAGCAGGACAAATTATACAAAGAATAAAATACACAATTCATAAAAATACTTTAAAAGAAGTTTTTAAAATGTATTATTTAATTCTGTTTAATAGCTACAACTTAAAAAAAACAACAAAACCCTCTGAAAAAGAAAAATAACAGTCACTGGTTTAAAAACACAGAGTGAGATGTCCAGATTTTTTTTCTTCTTTTTTCTTTGAACCCTCTCACGTCTTATCTCTGGTTTCCACCTCTGTTTGGTGAGAAAACACGCGCTCCCAGCATCCTCTCTGTTCCCCATCGATTTATCAGCATCAGCCAGTTAACGTACAACCGGCGTGAAGGTCGCCGTGGCGATTGTGTTCGACTGTTGATCCCTAAAAGCTTCGTCCCCTCTGTTTTCTCTGTTTAAGCTGCTTATTGTTGAAGCAGAAGAGGCTGCGAGCAAATGAATTGATGAAGGTATTGGAGTGTGTGACACAGGGGCAGCCGGAGATATATATATTTATATATTTATATATAAGTATTTATTATCTTCTTATTTTAGCTTATTCCCTATAAATGACATACAGTTCATCATGTGGTCCACCAGCTGCTGTGGCTCTGTCCGTGTGTCATGACTGAAGGAAGTGATGGAGACCTGTGGAGGGAGGAAAAGATGGAGTGATGTGTTATTTCAGCAGCGTTTAAAGCAGAAGTAAGCGATCCGGTCGTTTTGGCTAATGCTGCGTTCCAGGCAGGCTTTTGAAACCGTAAGTTACGGCTTTAAGTCACAACTTACGACTTTGTAGCGTTCCAGGCAACCCGCAACTCGCGTTTCTCTAATCTGTTGCCTGTGAAAGTCACTATAACGGCCACTCGTAACTTCCGACCCGTGAACTCGTACCAGATCGAACTGGTACGACTTCACAGGTCGGAAAAACACGAATTACGGGTTGCCCTGAACGCACCATAACTTCTTGTCAGCCGACGGAGTTAGCAGCCCCCGCCCTCGTCATGGATCTATTGGTCCTCGTCCCTACGTCACCACATTCACGCGCATCCCTTGGCTGCACACACAGAGAGGACCGCCCCTTTATGCCGTTCTCTCTCCTCATTGGATAAAAATTGTAGGATACAAGAAAAGTTTTCTCCCCGGCTCAGAGCAGAGCAGAGGGACTGAGAGACCCGTGTTTCGGTCCAAACACTCTATGTAAGTGATTGCTGTCGGAAGATATAACTATTTAAGACTTATATTAACACAAAAATATCACTTACTTCTGCTTTAAAAGTAGAAATAATAAAAATAGAGTAAATGTAAAGTGTAATTCTTCACTGCAGTCGGTGTGAGACTCTAAAAAACTGTGCTGGAAACAAGATTTAATCCTGATGCTGATGATGATGATGACTCAGTTTGTTTTCGGGGGGAAAACCTGCAGCCTCATGAATTTACCTCCTCTCTCTCTCTCTCTTTTACTTCCTGCCCCACCATCTCTCTCTCCATCCTCTCTCTCTCCCGCCCGTCGTTAGCGACAGGAGCCTGCCGTGTGATTGGTTCATTATTCATCATGTTAATCAGGCTACAGGCTGGAAATCTCCTGCTTTTGTCCCCGCGCGCCCTCTCTGAGATCCTCTTGTTCTTGTTTTTTTGTTCTTGTGCATTTTGCCTTTTTAGTCTGATTCTGTTCATCACATGAGTAATTTATAGGAGGAGGAGGAGGAAGAGGAGGAGGAGGAGCTCCCTGGAATAAAGATGATCTTGTTTGCTGCATTTAAAGCTTAACGTGCTGATTAGAATCTGCTGATTGAACTCTACCTGCCTCAGTTTTAAGGCGTTGGTGTAATTGAGTCTATTTTTAGCCTGTAGTATGTTAAACTGTGTGCAGCGGCCGCCTGTTCTCATCAGATACCAGGTTTTTCTTTGAAAGGCCACATTGTTCGGTGCCGTTGCGGTTGTTTTTTTGACGTATTCCAGCGTTTCTCTCTTTCTCTGGTTTCTGTTTCTGCAACATTAGTAGAGTTCAGTGGCAGGACACGAGGTTGAAACATGGACACGACCGAGAGGCAGTGAACGCAGCACGAGAAAGAGGACACGGTGTTGAGGAATTGTTGGGAGAAAGAAAAGACGTGACTCATGTTTGTGTGCGTGTATCTGCTCCTCTCTGTCTGCCATCACAGTGTGTACGAGCTCTATTAGTGTGATTTGAGGTCTGTTTTGTAAAGGTCTTCAATTTTCAGTTCATTAAACGAAAGGTTTATCATAAGGAAATGCATCAGACTTGGATTTTTACGGGACAAATTTGAACTGCCAAGAGCATCACATCATGAATCCTGCTCACTGTGGTGATATAAACTTATATCTCATTAAAGAAACACGTCATACTAAAGAGTTGAAGTCTCTGAAGACTGAAAATCTGTTTCTAAAAACAATGAGACGATGCTGAGACTTGAAGACGTCAGAAAGCTTCATCGTTTTCCAAGTTGACAGCATGTGCAGGGAGGTGGTTTGTAGGACAGATTTAAAAAACAAAACAAAACATCTTTAAATTGTTTAAAATGATTGTTAGATTTTGGATTTCACCCTCACCTGTTGATGATTAAAGGGATAGTTCAACATTTTGGAAAATTGGGTATTACGATAGGATAGGATAATCGCTACAGTCATAGCAGTAGGTTTGTTACCTTTAATTGTCGGTGCAAGCTATTTTTAGAACGGCGGAACAGAGCCGTGAGCTGCTCAGAGCTACGCTACGGAGGCTCATGGGATTTCTGGGTTTTTGTTACGAGACAGAGTTGTTTCAGAGGTGAATTCATGGATAACCGCTGATGCACGTTGCCTTCAGGGACAGTTTTTCAGCAAGCAGTCTCTGTATTTCCCTCTAAAACGACTTGTGTTATTATCTCATGAATGTGCAGGTAACAACTTGTCCACCAGAGCGTTGTGGAGTTGTTGGATTGTGTATTTGATGAGGGAAACCAAGAAATCCCATGAGCCTCTGTAGCGTAGCTCTGAGCAGCTCACGGCTCTGCTCCGCCGTTCTAAAAATAGCTTGCACCGACAATTAAAGGTAACGAACCTACTGCTATGACTGTAGGGATTATGGCAATGGGCCAATTTACCAAAATGTTGAACTATCCCTTTAAAGGTACGACATGTGCAGCAGCAGCAGCAGCACTCTTTCTCTATGGTTTGATGACAGTGTTTTGCACATGTGCACCACATCAGGTACACATGTGCTCTCCGTCACCGGCGCTCACATCCTCGGAGCGTCGTCGTCGCTCCAAACATTCCTCTCCACGGACGAGCCAAGTGAAGCTCCTGGATCGCTGCCATCCGCTCTCAGCAGAATTAACAAGCGCCCCCGTCCCGCTGCGTAGATGTGTGAGGGCCAAAAAGGCTGCGGCCCCTTTAGTTATAAATAATAAAGAGGTTTCCATCAAAGGCCAAGAAAACACAGTGTGAGCAGAGGAGAGGAGGCTGCCAAAGGTCAAACCTTTATTCACCTCATCTCCTCATCCATCTGTCTCCGCTCTCACAGGCTTATTAATATAAAACCATATGAAGTCAGGGCCAGATTCTTATTTGCCAATGTTTACCCTGTATGTTTGGAGGCAGATTTAAAAAGCTCTGTGTTTCATAAGCCGGCATCACTGGTCTGCTGTGTTTTCATTTATAAAACAGCAGAGCAACGTTTTCGATGTCACACGCCAAGGTAGGCTACAACATAAGTAGGTCGAACAAGCAAACAAAGCAGTAGGGGCGTGCCAAAAAATCGATTCACATAAGAATCGCAATTCTCATTTAATACGATTCAGAATCGCTATAAAATGTCCCAAAATGGATTTTAAAAAATTAAAAAATGAAACAAATCTGCTGCTGTCGGCCTCCATTTCCTTAGAATTTAAAAGGCAGCATGTTTAACTGCACTATGTTTTTTAATAAAGAGGCATTTTTAATTTTGTTACTTAAGCAATATGTGATATTGCTTTTATGCAACAGTTTCAACAATTCCATCTAAGCATGGATAAATGTTTAAAACTCAATAAATGTGAAAAAGACACACCGACAGACTGAAGCAGAAATCATTAGGAATCAAATCGTTTTGGATCGAAAATCCATTTTGAATCGAATCGTAGCCCCAAAAATCAGAATCGAATTGTGAGATAGTAAAATATTCCCAGCCCTACAAAGCAGCATGTGCAAAAGTGAAATTAGAAAAGAACATATATAATGAAAAATGTTGCACGTGGTGGGAAATATTGTCCTCAACCTAAAGAATAAGAGTCGTCACTGTGTAAAAACCTGAATCAGATTAGAAAAGTAAAAAAGTTTAAAGTGGCCCAGACTTGAAATGAACAAGTTTTTCTTTTCCCCCTCCGAGTCCACACCACGCTGCACCGACACGTCTGTGGTTTCTACACATCACGTAGCACTCGAATGGCATTTTCCAATTTCCACCTCTCTCCCCTCACTGGTGTCGTTCTACTGGAGTCAAAGGCTCTTTTGTCTCTGGCTCTAACCTCGGCCGTGTGTGTGTGTGTGTGTGTGTGTGTGTGTGTGTGTGTGTGTGTGTGTGTGTGTGTGTGTGTGTGTGTGTGTGTGTGTGTGTGTGTGTGTGTGTGTGTGTGTGTGTGTGTGTGTGTGTGTGTGTGTGTGTGTGTGTGTGTGTGTGTGTGTGTAGGGGAGTTGATAAAGTGGAGGAGGACGATGTGTTTGATATTCTCTGTTTGAGAAGGTGACGCAGCGTCGTCGTCGTCGTGGCTCTTTTCTAGAGACACATCCTCGGAGGTCTTTGGGAAACAAAGTGGTAGTTAACCTTTATTTATCCAGGGAGGAGGTTTTCCCTTCAGAGAGCTGCGTGTTTTCACAATCACGCCTGAGCTGCACATTACAACAACAGCCCCTGTACACACACATACATACACACAGCAGCTGGGTGTTCAAGTCGTTTTTCAGATGTCAGAACTCACCTCGATGAATCGTCTCCCGACACGAAGACGTGATTAAAGTTCAGCTTTGACCTGTCAGTTAAAGTTTTGAAGTGTAATTACTTCAACTTCAAACGCACTCATTCCCAAATCACACCCTTCAAATCTTCAATCAAGGGATTAAACAGGACAAGACGTTACATTAGATGACTTAAAGGTTATTTTTAGTTTCTTTAGTGTGATGATGAGAGTTTTTACATCTTATGTGTTGCAGCAGGAGGCAAAAGTTTGGATTTCACTGATGGAGCAGGGAGTTTCTGGACTGTGTTTACATGGACTTCAGTATCCCGGTTTTGATCTGGGGTTTTTCAATATCCCGTTTTTGTTTTTGAGCACGTAAACACCATTTCCCGATTTCAGAAATCGGGATAAATCGGGATAAGCTTCATGTGTGTATTGGACAGAAGAGCAGCGCTGCCTGGGGCTCTGTAGCCTACGTACAGAAATCACCAAACGTTTTACAATGGTTTTACAAGCGATCAGTCTGCATTATGTTTTATTTTATTTTATCACATGGCAGCATTTTTAATGTGTAAATTTTCAGATTTGTACAGATTTCTGATTTTGTTGCGCTTCCTGTTAATAAACATGAAACACACATGCGCACATGCAGTAATTAGAAACGGGGAAACTGAATAACCAGGTTCCTCTAAGTTAGGATTTAATTTGATCAAAATCGGGATAACCATCAAAACCGAGATACTGAAGTCCATGTAAATGCAGTCATTATGTATGTATATTATAAGATACGATAAGAATGACTTTATTAATCCCTAAAGGGAAATTCATTTGTCTGTCAGCTCATCTCTCCCATTTGCAGAAGAATTAAAAAAGCCTGATGGATGTAGGTGACGGTGTAGGCTACATCCATTTGTTTGCGATTCACAACTCTGTTCTAAGTTGCTCTGTGTGGTTTAAATGTGGTTTCTGCTGTGAGGACTCACAGAGTTGAAGTGCGGTGACAATAAGCCTGCTGTATGTTCATAATCCTGTGTTGGTTGGTGTTGCCTGCTGTGAGGATGAAGCATGTGTTCACACTGATTGAATTAGTTTTTTTTTTTTTGTTTGTTTGCCCTCACACAAGATAAGTAGCATTTTGTCTTAATTTCAGCAGCTTCCACCAACTTTACTGCCTTGAAGTGACTTCCTCCATCTGGCCTTGGTTTTAAATACGCCCCCCCCACCACCACCCGCCCCCTCTAATCCTAAATCTACAATCACTTAATTATTCTCTCAGATCTTCCACATGTCGTGTTTCAACCCATCCAGTAGAGAGAGAGAGAGAGAGAGAGAGGGAGGAGGAAGGGAGGAGGAGGAGAGGAGGCTGCAGCAAAATAGGAAACACTCCAGAAAAAACACCCACCAACAAAACGGTGTCACACTATAAACTTGCAAATGAAGAGTTACACTATAATAAATGTGTTTTGATCTTCTGCTGCTGTGAAGCCGCAGGGCTGGAGCGAGCCGGGTGGGTAGATGGAGGAGGAACTCCCAGAGAGGGTTCACTGCAGAGCTGCTGAATATCAAACATCCCCTTTAATGTGTGTCAAGTGTAGGACGGCGTTTTGTTAAAGTTTCATAAGGTACAAAGAGGGAGAGAGGGAGAGGGAGAGGGAAGGGAGGGAGGGAGGAGGGATGATGGAACGTGAAGGAGAAGGGGAAGTGACAGGAGCTAAAAATACCAGTGGAACGGAGGCAGAGCGGAGGGATGGAGATGAAGAGGAGACACGTCGTGTATCGCCACGGTGATCACAAGAGATCAAAGACGAATGCTGCGTTCAAGACGACTCAGAAGTAACCGAGAAGTCCGAGCTGCAACTTCTGACATCACGCTACATGTTGACTTGGTGGGAGAGAAAACTAGGATGCCCGAAAGAAGTTTGGCATATTGTGGCTGACTGCTGAACATGACAAATACACGCAGCAACAATTTATGCTTATTTTGGAAGCAGATGAAGATGTGTGATGTGTTACAAAATCAGGTTTCTGAGATGATACATGAATTTCCGACCTGGAATTTCCGAGTTTGAGGCAGCTCAATTCATTTTTCACAACTTGTCTTGAATGCAGCAGAAAAAGTGGACTTCTTATGGTCAAGAGCATGAATCTCTGCGCTTTGCTTTGTGTTAAAACCAGGCTGCTGTATCGCTTTATGGCACGAAGAAGGAAGTGGAGAGTGTGTAAACATGAACCAAAAAGTTATTGATCGACAGGATCCACCAGAGCTGTCCACTAACAGACACACTGTTTCAGATGTCTTGTTTACTTCCTGCTGTGAGGAGGCCATGTTGGTTGAAACACTTCCCCGTAGTCTACCGAACCCTGAGAAAAGAAGTTCAGCACCAGGCATGTGCCGATTTCACAGCAAACCACGCTATGAGATAATAACACAACGTTACCAGACAGAGTTGTTTTAGAGGTAATTCAGAGACTGCTTGATGAAAAACTGTCCCTGAAGGCAACGCGCATCAGCGGTTTTGCATGAATTTACCTCTAAAACAACTCTGTCTGGTAACGTTGTGTTATTATCTCATAGCTGGTGAATGTGCAGGTCACAACTTGTCCACCAGAGCGTTTTGGAGTTGTTGGATTGTGTATTTGATGAGTTTGATGAGGGAAACCAAGAAATCCCATGAGCCTCCGTGGCGTAGCTCTGAGCAGCTCGCGGTTCTGCTCCGCCGTTCTAAAAACAGCTTGCACCGACAATTAACGGTAACGAACCTACTGCTATGACTATAGGGATTATGGCAATGGGCCAATTTGCCAAAAATGTTGAACTACCCCTTTAAGATTTCACACTCAAGGCCAAAACTGTGTCACCGTGACTTCTCTAAAATCTTATCAAGTCTCTGAAGGCGTGACACGTGAACCTTACAGATGTTGTAGCAGCTGTTTATTGTTCGGTGGCTTCAGCCTCGGGTCCAGGTCCAGGTCCAGGTCCGGCTTCGGCTTCAGCTTCAGTCCCGTCAGGTGTGAAGTTGGTAGCTTCAGCCGACCCGTTGGGCGTCCACGGTGGCCACCTGTCGGCGCCGCTGTCGGAGCTGTAGGAACACGAGGAGAATGTGTCTTCGTAGAACGGAGCGTAGCGCTGGCCGACGTCGTCGCTGTCGGACGTGGACCAATCCTCTGGCTCCATGACGGAGCTGAACGCCGACATCATGTCTTCCACCCAGTTGTGGAAGAACCCGGAGTCGTTGTCATTCTCGTCCTCATTCTGTTGAAAAGGTCATAGACCGAATCTCCTTGTTGTTTACGTTCTACTTCCGGGTAGAAAACCAGCACGTAATTTGAATGAGAACAGTAGTAACGAACGAGAGTTTAGCTATATATCATATTTTTCACGCCCTATCACCGTTTAGACTAATCTGAAATGATTGAAGAAACATTACTATTTCCGTGTTGCTATGTGTTGTATTTATTCTGTTTGGAGGAATCACAGTGTCTAGAAAGCATCAGTGACTCAGCTGACAGGGACAGCTGACGGTAGCTAAGCCAAAGACGGTTTATAAACCAAGACCTTTCATGATGAGTCAGCTTCCTGTATGCATGTCACGTGGGCTTCTGCACGGCCACGCCCCTTTAGAGAGACCAGAGGCAGCTTGGATTGTATTGATTCCTATGGGACAATTTAATGTGAACACCGATTATGGTCGGGTCTTTCGCCCCACGGTCACTGAAGCAAATTTTGGACTCATTTTTCACAAGCCACATCTCTTCTGAACAGTTTGACACCAAAATGGTAATTTTCAGACGGAGAGATCCGGAGAAAATCCACTTTGTTCCAGACCTGTCTCTGTCTCTACGACACACTCTCGCGAGATTTGGCACCGATCTCCTAGGCAACGTCAAACAAACGGCCGCGAACTCCCGTGAAAATGATTTAAATTATTTTTGTCATGCTAAATATGACTGTTAGTAGTGTAAATATTTAATGTTATCATAAGAAAATATAAATATCTCACTTTCATCTACCTAAAAATTGTATAAATCCACACACACGTTCACAGACGAGGTGGGGTGACGGTTGGCCACGCCCACTTAGAGAGACAGGAAGTGTATACCATTTCATATCATTGGAGCAGCCGCTCATGGAGTATCTTTCCATTTATTGAATATCTTTGGCTAAGCTAACGGTGGTAGCTAAGCTAATGGCGGTAGCTAAGCTAACACCAGGACGTCAGCTGTTAAAACCCTCCCGTTGTGGGACACGACATGAAACTACTCCAGTTAGCTCAGTCATGTTGTAACTAAGATATCCGCTGGAGTAAATATTTTTTCATGGACCGTTTATTGAGTCACTGAGTTATTAAAGTTTAACAGGTAGCTAACCGTTAGCCCAGCTAATCTCTGATAACCATGACTAATTACAAAAATGTGCACACGTAAATAGTAATATTTGTCCAATCATTGGTTTTATAGACTTTACAAACATCAGATTAGTCTAAACGGCGATATAGTGACATGAAAAAGTAGATATATATAGGCTAGTGAAACTCTCGTCCGTCACTATTGTTCGAATGCTGGTTTTCTACCAGGAAGTAGTTGTAAACAACAAGGAGATTCGTCCTATTGTTGTGATTTATCAGACGAGTAGACGACAGATGGACGGACAGAGAGACGTAGCGGCGGCCGACCTACCAGCAAGTCCAGTACGACGCCGTTGAGGTGGATGTGATCGAACCTCATCATGTTGCGGTGGAGCAGCAGCAGCTCGGCGTAGTGCGCCACGTGGTCGTCGTTCCTCTCGGCTTCGTCGCCGTCCTCGTCCTCGTCCTCGTCGGCTTCGTCCGACAGGAAGTCCAGCTCCTCGTCTTCCACCGACATCGTGGAGTTTGTGCGTACAGCTTCCTGCTGCACCTGTGACGACGAGTTGTGACCAGTGTGTGTGTGTGGATTGTGTATCGGTGTAACCATAATAAATCACATCAGTGCTTGTGGCGCTAGGCGACCGCTCTGTGCTTTGGTTTGAAAAAGGCTGCAGGAGTTCTGGACTGATGCTGCTGCTGCTGTGCGTGTCTCTCTGTGTGTGTGTGTGTGTGTGTTCTGCAGTGTTGGTTCAGCTTGAGCTCGACCTTTGACCTTCACACAATTTTCAAAACTCTGTATCAAACAGCTTTTCATCTTTTGGTTTATAAGCTTTGTCTTTGCAGAAACTACAACAGTGGAAGTTTCCCTCCACAGCTGTGATCACCTTGCATTTCTGTCTTTATTTTCTTTCTTTTTCTACAGTGTTGCCCAAAATAAGTTTTTTTTCTACCTCTTCTCATGTAATGATTGTGACAAAGTGTTTTATCCTTGATAAATAAAGTGTAGGCCCTATATCTTCTCAAAACTGGTAACTGGGACTCATTGCACCTGGTTAAAGGTGAATACTAACGTGTATAAATAGAAATAAAAAGAAGAATGTGTCTGAAAACAAAATTATTCCAACTTTATGGGAAAGCGTCTCCTTGCTGCTTGGTTTAATCTTTTGTTAAGTGTCTATTTCTGTTTATTCTTTCAGGTTTTTTAAGTTATTTATTATTATAGGCTCTATCTTATAAATGTTATTTATCCTGTACGCTGTTGGACTTGAGTAACACATTTCGTTCCTTCATGCTTTTAACATGTTGAATGATAAATAAACTTAACTGAACTTGTTGATAGCTGAAACCAGAGCTGCTTCTATTTGCACAGGCTTAGAAATTATATTCATTCATTCATTAACATGAAGTTAAAGTGAGCTCAAAGGAGATTCTGTTTATTATATCTGAAGCCTGATATTCCCCAGCTCTTTCTGAGTTTAATTCTCCGTCTTGTCGTCGTTGTTGTTAAATGAAATAAATGTCATTGTTTCCCTGCGAGTTATCTGGCGTGAGCTCTCAACCCGGCGTCTCAGTGGAAGAGTTTTTACTGTCAGATCCAGTTTCACTTCAGCTGTTTCTCTTGTCTCAGTCTGTAAGGGACAGTAAAAATAACATATAATATTTTACACTCGGTGTTTGGCTGCAGAGCCCAGATTCTGTCAGCGTGGACCTGCTCTGCTGTCTGTGATGATTTAGTGCTGGGCTTTTCCCCCCGCTGCAACCAGCAGGTCTGATCCCAGGTCTGTTGTGCTGCAGCGGGAGAAGCCTCTTCTTGATCTGACTCCAGATCTGCCTCGGTCTTTTATGCAACAACTTCAGACGAGGGTCTGTCAGATTAGCATCATGGGAATTTCAGTAAGGCCCCGAGGGAACAGGGCGAAGAGTAAAGACTGAAGCAGAGTGTGTTTCTGTGTGTGTGTGTGTGTGTGTGTGTGTTTCTGTGTTTGTATTTCTATCTTTGTGAGGACCATAGATGTAACAGAGTGTGTAGCTGTGTGTGTATTTCTATCTTTGTGAGGACCGTAGATGTAACAGAGTGTGGACTTTTACGAAGCTGGGGCTGATCCACACACGTTCAAAAGGCTGATTGAGGGTTGAAACTTGATTTTAGGGTTCAGATTAGATTCAGGTTCAGGTTCAGGATCAGGTTTTAGATCGGGGTCAGGAGTTCAGTTGTGAAGGTTAAAGTGAGGGCGAACGGCTGTGTTGTGTGTTTTCTGTCACTGGTGGGCTGTATCTTAGTTAGTTTTCTATGTGATTTGGGTTTAGGTTTAAGGTTAAACTTGGGTTTAAGTCAGGATTAGGGTGAAGCATTTAGTTCTGAAGGTTAAAACGTTGGTGGGTGTGTAACGCATTATGCCAGTGATACAAGTACGTGTGGTGTGTGTGTGTGTGTGTTTGTTTCATCTCTGGTATGCTATAACCTTGTTTACTATGTGACTGGCACCATGACATTTGCCATGAGCTATTTTTACCACACGAACTTGGCCTCACAGAATGACACACTAACACACACACACACACAACACTTCACACACTGCATCTTCACAGTCCTGATACATACATACATACATACATACATACATACATACATACATACATAATATGGGTTGTGATATAAGCCCTCACACACACACAAACACACTTTGATGACACCACTTATTCCAAAGCCCGAGCAGCACAGGCTGGAATTCACACCAGCTCATTGTTGTGTGTGTCTGTGTGTGTGTGAGTTGTGTGAGACTCCACTGAGATTTGACACGTCTCATCTGTGACACATTTTGCATCTGATGTGTTCTGGCAATATTTAGCTTTTCATTTCATCTCCTTAAAGGGGCATTGTGTAACTTCTCCTGTTATCTATTCACGAAAATCGATTATTTCGTTCAAAAGTACGTTTTTCATTCATCAGGAACGGAGCGTTACACTGATGCTGCATTCACCTGCATTCGGGCAGACGGCCGTCGCTAACAATGATGATGACAACGATGTCATTTTAGTCACAGAAGTCCAGAGAAAGCCGGTAAAACAATACCACATGACAACATATTGTCACGTGTATTGTTTTGCCTTGTGCTGACGGACCACTTGTTTACAGTACACAGAGGCTTGTTTATGCCGTTACGTGCAGTGGCAGTCTGACCTCTGCCCAATTTCACCTGAATGCAGCATGAAAAATACCATTGAGTTGCTTGTGATATACAACCACAACGCTAGATGGGAGGAATTCCTACACAATGCACCTTTAAGGTTTGTGCATATGCAACAGATGCCTTACGTACAGTTAGTTACGACAGTGAATACAACTTTTTTTTGTTTTTTTTTTGGTTTTGTGGAGATGTTTCAGTTCATCCAGAACAAAGACCTGAAATGTGTTTTGGCTGAGATAAAGTGAAGGCAGTGATTTGTGGCCTCCTCTCCTCCCTCTGTGTGCTGTTGTTGTTTTTTTTTTATAGCTGCTCTGGAAACTACAAAGATACGCACAGACATACACGGCGCGCGCACACACACTCACCACAGCCGCTTGAGACGCAGCTCGTGCTCACAGACACACACAGAGTCGTTTGTTTGCATTAGCTTGTTGACAGATGTAGATCTGCTGAACGTCGGCCGCTTCCTGTATCTCTGTGTCAGATACGACTTTTACAGTGTTCAGAGACCCGACACCACACACACACATACACACACATTTTCTCCATGTTTGGGTGTTTGGATCCAGATGTGTCACTTGTAACAGTTTCAACTTGTTTGTGTATTTTGTCGTTGCCACAACACGAAACGGGAAAAGTGTCAAAAGAGTCAAGAGTGTATCCTGAAACCTAAGAAGAAAAGTAGGCCACTTACAGCGTGTGTGCGTGCGTGTGTGTGTGTGTGTGTCCACAGGGTCTCTGTGTCAAAGGGTTACACAAAGTGACAGAGTTTGTCAAACACACACACACACACCATACACATACTGACATCTGTCACTGCAGCCTCATTGTGTGTGTAGCTGACAGGAAACTCACTCTTCATCCTCTTGCTCTGATTGGCTGTGATCTCTGTCTTTAATATTCCTCCTTTGCTCTTAGTCGATGATCCAAACACACATGGGGGAATCACACATTTACAAACTTTGTCCTCTTATCTTTATTTCTTTGTTGAAGAACTTTCTCTGCCTGTCAATCAAGGAATGTGGGCGGGGCTAGCTATGCTTCATATCTTTCCACATTATTACAATAAATATCTGCTTTGATAGTCTCTGTTGTAGGTTTAAACATTACTGAGTGTGAAAAAACTCAGAAAATATTCTCTGACATTAAAAACTGTGTTTTTTTCTTTTTTATGTTCATTTCTTTTCTAAATAAAGGAAGGAAACAGGTCTGTATCCACCAGGCTGGAGGAGCTGAGTCTCTGTAACATTATGTTGATTCTGGGCTAAAACACTAAGTATTTACTTAGTGCTAAATCCTAAAGAAGCAAAACAAGTGTCGTCTGTCCATCAACTTAAAACTCATAATTTAAAGGGATAGTTCAACATTTTTGCCAATTGGCCCATTGCCATAATCCCTATAGTCATAGCAGTACAATGCAAAACCGTTGATGCGTGTTGCCTTCAGGGACAGTTTTTCATCAAGCAGTCTCTGCATTTCCCTCTAAAACAACTCTGTGTGGTAACGTTGTGTTATTATCTCATAGCGTGGTGAATGTGCAGGTCACAACTTGTCCACCAGAGCGTTGTGGAGTTGTTGGATTGTGTATTTGATGAGTTTGATGAGGGAAACCAAGAAATCCCATAATGAGCCTCCGTAGCGTAGCTCTGAGCAGCTCACGGCTCTGCTCCGCCGTTCTAAAAATAGCTTGCACCGACAATTAAAGGTAACAAACCTACTGCTATGACTATAGGGATTATGGCAATGGGCCAGTTTGACTAAATGTTGAACTATCCCTTTAACCTCCTCTCGCTTCAGGCTCATTTTTAAAATCATATGTTTAGTCATGGCTAATGAGGCTGTAATCATCAGGGCGACCCAAACAGTCAGGTCTCGACTCATAGCTTATTAACCGTGATAAAGGGATGTTACACTTTTTTTCCCCCCTGGTCTCATTTATCTCTGTGTCATGGTGATGCATGTGAAAACCTTTGAGCTGCGTTCTTCTATGAATACAGATGAATAGCCGCCCCCCTCCCCCTCCCAAGCTGATTTGTCTTCCTTTATTTTGCTTTGACAACCCTTTCCCTCTCTCTTCTCCCCCCTTCTTCTCCTCCACCTCTTCTCTCTCTAATCTTACGTGACCTTTTCCGTGTGTTTTTCATGTCAAAACCGTTTGACAAGGAATCCCCAGTCAAATTGAAAAATAGCTGTGGCCCCCCCTCCCTCCCTCAGGGTCAGAGGCTCCTGCACGTCCCACTTGAAGAGTCGTTTTTTTGAGATTTAATCTTTTATTAATACGTCTTGTTTTTTTGTCAGTGCTTCTCATCAACAATCGTCTACAATCCTTTAATCTGTTCTCACACTCACTATTTAACTCGTCCTATTTCTTAAAAATGTCTTAAAATCAGTTTTTATCCTTCGTGAGTTGATACGCTGCTTCTTTTTCTCGTTTACTTGTATTTGCAGATGTGTTTATTGACTTATTATTGGCTGTAAAATGGGAATTGCTGAGTTTCCCCCCTCTCTAACATGTCATTGTAACGTATGTGATGTCAGTTCAGACAGCCTTGGGTCAAGACTCAAGACAACTTTATTAATCTCTTAAAGGGCAATTCCATTTGGCGGCTCGTACACCACACGCTCATATCACAAACACATAACGAAACAGAGAAACCAGGAAAGAAAGGAGAGGGTTGGCAGCTGTGTGCCAAGTCTGCTAGTTACATATAAGAATATGAATTAATACCTCATTAAAAATAGGAATTCTAATAAATATCACCATTAAAGGTAGGGGTGGGAGAAAAAATCGATTCACATACATATCGCGATATCTTTTTTGACGATTTTTAAATCGATTTTTTTTTTCAAAAATCGATTTTTTATTTTTTTATTTTTTAATTTTTTAATTTTTTAATTTTTTAAAATATTGTGCAATGTGCATTTGTTCGCCTTTTTTACATACAGAGAGTACAGGTTTTGAAAAGGGTTATAAGGGTATAAAGTTCACTTTATAATGGAGTATGTTAATTTATAGGCTCCTACAGTATTTGTGTGCAGATAAATGTTAAAAATGCAGACTAAAAATCGAGAGAATCGGCAATATCGTAGAATCGCAATTTAAATCGAATCGCCATCCAAAAAAATCGTAGAAGAATCGAATCGGGAGAAAAGCATATCGTTCCAGCCCTACATCTCTATATCTCTGAATAAAAAAAATACATAAAAAGTACACAGTACCCAGTACACACCACAAGCATCGCACTATTTCAGTTAAGAAATCTGAACTCTGAGCGTGACTCTAAACGCCTCGTCTCCCTCTCTGTTTCCTCCAGGATGCCGGTTACTGGCTGCAGGTCCATCGGCTGGAACACGCAGACGGAGGCATCCTGGACCTGGACGACGTGCTGTGTGACGTAGCCGACGACAAAGACAGGGTGAGTGCTGCTTCACGCTGGTTGTGTTGTGTTGTGTTGTGTTGTGTCAGAGCTGGAGCAGAGCTGCTGGTGAACGTGTGTTGGATTGTGTTTTAAGAACCGGGTTCAGGACGCTTTGAAGTTTAAAGTTTTTATCAACTTCCCAGTTTCCCCTCATTTAGCCGAGCTACATGTCTGAGTTGGTACATTTGTGTTTCATAGTGCGTCACCACCAGGTCTGCACGATGCAAAACAAATGGTTTGGCAGGCTGTGACATGATGATCTCAGATGGGATGGTTGTTGGTTTTATTACATTTTCATAGAAAAATTCTGAAAACTATGATGATGGAACTTTTGTTGGGTCTCAACCAAACACATAGAATAAGAAACCTCTGAAAAATAATGTAACAAAAATAATAAATAGATGAGACAGCAGGACAGTAGCAATAAAACCAAATTACTGCCTTTCCATAAAAGTGAGTTTTAAGAAGTGACTAAAAAGCTTAAATATATGAGCGTCTCTGTGTTGTATCTTACCTTTTTAATCAAATAAGTGAAATGTCCGAATCACAGGAGCTGACGTTTCTCTGATGAAGTTTAAATCGGTGAATGAAGCGCCGCGGTGCCGCCGCAGACAGAGGCGTCATGTTCTCTAGATTACAACTGACTTTCTGTTGCTGCTCTGTTGAGTCACAGGAAGTGCTGCCTGACCAATCAGATAAGAGCATGTCTTTGTTTACCAAAGCAGCACTTATCTGTTCCTGGGCTTTCATTAATAACATTGTTTACCACCGCTGGGATCTGCACAGGCCTCTCTCTCTCTCTCTATATATATATATATATATATATATATATATATACTGTATGTTTACATCAGCAGCCTGGCTTATTCTATTTTGTTTTATAAAATTGTATTGTTTAAAGTTGTTGTTTTCTCTTGTTGTTTTTAATCTTCGTGCATTAGTCTCCTTGCTTTTCTTGTTTTACCTTCTATATAGTATATATTTGTTCAGTCAAAATGTAAAGCACTTTGAACGGAATCTATTTGCTTTGAAAGGTGCTATATAAATAAAATTTGATTGATTGATTGATTGATTTGGGTTTAACTCCCCGTCCATCTGATCTGACCCGAGAACAGATTCACAAACTGTTCAGCTGAAATATCACGACATGGTTTTGTCCTGTTGTCGTACATGTGAAGTTTGTTTCCACTGCTTCGACCTCGGGGCCGTGAACTGTTAAACACCTGACGGACGGCGCTTCCTCAGATTCCTGTTCCTCCGACGCCTTCGGGGTTCAAACGGTTTTGAACTTGTGTGAGCGAGTGAACCTGACGACGGGACCTGACCCCTGCCTGACAACCAGGAGGTCACGGGGTCAAATATTTCAGTAGTAAAGGTGCTGAAGTTCTCGACCTCAGGCTGTAAAGCCCCTTTTGATTGGACAACTATATGATTATTTATGATCAAACTTAGAGATGTCATGATAACTTGTTTTCGCAATTAACCACGGTATTAAACGCCACAATTAATTAATCGTCATGATTCCTAAATACCGTCACTTTCCAGAAAAGATTATGTCGGAACCATATAGGCAAATACGCACCAAAATAAAGGTTAATGCACCGATACTGGTTTAAATGATGTAAATTTTCCGAATGTAACATTGAATTGGTAGGAGCTCGGAGTTAGCGTTTCATTTGTAATAAAAAAAACAAACTTAATAGATTTAAATTAATGACTTGAATATTAACTAAATTATTCTGTGTAAATAATTAGTAATGCAATTCTATTTTTTGACTATTTTGATTTCATTTTACACATTCATAGTGTTGTGAAATGTGATAATCGTAATATCGTGATTATTTCTCTGACAATAATCGTACCAAGAAAATGTATAATCGTGAAATCACTAATCAAACTGTGTTGAATTGAATCACGTTAGACTCTTGTCATGAGGACTTGTGGTTAGATTTTGCTTTTCATGGCATTTTAGTAGAAATGCAGCTTGAATTTCCCAGGTTTGTTTCTCTACAAATGCACCACAGCAGCTCCACCTTAAAAACTAAACAAACAAAAGCAAAAAAACAGAACAGATCATGTCAGATTGAGTTTGTCGCTGCAGCTCTGATAACCGCAGTGAAAAGAAGAACGGGAACTTTTATGATCTCAGTCTAAAGAGAGGAACCGCTGTTATGAAGCAGTGGGTTATTGGCACCGACGACCACACAGTCGCTGGTTTAGAGTAATTCTAGTGTTACTAATATCACACAGCTGATCAGAGCCAATGTAAGCAGAGCTGGTCGACTCGTAGTAAAACTCAGACCTGACTTTTCTCACAGTTTCTGAAATTCCAGTCGTGTTTTTGGTCGAACTTTGGAGGAGTTTTGACGCTGTTGGTGGCGAGCATACTTTCTCTGTGTCTCCACGTTTCGCAACTCTATCAACCTCATGTTTACAGGGCCTGCAGGTGTGTGTGTGTGTGTCTTCATGTGTGTGGCGAGTGTTGAGCTTGTCATCACACTCTCTCTCTCCTCCGTCCCCACCGGCGTTTTCCACTCCACAGAGTGTGTACATACACATTTCATGTATGACGGGCTGTCAGCTCCGACACCGAACGCCACAGGGTGAAAACTCAGTTTCACTTCTCTGTTTTTTATTCTATACAGTTATTTAAAAATGTGCAAACATGAAAAAAAGTGAATGAAAAATGTTAAAAGTCAAATCAGTTGTTTCCATTCGCAGCCAGATGTCAGAGGCAGCAGGACTGTAATGAAGATTTAAATTATTGATTAATCAGTTCATCTTTTTCTGAAGTATTTAGTTGAAAATAGTGAAAAAAAAAAAAAAAATCGTTTGCATGAGTTCAGTGTGACGTCTTTAAAATACTTGTTTTACCCAGAAACAGTCAAAAACGATTGTAAAAACAAAGAATATTTAGCATTTTTGCCTGATAAATGTCTGAAGCAGTGCCCGGTCCAGACATGCAGCAGACATAAATACACTCTGCTTTCAATAATAATATGTGACCCACACATTTGTCACACAAAGTTCACTTAGAAGTTAAAAATCATAGTTAAACTAGTGGAAACATAACGATCCGTTCTTAGAGGTTTCAGTTTTCCCACTCGATCTCGTGTCCTGAATGTCACAGACTCCCGTCCTGTTCAGAGATGGATTATTCCAGCAGAACAACAAAAAACAGCTGGAACAAACAGGGCCACCTCCAAATGTGCAGAGATATTATACTTCATTGATTTCACTCAGCTCAGTCAAATAACTGATATTCACATCCAAGTTGCTTTGGATTAAATCATCTGTCATTTAATTCATGTAGAAGTACAGTAAGTAAATGTATAAAAGAAAAAGTCAAAGTCGAAAGTAGAAAATGTGTTGGTCCAGTTTCCTCGTCTTTTGCTCGTTGTTTCAATCAATAATGTGGTTCGTTACCGGTCCTGAGGGATGTCAGCGTCATATCATCTCCATTATACTTAGATTTTCGTTTTTTCAGTGATTATAATGTCATCTTCCTCTGATGATCTTGGTGCTTTGTGTGAGGATAGCTGTGTGTGTGTGTGTGTGTGTGTGTGTGTGTGTGTGTGTGTGTTAATGAGCTGAACTGAGGTGTGTTAAGTTATTTGCCAGCAGCTGTTAAGATAATGTACGACTCGTTGGCTCTCGGCCACACGCAGGTTAAAGCACAAAGCTGATGTGTGTGTGTGTTAGTGTGTGTGTGTGTGTGTGTGTGTGAGGGAAACTGTATCAGATCTTTTGTGTGTTTTATGTATTTATCTAAAAATAATGGATGTAAACCTAAAACCTGGGTCTCAGAGTCAGCACAGTTTGGTCATCTTCTCAGGGAGTAAATCATTTAAAAGAAATCTGAGAATCCACCAATTAAAAATGCTTAGTGAGCCACTGATCAGAGGACAGCTGACTGCAGTCCAGAGAGACGCTGTCTCCTCCTGACAGAGGCTGGAGCAGCGCTGGATGAGCCAAGTCTGAGCCAACCAGGTTATTTTAATAAAACTTTAACTCAGGCGGTGTCACATAAAAACATGTCCGTGTGAATAACCAAACAAAAGTTCCTTCCGTTACAGTCGTGAGACATCTAGACTTTACGAGAGATACGGCTCATTCGCAAAAAAACACCTTTCAATGGAAACACCTGCAAATAGGAATTGTACTTTTTTGAAATTTTAGAAATATCGCTTCGCTTTTATTTTGCGAAAAACTGCAGTGGAAACGTAGCGACTGACGGGCAGCAAACTGACTCTGGATCAGTCCCACAGTGCTTTGCTGCAGCCTCTGGACTCGGTTTGCAGTGTGATAGAGCGAACAGTGGAAAGTTCAGCTCAGAGCCACAGTCCATGGACTCTGCTGGCCCACATCCCTGCCCGCTATGTGTGTGTGTGTGTGTGTGAATATGTGAGAGCGCACAAGTGTGAGGTCACCGTTTGTATCTGCCCAGAGCACAGGTGTGTACTGTGTGTGTGTGTGTGTGTGCACGTGGACGGGCTTTGAGCTCAAGTGTGAAGATGAATCTGGCTTCTGTGTGTGTGTCATTGAGAAATACCGACAGTAGAGATGAGTGAGTGTGTGTGTGTTTGTCCTTCACCTCTGACCTCTGACCTCAGGAGGGTTTATGCTGCGTTCACAACAACTCGGAGGTTGGAATTCCCAAATCGGAAACATTATTGCGTTCACGCTGCAGGAACTCGGAAGAGAAAAAACATAGATACCCGAAGGAAGTTCGGCGCATTGTGGCTCAGAGCTGAATATGAAAAATCAATGCAGCAGTAAACGATGTTTGTTTTGGAGGCAAATGAAGAGGAGAGGAGACGCTGCAGATGAGTGCACATATAATGTTACAGCCTTTATAACTGTTAAACGTTATTTCCGTCACATACGAGGACCGCAATTTCACACAATACAACAATCACAGCTTAATATAAACGTATTTCATATAGGCTACTGCAATAATACACACAAATATGCATTAAAACTTCAACAAATAACTTAAGTTTTCAAATTCTAACAGTCTAAGTCAGAAACGTCGGAGCTCTGAAATGATACCCGAGTTTCCGACCTGTAATTTCAGAGTTCGACGCCGTTCAATTCATTTTTTTTTTTACGACTCGAAGCTCATTTTTTTTCCAACTTCCGAGTTGTTTTGAACGCAGCATAAGTCTGATGTTGTGGGATATTGGAACGTACAGTAAGAGGAGCCATTTCTCTATGAAGGGATGGATGTGGAGTCAGTAGAGGTACGTGGTACAAAACACATTGGTCGGACGACTTGGCCTGAGAAGAGAGGGAAGGATGAAGGAGTGTGTGTGTGTGTGTGTGTGTGTGTGTGTGTGTGTGTGTGTGTGTGTGTGTGTGTGTGTGTGTGTGTGTGTGTGTGTGTGTGTGTGTGTGTGTGTGTGTGTGTGTGTGTGTGTGTGTGTGTGTGTGTGTGTGTGTGTGTGTGTGTGTGTGTGTGTGTGTGTGTGTGTGTGTGTGTGTGTGTGTGTGTGTGTGTGTGTGTGTGTGTGTGTGTGTGTGTGTGTGTGTGTGTGACTCCAGCTGAACATGACTGGTGGTCTCTGGCAGCTGTGACTCATCTCTGCCATTCCACAGGAGCTTTTTAAAGACTGGGAGGAATGGGCCCGACACTTTTATTAGCTCACACTGGAGTGAAACACACAGGCTGCATGAAGCACCCGGTATATACAGTATACTATCACATAGTGTGTGTGTTAATGCCTCTGAGTTAAGTGTGAAAGTGTGTGTGTGTGTGTGCGTGTGCTACTGTGCTGATACACTATGCATCATCCCTGCCAGGAAAAGTGGCGTCCTGCCCTCAAACTTTTAAATGTTTTTCCAGATGCCATCTTCTTCTTTCCATCCCTTCATCTTCCTTCCTTCCTTCTCTTCCTTTTTTTTTTTCTTTTTCCACCTTCTTTCACTAAGTGAGAGCCGAGCCGAGCTGCGTTAACTCATCTCTGACCTTCATTAACCGCGGCGACCGCTCTCTCCCTCTCCCTGGCAGGCAGCTGGGTGGAAAATACTTGTCTCTGATTGGCTCGCCTGGCAAAGCCCTCCCGTTTAAAACTGTGTTAACAAACACTTAACAACATAGTTGGTCAGTACTTGAACCGCTCTCCTAAATCAGTGTGTGGGGTTTATTTTACGGCAGGTAACCATAGCAACAGCATGAGGCGGACAATAGAACCCATTTGGATCTTTTTTTTTTAACTTACTGTACGTCTTTTAGCGAACTGTTTATCACACCACTGAGTCCTATAACTATTAATTGTTAATTGTCCATTGATCTGTTGATATTTTGCCAAATTCATGTCAGAAAGTTCAATTTATTTTCTCTTCCTGTGAATGAATGATGAGCCTGCATCTCTCCTCCTGCAGCTCCAGGATCAAACATGTTCTGCTGCATGGTCTCAGTCCAAAACTGGCAGTTTTTCATCAAGCAGTCTCTGTATTTCCCTCTAAAACAACTCTGTGTGGTAACGTTGTGTTATTATCTCATAGCGTGGTGAATGTGCAGCTCACAACTTGTCCACCAGAGCGTTGTGGAGTTGCTGGGTTGTGTATTTGATGAGTTTGATGAGGGAAACCAATAAATCCCATTAGCCTCCGTAGTGTAGCTCTGAGCAGCTCACGGCTCTGCTCCGCCGTTCTAAAAATAGCTTGCACCGACAATTAAAGGTAACGAACCTACTGCTATGACTATAGGGATTATGGCAATGCCAATTTGCCAAAATGTTGCACTATCCCTTTAAGTCACAATATGATGATATTGTAATTTTTTCAGCATTTTGTGATCGATAAAGTTTAAAGAAGTAATTAGAAAGAAGTGAGTGACTCACTCTTCACAGTTGGGCGGCTCTAGATGCAGCTAGAGGAGCAGGACCTGAGGACCTGAGTCTGTGTTCCTGGCTCCTATGTGGTGAACGACCAGTAGATCCCTGTGGTTCTTTAACAGTCATCAGTAAATTCTTAAAATCGATTCTGAAATACACAACTAATTTCCCCTATAGGGCACAATAAAGTGAACTGAACTGAACTGAACTGAAGAGAAGTGAGGACTGATCCTGATCCAGCCAGGGGCCGAGCTGTGAGAGAGGTTTTTTCTCCTCATGACCAGAGAGGAGCGAGTCGCAGTCGTCCAGTTTTGAAAAGATTGAACGTACGAATGATTTTTGCAGAGATCCAGTAGGAAACCTAAACGTCTCGTGGAGCCGTCGCTCTGAATCCACTGCAGATATTTTCACTCGTCTTAGCGGACACACACACACGTGTAATTAGATAAAACGTTAACGAGGACACAGCTCCTGTACGTGGCTCAGAATAACACACACACACACACACACACGGGCACACACATGGGCACACATATTTTTGTAATTTGTCTCTCATGCACTCCTCCACACACACACACACACACACACTGTGACATGCCCCAGGTGTCCGGTGACAGGCTCGTCCCTACACACACTCCTGCAGCGATGTCACGACCCTGAATGATGACACCTGGGTTGTGCCAGCTCCACATTCCTGTGGTCGTGTGTGTGTGCATGTGTGTGTGCGTGTGTGTGTGCATGTGTGTGTGTGTGCAGCTGTGGCTGCCGCTACTCCATCACCGTGTGTTACAGACACCTCAGTTTCTGTGGTGTGTGTGTGTGGATCCCCCTGAACACTTTGTCTTATTTTAGTTCATGTCAGAATATTTCTGTTTCCTCCTCCGCTCTCTTTTTCTTGCTGTTGCCGGGTAGAAACGTTCTTACACTTCTTATTCTGGATTTTTTTGTTTGTTTGTTTGTGTGTGTGTGTGTGTTTGCTGTGGATCCAGACGATGTCCCGGTCTGAGCTGAATATAGACAGACAGACAGACAGACAGGAGGGGCCGGGAGGTTAAATAAACCTCCAGGAGTTTCTTAAAACGACTCCCTCAGTCTTCTGTCTGTCCTATCGCACAACCACAAGA
Source organism: Trachurus trachurus (assembly GCF_905171665.1). Lineage (NCBI taxonomy): Eukaryota > Metazoa > Chordata > Actinopteri > Carangiformes > Carangidae > Trachurus > Trachurus trachurus. Next base: position 7,529,780 of record NC_139900.1, read on the forward strand.
GACACTGAGACTGCCACTGACATATTTGTGTGTGTGTGTGTGTGTGTGTGTGTGTGTGTGTGTGTGTGTGTGTGTGTGTGTGAATGGAGTGATCTGATCCTCGGTGTCAGCTGCAGCAGCATTTACTCAAGGAGCTACTTGATGCTCGTGATGTCAAATAATGTTTTTACTCCATCGTTTTAAACCGGGTATCTATCTCTATCATTCCCAGCATGCACTGGGTGGTAAACAACATCTACCCCTCCCCCCCCAACCTGCCCCAGCTCTGCCTCTGTTTCAGCTGACGCCCAGAAACACACCGAGGTGTTTACACGCATCGATCCTCCGTCTCGTTTGTTATGTCTGATATTGATTTTTTTTTTTTCCTAAGACGCTGCGAGGCCGAGTCCCGCTGAGTCCTGTTATCACTGACACAGCGGAGATCCATGCCTGAAAAGTGTCCAAACAGGCACCCTTACAGTATATAGGCTACCCAGAATGCTTTGTGCTTTTCACGTTTTGTCATCTCTGGAATATATGAAACACATACAGATTATGGCAGCGTCCAAATCCAGAGGGTCCATCCCAGAGAGGGTTTCCTCTTTTCCTCCCGTCTCCTATAGCAACCAGGACAACGTGTTAACTTTTCTTTTGGTATTTTTTTTTTTTATAACTTCTTCCACGAGCTGTCGACACAAGTTTCAGCTCAGAGCGATGTGATCCTCTGGCTTTCTGTCACCGTTGTTTGCTGTCGTCTGTTTCACTATCTGTGCGGCCCAGTGCATGCTGGGATAGGTTAAAGGGTTCACCTGCTGTTTCTCAGGAGACGAGAAGGAGGAGGACACATGTGAAGGACGGTCCAGTCGTGACCTCCTGAATGCAGGTGTCATTTTTCAGTTCAGCCTGAGCCTGGTTGTCATGTTGCATTGTTTTTAAAGTTGTGCAAACTAAAGGACACACACACACACACACACACACACACACACACACACACACACACACACACACACACACACACACACACACACACACACACATAGTTTGTAATGCTATCTTTGTGAGGACACTCATTGACATAATATATCCCTTAGCCCCTTACCCTAACCTTAACCATCCAAAACAAATGCCTAACCTTAACCATTACTCTTAACTCCTAACTTAAAGGTAATAATAGAAGGTATAGGTATATATAGGTAATATGTAGGAATTCCCCCCATCTAGCGGTGCGGTTGCATATCTGAACGTATTCTTGATGTTGCATTCACGTGAAATCAGGCAGATGTCAGACAGACAACAGACGCTGCATGTAACAGGATAAACAAGCGTCTATGTAAACAAGTGGTCCGCCAGCATGAGGCAAAACAATACCATGGTGATGTCGTATTGTTTACCTGACCCACGTTTTACCGCCACTGAATGTAAAAAATGGCAATGCAACATGGCCGCCTCAGTTCGGTGCATCGCCCACTTATGTATTTGTAACAACTCATTCTAAGGTACCAGAAAGCTTTCATTTGTATGCAGCTGTGATTCCACTTCAGTGAAATACGGATTTATGAAAGATAGATTTGACTTTTGCTAATAAAAAGCCAAATAAGTTACACACTGGGGCTTTAAACCTAATTACTGTATAATAACCTAGTTATTATAAAGCCCTCAACCCTCAAACAGCCCTTGGAAGGGGTCTGAGAAAGTGAAAACTGGCCAAAATGTCCTCACTCTGATGGTTTAAAACTCAAACTGGTCCTCACATGTATAGCTGTACAAGTGTGTGTGTGTGTGTGTGTGTGTGCTACCCAGCTGTAGCCTCTTTTTAAAGCCAATGCCGGGGACATGGATACCATAGATAGTGGTGTTGTCTGGACCGGAGCGACACCGTGGTTGGGATGGATGAGAGGTCAGCCAGAAGATCTAAAACAAGCTTCTCATATAGACTGAAATACAAACTGGAGTTCGGACCGACACCGGGACCCTCCCCTGGAATAACTGAACACGGGCCAGGCTCATACTGTAGCCACCCAATGAATGAATGAATGAATGAATGAATGAATGAATGAATGATGGATTGATTCTGGCTCAGGCTGCTTCTCCTCTCTCTGTGGCTCAGTATCCAGAGTTTTAAACTGATGTGATGTTGGTCCGTGTCTTTCACGCGTGGAGGGACGAACCACACCCACACAACTTCTCCTCCGGCCTGAGGATCTTTCCTGAGAGAGAGAGAGAGAGAGTTGGGGATGACCTCATTTATTCCCGGCTATCCCTCCTCCTCCTCCTCCTCCTCCTCCTCCTCCCTCTCTCCAGCCTCCTAATGAGAACAAGATGACAACTTTGTACCAGACTCAGCCGGAGTGACACAGAAACTGTGCGCGGAGACTCTGGGACCGACACAAAGCGACGCACTGGGATTTCATGTCGTCCACAAAAAAGGTTATTGATATAAGACGTGATTGATCGCACACTCATGAGTGCACAATCACACACACACACACACACACACACACACACACACACACACACACACACACACACACACACAGACCAGATACAGAGACACACTGTGGATTACATTCTTCAGTGTGTGTTTTATAACATCTCTCTGCTCCGTTCTTTCTGCAGGCGACTTGGCAAACCCGGCCTCAGATGTTGTTTTACCACGAAGCCTCCATCAAATACACACATGCAGTCTACGCACAACAACACATAATTGTGGAGTTTAACAACGTCTAATTGCATCTCTGTCAATTATCCAGGCAACAAGCCCCGGCTTCTGTCTTAATAAATCACTGGAGTTTTGATGCGTGAGCTGAACTTTATTTTTAAAATAGCAAAAAAAAAAAGCTGCGTCGTGTTCAAACAGCGCGTCGCTTGTGCTCTGCAAAAACAGTGGCACCACTCACCCCGTTAATGAATGCAAGGCCTTATGGGAGCTTCCCAGCCAGGCTCAGGGTGGCTCATGGGTAAAAATAAAAGGTGTGTAATGTCCCTTGATGATGATGATGATGTTGGTTGCCGTGACTACTGTACACCGCTGCAAGAGAAGATTCAAACACACATTGATATTAAACATAAAATAAGAACAGATGGTGAGGATGTTTAACTTTACAGATTTCATTATTTCAATGATTTTCTATAATAATAATTATAGGGAAAATATATAAGTCTGAGTGATTATAACAAATTGAATTGAATATTGCAATATCCAACACTATCAAGACATTATGCAGGCCAGCGTTTTGTTTGTCAAATAGATTTTCTTTTTATATATTAGGTAACATATTTGATATGGTGGCCGTAATACTGTATTGTAATATATTATATTATGGCACATTAGTCTGAGAATAATACATATCAACTCATTTATTTAATCTCTAAAGAAAGATCAAGAATGATACATTATTGTGTTGTAGTTTATGTCTGGTCAATTTCCACTATTTTATTGGAAACATTGTTAATAGGATTCATCTAATTGTATGTTTGTGTATAATTTGCAGTTACAAAGAAAGACAGATTATGTTTTTTTCTCTCCATAGAATAGAATAGAATAGAAACGAAACAGCCTCTCATCTCAGTCTCTCAAAACTCAACTCATCAACTCACTGATGTACAGATGTGACGCTGAAGTGAGGTCAGAAGTTGGATGTTGTTGATTCCTAACGAACTGTGGTTTTCGTAGCAGAAGTTGAGTCATTCGAGCTTTTAGGTTCAGGTCAGTCGAATGATGCTGGAACAGGAAGAGGATGAGGAAGAGGAGGAGGAGGAGCTTCAGTTGGACTTCCAGCAGTGTGACATTAGTCTTTCACCTGTAGGTCCAGTGTGTGTGTGTGTGTGTGTGTGTGTGTGTGTGTGTGTGTGTGTGTGTGTGGCACAAAGACAACGTGAGATAACATCAGCAATCACAGCTGCTCATCAGTTTTCTAGGAAACGGCGACGCTTGTAAATACAGAGTTACCCTGAACGTTACACAAGGTGCTTTGTGGAGCGATTACTCACACACGCACACTTAAGCAGCCTCAGCATTTCACCTTGGCTGAGTCATGATTACTCACCTGTGAGTGAGTGCATGCATAGGTGTGTAAAGTGCATTCATTTGCAGGTTGTGCTTTTTATTTTGTGTGTGTGCATTATAGATGGGGTGAACACACAGGTTAGCAGTGAGGTAACCGCTGCAGGCCGACGGTCTTCTCCTTCTGTGGTCAGAGCCTGAACCAGACTCTCCTCCCTGGGTCAGGACTCAGCTCAACCCAACACAACACAACGGCTGCAGCTGCACAACACCGTACATGGACACAGAGAGACACACTTCTCCTATTATCACTTGAAACACTTAGTGGATGCTCTTGTATCAAATTGCAGAGGAAGGAAGAAGCTCCATTGATTACATACATCTAGGGTTGCAAAGGGGCGGAAATATTCCAAATTGAAAGCTTTCCATGGGAATTATGGGAATTTATTAACTGGAAATTGGGGGTAATTTAAACAAACTGTATCATATCCAAACATAAATGTAAATATTTTGTTTTGTCATAAGCAGACATCCATGCAAACACTACAATTAAAAAACATGACATTTCAACAGATTTATCTGTGAGTAGAACTTCATCAAGTTTTAATTCTCGAGTTCTCCCAACTATATTAAAGTTAAAGCAGAAGTAAGGTGAATGTTTGTGTTAATATAAGTCTTAAATAGTTATATCTTCCGACAGCAATCACTTACATAGAGCGTTTGGTCTGAAACACGGGTCTGTCAGTCACTCTGCTCTGCTGTAAGCCGAGGAGAAAACTTTACTTGTATCCTACAACCTTTATCCAATGAGGAGAGAGAACGGCATAAAGGGGCGGTCCTCTCTGTGTGTGCAGCCAAGGGATGCGCGTGAATGTGTTGACGTAGGGACGAGGGCGGGGACTGCTAACTCCATCTGCTGACAGGAAGTTAGCCAAAACCACCGGATCGCTTACTTCTGCTTTAAAGGGCACAACCTTCAATTTTGTAAATTTCAGATTTATTCCCATAAATTCCCATGGAAAGTTTCCAATGTTGAAAATTACCGGAATTTTGCAACCCTAATTACATCTTAACTCTGACATTTCCGCTGACAGTCGGCATCCTGCATAAAACACTTGGGTGGGGGGCAGACACCTCGTTTTAGCCGTAGCTCCAGTATTAGTTTGTGTTACCACCAGTAACACAAACTCATTTACCAGCGGCACCAGGAGCTTTCAGCAGGACAACTAAATATGGACAGAGCTAAAATAACAGAGGAGGAGGAAGTGTGGGGGGGGGGGGAGTTTTGTGCTCAGGGTGTTAAGCTGAAATGGTCACCACTGTTGCCGGGGTGTGGACGGACATCCATGAATTCACCTGTCAGCTCTCTCTCATTCCCTTCATGGACTTAATTAGGCTCCTGTAATAAGAAGCCTGTGACGTGCAGCAGTGCAGCTCTGTGTTGGTGTGTGTGTGTGTGACGGGTACAGGGTGTTTTCTTTTTCCTTTTTTCTTTTTTGGAAGGACTTCCTCGCTAATGGTGACCCTTTTAATGCCAACTGCTTCCTCCTTCACGCTAAGCTTAATTAGCCACCCTGGCGAGGTGCGAGGACGGCCAGGGGCGGCCTGAATCTTCTGCTGGTGTGTGTTTGTGATTTCAAGAAAGTTCTGCATCCAGTCTGCAGGGAGGAGGAGGAGGAGGAGGAGGAGGAGAGAGGAGAGATAACAGCTGGCAAACAAAGACGGCAAACTATTGTCTGGAGATCTGATTTATCAGAGGAGGAGGGGGGTGGGGGTTGTGGGTTGTGGGGGTTGGTCCTGGATTTTCTATTGGCTTAGAGCTTTTTCATCTTAATCATGGTGAGATAATTGTCAGGAGGAGACAAAGACAGTTTTAGGAGTCAATGGGATTACAGCAGCTCACAGCAGATGTGTGTGTGTGTGTTGGTGGTAATAAGATTAAAGCCCCCCTTAACTCTTGTATTTATTCCTCCTCTCTCTACTCCATCCATCACTTCCTTCGTCCTTTCGTCCGTTGCGTCTCATCTTCTCTCCCTGCATCTTTCACCCAGATGTTTGACAGGATGGTTATTTTTAAAGTTTGGTTCTCCTGCTGCTGCTGTGATGGATCAGTGTGTCTGTGTGTGTGCAGGCTGGACTTGTATGTGAAGCTGCAAAGCGTTGCGATGATGCCGAAGAAGAATTAATATAAAGACTTCTGCTGCCCTCTTGTGGTGGTGTCGCATCATTGCAGCGCAGCGCCCTCAGTCATTTGATGGGGAGTCTCTCTCAGGGGCCGATCGTTCCCTAAAGTTCCAGCTCATCACTCTTAATTGGAGTAACAAGAGTATTTTTGGTTTGTTTCAGCTTGGATGAAGAGTCTTTAGATGTGATCGTCAGCAGCTGCAGCCTCCCGTTCGCCACCCACTGTGGGCTGCTGCATCAGCTTTAATCAAAGAGCCAAACTTTGACAGTTTGACACCGACTCTGTGTTAATTACTGCTGCTGAGGCAGACAACCTTGAGTTACTCTTCTGCTTTAAAGCTTAATTACAGGGAGAAATTGATCACTGTTTCACTTTGCGCTCTCGGAATAAGTTAGAGTTAGACCCAGTCACATATCTCATCTCATCCCCTGCCCTCAGCCCTCAGCCCTCAGCCCTTCCCCTACTCTTACCCCTTGAAACGGAGAAGCAAGGAAATATTTCTCTGTGAAATGAGACAGCACTGCTATAATTTACCCCCCCAAAAAAGTTCAGTTAATTTGCTGTCGGACTTGAGTTAAATTTCGTATCATCTGCTGCATCTGGCATGAAAATATATTAGCATCAATGATGTAACGTTAGTGAACGTCACAATCAGCAAGAAACTAGAGATTTCTATGAAGAACAAGGTTGTGATATAGGCACACAAGACTGAATGCAACGTTAAGACAGTTGTTGTGTTTTTAAAACATTGAAGAAATGTTGAATTTAATGTTTTATGTTTTGTATGTGGTCTGCCAAAGGACTGCAGATGTAAATGAGCTCCTAACTCTGGTGCTATGTATTAAATGGTGACATTTTAGATAAGATGAGGTCAAATTTACAGCGCAGCAGCAGCAGCAGACAACAACAGTGAAAGAATATAGAACACAGATAATAAATACTAGGGGTGGGAATGACCAGATGCCCTGCTATATAGGCTGAGATATATTGTGGTTTATTTTCTTTTTTCAACTGCAAATTATGTCTCCAAATAAAAACTTTGGTAACATGATCTGTTTTTTCTAATAAGATAAACTTCTTAGTCTGTTCAAACCAATACTTGTCCGTAGATCGATACAACATTGCCATGCAAAATATCTCAATATTATGCTTTAAAGATGTTTCCTCCCACACTTATAAATATTGCTCTTTTAAAAAAAAAGTGCATTTCCAGCAGTGTGTGCGACAAAATATACGGTACAAGAAATGATGACAACTGTACAGATAAACTATAGGTAATCATATTATATATACATATTTATTGTTAGTAGGCTATTAAATTCAATCGTTGATTTGTCATATACATTAAAAGTACAGTGTACAGCCAGTGCAATGAAATGCAATTATTCCAGACACCTTCTCAGGCTTTAGAAATACATACAATACAGTACAATACAATACATAACTCCTCTTGCAGCCATCCTCAACTGTATTCTTATAGACCCTGACCCCCTGATCCCCCTGACTTGAACATGCAGAAAGGAGGGGGGGGGGGGGGGGCTAATGGGAGGAGTCAGGGGGAGGAATGGGATCGTTTTGTTGTTTTTTTTGGACACCTTACAGTAAGTTACAGGCTCTGAACCACAGGCACGGTGGGACGCAGCAGGGGATTGTGGGAGGAGGAGAGTTCAGCAGATCGACTTTCCTGTCTGAAAACTCTGGGCGGGAGGGAGCTCAGAGCGGGAAGCAGCGCCGCTGGTCCTGCATCACAGTCCACTTCCAGTGATAATAAACATCAGACAGGGGAAAGTGTTGGTTCTCAAAACAGTAGCAAAGTGTCTGGAGGAAATAAGTGTGTGTGTGTGTGTGTGTGTGTGTGTGTGTGAACTTCTCTAACCTGATAAGACTGCATGTTTCACCAGCTCTGAATGTGCTGACTGATGCTGCAGGACTCAGGATGATGATGATCAGCTGCAGAGTTTAATACAGTTGTTGAAACGGAGATGCCACATTACGTAGGGGTGGGCAAAAATATCGATATGGCAATATATCACGATACTTTATATCGCGATACGATATCGATATTCAATATTTAAATATCGATTCCCCCCCCCCCCCCAAAAAAAAAAAAAATTCAATTTTTTTTTTCAAATAATAAATCATGTTTCAGGCGTAAATCCAGTCCGCGAGGTGTCACTGTACTGCTACCTCAGACAGTGTGTTATACATGCAAATATGTTGTTGTAACTTGCACTTGTATAAAATGGCATGGATAATTTGAATTACATTGTTTTGACTCAGTTTGTCCCATATATTATCACTATCATCTGATGTACATACAACTCGGATTTTAAGATGCATAATGCCTTTTACATTTTTCAGTGAACTATGTAGAATATCGTAGAATATCGCAATATATCGCAAAATTTGGATATCGCAATATCGTATCGTATCATGACTCAAGTATCGTGATGCGTATCGTATCGTGAGGTCCTTGGCAATACCCACCCCTAACATCACGTCGGTTTGGCCCCAGAACTCAGGATCTCAGTCAGTTTCTGGCTTCTTTACAGACTTGGCTCAGCAGGTTTCAGCGTCTGTCTTCACATCTCGCTGCTGAAACCTCAGAGAGTTGACGAAAAAAAAAAAAAATCTGACAGCGACTTTTAACCCAGTCAGTCGATGAGAATTCAAACCGACAGTAACCTACACCCTGTGTGAAGAGGAACGTCAAAAACCTCATCTGCTGAATCAGCAAGACGAGGAAAAACACTACTAACTAAAAAAATAAAGGAAGAGTTTCAAGTTTTATTAATTATTTTAGTTCCTGAAAGTGATTGTCACATGTTTCCTGCCACTGGACGATTTGAGTCGTCCACACACGACTCATCAAAGTCATTTTCATCGGTTTGCTAATAATAGAAATAAACTATAAATGATCAGCTCAACACATTTACACTGATGCTCATTCATTCATTCTTCTTCTCATGAGCTTTTATTCTGTCCCCTCACACACATAAAAAATAGACACACACACTATACTTCCTGCCTGTGCTGCCTGTTCCCACAGACCGCAGCTGGGTTGGCTGAGTCACTGTGTGTGTGTGTGTGTGTGTGTGTGTGTGTGTGTGTGTGTGTGTCTCAGTTGCAGCCGGTTCACACACCCCCTCTCATTCTACCAAACTGTGTGTTCTGACTCTGACATGTCTGAAATCCAGATCAAACTGAATCAATCTGAATGTGAACTTCAGATCGTGTGAATATAATAAATGTTACTGTGTGACGGAGCAGATGTAAGGTCTCTGCTCCGTGAGGTCGATGCTGTCCAGCAGCGACTGGGCTGCGGTTGCCACGGTAACTGTTTCCAGCACCGAGGGTGACGGAACATTGTTGACATCATGGAATTGATAAAATTATAAAAAAAAAAAAACAAATGTCTTATTTGTTATCACCTTCTTCTTCTTGTTCTCCTCCTTCTCCTCCTCCTTCTACTCCCTCCTTCTCCTCCTCCTCCTCCTCCTTCTCCTTCTCCTTCTTCTCCTCCTCTACTCACTCCTTCTACTCCCTCCTTCTTCTCCTCCTCCTCCTTCTTCTCCTCCTCTACTCACTCCTTCTCCTCCTTCTCCTTCTTCTCCTTCTTCTTCTACTCCCTCCTTCTTCTCCTTCTCCTTCTTCTCCTCCTCTACTCACTCCTTCTACTCCCTCCTCCTTCTACTCCCTCCTTCTCCTTCTTCTTCTCCTCCTCTACTCACTCCTTCTCCTCCCTCCTTCTTCTCCTCCTCTACTCACTCCTTCTCCTCCCTCCTTCTCCTCCTCCTTCTTCTCCTTCTCCTTCTTCTCCTTCTTCTTCTCCTCCTCTACTCACTCCTTCTCCTCCCTCCTTCTTCTCCTCCTCTACTCACTCCTTCTCCTCCCTCCTTCTCCTCCTCCTTCTTCTCCTCCTCACTCATTCTACTCCCTCCTTCTCCTCCTTCTCCTTCTTCTCCTTCTCCTTCTTCTCCTCCTCTACTCCCTCCTTCTACTCCCTCCTTCTTCTCCTCCTTCTCCTCCTCCTCCTTCTCATTCTCCTTCTTCTCCTCCTCTACTCACTCCTTCTAATCCCTCCTCCTCCTCCTTCTCCTTCTCCTTCTTCTCCTCCTCTACTCCCTCCTTCTCCTCCTCCTCCTTCTCCGCCTCCTCCTCCTCCTTCTCCTTCTTCTCCTCCTCTACTCCCTCCTTCTCCTCCTTCTCCTTCTCCTTCTTCTCCTCCTCTACTCACTCCTTCTACTCCCTCCTTCTTCTCCTCCTCCTTCTACTCCCTCATTCTTCTCCTCCTTCTCCTTCTCCTCCTCCTCTACTCACTCCTTCTTCTCCTTCTCCGTCTTCTCCTCCTCCTTCTTCTCCTCCTCCTTCTCCTTCTCCTCCTCTACTCACTCCTTCTACTCCCTCCTTCTCTTTCTCCTCCTCCTCCTCCTCCTTCTCCTTCTTCTCCTCCTCTACTCACTCCTTCTACTCCCTCCTTCTTCTCCTCCTCCTTCTCCTTCTTCTCCTCCTCTACTCACTCCTTCTACTCCCTCCTTCTCCTCCTCCTCCTTCTCCTCCTTCTCCTTCTTCTCCTCCTCTACTCACTCCTTCTACTCCCTCCTTCTCTTTCTCCTCCTCCTCCTCCTTCTCCTTCTTCTCCTCCTCTACTCACTCCTTCTACTCCCTCCTTCTTCTCCTCCTTCTCCTCCTTCTTCTCCTCCTCTGCTCACTCCTTCTACTCCCTCCTTCTACTCCTCCTCCTCCTCCTCCTCCTCCTCCTTCTTCTCCTCTACTCACTCCTTCTACTCCCTCCTTCTCCTTCTCCTCCTCCTCCTTCTTCTCCTTCTCCTTCTTCTCCTTCTCCTTCTTCTCCTCCTCTACTCACTCCTTCTACTCCCTCCTCCTCCTCCTTCTTCTCCTTCTCCTTCTTCTCCTTCTCCTTCTCCTCCTCCTCTACTCCCTCCTTCTACTCCCTCCTTCTTCTCCTCCTCTACTCACTCCTTCTACTCCCTCCTTCTCCTTCTTCTCCTCCTCTACTCACTCCTTCTTCTCCTCCCCCTCTTCCTCCTCCTCCTCCTTCACCTGATCCACTGACTTGTGCAGCAGCGGTTGCGTTGACGTCTCTAAGCTGTAGAACAAAGACAGTAACAAACAGCTGCAGTAGTTGTAGATTTTCTAGTCCGTCACACTGGATCAGTTTAGTTTTGATCTGCTGTTGTCGTGACGATGAACTCCGTGTGTCTCCATGACGATGAACTCCATGTGTCTCCACGAGGCTCCAATAACCATGAAGCTCCTTAATGACGGTGCAGAATCTAAAGACACTACCGCTCTCCTCCACCAGGGGTCAGTGTGGCTTCAGGTTTAACATGGCTCAGGTCTTCATCACCACCACCATCACCACCATCATCATCATCATCATCAGGCTGCTGGTCGTAGAGAGGAAGTGTGTGTGTGTGTGTGTGTGTGTGTGTGTGTGTGTGTGTGTGTGTGTGTGTGTGTGTGTGTGTGTGTGTGTGTTACATCATGCTCCCCTGGGTGCTGCTGCTCCTGCTGGGACTCTAGTTACTGTTCCGCTGAGTGTTTGTGAGGGACGACAGGAAGGAGGTGATTTAATGTGTGTGTTTGTCCTTTGGTGGTATGTGTATTTACTGTACATGCTCACTACATGCTCTATTATTTGGTGCCCTGGTGTGTGTGTGTGTGTGGGAGTGTGAGGTCAAGAAGGAAACCTGCGAGCAGAACAGAAGCTGTCATATGTGATCTCCTCTCTCTCCGTCACGACTAAATGTCAGGTGATAACTCTGTCGATGACATCACAGCCGCCGCGTTACTTCACCTGCAGCGCCGCCGCCGCGTCGACGTCCTCCCGTAAACCTCAGAAACCCAACTTCCTCCGGCAGGAAGTGGCAGGGAGAGAGGAAGGGGGATAAACAGGATGTTGTGATGTGATGTGATCGGGAATGTTTGCTTAGTCACTTCACATCCTTCCACCGCCTGGGCTTTGATGGCCCGTGAAGTTGTCACAAACACGTCGCGGTCGCACAAAAAAAATAAATGGAGCGTCTCTCACTAGGAGTCGCAGATGGTTCATGGATAGAAAAAAAAATTATAATAATAATAAAGCATAAGAAGATCTTTGGGTTTAAGCTGCGAAGCTAAAGAAAAGAGCACTGTTGTCTGAATGTTTGTCTTTCTTAGATGAACAGTTGTTGTTTTTTAGTATTTGACTTTATGTTCTTATATCAATGTTCTTCATTACAGTTTCTGAATCATTGCTTCACATCTTCATGCATAAGATCTTTACTTCAGTAAAACACAGTGCCCTCTGCATCTTTGTACGTATGCATGTTTAAAATATTGCTTCTTATAAACCTTATTGTTCATATTGATCACGCTTTAGAGCTTTCTGATTTCCAGATTTACATCAGTAAGTATCAGATTGAAAACACATAGACTATGAGAATCTGACCAACCCTCCGGTGTTGACCTTAGATAGCCGACTCAACGCGTTTCAAATATTGGAAATTACATTTAGTTTGGGACTGATGACGATCAGCCAACCAACATTTGATGATGATGATGATGATGTAAGCGCTTTTACAAATGCTCAAAGACACTTTACACTTTAAAAATCATCATAAAATAGAGCAAGTCAGAGTGTAATTCAGTTAAAAACAGCAATAAAACAGTATAAAACACAAAAAACAGTATAAAACACAAAATAATTATATATTAAAAGCTAATTTAAAAAGGTGTGTTTTGAGCATGGTCTTGAATGTACATACGGATGGGTTACTTTGGGGAGTGAGATCCAGAGGGAGGGGGCAGCGATGGAAAAGGCTCTGTCCCCGCAGGTTGGGTGCTTGGTCCTATAAGTTCTGATACTGATGAACATTGACGGTGAAAACATGAGAGATTTCTTGTTTTTCCAGCTTCTTAAACATTTGATTGTAAATCTATAAATGAAAAAGACAGAAAAAAGGATGTACATCATATCCTCTTATCTTAGTAACCGACAGATGCAGCTGTGCAGTGTTATGTTTGATACCCGGCCTTAAAGATGATCTCTTTTGTCTGTAGTCAACACCAACACTACAACTCAAACTTGATCTCATGCTTTGCAGATCACTCAGTGATGTAACTTCAAGAAATAAAACACAAACTTCTTCCCACATCAGCAGCGAGTGTTTCGGTCGATTCCTCCAGAGTCCAGACAAAGGCCGTCGATTCACTGCAGTGGAGTGAATCTCCTGCTGCTCCTTTCGCATATTTGCTGCTGTCCATACAAACAACAATAGACTTTTCTTTTTTCTTTTTTTCCCCAACACAACAGGGTGAACAACATCACTCTGTGTGATTGGCAGGGTGAACAGATAGCAGCACTTATCTGGAGCCGCAGGTTGAGGAAGCTGCTGGATGTGTGATGGCGAGCTCCTGATATCCTGCCATTCATTCATTCACTGTGTGACGCTGGCACAAAGGCCACAACCTCTCTGCTCTCAGCGCATGTTAAAGCCATTATGGCCAATCAACAAGTGCCAAGTTGGCGCTGGCCCGCAGTGGAGAAGTATTCACAAATGTTGTCTCCCTGCTTTTCTTCCTCTAGATCTCAGGAACTCAGTGTTAAATAAGCAGATTGTTGACTCGTGGCCAAACGCTCCACTTTCTGTTTTTATCAGATCCAAACACAAGCACAAGCGCACGGTCCTCTCAGCAGCAGAAACTGACCCCGAGCGGCAAGACATCCTGTTATCGTCTGATGTATGAAGTGACTGAAGAGGGGAGAGGATGTGAAGTATGTGATTGTGAGCGTATGTGAAAGGGTAGAAGTGCAACTATACTGCATGTGTAGTGTGTCAGTCCTGGTCCGGTCAGTGAAGGAGGAGGAAACTGTTGCACACGGAGCGCCTGAAAGCATTTCCTGACACTTCCCAGGCTCCCGTTGGTTCCCATTCACTTTAACAATGGTGTAAAAATCTATTAGCAAACCTGTGACATAAGGTTAAGTCTCCAGGTCGTTAAGTTGGCTTTAGTTTTGTCCATTTGATATCACCAGAATGAGATGTCGTGCATATGAATGAATGGAAGTCAATGGCTGGATGGAAACCTGCACAACATGTATTCAGTTTAACTTACATTTGATTTGTTTAGCTTTAAATCGTAGCAGTAACTATCTCAAGTTCCGACCTTACTGGTGACACTCGGTGTGTTTACATGTACAGTTAAGTTGGACGTCTCATCAGAGTTCTGTCCTTGTCCCAGTTTACATGCAACAGGGAAAAGCGAATAGTTAACTGGAAACGTGTTGCCTCCTCAACACTAGGTGGCGATATGCGTCTTTTCAGCGGCCTTTCAGGTTGACTTTTCTGTCACCAAGTAAATAACTTGAGATCGCAAGAGGGTTCTCAACTGGAGTTCCTGACCATTTTTTTTGTTAAAAAAACTCGTTCTTGCTGGTTGTACTGTGTGTTGTTTGTTGTGAAATGCACCGAACCGGGGCTGATGCATCAGGCTAGGCGGGCTCGGATCGCTTCTCTACTTCATGTTGCGAAGCATGCGCACATGCATTGTCCAGTTTCAGTCAGGTTGAGGCGAATACATGCAGAAGAAAATCAGTTTTCAATCACATTGTCTGGGCGTTTTAGTCAGATCTGGAGAAGTCCAGTCTTCAGGGCCGGCCCGTGGCATAGGCCGTATAGGCAAATGCTAAGGGCGCCGTCCATCCAGGGGGCGCCAGCGCCACAAATGGGAAAGAAAAAAAGTGTAACTTTCACTATTTTTATAACTAGTTGGTACTATTATTTCTTAATACAAAAAATAACCCCACGTTAATTTAAATGCAAAGCAATACCTATTAAAAAGTAATAATAATATGTTACAACATTACTTACTAAGTCGCCCCCCCTCTCTCCCCCACATGCCCATTGGTACTGCCCCCCCCCCCGCTCTCCCCGCAGTCACACACACAGCAGAGGTACCTGTCTGCAGTGGGAATGCTTTCAAGCCGTTTTCTTGTTATAAACGCCACATTTTTAATTAGATGTGTGGATACTTGGTTGCATTAATCCTCAAAGTCGGCACAAATGCCAGCTCGTTTGCGCGACCGTCTCGATATGTTTTTGTTTATATTTCGGTCATTTTACGCCGCCCTTGACGACCTGTCAATCAAAAGAACAGCTGTGAAGCGCTTCGAACCCGCAGAATCGATAGGAGAGAGAGAGAGAGAAGCAGTGAGGAGGATGACGGTAGCCTACTTCAGAGGCTGAAAGTTCTGACTCATTTGATGAGGAAGATACTGAAAAAAGAAGAGAGAGTTGAGACTTCAGCCTGCTCAGACAGCAGGGCCACAGCTCCAGCTCTGTATACAGACCTGCTGAGCTCTCAAACCATTTTTTTTTTTTTTACCTCTCAAACAGCACCACAGTGACAACACATGGAGGGTACATTATATAGGTTAAATATTGTAAATGTTGTGTTTTTTGTCTGTTTAGTTGATATTTTGTTTGGAGAAAAAAAAGCTAATTTCTCATTTAGGGCTACACACATCTCATGAAGTTAGAAATGTAATGTTAAGTCAATATTTAGCTTCTTTTATTTTACATTTGAGACATTTGGTGAAAATAGAATGACAGATAACATGTATGCTCAAAAAGCAATTTCACAAAATTTAATTTTAACTTGTTTTCCACACGTATCTATTAGCTTTTATTCATACAGTATATTCCACTGCTTTTGTGAAGCTAAGACTTTCGTATACCCATTTCAAGCATCACAACAGGTTATTCTCATGTTGTGTATCTCGGGGTCAGAGGGGACATACAGATACACTGCTACGTTATCATTATTGATCATTGTTGGGGGGGGGGCGCCTGGGAGTAATCTCGCCTAGGGCACCAAAATGGCTAGAGCCGGGCCTGCCAGTCTTAGTTGGACTAACGTGTTTACATGAACTTTAATTGTCCAGTTACAGACGGATTCAGGCCATACTTTGTTTTTTTCCAAGTGTCATGTAAATGACTGTCAAGCTTTTGCATTTTTGCTGCAAAACTCCAAATCCTCCACACTCAAACACGATGTAAACGTCAGAGGAACAGTGTCCTGCTGTGTGGCGCTGTAGCACTCAGCTGATCCAAATCCAAAACACTGAGCCGGAAGACGCTGAAACTTAACCCTCCATTAAAATATCAGAGATTTCATGAGGTCAAATATGTGAAGACATTAGCGCGGCTCTTTAACCAGCTGACCTCCATGTTTGCTGAGCCCTCAGGCTGCAGTAGTCAGAGGCTTTTCTTCTTCCTAATTCGATGAAAAAATTGTTTACTATTTCCAAAAACACAAGAGACTGTGGTTTCTTTTTTTCTCTCTCTCTCTTTTTTGGATGCAAACTGTTTCCAGATGTTTGAAAGTCATAAAGATATTCTGCTTTACTGCATCTTTGGCCAGAAAATCAGGGCAAGTATCACAGGAAATCTTTAGTAATTACGAGCCCAGTGAGTGGTTTGATTATCCCGCAGCTGAAAAGCCAAGAGTTGAGTTCCTGCAGTAGTTTGTCAGTCTGGACAACGTCTTTACCCATGTGTCAGACCTTGAGCAAGACACTAAACCCCCTCGGCCCGGTCGGCCACTGTTAACCTCATCCCCCCGACACACACACACACACATACACACACACATAGATTTTAGGAACACTCGGTTGCCATAACAGAGACGCTGATGAAGATGATGCAAACACAGATACAGGAACGTGCACACACCGCTCCACAGGCTCGGTTGTCATAACAGAGATGCTGATGATGAGTCCGAGTCTGAGCATGATGCAAACAGACACACACACACACACACTCTGCTGCTGCTCTTCCTCTGAGTCTCCACCCCAGCAGGGAGAAGCCAAGCTAATTATCAAACGCACAGTCCTGATCCTCTGCGCTCCATGAGGTGACATGTGGTCACCTCGGCAGGTGTGGAGACCGACACTGGTCTGGAATCACTTGTTTGTGTGTAACACTGAAGAAGAACGGGAATGGATGTGTTTTTTTTTGTTTTGTTTTTTCTTCTTCAAATTTATATTTTAGGAAAAATGATTATTCAATTTGAATAACCCAAAACATTTTACCTTAAAGGTGTTAGCTAAAAGTTCAATTCCTCCCGGCCAGTTAAGTGTCGCACTCACACTTACCCGCTCTCGCTCCAACCTTCAACTGTACTGGTTGCCAGGTAGCCTTCTACACCGGGAGCGGCTAGCTAAAGCTAAGCTAACGCTAATAGCATTTAATGAGCAGCAGCTCTGGTGTTGACTGCGGACTGGAAACACATCTGAATCATTTCATACTAACTCACCTGCAGACAAACCTGACAAAGCATCACACCTGCACCGGTAACATTACAGTACCAGCTGACCGTTAGTTAGCATTAGCATTAGCATTAGCACGATGCCATTTCTCCACAGAGCTGTCACGATCTGACTCCTCTGAGCTCCGCCTCATGTGACATCAACGTAGCCTACTAATGCTGTTGGTGCAGAGATCATTTCATGCCGACGTTATTTATATATTTTGGACCCGTCAATTATTATTATTTTTGAAAAATTTATCATTTTGATGAAAAAGTTGTAGCTATAACCTTTAACTACTGTGATTGAAGTCCAAAGTTTTCCTCAGACGCATCTGAAACTTCAACATGGCAGCAGGAGCCAGTAAAAGAGAGGATCAAACAAACAAACAAAAAAATGCTTCAGTTTTATTTTTAGGCCTGTTCACATTAGCCTACATCTTTAGGGTGTTTTCATACAAACTGTCCCACAAGTAGGCAGGTTATTCTTAGCGCTGGTCATTTCATTTAATATTGTTTGTATTGACCACTCTCTGCAAATAATAGATTTTGAGAAGGAAGATCAGACCAGTCATTGTTGAGTTTACCCCGTTTTCAGACTCTGACACATATTCAAAAAATGGACCAACTTCATTTTCAGCTGCTTCGAATGGTCGATGGTTGAAAACTTCAGACGTGTCCAGAGAAGTTTGTGTGCAGATCAGAGTTAGATCGGACCTGAGCTCTGCACTGACTTACAAACCTACATTTCGATGAGAATCAGTGAAACGAACACGTTTCTTGCAGCTTAACTCGTCCCCGCTGCCCCTCGACTGCTGCTGCTGCTCGAGTGTGTGTGTGTGTGTGTGTGTGTGTGAGAGTGTGTGTGAGTGGAGTTAGCAGCAGAAATGGCCGCAGTGTCCCCAGGGTCTGGTGTAAATGAGATTTGCTGGGGGGATGATTGGGTCTGAGGCGGGCCTGGAGATGGTCCTTTATGAAATAACCTCTTCAATCTCTGACAGAACAGCAGGAGGAGAGAGAGCAGACACACACACACACACACACTCACACACACACACACACACACACACACTCAAACACACCACTGATGTACTTCAATATATATAAAAAAGGTGTGTGTGGCTGCACGGTGACAGAGAGAAGACTGGACTGTATTTGGCAACTTAGATTAGATGTGCTGGTACATGCTGTTACTTCAGCTTTGATTAAACCTAACATCAAGAACAGAGAGTGGCGTCTCTTCTCATGTGTCCACTCTGCAATAATAATATTTTCGGTCTGATATTGTTAGTTGATGAAGCAATCAGTTGTTTAAAAGGAAGAATTATACAGACTTTCCTAACAAGACAAAAAATGCATTTTATTTTGAAAGCGCTAGGTCCATGTGTCCACTCTGTAGTATTTATTTGCATGTTGTTCGGTCTGATATCGTTAGTCGATGAGGCGATCAGTTGATTAAAAGGAAGAGGAGAGGACTGAATGATGAGTAAAACATTTCCTAACAAGACTGTGAGTTGTCTCACAGAAAATGTGCGTTTTATTTTGAAAACTCAACAAGAAGCGCACACACCATAAACCTGTGATAGCAACAGACACTCCTCTTCCTCCTCCTCCTCCTCCTCCTCCTCCTCCTCCTCCTCTTCCTCCTCCTGTCAGAGCTCCCGGCATCAGAGAACCTTTCACCGGGGTCGGGGTGAAATAACATCCCTCTTAAATTCTCTAAAATATTCCTGCCTGAGAAAATAAATCACTTCTTTTTTCCAAATAGTCAAAAAAAACAAAGCCTTTATGTCTCCGTCAGCGCCGTTTCCCGTTAACAGCGTGTGTAATAGTGAGTATCTGTCAGTGTGACTGCATCACTGAGCTCAGCCCAGAAACTCAAATAAAAACTCTTTTTCGTGTCGTCCTCCACTTCCTCTTCTCACCCACGTGACGACTCGTGTTTTTGACACTGATTGATTTCTATTTCTCTTTTTGACGTTTGTGGCTGAGTTCAGGGTCTGACCCAAAAACTGGATCTCACCGTCCTCCTCCTCTTCCTCCTCCTCCTCCTCCTCTTCTTCCTCCTCCTCCTCTTCCTCCTCCTCATTCTGCTACAGATTCTCATTTGTGTCTCTCCTCTCGTACGTCTTCCTCTCCCTTCACCTCCTCCCTCGCTCTCGTTCTGTCCAACTGTTTTTCTCTCCCCCCACCTCCTCCTCCTCCTCCTCCTCCTCCTCTCCTTTTCTTGTCACAGTAATTGGCTCAGAACAAAATTATGCAGACTTATTTAGCCCTCTCTCTGAAATCTCTCTTTGCTCGGCTCACGCAAGATGAATCACCCAGAGAAGCCGCGCAGCACTTGTTGTCCGTTTGGTTGAATTAACATTAAAACAGGACCCGGGTTGCACAGTTCCTCTTTGAACCAGGACCGCTGAGGTTTTCCTTTCTCTCTGTTTGTCTTCTCCTCTTTCTCTCCCTGTCCGTCTCTCTGCCTGGTTCTCTTCCTCTCCGTCGACGTGAACCCCTCCCCTCCCACCACCACCTCCTGTGCCTCCGTCCATAATGAGAGTTTTGCCTCGTGGGAATATGTTGAACTATTTTTTGACAGAGTTGATCAAAACCGATCCAGACAAAATCTGTCTGGGTTCAACTAAAGAGAGGTTTTTTCTTTTTTCTTTTTTCTTCTTCTTCTTAACGGGGCGATGAAAATGATGCAATTATTTCATAACGGTTGTAATGGGAGGGGTTTTTATGAGTCTTAACTCGGTCATGGGAACTTTAGTTTAGGAGCTTTTCACAGAGTTAGGATAAGACTCGGGGATGAGATGCTGCAGCTTCAGTCTGAGCAAAGAGATTGAAAGGACGAGGCCGGGCATGTTCGCAAATGAGCGTACGAGATGCATCAATATAAATATGCACCACAAGCTCCCAACACACACACACACACACACACATGCTCTTGATTCTCTGATGCCCAGTCTGCAGGCACCTTCTGCTCTGCGATGTGACTTGCACAGCTTCGTATCTGCCATGCTTGACTTGTGTGCTGAGCCGCTGGAATAACAAGCAGATCAACAAACACAGTCTCAGGATATCCAAACTCACCGAGAGAAAACTAGACTGGCCACTCAAAGTTTCCAAGAATATATACAAACACACATCACACATCATAAACCTGTTGTGCTGAGTTTAGTCCGACCCCGTAAACAACTAACTGTCCTCGTCCTGTTCTGTGTTTCTGCTTCCCGTTGCCTATGAGTTTTTCTTTCAAATAATTTAATTCCTTTTAAGGATGATCTGCAGCACAGAGGCTACTGTGAAATGAGGATAACTACATAATGCAATGTGCATATCTGTCATACTTAAGGGATTCGGGGGGGGGGGGAAGCAGAAATGAAGTCTCAGGGTGTTTTATTCACAATACATGCAGCATTTCTCAGAACCACAGAGTGCTTCTTAATCTAAGCAGCCTATTTTACGCTTGCAGTGTAAATAATTTATCAAACCGTGGAGCTGCCGGCTCGGGTCATCTGGCCTCTGCTGAGATCCACAACAAATCGTCTTTACACAACCTTAATGGTGGAAAATGCCTCCGATACTGTGTCAGGTATAGGGGACTCTATGCAATGATCCAACACTGTGTAGTTTATTTATTTGTTACTTGACAGGGCCAGTTCATGTTAATGAACAACAATACACAATGGAGGGCAGAAGTTCAGATTTACGTCTTAAAGTGGAACTAAGCAGGATTTCTCCAGTGCTATGCTACATTTTTACCTTAATTAAAAAGCTCTGGACCAATTGTGATAGTTGTGATAGTTAACTACACGACTTGTGACTTGTTACGAGTGAGAATGGAGGCTCTCTGCCTTCACCTGGCGTGGCTGAAAACCAACCTTGCAACATCAGTGTAGTTACTCACGACACAAACGTGCTCTGTAACGGCAATCTTTTGTTTATGATGGTTTAGACTACACAAATACACACTCCATGACATCGTATATATGTTATATAACGTTATCAACCGCTCCATGTATCGATTTTTCGCCGGCTTCGTTGTAAACAAATGCACATGGACCAGAGGAGGGTTAGCAAAGCAGCGGAAAAGCCAACACACTTGCCATAGTTCCCCTTTAATTCTTAGATAACTATAATAACATGAAACAAAAAACTATAGGAGTCACAAATGTGAGTATAAAGTAAAAGCAGCCACTGGTACAGACTGTTTAGAAGTGACAGTGACAAAGAAAAAGTGATTTTGTTGTTATTTTTTTGCAAAATAACAGCAATCTGACAACGTATTACACTGTAACTGTCCCACTAGTAAAAAGCATTGCATTGTGAATGTTGCCTATCAGATCAATACTTGGTATATGGTAATACAAGGATACTATGATGTTGAGAAGCTGGAAACACGTAGCAGAACCGCTGTAAAACATGATCACAATTCACATTTATCGGGAAAAGAACTGTTTCCATCAGCATTTATCACATAAGTCTTTTATCGATCAAGAGAAAATCCATTGACATCGACAGTACAAAGTTTTTGTCGATGTACATCATGACATTAAATCAAATTTTGAACAATCAATTTTTAACTCAATATAACTTAATGCTCTACTAGAATCACAATGTTTTTATTATAACACTTGTATTGGAAAATCAGGCAACTGTTGATAATTAAAGGGACAACGAGGAGTTTTGGAAAGCGAAGTGTTTTCATAGCCTTCGCGCGCACAGTGAAATTCTTTGACCGGCGCAAGACAGACTCATGTTTTCATTCATCAAGAATTAAAGTCGGATGTTCAAAGACGATCACATACCGTCGTAGTTCCGACCATAAACGGCGATTCAGCTGCGTTATTCTCATGACTCACCATGAAACCGAAAGTAAAGAAACGCTGGTCGGCTCGCCCAGCATTTCCACCACTAATTAAAATAACAAAAGAACGATAGAGACAAAACAACATATTTATCGAAAATGGGCCCATTAACAAGTGTGGGTAGCGTAGATTCATCCACATTAATATGAGACTTTTTTATAACCAAATAGAAACTCCTCGTTGTCCCTTTAAAATCATTAGATAGGAATATCTTTCTATTTGCTGGAGAAGAGTCCATCATCAGGTTACAGTCATTTCTACCTGTTGAAGATCCACTGACCCAAACACCTGAATGAGATAGAAACAGAGAAGAAGAGGTTGCCATTAGCGGCCTGCTGTGGAAATAAAAGCACCACAACGGGGTAAACTCACGAGAGCGACTTCCACAATGACTTCCTTTTTGTTTGA
The DNA here is from genome assembly GCF_905171665.1 of Trachurus trachurus. NCBI lineage: Eukaryota > Metazoa > Chordata > Actinopteri > Carangiformes > Carangidae > Trachurus > Trachurus trachurus. The sequence continues at coordinate 7,552,533 of NC_139900.1, forward strand.
AGTTGTTGTTGTTTTTTTTTCTTTTCTGGAGGATGGATGAAGCGTGAATGTGGGAGTGAGAGACTTCCACTGTGTCGCCCATTATTTTTGTTTTCTGGCAGACATTTTTCTGTCAACCGTGCAGCGTCTTTTCAACAGAGATCACAGTGGAGACAAGACAGGATCACATGCTCCGCTCTAATCCCCCCTCTCCATCCCTAATGCAACAGAAACGTGTCGGTGCGGAGCTGTCACACACTTCCTTTTGTTCACACAGCAAATTAGCCCGTTCGCTTGCTCCTTCCCTCACGGTTTCGCCTCCGACAATGGCCCATTGTGTAAGGTATCGTTGTCAGATTTCTGCTGTCTGCGCCAGAGTAAAAAGTGCTTATTCCAACAACAAGGCCCGGCTTAGCCAGCCCCCACTCTGCTATTCCCCCGGCGCTCTGTAAAGTATCGATGTCTCTTAAGATGAGCATTGCTTTGCAGAGGAGAGGGTGGGATAATGTACTTTAGCTTTCCCTAAATGATAGAAGGAAGTATAGGATCTCGGAAAAAGCAAACGTAGAATTAAATGGACCATCTGTTGTTTAGGCAGGTTTTACATTACATGTTTTCAAGAGGACGGCTTATAGACGGAAATTTAGATCCACGGAAACTTTACTCTCCTGACATAACTCTAATCCAGGCCTGTGCTGCTTTATTATCAAAGGAAAATCACAGAACAGCTAAATTTGTGTCTGTCTAATGCGCTGACAGAGCTCGTGTGAAAAGCTTAGAGAGAAATAACATGAGCGACTCCAGAAATGGACAAAAACAAAGCAATTATCGAGGTGACTGTATTTGGAGCGATGCAAATTACCACGCCAGTATTTGCCTCCCCACTGGTTGTTCTTTAAAAAAAAAAAAAAAAAATGTGTTTGTCATTTTGGTGATTAAATATTGCGTGTTGCATGATTGAGTTTGAAGCCCTAAGGGGAATAAATGTTGGCTCACACTGGACTGGATGACGAGTCGTCCAGCAGGAGCCAGAGAACAGAGAGAGACGTCCCAAAAAACCCCGCAGCGCTCAGACAATCAGTGTAGAGAAGTGAACCCAAAACAGACGACAAGATTAAACAATTAAAAGACAATAAGGAGGAAGGTTTTCAGTTGGACTAAAGGCGCTGGATTACCTCACCACGCCTCCATCTGTGTCTCGTCCTGGCTGCTACACAAGTTTCAAATAACGTGGAAACCAAAGTCAAACACATTGTTTTCTACAAACGTCTTTACATCAACCTAATGACTTTTACACGTGTGGCATTTTATCCCAAACAGCTGTGAAAGCTTAGAGGAAGCAAACCAGGACATGGTTAGCTTAGCTTAGCTTAGCTTAGCTTAGCATGGCATAGAGACTAGAAACAAGGGGAAACTGCTAGCCTGGCTTGTTCTGCCCTAACAAGACATTAAAGCAGAAGTAAGTGATATATTTGTGTTAATATAAGTCTTAAATAGTTATATCTTCCGACAGCAATCACTTACATAGAGTGTTTGGACTGAAACACGGGTCTGTCAGTCACTGTGCTCTGCTCTGAGCCGAAGAGAAAACATTTATCGTATCCTACAGTTTTTATCCAATGAGGAGAGAGAACGGCATGCAGGGCTGTGTGTGCAGCCAAGGGACGCCGTGAATGTGGCGACGTAGCGACGAGGACTGTTATGGTGCGTTCAAGGAAACTCGTAACTCGTGTTTTTCCGACCTGTGAAGTGGTACCAGTTCGATCTGGTACGAGTTCACGGGTCGGAAGTTACGAGTGGCCGTTATAGTGACTTTCACCGGTAAAACAGGTCGGAAAAACACGAGTGGGTTGCCTGGAACGCTACAAAGTCGTAAGTTGTGACTTGAAGCTGTAATTTACGATTTCAAAAGCCTGCCTGGAACGCAGCATTAGCGAAAACGACCGGATCGCTTACTTCTGCTTTAACTGGTTAACACTTTATTTGTTTTGTCTGTGTAAAAGCTTAAATGTACAGATGATAGCCTACTACGTGTTGGGGTTTTACGGGGGCGGGCTATTTCCTGGACGGCGGTGGGTAAATGTCTGGAGTCTCTGCAGGTTTACGAGGATATTTCCGACATTTAAACTAACTTGTTTCATTTCTCCTCTGCTCTCTCTTCATGCTCGGTCTGCGGCCGCCCTCCCTATCCTCCTCTCATCCATGCAGGTAAGTCATTCTCCATCGTCTGTTTTAACCCACCTGTCAATCTTCTGGAACTGTCCGCCAGAGCCCAATGAAAACCTGCTTTATACGAAGACCAGATTTTACTCTGAGTTTTACCTGCCTCCCCTCCTCTTCCTCTTCCTCTGGGGTTGGGGCCGTCAAAAAAAAAAAAAAAAAAAAAAAAAAAAATTCCATCAGACTTTGAAAGTAAAATATCTGGATGGCTGAGAGTTCAACGTCTTATTTGCTGTCTGATATCCACGATGGCTCAGGGATCATTATTATGCAGGAGGAGGGTGAGAGTGGAGGTAGACGCTCTTATACGGTCTTAAAGATATTCTCTCCTCGGCTGAATATCACCCGGAGCAACAGCCAGAGAGTCATGGCCGCACATTTTATTAAAAAAGCTAATGTCTTTTTATGTAGAGAGACGGTGAAACAAAGAAAACAGTGATAGAAGTTTTCCTTTCGGGCTGTCAGGGCTCAGAGAAAATGGATGGATGTGTAAATCAATAGATACATGGAGTGGATAAACAGGGAGACTGAGGCCACCACACGCTGTAGAGCAGCGTTCTCCTCCAGCAGCCGCCGACTCCTCAGATTTACCCAGATTGTGTAAATCCAGTTCTGTGACCGGAGCACTGCCAGTGTAAATCCTGATCTGTCAGGATACATCTGTGTAGGGAAGTAGAAAATAGCCCCCTCCTGCTTCATTAACGGTAGTGAAGGGCCCCTAAACAAGGCCCTTAATCCTCCTTCACCCACCCAACTGAAACTTCCTCAACATGTTCAAGTTTTAAAAGTGTTGTTTTGACATGATCACAGACAAACACAACTGTGGCCACATGCATGCAAAGCAGCACATGGCAAAGCTAGAATAAAGGGATTGTTTTGTGGAGACTGTGTCACCTGTTTGACAAACTAGGTTAAACGGTATTTAAAGATGCCCCGGTTTCCTCCATCTGAATATAGCTTTATTGTTATGTAGCTCAGAGTTTAGACTGAATCTATGGATATTTAAACATAAGGGACTTCGCTTTTTCTCAGAGGTGTGAAATTATACAATAACTTAACAAGTTATAAGATGCTTTGCATAGATAAGTCAAGATTTTGAGGCTGTGGGCTTAATTTTTATGGTAGTGACATGAGAGAATCAGGCAATGCAAAGGACAGAAAGGAATGCAAAGCAATGAGGAATATATATATATATATATATATATATATACGTATATAATAATATATATAATATAATATATATACGTATATAAAAATCTCTTTTTAATGTCTGAGAAGTTTGGTTGCATTGAGTTTGGTATGATTAATGAAGAACAGAGAATCTGATGCTGACCTGTTTACGTGCAGCTCTTAAATCTGCTAACAGGTCTGATTTCTAACACCGCCTCCCAGATGTGTGTCGGACTCGGGGGGGTGGGGGGTGGGGGGTGTCAGTAAATTGTCAATTTCAAGTGCAGGACACTAACACACTCCAATGAGAAAACCCACACACACTTATACACTCATAACCTGAGACAGAGACCCCCCCACCCAGAGACTCCGTCTCCTCCGGCCTGCAGACACGCTGGTTTCTGACCGGACTGATCCCGGACCAGTCGGCTCAGGAGTCTCCAGGGTGCAGCAGGGTGTGGAGGGGGGGTGGGGGGGGTTGTGTAGGGCGTGTGTGTGTGTGTCTGTGTGTGTGTGGGGAGGGTGAAGCTCTGGGTTTTTATTGATTTGTGTCACTCCGTCCCGGCGGTGGCTTTGATGTAACAGTTTCATTTGAGCTCTGCTTATGGAGCCTTTAATTAGATTCCAGTGCCGGGGCCCCTCCCCTGGGGGGGGGTTAGAGGAGATTTGATGGTGGGTTCGGGAAGGTGTGTGTCTGTGTGTGTGTGAATCTAGGTATTTTTACAGGTATGAGTTAACTCCGAGGCGTAGCGTAGGATTCATAAATTGCAGAGTTAACGTGTGTGTGTGTGTGTGTGTGTGTGTGTGTGTGTGTGTGTGTGTGTGTGTGTGTGTGTGTGAGAGATAGACGCCTGCTCCACCTCAGCCTGGATTAAAGCCTCAACTTGCAGCTCTGATTCGGCCGCATCTCAAATCCACCTGCTCTTAACTCTGACTTAGCAGAACCACAGTTAATCGCAAATGCAGTATCTGAGGTAATGAGAAAGTCAGTGTGAAGCCGCTGCGGTCCAGGATGTTATCTGTGCAAACTGCAGCTCCTCCTTCATCAACAGTCAGGGAAACTGACTAATGCTGTTTTCATTTCATCTTAACATACAAATAATTTGTCGATTTACCCATTTAGTTGAAGTTTTTCATAATATAATACAATGTTAAGTCACTTCTCAAGCAAAATTTGTGAATTTATTTACAATATTCTCTGCTTTCTGCTTCTTAAATGAAAGGATCAGCTGCTTTTCTTGCTCATATATCAACTTAAACTGACATTTTATTTATTTGTCACCTTGAGGCGTGGCGGTCATTTTTATCACCATTATTTTGACAGTCCGACAAAAACAATTATGAGTCAGTCGTTAAAAGAAAAAAAATAATTAATGAGTTAATCTATAATTTAAAAACTCATTAGCTTCACTCCTTAAGACAACCTCCTCCATAATGGATGAGTTTATCTTAAATTAAGGAACATTTAGGGGCTGTGTCCACCAGACGCGTTTTCAGCGCTCTGGGCGTCTATTTTACATTCAAACCCTATTGAGTTGGGCGCTCACAGCGCTCAGCGCCCTCGGCGGTAAAACGCCCTCGGCGCTTGCTTCTTTTTGTCGCGGCGCTCAGAGCGCTTCGAGTTGAAATCTGTTCAACTTTTAGAACAGCGCCGCGCTCGTCAATGTCACTTTTCACCGCACTGACCAATCAGAATCAAGAAGGGGCGGGACATACGTTACCGACAGCAACACAACCGGAGACGTGGCTCGGTTTATATCATGACCATCACTTGTATTGAAGGTAGGCCGACCTCAGGGTACATGTCAAAAGCTGCCGCTAATGCTGTTGTGTATTTCTGACACTCGTTGTAGTGTTTACATTAAACAAGGCAGGAACACGGAAGTGTCAGAGGACTCGTTTTGTAACCTAGCAACAGCGGCATTCTGACGAGGGAGAGAGAGAGCGCTAAGCGCTGGGAAAGCAGCGCTGAGAGCGCTGTCAGAGCTAAAAACGCGTCTGGTGGACACAGCCCCTTAATGTGACATCACAGAGTGAGAATACGTTACAGATACAGACGGAAACATGTGATTATTATGATATTATGATTATTGATGATGAACCTGGCTCTGCTCGGGGTTTCCTTGCCGCTGCTGCCAAGGGCTCGGTCTCAGTGGGAATTGTTAGGTCTTTGTAAATAGTGATGAGGAGGCGTCCGATCAAACTGCTCCAACTATTTCCTCCATTTTTATCATTGATAAATGTTTCAAACTTTAAAATAATATTTCTTTACAACCTTGGAGATCCCTGGTTACTGAATAATTTAGGATGATACCTCGACTTCTTAAAGGGATAGTTCAAAATGTTGGCAAATTGGCCCATTGCCATAATCCCTATAGTCATAGCAGTAGGTTCGTTACCTTTAATTGTCGGTGCAAGCTATTTTTAGAACGGCGGAGCAGAGCCGCGAGCTGCTCAGAGCTACACTACGGAGGCTCATGGGATTTCTTGGTTTCCCTCATCAAACTCATCAAATACACAATCCAACAACTCCAACTTCACCACGCTATGAGATAATAACAGAACGTTACGAGACAGAGTCGTTTTTAGAAGTAAATTCATGCACAACCGCTGTATTTCCCTCTAAAACAACTCTGTCTGGTAACGTTGTGTTATTATCTCATAGCGTGGTGAATGTGCAGCTCACAACTTGTCCACCAGAGCGTTGTGGAGTTGTTGGATTGTGTGTTTGATGAGGGAAACCAAGAAATCCCATTAGCCTCTGTAGCGTAGCTCTGAGCAGCTCACGGCTCTGCTCCACCGTTCTAAAAGTAGCTTGCACCGACAATTAAAGGTAACGAACCTACTGCTATGACTATAGGGGTTATGGCAATGGGCCAATTTGCCAAAATGTTGAACTATCCCTTTAACGACCTCTCTGGTTGGACCCACTTGCAGGGTGTATGTGGGGGTGGGGGTGGGGGTGGGTCTCTAACGGCCGTTAATCCCAGCAGAGTTTATCCGCTCCTATTTTACTCATAATATTTCCTAATCCAAATAAGGAGGCGGGATAATGAAACCATATGAGATGTAATTACTATCAAATGGAGTCAAGTTTTTCTGAAAGCATCAGCACAACTATAATTTCTCATTAAGCGGCCGTCACTCCTGAGGTGCTCCCTCGGCCCTCAATTACAGCCAGGCTTATGAGACCCCCACCCACCCGGCTGGAGAACGCCAGCGTTATGTGGGTCACTCTCACATCTTGAGGTTTTCAAATCCTCAGCCCAGACGTGTGCACATAAACTCTCAGACCTTTTGCCGACTAATGACACAGGCGTGCGGTTTGACAGCGTCTGAAAAATCCTCAGTGTGTCACAAAGTGTTCCTGCAGATTTTACAGAGCACAGCGAGGCGCTAATGTCGGGTATTAGCGGCTACTTACCCACCAGGGAGGGAGAGGGGGGGGGGGGGCTCTTATATGAACCAGGGTTATGTGTGTATGTGGCCACACAGCTCGGTGATTAAAGTTGTTCTGCAAATATTCTTTAATGAAGTCTTCAGAGAAACAATCATGGCGGTATGGTTAAAAAACAATCCATGTACTGTAGACCCGCTGGAAAAAGGTCAAGCTCAAGTGCATGCTGGGTAATGTGGTGCGTTTTTATTATCTTAGTGAAACTAGACCCCTCCAACATATATAATAAAATCTATTATATACAGTATGTTTGACCCATAGCTGAGTTCAACACCTTCTCTCCAGAGTCTGTGAGCACATGTTGAGGGTAAAGGAGTGAGAGCAGAGGAGAGCTGAGAGAGAGAGAGTCGGTCCCAACGTAACGTCATGAAAGAAGCGCAGGATCAGAGGCTGATGAGATACAGAACCTGATCTGTTTCTGTTTCTGTTTTATTGACTCTCTGTCAGTGGCTTTGAAGGCTTCAGACTTGAAGCCTGTTCCTTTTTAGAAAACCAGTGTCCAAACCGACCGTCAGTGGCAGAAAACAGAACCAGAGTTTACTCTACATCTCTGACCCATCAAATATCCAGTCCATGTTGAATGTGTTCAGTTGAGACACAGACAAAGAAAAGACAATTCTGAATCTGGAAAAAAAAGAGAGAATAACTTACACATCTGGCACTAATATCAAATACAAAAAAAAACGAGATTTGAGATGAAAACATCATCAGCTCCAACACCTAAAACATAAAATCCAGTTTTATAATCATGTATTGTTTAACCTCAGTATCACAAAGCTTATTTAAAGGGACAAGGAGGAGTTTGTATTTGGTTATAAAAGAGTCTCATATTAATGTGGATGAATCTACGTTACCACTTGTTAATGGCTCCATTTTCGATAAATATATTGTTTTGTCTTTATAGTTATTTAGTTATTATTATTATTAGTGGTTAGCTCGCCCAGCATTTCCTAGTTTCGGTTTCCCGGACGCTGCTCGGTGGGTCATGAGGATAATGCTACCAAATCGCCGTTTATGGTCTAGAACTACGACGGTATCTGATCGTCTTCAAAACTCCGACTTTCGTTCTTGATCAATGAAAACATTCTTGGCAAATGTTTTTGCTTTCGTCCCTCTTGTGCCGGTCCAAGAATTTTCACCGTGTGCGCGGAGGCTCATGGGAAATGAAGTGAGAAAACACTTCCGCTTTCCAAAACTCCTCGTTTTCCCTTTAATAGTGAAACTCCTTTTATATGCAAGCAGTTTTTGTTGCGTATCCGTCTACATACTTTTATAATGTGATCTATTTGTGACCACTCCCTTATTAGCCACCAACATGAGCGCTGTGTTTGTTACCAGAACCGAGGCTCATTAGTGCAGGAGCTTCATATATTCAAGTCAGACATTTCTTCAATATGATGATGTTCACTAGAGTCTCAGTGTCTCTCACTAAACTTCAACCTCCTTCCCTCCTCCCCTACACCCCCCCCCCCCCCTCACTCCCCACCTTCTTCAATCCAGCTGATTTATTGCTATAAAAAACATAAAGACGCATCAGTTTCCTTTGGACTAGAGGAGCGTTTCATTGTGCAACAGAAACTGCCCCCATGCATGAGGCAGCTTGAGTCTTGCCAGCTGTGTTGCCACACACACACACACACAAAGATGTGAACTCACGATATTCTCACACTTCCCCCCAGCACCACTTGTTCAGGCCAAGGGAGTGACAGAATAATTCCCGGCAAAGAGAAAGAAAGAAAGAAAGAAAGAAAGAAAGGAGGGAGGGAAGGAGGGATGCTGTCCAGCTCGCTGTGTCCTGATCAGCTGGGCCAGACTGAGTGAAGAAACATCTCCTCGCTCCTTCCTCTCCTTTCTCGCCTCTTTCACCCACTTCTCCTTCATTTTTCTCCAACACCATCATCTCCTCGCTCCTTCCCTTTGCCCTCATTCTTGTTCCCGCTACCCTCCTCCTCCTCCCCCGTCATTCCTCTCCCTCTCTCCTCCCTCTCATGACATTTCCAGCTCTTCTTCACGCGGCCAGTAAATGTTCTGTCTGTTTCCTCGCCTCGTGTCACAAGAGCGTCGTAGGTGAATGATTTCGTGTGTTTGTTTGTTTGTCCTGCTGTGGCCTCGCGGTGTGTTAACGGTTACGGCGCTCTGATGTTGTGCGTGCAGCGTCGTGTTTGGTTCACGCTGGTACAGTGTGTGCTCTGCTGCTGCAGGGGTCACAGGAAGGGCTGCTGGGTAATGATGATTTGTCACTGTGATAATGAGTGAGTGACGGCTTTTAAGAATCCAGAGTTACATAATGTGAACCGGTTTTGTTTTCCTTTCTCAGGCGGATGTTCAAAAAAAAAAAAAAAAAAATCAGGAAAAATTAATTTTAGACCGTTTTCTACAAATACATAAAGAAAACATCTTGTGAGCGTTGATATCAGAAGAACTGAAACAATTATTTGGCAGCAGAAATGGAAAAATCAGCTCTAAGATAATGTTTAAGATAAAAGATAGGCCCTGCTTCTGGTCATTAAAGCAAAAAAATAAAATAAACACGCTGCACATAATACACGACCCCTGATCCAATCTACAGTCCAGATCGCATTGAACAGATTGTTTCCACTTTTAAAAGTCCCATGTTTTATACTTTTCCTGTGTTTGATTTATAGTTTAAAAAGATTTATCAGTGGTTTTACAAAAACAGAAAAACATTTCAGTGTAGTTTTTTTTCTATCTCCTCTCTCAGCTTCTCTCTGGAGCTCTTGTAACAAAAAGTTGGTGTAGGCCAATCAGGAGAGAGGAAGCTCTGAGGCTCTTTTCTGATTGTTTGCCTGTTTTCTGAGTGATCCAATAGAAAAGAGCAGATTTCAGATTTAAAAAACAACCAAACAAATCATTTAACTAGGTTTGGACGAGCTGGGCTTCGTATGGCTGAGTGTGGCAACTGCTTCGTTGTGACATCACAAAGTCACTCTTAATACACTATGGGACCTTTAAAATACAATGGGGGTAACATTGATTTAAAATGAGGAAAGTCTGCAACACCAAAGGAGCTCCAGTGAAGGTATAATTTATTCACAACATGACGTTTCGAGCCCAACCGGCTCTTCCTCAGATGTTTTCATATATGAAATATATATACGAGTAGGCTATATGGTGTTGCGGACTTTCCTCATTTTACATGTTATTCTTTTTTGCTCCAGCACCCACCCAAAACTGGGCAAGAGGATGTGCGTGTTGTTTGTTTCACGTTTGTCTTGTAGCATTCATTTTAACCATAAAGCCTGAATGCAATTTTTTTTCTGGAACATTAAAGCAGCCACAGATTAAAATTCAACACATGCACAACGTAAGAAACGTGTCCTAAGTTATTATTTAGTTGCAGCTTCCTTCCAAAAGCCATTAAGCCCTTATGTTCATACACTGGTTGTCCCACTTAATTTAACATATACAGCCATACACACACACACACACACACACAGTTACATTTACTGTGGCAGTGGTGTCGCCTGCTAAGTGTTGATTAGTCCCATGGAAAACAGGTAATTGAAGCTAAATGACTAAATATAGCCCAAAGTGTGATTAGTACTGATAGCATGTGATGTATGGAGCTCATTAGTGTGATAGCTAACAACCTCCTCGCGCCCTTACCCCCTCTCCCCCCACCCACTACCTACACTCACCTACACACACACACACACATGGATGTGTTATGGTATTTAAAGACATGGAGATAAGGCTGAAAAAAAGAGGAGTGCTCCTTTAAACAGCAGGAGGGGAGGGAGTGATAATCAAAGTGAGATGCAGCGTGTTGTGTTTCATAGGATTACAGGTTGGTCGTAGTTTTTTTCCTTTAGTGACACGGTACAAAAATAAAAGGGGAAAAAAAAATCACCCTATTATGGTCACAGCTGATGTTTCCGTGGTAACACCTTTTGATTATGGTCTTATCTGTTTATCATTGTGCACCAGGCTATGAGAAGGGCTCGGGAATAAGCAAAGAAAAATACAGTCATTTAGCTCAATTGATGAACTTGAACGTCTTGTTTTCAACAAATATAAATATCATTTCATCCAGAACAGACAGAAGCATCACAGAGAGTCAAAGTGAATAAACCGCTCTATTCCTGCTGCTGCTGCTGCTGCTGCTTTATCTTTTAGCCAGCAGCACTGAACCTACCTGGCTGGTTTGCTCTGTCAGTTCTCATAGCAGGACTGATAACTGATTCCCAGGTAGCTCAGCTCAGCTCAGCAGCCTGCTGCACCACAAACAGCACCGGCTCCACATGGGTCTGGAGGAGCAGTGGAGAGAAAAAAAAAAGTGGAGCTCTGACACCAAAATCAAAGATCTCAAAGATACAAAATAAACTCAGGTCCGTGCAGACTTTCCTTGCTGGAAGGAAGGGGATGTTCAGGTACTGTAGCTCCTGCACAACCAGACTTGAGACTGACAGAATTCATTTTGCACCAGTATCAGCGTGCAGAGCCCGTTTCACTGCTGTGTTATATTAAGTGTAGAGGGAAAATATGGCGAATGCAGCAGCTGCTCATCAAATTGAACGTGTCATTTTTTACAGCAAATAATTGGACCCGCTAGAATACATTTACATTTTATAGGTTGATATTTGTAAATTTCAGTATTTAACAATTGAATAAATGTCTCACAATGCAGCACTGTACTTATTTAGTTTTTCATCACATGTTCTTTTAGAGATGTAGGTTTATAATCAAGCTATGTGCATAAATACAGAACATATATATCAAATAAACACCAAAGTTCCTCAGGATTTGGTCTTTCAGAAAGTTTGCCAGCAGTAATTTGTCGTAACGTTTGGTTCAGGCTCTTGGTGAAACCTAATTTGATGGATGTTTTGTCCAAAATACCCACAGTAACTTGAGTGCATTTATTTTTAGTTTGGGGCTGCCTCAATGGGAAATGGACCTGCACCAGTGGCCGGTGTGTTTTTTTTAACTGTGTTTTACCTGTCGAGCCACAGGACAATCTCCTACTGGGGCTTTGTTGCACAAATGGGTTCACAAGTGCAATATCAGGTGTTAAGCCATAGGAAATGGTCTCTCTCAGTCAGTATATGTGTGTGTATTTGTGTGTGTGTGTGCGGCTGTACAATGGGTTTGTTGCAGTCTTTTCTGCACTGCACCCACATCTATCAGCGTCGGTGCAGCTCGGATTAAACCCAGTTTTCATCCAGCTCAAAGACCGTCAGCACTCTTCAGCTGCGGTGGTGAAAGCTCCGGTGTCACGAAATCTGTCGTCAGTCTAACAGCAAAGTGAACGAGCAGGTAGAGCGAACTTCAGAGAGAAAGGTTTTGTTTCTTTTTTTTGTCTCAAATTTGACAATGAAAGAAGAGGTGAAAACAGAAAAGTGAGGAACAAACGCCTTAAGCTGGAGGAGCCACGTTCCTGATGCTGGAGACGCTGCTTGTTCTTCTTCAACAGCAGAAAACACATTTGCAGTTTTTAACAGCAATTACAGGTTTTTGTGTCTCCAACATCTTCACAGATCGTTTCTCTAAAGAAAGTGTCACTTAATTAGCAGCTGAATATGTTTTGGTCTCAATGAAAACTTAATGATTGTACCTGCTAAGTGACTTGAACATGGAGGACTTGAGAGTGAAACTTGTAACTGCAGCTTTATCGTCTGGATGCTAAATTGTTTGCGTAACTTTTGGTATTCACTTCATTTTTGTTGATTAAAGTGAAAGTTTGAGTTTTAACTGAAAGTTGATACGACTAATGCTGCTTTTATAGATCAGATCCTCCAGTCAGTGCAATCATATTTGGTATAGAGTGTGAGAATCAACCTGAAATTCAAACACTGACTTTGTACACTCACTATTACATGAGCTCCAATATGTTACTTCAATCAATCAATCAATCAATTTTTTATTTATAAAGCACTTTTCATACATGTGAAAATTCAATTCACAGTGCTTTACAAAAAATTAAAAGTGGTTTAAAGTGATAGTTCAACATTTTGGCAAATTGGCCAATTGCCATAATAATTCATGCAAAACAGCTGATGTGCATTGCCTTCAGGGGCAGTTTTTCAGCAAGCATTTCCCTCCAAAACAACTCTGTCTGGTTATGTTCTGTTATTATCTCATAGCATGTAATGGTAAATGTGCAGGTCACAACTTGTCCACCAGAGCGTTGTGGAGTTGTTGGATTGTGTATTTGAAGAGTTTGATGAGGGAAACCAAGAAATCCTAAATCCAAAAATTAGCCTCCGTAGCGTAGCTCTGAGCAGCTCACGGCTCTGCTCCGCCGTTCTAAAAATAGCTTGCACCGACAAATAAAGGTAACAAACCTATAGGGATTATGGCAATGGGCCAATTTGCCAAAATGTTGAACTATCCCTTTAAGAGATACATAGCAATGACAATGGCATATGAATAGTTGAAACATAAACGGTTATAATACAAAGGTTTCTAAAATAAAAAGTGGTTAAATTTAATAATAAAAGATATCTGACACTGTGTGCACCACATCAGATACAGAGAATAATCTATAATCATCTTTAACTTGGATGTCATGTCATGTTTTCATTTACTGAAGCTATGAGGAAGATTGATAATAACATACGACTGCAGTGTGATCACACGCACTTTTCTGTCTCCTTTGAACTCTCTGTGACTCGTCGTCGTCAGCGTTCGTCTCTCCACCAGTTAAAAGTCCGAGCAAGAAGTGGTGCAACCGGAGCAACATCTTTCAGGGAATAACAGCCACAGCTCAGCACTCCTCTCTCATTTTGGAGAATTAATCACCTTCACCGCCTCAGACCCTCACTCCCCCCCCCCACCCCTACCCCCCCTCCTTCTGCCCTCGCTCCGTCTTATTACCGTTTTCATTTTTGTCAGTTTGGCCTCAACTCGTTGCTTTTTCTCCCTCCCATATGTTTTCTATGAAATGGATAGCGGGTCATTATGTTGAGTGGATCGTCTTTATGAAGCTGCTGTGTTTGCTTGGATGTGATCGTTGTGTGTAATGTGTTACGTGTGATTGAATGAATGAAGGATAGTGGACGGCTGAGGTCACATCAGGAGGGAAACATCGTGTCTCCCTCTGCTGCTGTGTTCAGTGCTTAGTCTTGTCCTTTGTCGTCCTCCTTAAACGAGTGTGTGTCTTTGCTTGAACTCAATGAGGTCAATGTCACTGTGTGTTCTGCCCTCGCTAGCTCTCTCAACGGTCTCTGGGGGAGTCTGGGGTTGCGCTGCTCGTCTACCAGCCTCAGCTAATCTTAGCCACATCTGTCACACATCCAAAAAACCGACGCCCCTTTGGCTTCTGCTGCTCAGAATAACACTTTTCCATTAAGGCTCGTGGAATAGCTGTTACAAAACACCTATTTTCAGGGCAGAAAAGAGTCAAACCAAGTCAGAAAGTCAGGGGAAGTTTTAAACGATTGGACAAGTTGAACTTTTTTCTCAGGTGGCAGCGGCACGAAGAGTTGGTAAACAAGACGCAACATTAAGTTATAATATCACTCGACACAAATGTGCTTTTGCAAGAGAAGTTTCTTAATTTTGCCCGTCTTAAAGGGATAGTTCAACATTTTGGCAAATTGTCCCATTCCCATAATCCCTATAGTCATAGCAGTAGGTTCGTTACCTTTAATTGTCGGTGCAAGCTGTTTTTAGAACGGCGGAGCAGAGCCGTGAGCTGCTCAGAGCTACGCTACGGAGGCTCATTATGGGATTTCTTGGTTTCCCTCATCAAACTCATCAAATACACAATCCAACAACTCCACAACGCTCTGGTGGACAAGTTGTGACCTGCACATTCACCACGCCATGAGATAATAACGGGACGTTAAGAGACAGAGTTGTTTTAGAGGGAAATTCATGCAAAACCACTGATGTGCGTTGCCTTCAGGGACAGTTTTTCAGCAAGAACACTCTGTATTTCCCTCTAAAACAACTCTGTCTGGTAACGTTGTGTTATTATCTCATAGCGTGGTGAATGTGCAGGTCACAACTTGTCCACCAGAGCGTTGTGGAGTTGTTGGATTGTGTATTTGATGAGTTTGATGAGGGAAACCAAGAAATCCCATGAGCCTCCGTAGCGTAGCTCTGAGCAGCTCACGGCTCTGCTCCGCCGTTCTAAAAATAGCTTGCACCGACAATTAAAGGTAACAAACCTACTGCTATGACTATAGGGATCATGCCAAAATGTTGAACTATCCCTTTAAATAAAACTCCCAAAAACATTCAAAAGGTCCGAGAAGTTAGTCTTCCTGTAACTTGCACATCGATAGAAGTGTGTGTGATGTGTGGTGACTGTGAGGGAACAAAGTGACAGAACAACCTCAGAGTGCTATAGCAAGAACTCGGTGCACGGCACTCGTCTTGGATTTCATTGTGTTGTCAGGTCGTACTGTAGAAATGGGGCAGGATAGGTCTAAATGTGCGAGTTAGTGTGATGGATGCAAAATGAAGCTTGAGAGAAAAAGTTCACTGGGATGCCAGTTCTGCTCGAGTCTGAAATGAAAGTTTTTAGACAGAAATGGTTCTGTAAGGGCAGCACTGCTGTAGCTGCCGGGCAATTTATTCCACACATACATCGCACTGCATGTGATTTTCCACTTCAATCCCGGAGAGGTCAGAGGTCAGGCCCAGTCGAGTTCTCCCTTATCAAACTGGGAAAAACCTATTTCTTAATGGATCTGGATTTGTGCATGGGAGCCACACTGTATCGTCTGAAACGTTGTCGTATGCTGCAGATTTCTCTCGACAGGAAACGCAGCTGAAGAAGATTTTGCCATGTACGTGTGGAAACATCAAATATGTTCTAACTCCCCTTCAAGGTTTTAGATTATGAGTCTATTAAAATGACTCTTTTTGTTAAAGTGGGTGAGAGCCGGCTGTGTCTGTTGGACAACCGGCACCATTACAGACGTCCAGCGTCCGACCGCTATGAGCTGAGGATTCATGATCGAAACGTCCTCTCAGGTAACAAACCAGCCTGGAAAACCTTGATGAATAGCTTCAGCTGCCGGTTTCTGTATTTGTTGAAACAAAATGTTAACCACTGCTTTAAAAACAAACAAACCAACAAACCTTTTATACAAATACACCTAAGAATCACGTTTCCTTCAATCTTCAATCCTCCAGAGGCTTTGAGAACTTCCTGAAAACAAGACAAATGTCCTGAAAGAACAAAAGTATGACAGACATGAGAACATAAAGTGTTAGTGTAGGAAGCTGCCAGGACAGGCTTCAATAATAATCCCTGTTGGGCATTGATCGTGTTTGATGACGGAGGTGGAGCACGCTGTTTAAAATCTTCCATAAAGTCTTCAGAAAGGTCTTCTGCCCTGTGGATGGAGCCATAAAGTTGATCTTTCTAGAACCTTAAAATCTCACCTGCACAAGTGTTTTCACATTACAATCTTTTGTTACCAACCATCTTAAAAAAAAAAAAAAAAAAAAAGTCCACATATTTTCAGCTCCTTTTTTTTTTGCTCCTGAAGCCCTCACATAAACAGTGTGGTGTGCTGACCCCAGGAGAAACATTGGTCACTGCCTGTCTGCACTCTGTGGTTTTTGGCCGCCGCCGCCGCCTGATGCCGAGGGTTTTGATGGCTGTCGCTTTTGGGAGAAAAAAGGAGGCCTGTGATGAAACTTTGCACTTTCTCCACAGTTCCTGAAGCATGTAACTGAGGGAAAATGTTTGAGGCTGCAGTTTCCTGACCTAAGCAGAGGAGAGAGTTGGGACAACATGTTTTGGATTACACAGCTGTGTAGGCGAAAGTGAAGTGGTTACTTCCCGTACTTTTGCTGACGAGCCTCGCATTGGACCAGAAGTGCAAGTCAGTTTCTGCAGGTTTCTGGGGTTTTCCAGAATCAGTTTTGTACAATTCAAGAAAAGGGAATTTTGTCTCGGTGAATCCGGCGCATTTGTGGCTCTGGGATGACGTTGACTTTTTCTTTTTTTTCTCTGCCATTATGGTTTTATTTTCCACTTTTAATTCCTCAGTGAGGCATTGGAAGCTTCTGTCCGTAATGATAAAGTGAAAACACCAGAGTCCTCCATGGAAATAAGCCCAGAACTGTGTTTTACAAATGTATAGACTGCATTCATTGGAGCAAACCAACCGAATCAAAAACACACATGGGACACATGAGACGAGATGGCGTAATAACAGACTGTGAAAAAGACCCATAGCATTTGAAGTCGACCAATGTCAAATAGAGAAGTAAAGCAGTTGCTGTTGGCAGATGAAGCTACAGCTTCAATCAAGACGTTGTGCAGCGGCCCAGCGGTTCTCGATCACGACAAAAGCCAAGGAAAACCTTCACAAATTACAGCGTTTCCTCCACGACGGAGTTGTGGCAGCAGAGGGGAAAGTTCTGTCTTCTTTAGAAGAGATATCAACATCTATGAGATAAAACAAACACACTAGACGCACAGTACTCTGCTAGTCGCCAGTCGCTCTTCCAAGTCTTCAGTCTTAAAGGACAATTCCAGGCGAATTCAACTCGGGGGTGTATTTTTCTATCATTTTAGGTCTAAAAGAAGGAATCTGAAGATTTTCAGTTTAATTGTTCCTGTTTTGCGGTAGCTGCATCTGTCCCTGCATCGCCACGGCAGCAATGAATGGGAGTGGATGTAAGTTCCGCTGTTTAGGCTGTTTCCAGCCCTCAAAGCCGCAATTTTTTTCCACAGACAGCGTCAGATGGCGACTCAAACATGCACCGAGAAGTTTATTTACTTCAAGCAAGCCGACATGTTTGTAAAACTAGATCTAATTCAAAGTCTCCCGGAGTCTCGCGCTAGACCCAGTTGCCGTGCGCGGTGTGTTCAGGAGCAGTGGGAAAAGCTCCCGTTTGTGTCATAAACACAGGAATATCAACTCTTTACTTGCTTCAAGTAAAAAAAACTTCTTGGCGCATGTTTGAGTAGCCATCTGACGCTGTCTGTGGAAAAAAATGTACACTTGAAGCAAGTCAAGAGTTGATATTCCTGTGTTTATGACACAAGCGGTAGCTCCCACTGCACCTGAATACACCAGCACTGCAACTTCGGGCTCGCGCGAGACTCCGGGAGACTTTGAATTAGATCTAGTTTTACAAACATGTCGGCTTGCTTGAATTAAATAAACTTCTGGGTGCATGTTTGAGTCGCCATCTGACGCCGTCTGTGGAAAAAAATTGCGGCTTTGAGGGCTGGAAACAGCCTAAACAGCGGAACTTACATCCACTCCCATTCATTGCTGCCGTGGCGATGCGGGGACAGATGCAGCTACCGCAAAACAGGAGCGATTAAACTGAAAATCTTCAGATTCATTCTTTTAGACCTAAAATGATATGAAAATACACCCCCGAGTTGAATTCGCCTGGAATTGTCCTTTAATTCAGGATTAACTGGCATCACCACATGGTTGTGTTACCTCACACTGAAGTGTCAGTTTAACTAAACATAGTGACATTTTCAGTGATGAGATAACTAAGGTGCTGCAATGTGTCCTCAAGGGAACTGTTCCCAGATCAGTGGCGCTTTTTGTGCATCATGGTGTCTCACTGTTGTCAGGCAAATAGCAACACAACTTTTGTAGACAGCAACGTAGAGACAGTAAATAATGCAGAGTATATGTGTGTATAGATTACACAGATTCTATCAGGATATTTGAACCAACTCTGTATGAAATCCATGAATTCCAGTTAGTTTTTAAAATACACATAATGTCAGGGTGGTTTGTCATCAGTTGAGCTGTTTTAGTCTCTTCATGATGTTAAACATAGAGAATATTTTCAGGATGTATTGATCACTTTTAATGCTGTAATGATTAAATGGAATAATTGGTTCATTAGTTGATAATGAAAATAATCATTAGTTATTCCAATTTTGGAAAAAAAAAAAGAAGAAGAATGACACAATTCCTCCTCGTCTTGTCATTTCCACGTTGTTTGACGTGCAGTTTTCCGCTCTGTTCAAATAATCAGTCTCGCTCTCCTTCATCCAACGTGTCGACTTTTATTGATATATGTGGTTTAGAATCGACGAATTGTGAACGAACAGGGAAAAAAAAAAAAATCCAGTCTGTTGATGTACCATAATTCTGTTCGAAACTGTAAGGACTTGACGTTATTTAACGGGACAAGGGAATAAATCAAAGGCTGGATGGACGGACGCAGCAGCGCAGAAAGATTTATGTAGTGGAGTTTGTAGCCAGGACGAAGGACCTGTGTAGTTTTGTTGGACGACCACGGTGCAGAAGCTCTGGGGAGGGGAGAGGGAGAGCTGTGATGAAATAAGAGCCGGCGATTGCTGATGTGGCGCAAGCAGTGACTGTGTCTTACTACAACACACACACACACACAGACACACACCTCTAAGGATTAATTCCCCTCTGAGAGACCTCGGTTCCCTCTCCGGCCCGGCTGCCAGCGTATTGTTCTAGCCAGAGTTATGATGGTGATTTATGAGCTGCGAGTGACTGATGAAAAGTGGACTGACTCACACTTTCCATTGTAATTTACTTTTCAATTATTGTTACTTTTATTATTTTCCTCTTTGGCCGAGAGCGGAGGAGAGAAAGCCAAAAGCAGAGTTAAGAAGAGAGAAGGGAGTTAACACACACATGTAGCTGTGCACATTCTGTCATACTGTGTGTGTGTATTAACAGCATCGCCCAACCATAGCACATCATAAAGCAATTGATTCAGAATCAGAAATGTATTTATTGCCAAGTGTGTTAACACATACAAAGAATATGTCTTGGTTTTAAGGTGCAGACATATCACACACACAAATAAAGTTCACATATAAAGGCACAGATGCCACAAGAATACTATCTGTATTCATACAAAGTACCAAAAATACCATTCACAGGAAAATATACATATGTAAAAACAAATATGAGCACAAATTAAAACAGATCAAAATCACAGCAAACAAACATTTGGTGATCTCACTTCACTTTCAGATGGATGGATGGATGGATGGATGGATGGATGGATGGATGGATGGATGGATGGATGGATGGATGGATGGATGGATGGATGGATGGATGGATGGATGGATGGATGGATGGATGGATAGATGGATAGATAGATAGATAGATAGATAGATAGATAGATAGATAGATAGATAGATAGATAGATAGATAGATAGATAGATAGATAGATACTATAGATAGATAGATAGATAGATAGATAGATAGATAGATACTGTAGATAGATAGATAGATAGATACTATAGATAGATAGATAGATAGATACTATAGATAGATAGATAGATATATACTGTAGATAGATATATACTATAGATAGATAGATAGATAGATAGATAGATAGATACTGTAGATAGATATATACTATAGATAGATAGATAGATAGATACTGTAGATAGATATATACTATAGATAGATATATACTATAGATAGATAGATAGATAGATAGATAGATAGATACTATAGATAGATAGATAGATAGATAGATAGATAGATAGATACTATAGATAGATAGATATATACTATAGATAGATAGATAGATAGATAGATAGATAGATAGATAGATAGATAGATAGATACGATAGATACTATAGATAGATAGATAGATAGATAGATACTATAGATAGATAGATACGATAGATACGATAGATAGATAGATAGATAGATACGATAGATAGATAGATAGATAGATAGATAGATAGATAGATAGATAGATACGATAGATACTATAGATAGATAGATAGATAGATAGATAGATAGATAGATAAGTCAGGAGGAAAACTTTGAGTGTAAGAGCTGAAGTTTAAAGTCACCAACAGGAAGGTCGGAGGATGTTGTTAACACACGTTCACAGACCAATCAACACCCATGTTTTCCTGAGGGAAGAGCGACCCTGCTGATTGAGTATCACCATCATCATTCTCTCTGTGTGTGTGTGTGTGTGTGTGTGTGACGATGATGGGTGGCAGCGGTCGGGTGCTCAGCAATTAGCTTTGACTCGGGGCCGTTTCATCGCTCACAGAGTCGACAACAGTTCACATCCAACAGAAACAACATGGAGTCCAGAGGGAGCGGGTGTCAGTCAGTGTGTGTGTGTGTGTGTGTGTGTGTCCTTCTCTGTTTACACAGCAACACGTTCACTCACAGTGATTAAACAAAGGAGAGACGCATTAAAACTCATGTGTAATTTGTTTACTTGTCATTCATGTTGTGTTTGTCATGTGCAAAAGAGGAAAACCAAACCTAAACTCCTTGAAACCCGCCGGCCGTCCACAGACAGACAGACATCACCCTGAAATTATGAATGAAAATGTGACGACAAGACGACTTTTGAGCTGTTCTTCATTGTGTTTTCTGATGATATCTGTAATTCGAGGTGAGAAACCGAGGCAGACTCATCAACTCACCTGTAAACTCCATCAAACAGCCGGGAAATGAAACTAAAATGATCCATTTCTATTATTTCATAGTTACCGTGGTGGAGGAGTTAGAATAAGCCTGCGGAGCATCTTGCATTGATTATTTATTGTTCAGCGCTCAGAGTTTCTTGTCGACTTGAAACCAGCGTCTGGCTCATCATCATGTTTTGGTTAAAGCGGAGTGGAGCGGCTGCAGCCTGGAGCTCAGAGGAAGTTCTGTAATCTGACACAAGACTGATCCTGAAACGATGATGATGTACAGAAGAACAATACTCTTGATAATCATATGTGACCCGTTCTATCAAAATGAGTCGGATGTCGCAACGTTCTATTTTTAGATAATCAGCTGATAACATGGAAAACCCATAGAAAAAAACATTTTTTTACCCTAATTTCAAAGCAATGACATTCGAAAACAATCTCCCAAAGTTTCACAGTCCAGATAATTGAGAAAAGGCATGTAAATGATGATTAAAGTTGACTTGCAACTTAAACCCTCTGAAAATGAGCGTTGCTTCGGTGCAAAACATGAAATATCTCCTGAACCGTTCATGATAGAGACGAGCTGTAAACTGCATCTGAATCGCGGGATTCTCCGCTTTCCGACGGTCATTGAATGGTGCCTCTATGACGAGAAGGGACGGGTACAGAAACAGATGCTAAACCGAGTAGCATCGACGCTAACAGAGCGTAGCATCGATGCTAAACCGAACGTAGCAACGATGCTAAACCGAACGTACATGCTTGCACATGTTTTACAAAATGTCAACAAAACATGACAACTTCTGAACCGTTTATGATAGAAACGAGCTGTAAAAAGCATCTGAATTGTGAGATTCTCTGCTTTCCGAGGGTCATTGAATGGTGCATCTATGACAACAAGGGACCGTATAGGGTGCGTGTAATCACGTGGTACAGGAACAGATGCCAGAGTCACTGGCAAAAACTTTAACTACAATTTTCTCAGGTTTTAGAACGGAATAAGAGAGTGAAAGATCGTAATTCAAATGGCCACATCTTGAAAACCATCAAATGTATGACTTTGACTAGGGTATCATTTTAAAGCTTATTTTCTAATCTTTCCATTGATACCAAAATCTCAACTTTGAAATTTGGGTCACTGTGACTCATTTCGATGGATCGGGTCACATATTGATTCAGAAAGTAGGTAAATCCAATAAAACATAGAACTTGATGAAAAATGTTATGATTTTGTTTAAGAGCATTTTCTAGATTGTTATTGGGCGGACAATCTTATCTAATCACCTTCAAGTCCTCAATACTGATTGATGTATCAGCTCAGAGATGATCAATACAACTCTAATGATGAGACTATGATACATTTTAATACATATTTTAACGTGTGACTGTAAATGTAGAATCATCCAGCAGCTCCTCCTCATGATAATCTTCTTGTTCTAAATTGTGATTGACAGTTTAATTGCAACGCGTCAGTGGTTCATTAGTTTTGTGTTTTTTAATCTCCTGAAATCGGAGCGGACGTGACATTTGTTTTTCTGACAGAGTTCAGAGCGTTGTGTTCACTGTCGGAGGAGTCGGACATAGGAAGAGATCTCTGCGATGCCTTCAGGGTGTTTGAATTTAGCACAGACGTTCACAAAACACCTCACATCTGTATCCATACGTAACTCACAGGGGAAGTCGTACGTCTAAAGGATGAATTGAGGTCATGACCTTTTCTATTGAGCGGATCAATGGTCAGCTTCACGGTCAGTGACATCATCATGGTGCTGTGTACAAACATAACACGGGACTGTAGCTGAGGAGCAATAAGAGAGGTTTTGTTTTAAATCAGGGGTGTCAAACTCATTTTAGTTTAGGTTTAACAGCACAAATTGATCTCAAGTGGGTCGGACCAGTAAAATAATAGCTTGATAGTCTAAAATTGAAAAGAACTTTGAATTTTTCACTTTGTTTTAATACATGTTTATGATGTTTACAGTTAACAAACTATTCTTTTTCAAAACATTTGAAATTTCTTGATAAAGATATGTGCAATTTCAAATTTTCTCACTTGACAAATGAGGGCCGGATTGGACCCTCTGCCGGGCCGGTTTTGGCCCACGGGCCACATGTTTTTTTTTATATATATATTTTTTTATTTCCAATGAATTAACACAAAATACAAAAATATCCATCTTGAAACGATATCAGTGATGGAGTGTTATTTCAGCCCAGATCCTGACCCTCCCCGTATTTCCCAAAGAAAAAGTAAAGAAAAGGAAAAGGAAAAGAAAAAGAAAAAGAAAACAAAGAAACAAAGAAACAAAAAATACAGACAGAACAGGAGAAAACAAAAATCCATACATCTTCACTGACATTAGTGGGGTATTTGCACATAGATGTATGCGGGCCACATGTTTGACACCCCTGTTTTAAATCCTTTTATTGCCACGTTCTCATCATCTCCATATGGAAACTTACACCGCATGTAAATGATCTGACACATGCAGAACCTGTGTATATATACGGGCTTGGAGAACAATGTAATTAATGCAAATGATTTGAAGCGACTGTGTTGGTTGGACATAATTGGATAATATGAAAGTTATGAGCCGCCTGTGGTGGGAAACACAGTGGAGTCGTGACACTTTAATGTTGCATTATGGAAATGTTCATTCTTCTCTCTGGTGCGACTAGGGTTGCAAAGAGGTGGAACATTTCCAGCTAATTTCTGGTAAATTTCCAGAAACTTTCCATGGGAAGTTAAGATGGGGAATTTTGGAAATATTCCAAATTGGAAACTATACATGGGAAATATGGGAATTTATGGTAATTTGGGGGAATTTATGGGAATTAACTGGAAATCGGGGGTCATTTAAACAAACAGTATAAACATAAATGTAAATATTTTGTTTTGTCATAAGCAGACATCACATTCTTGTGTGAACAATCAATTCTTTTACTGAACAACAAAAACATGTTGAGGGCCAACCTTCAATTTTGTAAATTTCTGATTTATTCCCGTTTATATTCCCATATATTCCTGTTAATTCCCATGGAAAGTTAGGTGCGACAGTGGAAAAAGCACAAAGCGCTGTGAAAGGTGTCTGAGTGTGAAGGAGCAGCAGGGTCAGGTGTGTGTGTGTGGACGACGTCATGTGTTCTCCGCTGATTGTTTTACAACACTGATGCTCAGCCGTGATTATTTGTAGCTTTCAGCAGCATCACATCAGATGGGCTCAGCTCAGTCGCACAACTGATTACCATGTTCTCTAATAGCAACCACATGGGCTGTTACAGCACTCCAGGCTCCGTGTGTGTGTGTGTGTGTGTTGGAGGGAGGGGGTGGGGGTTGTTCTTCTTCAGTGGTGTCCTAAGGGAGCGCGGGGGTTTTGCTGACTCAGCTGTTGTGGCCTGAACTCGGCTTTAATGAGCCCAGAGTGGAGTTGACTCGCTGACAAGAAGTCACACACAGGAAGTTCTCCACATAAAAACACACACAACCTGTCCCACTGACCCTCACCGCCTGTCATGTCCTCTACACACACATCTCCCTCACTTAGACACACACAAACGCACACACACACACACACACACACACACACACTCGGCAACCTCCCCTCTTCACCTTTGACGCTTATTATCCTTATTACAATGTGTACAGATTAGAAAGAGGCTCTACGGTCATTTGAAATAAATACATGAACATTTATGTAAAGGGTCTAATTGGTGAAATGAGTCTTGAGGTCTGTAAGTGTGTGTGTGTGTGTGTGTCCAGCCTGCTATAAAACTGAAGGGTTAATGTGCTGGAAAACCGTTAGTTGGATTTAAATGGGGGATGTGTGTGTGTGTGTGTTGTAATAGATTGTGTGGGTGTCTCTGTGTCTTTTGTGAGCATGTAAAATGTGTCTTTTCCATTCGACCATATTTGTATAAACATGTTTAATATGTATGTTTTATTGAGCTTGGAGCATTTTTTTTTTTTTTTAAATTAATGAGCGTGAATATTTTTTTTTTTTTTCTGAATCTTAATTTTAATCACCGTGCTGTTTGCAGAGACATATTTTAGTAACACACTGTGGCTCCTTCTATTTAACATGTAGAGGGATAAACAGTGTGTTTTTTAAAAAAAAATAGCGCCTTCAAAGCAGGATGAGTGTGACAGTCACAGTATGGATCCTGCTGCTGCTAATTTATGCTCATGAGTCACAGTGTCTGATGCTGCAGCTTTAACGTTCAACAGAAACACATATGTGTCCAATGGTGCTCAGCCAGTCAGTGGCACTGCTGCACAATGTGTGGAGACAAACCCACCGACAATACAATGAAATATGGAGAGAAACATTAGCTTTCTAATGTATTTCTTACTTTTATTAATGCAACAATTATTATTATATTACATTGATAGTTTATTGCAGTAGAGTCTTTGACAGCAGGACTGTTCAGGTATGTCCCGATCCGATATTGATAACGGATTTATTTTCCGATATCAGCCAAAAAAACGAATATCGGAGACGGACTGCATCTAAAATCTCCGATATAAACGCTCCGATAAAAGCAGTCCATTATTCCGCTCCAGCACTTCTGTCCCATATGAAGGTGACTCTCGTTCACAGTCCAACACAGAATTATGGAGGAAGACCAGCTGGTCCACATGTTGTGTCGTGTTAACAGCGCTAAAGCCAGAATTAAATTAACGATGCTAATTTCTGTTAGCCCGTCTATGGCGTTTTACATTGTACGTTAGCATTAAGCTAGCAGGCTTTATGCTTAGTTGTGACACTGGCTGTGTGTTTTGAACGTTGTTTCAAACTATGTGGGTTTGATTAAACATATTTGATGCTTAAATATTGCTGCTTAATATATTGCTTTACTCCTCTTTCTATTTTATGTATGCCATTTTTACTGTAGGGCAGGCTATAATCTTCAATTTGGAGTGACAAATAAAACCTTGAAGCAAGAAGATTTTGCCTTTTGTTTGACATTGATGTACATACATACAGTAATTCAATAACAGTTGTAAATAAGGTTTATTTTTAAATATTTTACAGTTCAAAAGTAAGCTCACTACTGTCTGTCCCATAGAAGAACATGACAGCAGCAGCCTGTCAGTCAGCAACAGGAGGACTCTCCTTTGTATTAGAATTTGAAAAATATAAATAATCGTTTTTTTTTCACCACCCCTAATATCGGATCAATATCAGTATCGGCCGATATTGAAGGCTGCAATATCGGTATCGTATCGGAAGTGAAAAAGTGGTATCGGGACATCCCTAGTTGGTCTTAGCTACATGCTTGATATCAGGTGCAAAACGCCTGGTCAACAGTTTTTGACCTCAGAATGATGTTTTGCATGGCAGGCAATTCAAAAGATGAGCACGCTGGCGATTTTGATTTCAATATGTTATATATTGAATTATATTTGTATTAATGCTCAAAAAATGTATTCCCATTCTCCACTTCAGCTCTCCAGGTGTAGGCTAATTGTTTCAATTCTTGCTTGATAAGTTCATCTATTATGTGTTTAATTAGTGTGTTTTCATCAGTTATTCTGTAAAACAATTATTATATCAATCACAGACATCAGTGGTTTATGAGATCATTTATTGAAGTGTAAAGAAATGATTAACAAACTATTTAGATGAACATTTTTTATGCAGCACCTGATTTAGACCTAATGTAAGGGTCAGTGTGTGTGTTAATATGTTTTATTATAGATGATCTTATTAATTAGAGTTTTTATGAATTATAATTGATGAATGAAGTATCTGTAGAGTGTAGTTATTATAAAGCGTTGCCTCTTTTTGTGGTATTATCTCTGGGCAGTCGTATCAAAAGGACCTCTTCACCTTTTTGTTCACATTCTTCTACTTTCAGAGAAGTGAAAACATCCAGTCTGAGTCTGTTTCTGTTTCTGATCAGTTTCCTTGTAAAGTTCAGGTTTTCGGTCCTTTTGGTCCAGGAGCGTGTGAACGAAGCCGATGAGCTGCTGCGATATCGTAAAGATGTTTGAGCTGTAGAACATCCTCCATTAGTTTTTAATGCGGCTGAGTCGCTGTGGGTCGAAGCCTCTACATCAGATCTCACCATGAGGGACCACGGTTAGATCACATCCTCTGAATTGGCAAATGTTGGATGGATTTTTCATTTTCTCCTCGGCTAACTGAAGCCAGCTGAACACACACACACACACACACACACACACACAGGCAGGCCTAGTGGGAGTCGCGGCGGGACGGCACGGATCTCATCTTTAATCTAATAAAGGGTTAGTCAGTAGAGGCTGGAATTAATCAAATCAGCAGAGGGAGAGGAGCTTTCAACGTAAAGATGGCGAGCGAGGAGGAGAGGATATGATTGGACATAACGAGCACCTCAGGGTCGTCACATAAAATACAGGCTTTAAATCACCTCCGTATTCTTTTGCGCTGCATGTGCGGCCGTAAGGCGTTTAAAGGGGGGGACCACCATGTGTGGTTATGATCTGGGCATCGCCTCTGATTGGACCAGTTCAGCTCCAGTCTGGACCAGCTGGTGCTGCCGGTGCTGGCGGCCGTAAAATCACGTCCTATGTTGTTTTAACGATTCTGGTTTGCCTCCTTGACATCTCATTAAGTTCATTTTTTTTCCAACTGGAGCTGAGATCCATCCAGACTGAGCGTGTTGTTGTTGTTGCTGCTGCATAAATAAGACAAAACTATTTTAATGGAAGTCCAGTTGTGTTTTGGTTGATTTGTAAACTTATTAAAGCAGCTGTTGGATTTCTGTTCAACATGTGTTCAGTTTGATGTCCAGACTAAAAACCTGTGTGTGTCTGAGTGGTCGGTGGAAGTAGATATGTTACGTGCTGTGATAATGGTAATAAACCATTATTTATATGACACCTTTTTTTTTAGTGACAAATAATAACCCATCCAATGAAAAATAAAATTAAAGT
Source organism: Trachurus trachurus (assembly GCF_905171665.1). Lineage (NCBI taxonomy): Eukaryota > Metazoa > Chordata > Actinopteri > Carangiformes > Carangidae > Trachurus > Trachurus trachurus. Next base: position 7,580,628 of record NC_139900.1, read on the forward strand.
AGAAGTAAAATCCTGTGAAAGAAATGACAATATACTGTAAAAGCCAGACAGAATGAAAACAATATAAAACGCCTCTAAAAAAGTGAGTTTTTAAGAGATTTAAGAGTGTGTTTTGACTGATTGTGATCAATTAACCCCCAAATTATCCTTCAACTATTTATTCTATCAATTTGTAACCATTTTTTTTCACAGATTAAGTGAAATAATTGACCAATCATTCTCAGCCGTGTTATCTCATAAGCAGTTGTTCCTTCCTTTTTGCATCTCTTAAGTATTTTTGCTTTTGTTTAGAGTTTTTCTCACATTTAAAGGGATAGTTCAACATTTTGGCAAATTGGCCCATTGCCATAATCCCTATAGTCATAGCAGTAGGTTCGTTACCTTTATTTGTCAGTGCAAGCTATTTTTAGAACGGCAGAGCAGAGCCGTGAGCTGCTCAGAGCTACGCTACGGAGGCTCATGGGATTTCTTGGTTTCCCTCATCAAACTCATCAAATACACAATCCAACAACTCCACAACGCTCTGGTGGACAAGTTGTGACCTGCACATTCACCACGCTATGAGATAATAACAGAATGTTACGACTATGACTATAGGGATTATTGCAATGGGCCAATTTGCCAAAATGTTGAACTATCCCTTTAAAGTACCTATCTCTGAGGGTTGCTATGGATAACAATAGCATAAACAGACATTTATTGAGTCCAGAGGAAACTTTAAACTTCATTTTTCTCCTTCTACTGAAGTTAGAGCCTCTCATCTCCTCATTTTCCGATAGCGAGTCACAAGGTGTTTTTATTGCAATGACTTTCATCTTCTCTATACAAACAATTTCTCCAAGGAACATTTAATTTCTCGTACAAAAACATGATTCTCATCCTGCTCTCCTTCTTCCTTCCAGTTGATAGCCGTGTATGACGAGCAGGAGCCCCACCATGGAGGCGACGGCACCAGCGCCAGCTCCACGGGGACCCAGAGCCCCGACCTGTTCGCCGCCGACCTGAGCGCCGGCAGCGGAGCCTCGGCCTTTCAGCCGTACCAGGCCGACCTCAGCGCCGCCAGCGAGATCGAGGTCACACCCTCCGCCCTGCGCACAAGTAAGTCCCAACACTGCAGCGGGAAAAAGATTTTTCTTTTTCAACAAGCACATGTTCAGCTGCATCATCAGTTTGGTCAAAGGGAATATTATCTGAACACACAGCGTTTATTAAACTGATTAATAATCGCGTCTTTTTTATTTATTTTTTAACAAATTTGCCATTAAATGTCGGTGACTGCAGCAGTACACAGCAGCAAACCCAACAAATGACGCCACCGTGGCCCAGCGGTACCTTCTCTGCTCCGTCCATAAATTCTGCTAATTGGACAGGAGGACCCTTCTTTTTTTTTTTTTCTTTTTTTTTTTTTGTTCCCGGGCACAGATCGCCGTTTGATCCCCGGCCAAAGTGGCTAATTGGTTCTATTCGCTGCCTCCTAAATCAAATGTGACGCTGAGCCCGTCCACCTCTGCAGCTCTGCCGGCCAACACACTTCTCCCACTGTAATTACGCTGAGTTTGAAAACTGCCTCTTGTACGTGATTTGTCTGTTTGGATCAAGGAAACCCTTCAACACACAGACATAAGCACAAGTAAACAAGCATGTACACACACACACACACACACACACACACACACACACACACACACACACACACACACACACACACACACACACACACACACACACACACACACACACACACACACACACAGTGTCATTGTTACTGCTTCAAGTGTTTTTCTCTCCTTGTGTCTTCCTGCATCGTCTCTGGATCCTTGTGGTTAGAGCTGCATCGATTGTGATGAACAGTGTTATTCAAACAACATGCTTGGGGTCATTTAAAATTAGCATTTGCAGCTGGGATGGATTTTTTGTTCGCAGGCGACTTACAGTAAATTCTCACTTATTATTTTTTCTTTCTCCGATGTTTCTCATGTTAATCTAATGTGTTAACTGCCACCAGATTTCACACAATTAAAATGAACTAAAAAAAGGAAATGTGTTTTTGTAAAATCAGTTGAAACTGAAAAAAACTAAATAGTTTTTAAAGAGTAAACTTTAAAAAGCTAAAAGAAGTTTAAACTCCTGTGTGGGATGAGTTTTTTCTATACATCCTTGATTGATCACATGATCACACGTGAGTCACTCTTAAAGTGTGTGACTCTGTCTCTCCACTCTCCATTTGTTTTCATTCACTTGCAGCTTATGTTGATTGAAATTGATAGTTTGTGTTGCAAAAATGTATCAACAACAAAGTGCAACACATATACCAACACAACACTGTACAGAATACAAAGCAGTAAGATTAATGCTGCGTTCGATTGCACTCGGAAAGATCCGACCTCTGAATCGGAAAAATGCAATAGAACGGCCCTTGAAGTCGGAACTCTGACTCGGGAGCTCAGGTAGGATCCAAGCAGCCCGAGTCGGTTGGAATTACGTCAAAGCAAAATGGCGTCACACCGTGAGTGTATTAATTTATTTAGGCTATTTATTTTCCAACCTAGATGTTTAAGCAAGGGAGAAGTTATGGAAAAGGGAATATAGCCTAGTTCCACACGTACAATGCAGTAGGGCTGGGACGATATGCTTTTCTCCCGATTCGATTCTTCTACGATTTTTTGGATGGCGATTCGATTTAAATTGCGATTCTACGATATTGCCGATTCTCTCGATTTTTAGTCTGCATTTTTAACATTTATCTGCACACAAACACTGTAGGAGCCTATAAATTAACATACTCCATTATAAAGTGAACTTAAACCCTTTCCAAAACCTGTACCCGCTGTATGTAAAAAAGGCAAACAAATGCACATTGCACACTCAATCAATCAATCGAACGCAGCATAAGCCATATACAAAATTGAACATTGTTAATACAGTCCAGCCCATTATTGTAACACATGACATTACCATGTGTGTTTGACAGGTCAACAAACCAGTAAACTGAGGGTTGAACTTTGCAGCAGACCAGAAGAAACTGCAAAATATTATGTGATATTTGAAAAAAAAAAAAAAAAAAAAATGCAGGGAAATATTGCTTTATTTGACATATTCAAATATTGAATAGTGCTAAATAAAAGTTTGCAGCAGCTTCTCCACCACCTGATGACGTCGGATCATCAGCTGATGGAGATTCAGTGTCGAAGCTGCAGCCTCAGATTTAATACATTCAGTCAGAGAGTCTTATCATAAATACGTGAATAAATAAATAAATAAATAAACTTCCGATTTCTCCACAGCATCATTAAATGTAATACTCATATTTAAATGCTACATACAGACCCTGACTTTTATTTATTTTCTTTACACACAAACACATTAACCAAAACCCGTACTTCACACACACGCACACACACTCTCCACTGAGCAAAATAAAAGTTAAAAACAAAACCTTTTTGTTTCTAATTAGGATCTTTAATTAGCGCTAAAAATACCTCACTGGTTGTGTGTGTGTGTGTGTGGCTTATCCACTAATGACCTGTGAACTGGCATTGATTGACACAGCCACCACCAAAAATCTCATTTTCTTGCCTCTTGTCTCTCACACACGCTCGCACAAACACGCACACACACACATATACAGAGCGAGCGAGTGAGCGAGCGAGGTCAGTCCAGTCCTAATTGGATTTCTGGATGAGATGCTGAATGTGAATTTGCAGTAAGAAATGGAAATCTCGGGCATAATCGCACCTGCCAGTGACGTCCAATTTAACCGTCTCCTTAATAAATTCTAACCCTGCTTAATTGATGACACAGAATCTCATCAGATGAATTTTAATGGGTTTTAAGAGAAATGTCTGACATGGAAGAGAAGGAATTTGATTAATTTTTTCTATTTTTTTTTTTTTTTTTTTTTTACACAAGCGCCTAATGAGAATAGCTTTCAATCACTGATTCATGTTGGACTCTGTGGGTCTGTGCCAGTTTTTTACTTGTTAGGCCCATAAACTCCAAAGAAAAGTGATTAAGCTTATTAGACCGAGAGCTCGATTTGAAACTCACAAATGGACTGATGTTGCTTTCTTGGCTTTGTTAAAGTCCAAACTGTGCAGATGAGAAAACGCTGATTAAAGGACAGCCAGAGCCGCTGTAGGCTACTGAGGCTCTCAGATGTCACTTTAAAAAGCTAATTTCCAAAAATGCTATGATTATGATCCGAGAACATTCATACTTGAAGTCCATGAATTCATCTTTTAATCCATTAAATAAAAAGAATTCAGTTTAAAAAGAATCTTGTTATCCATCGTACCAAAGTTTCTTTTAATTTTGTTGCTTTAAATGTTGTAGTGCTGCTTGTTGATGTTTGAGAGACAGAAAAGACGATAAAATTCATCACATTTCACTTTACAGAGACATGACACTGATCAGCTCCAAGTTAACTGATTTAATTTATTGAGAAACTGTCACATTTTATATTTTTAAATGCAGGTAAATCCACTGAGCGAGATCTCCAGACCACAGATTCATTCAAAGTGCATTAACAGAAAATACTCATGTGTGTTTGAATATTCTCAAAAACTGTGTGTATGAATAGTTATCCAGCGTGCAGACAGTGCACCACTGGAATAGAAGTTTCATAAAGCTGAAGATTTTAAACCAACTAAACTGTGTAGAAAAAGCAGAAAAGAAATTGGGATTCTGTGGAAAACACAGCAATAATATGATGAGATGGCATGTTTCCTAACCAGCAGTTTGAACATGAACTCCTCTGGTACTTTCTGTTGTTCCTTCATAAAGATGGAGGACCCGCAATAGGTCAAATGGTTCTTTATCATACGCAACAGAAGTCTGAACTAAGCAACTCAGCAGCTTCTATTTCTTAAAGGATAGTTCAACATTTTTGCAAATAGGCCCATTGCCATAATCCCTATAGTCATAGCAGTAGGTTCGTTACCTTTAATTGTCGGTGCAAGCTATTTTTAGAACGGCGGAGCAGAGCCGTGAGCTGCTCAGAGCTACGCTACGGAGGCTCATTATGGGATTTCTTGGTTTCCCTCATCAAACTCATCAAATACACAATCCAACAACTCCACAACGCTCTCGTGGACAAGCGTCACCACGCTATGAGATAATAACACAACGTTACCAGACAGAGTTGTTTTAGAGGTAAATACAGAGACTGCTTGATGAAAAACTTTCCCTGAAGGCAACGTGCATCAGCGGTTTTGCATGAATTTCCCTCTAAAACAACTCTGTGTGGTAACGTTGTGTTATTATCTCATAGCGTGGTGAATGTGCAGGTCACAACTTGTCCACCAGAGCGTTGTGGAGTTGTTGGATTGTGTATTTGATGAGTTTGATGAGGGAAACCAAGAAATCCCATGAGCCTCCGTAGCGTAGCCCTGATAACAGTCCTGCTGTGGTCACATCGATACAGTCTGATGTTAATGTGTTTATGTAGTTGACCTATTTACTATATTGAACTCTTATTTACTCTTTTAAGTACAAGCCAGAAACAAGTGTTTTCCCACAGATATGAAACTAAATATTGATTGACAGAGGGAATAGAATTAGCATATTATGTACTTTGTCAGTTGCAGTTGAGCTGGAGAGCTGCGGTCCGATGCCCTGATGCCTCCTGGGAGTTGGAGTTGTGGTGTAGGTGGTGTTGAGACCTGTCAGGGCGGCCTTCACTCTGTCCCCGCTCTTAACTGCGTCTCCCAGAGCGCCGCTGCCTCCCACAGCTCCACGGCTCAGGTCCCACGCTCTGGGTGACCCAATAACATCACACAAACACACATTCTCAACAAACACTGTAGCTGTTGGCTCAGATGTTTCCAAACACAAGCAGCAGCCACTAGTGCGTGTGCACACAAAATACTGACTCATCCCCAATGCACATCTTCTACACACACACACACACACACACACACACACACACACACACACACACACACACACACACACACACACACACACACACACACACACACACACACACACACACACACACACACTGTCTCATCAGTTTATCACACATAAACACACAGATGGACACAGTTAATCTCTTAGATGCACTTCCCACACACAAGGTCAAATAACTACTCAGACACACACACACTCCTCTTTGGATAGATCACAGTGTTTCCTGTATGAACACACACACACATACAGTACATACGGTGGCCCTGAGGTGCAAATCACAACAGCAAATCAGAAAACACAACACAAAAAGAGAAAACACAAATCAGAAAACACAACACAAAAAGAGAAAACACAACGACAAAAGAGAAAACACAACAGCTAAACAGAAAACACAACACAAAAAGAGAAAACACAACAGCTAAAAAGAGGAAACACAACGGCAAAAGAGAAAAGACAACAACAAAAGAGAAAACACAACGACAAATTACTAAACTTTTTTTCTCTTTTGTTGGTGTGTTTTCTGATTTGCCGTTGTGATTTGCACCTCAGGGCCACCGTACATACACACTCTCTGGTTGTGTCCGAAATCACTCCCTCATTCCCTCCTCCCTACTCACTATATAGTGAATTCAATATAGTGACTATATAGTGACTCACTGGTCAAATAAAAAAACACTTTCGGACACTACTCCGCCGCACAGTTAATGACGTATTACGTCGCGTAATTAAAACGTTCCGACCGCGATCGTAACGGCCAGTGTAGGTACCATGGATACAACGATGGTAACGACCGGTGTAGGTAGCATGGATACAACCATGGTAACGGCCGGTGCAGGTACCATGGATACAACCATGGTAACGGCCGGTGTAGAGGAGTAAAGCAATATATTAAGCGGTAATATATATATATTTAAGCATCAAAGATGTTCAATCAAACCCACATAGTTTGAAACAACATTCAAAACACACACAGCCAGTGTCACAACTAAGCATAAAGTCCGCTAGCTTAATGCTAACGTTAATGTAAAACACCATAGACGGGCTAACATCAATTAGCCTCGCTATCCAGAGTCTGTGGTCAGTTTATAACGCTTGTTAGGAAATTTGCTCCAACGTTTGTTGTGGGAGTCTGTGGAAGCCGCGACCGGACAACTCTGGCAGCTGGACACATTTATTGAGGCTGCTGCACTACTTCATTTATTTGGTAGCTACACCGGTCACTACTGCATTTATTTGGTAGCTACATCGGTCACTACTGCATTTATTTGGTAGCTACACTTGCATTTATTTGGTAGCTACACCGGTCACTACTGCATTTATTTGGTAGCTACACCGGTCGCTACTTGCATTTATTTGGTAGTCACTACTGCATTTATTTGGTAGCTACACCGGTCACTACTTGCATTTATTTGGTAGCTACACCGGTCACTACTTGCACTTGCATTTATTTGGTAGCTACACCGGTCACTACTTCATTTATTTGGTAGCTACACCGGTCACTACTTGCATTTATTTAGTAGCTACACCGGTCACTCGGGGCCCCTGTGGTAACGGCGTCGATCCGTGACCGCAATGCGTGATGGGATATCTTGCTCCAGTTAGTGACCATCGGATGTTCACTACATTTGGCGGTGAATTGTGGGATAGATTCAGTCACTATATAGTGAACATTAATAATCACTAAACATTCAGACACCACTACAACATGGCGTGGTCACTAGTGATTGGGGGGATTTCAGACACAGCCACTGTCTCACATCCAGAACATCTGACAGTGTGTAAACGCCACAGCGTCCTGGAAGAGAACATGGGAACATGACACTTGGCGTTGTTGCCCGAGGAAGACGCTCCAACTTTTCAAACAGTTTTGTTTACACTTCATCTCCCTCTCTCTCTCTGTGTGCGTCCGCCGGCCTCGCTCGCCCGTGGGATCTGCAGTGGGAGATGTTTTACTGTCACAGTGAACGGCCGAGTGCAGACTGCTGTGGTGGTGTGCGTGTGTGTGTTGTTGAGAGTTGTTATTTGGACCTTGGCCCACACTTCCCACACACTGCAACTTTCAAACAGAGTGAAGGGTTTTAATGGAAGTCGTCCACTTTACTCTGCTGTTTCTCAATAGTCTCTTCTTCCTCACATTGTTGTTCCCACACAGCGAGCGTCACCACCAGTCCAAAATCTGATTTAAATCACATTTAATTCATGGGAAACAGAGGATGATCCTGGGATGTCAGTGATCAGCTGCTTTTATGAGACCAAGATGTTTGAGGAGCAGAATTCAGTTTGAGCACATTCACATCAATCATCCCTGGAGAAGATATTTAAGCAATATATCACGACAGGCCGTGGTATATGCTCATTATACCACGGCTAAGGGGCGTTGTTCCCCCTTAGAGTGATAGAATGAGCATAGACCACGGACTGGAGTGATATATTGCTTTTATAAAACGGTTACCAATAATGACAATATGAAAGAGGGATACGCAATCAATTTCATGTAGTTTTATTTAACCAGAAATACATATTATCCAATAAAAAACTAGTCCCAGCTGTCCAGACGTTAGCTCCAAGTAGCTCTGCATCTGGTCTTTTCCTCTGTCACTGCTCAGTCCCCTCTACCATTGTTAACCCTCTGGAGGTGAAAGTTCACCTTAAACATGTCAATTACACTACTTTTGTCCGTTTTTTTAACATCATAAAAACATCAACTGTCTTTTGCTACGGACTGCAACAGTCTGTTGTCATGGATACATGACAGCAACTTCCATTCACACCAGTCATACGTGCCTGAGGCGGAGTGATAGCCTACGCTGTGATAAGGCTTTAGAATAGTAGCCGTGGTATATGCTCATTATACCACGGTTAACAACCAATCAGATCGCCGGATTTCACCTTTACGTTTTATAATAAATCTTTAATACACACGATATGACACGGTGATGTAAGAGTGTGTAGCCAAGGATAGGTGGGATCAATCACAACCAAACCGTCTCTGACACCTCCTCCTCTTCTTCTTCCGTCAATCAGATATGCCCCTCCACGTCCGGCGCAGCAGCGACCCCGCCCTGCTGACCATCAACGGGCCGTTCAGCAGCAGCAGTGGCGGTGGCGGCGGCGGAGGAGAGTCACGGGTCCAACCGGAGGAGCCGCCGTCGAGGAAGAACCCGACCCGCTGGTCCACCACCGCCGGCTTCCTGAAGGCCCGACACTCCTCCGGCACCAACAGCCTGGAGAGGAAGGTGAGGGGGCAGAATCTGATGCTGCACTCAAGGATTTAGTTATCAGTCATCTTTACTTACGTATAAAATACTGTATGTGTATATGTATATATATATATATTTCATCACTTATACATGTAAACCAGATCTTTAATGTCACTAATAGCTTATAATTAGAAACAGGTGACTCGTGATATCAATATATCGCAATCCTCCTAATAACTTTTTTTCTTTTCATAACCAAAGCAACAAACATTGGAGGAAATTATTTTTTGCTAAACCTTGGTTGTTTTTAAATGTGCTTTTTAAATAAATATATATAATATAGAGATATTCCTTTACTTGTTCCAAAATGGAGAAATTTACAGAATTGTAGCAGTGGACACCAGTGAAAGGCAAACATACAAAGCAGTAAAAAATCCTATTTGTAGAAAATACTGTATGTACAGTCCACTTGTGAGAAGTGAAAATATATAGAAAGAAGAGATTAATTATGAACAGATTAAGTGACTTTTTACTTAAAGGAGGCATATTCTGCCCCTTTTCCACAGATTAAAATAGTTCCCAGGTGTTTTAAAGACATGTCTGTCACATGCTTCGGTCAAAATCCCCCAAGGATCAAACATCACAGCTCTTTTCATCCTCTCAACACAGCCCTGTTCAGAACGGCTGCTTTCAGTGTCTGTCCCTTTAAATGCAAATGAACCACTGCTTGCCCCGCCCCTTCTCCCGGTCCCAGGTAGAGCAATTATGCAAATTCGAATTACGTAATAATACGATAGATACATCACTGGAAGACATCTGAGGGAACAGCTCATAAAACCACGTGGATTTCAACCTAGGGAGCCTGAAAATTACAGATTGTTGTGTCAGTTCTCACATTTTGGGGGCTGGATGGCAAAACAAACACCCAAATGTATGTTAAAGAGCCTTCAAAAAGTGATATTTCCATAATATATAATGATTTAACTTCGCTTGATGAACATTTTAGAAACAGCATCTCTATCTTTTACATTTATTTAGGTGTTTTATTATCAGTCTCTAATGTTACACTGTGGCTCAGGACGCAGAGCAGCTCGTCCACCAATCAGACGGTCTGTTTCAGACAAGTGGCCTACTGTAGCCCTACTGTGGATGAGCGAATGTTGTTTCCATGGTGAAGCCGTTGGCCGGCGGTCACTGAGCGCTGGTGTTCCTCCTCCTCCTCGTGTCTGTGCAGGGTAAAGGCCTGGACACGTATCGCAGTCTGCCGCGGGACGCCGGGACGTGGGCCAATCAGAGGGAGTTCCAGAGAGAGACGGCTCGCTCGTCGCTCAGTGCCAATCACCCCATGGTGGACCGCTGGCTGGAGAGACAGGAACAGGTAAGACCAGACCGGACCGGACCCGTCGGCTCTATACGCTCTGTGATTGGCTGCCTGAGCGGCCTAGTCTTTTTTCTTTCTTTTTTTTTTTACATAGTGCGATAAAGGGGGTAAAACAACATGAAACAGGAAACAATACAAGTGTAAAACAGGGGTGAAAAACAAACATACATAACAACACGAGACAAGAGGGGATGTTAAATTCTAATATGTCAAAATTCGCAATGATAACTATAACCAATCAAACGAAACAACAAAAACAAATAAATAAATAAAGTAACACAATCAAAATAACAAAGACGATGTTTTCGCTTAGAATTCACATAAGTGTGTGTGCGTGCATGTCTGTGATGTGCATGAGTACAGTATGTTGGACTTCTGAGTCAAATATGGCAAATAGGGGAGAGACAGCAGAACAAAAAAAAAAGACAAGGAGAAGCAAATATCAGTATTGAAGAGATGAAAGTGGAATAAATAAATTATTATTTTATAATTATTAAATAATTTCAGAAGTTTAATTTGGTATGATTCCTTGTTTCCTCTTTTTTTCTTCCTTCTTTCCTTCCTCTCCCCCTCTCTGAGCGGCCTAGTCTGACCCAGTTCCATCACGTCCCCCGTCCCTCAGCCTGGGGGTTAAAAAGTGAAGTATTTCCACCTTAAACCCCCAGATGACACACCAGTCATGCAGGGAGCGATAGCATAATGTTGATATAGTAAATAACACTCCATATGGTCCTGTTTAACAGAAACGGAGAGCGTTGCCAGAGGCGCTTTCCCCTCTGTGGTCACACAAGCCAAAGTTTTGTTAGAATAAAATCATAAAATATGATAACAGAGGCAGGACCGGCCTCACGTTCAGCTGCTGCACAGACCACTCTTTCTTTAAACCCAATATGGATCAGAAAAAGTTGAGGTTGAATAAACACGAAGCGCTCTGCTGTGAAAAAAGGAGGTCGCACACACGCTCTGTCCTCTGTTTGTTGGGCCGCTCGCTCGGTCCCCGTTTGTCTAACATCTGCACCGTGGTCCAACTAACATCTGCATCGCTCCGGAGCCCTAACGAGCCCGGGATCCATCACAGCGTCGCTACGGAGATGAAGGCTGAACACACGCAGCAGGATGAGAAAGGCGTCTCCTGCTGTTCCGTCACCCAGAGCGCCACCATGAAAAGGGAAGGAAGGAAAACAGCTTCTTATCTTTTTCATCGCTCTGAAAAACTAAAAGACTAAAAGTCGGGGTTTTTTTTAAAGTGCAACACACACCGGTTGCATCATGTAGCTTCATGTTTTATTCAAACGAAGTGACGAAGCCGCTCAGCTGGATTCACAGTGATGATGTGGAAGTGAGCTGTAAATCTGTTTTGTTCTGCGCCGTGCACTTGATGATGTCACTTTATTAGCTGTTTTATTTTTGTATCACTTACCTTTTACTAGTTTTGAACATTTAACATCACTTTTCTAGAGTATTTTCCTTTTCCCCCTCCACTCCCAGTAACCCACCACCCATGACCTGGTTAGCCATCATTCTCCATATTGGTGCACCAGATGATAATTAACACCAATTACATACATATATGTCAGTTAATTAAAAAAGATGAATTAATGCAATAAATATACAAATAAATGGAAATCAGGTCAGATTTACAGATGTTGTTTTCCAAAAAATGTGAGAAATGAATCTAATATTTTATGAACAACGTGACTTTTAAGCAATGCAAGAAGAAAGATGATTAATCAAGATGGTCCACAGTAGGGGTGTGCCAAAAAATCGATTCACATAAGAATCGCAATTCTCATTTAATACGATTCAGAATCGATATAAAATGTCCCAAAATTAATTTTAAAAAATGAAACAAATCTGCTGCTGTCGGCCTCCATTTCCTTAGAATTTAAAAGGCAGCATGTTTAACTGCACTATTTTCTTTAATAAAGAGGCATTTTTAATTTTGTTACTTAAGCAATATGTGATGTTGCTTTTATGCAACAGTTTCAACAATTCCATCTAAGCATGGATAAATGTTTAAAACTCAATAAATGTGAAAAAGACACTTTAGTCATTCTGTCTTGTAAAGCAGACTGGAGTAGATCATGAGGGTCCTTTGCACACCGATAGACTGAAGCAGAAATCATTAGGAATCAAATAGTTTTGAATCGAAAATCGATTTTGAATCGAATCGTAGCCCCAAAAATCAGAATCGAATCGTGAGATAGTAAAAGATTCCCAGCCGTAGTCCACAGTCGCTTTCCCAGTGCTTTTAAAGTGACGGATTTTAACTCAGTGAAGTCGCTCTCAGGCCCGACTAGACCCGACGACCTCGACTCGTCTCCTGTGGAGTTTCGTAGCCGCTCTAGTGTCGACTGCTCCGCCTGTGTGTGTGTGTGTGTGTGTGAGTGGAGTTCTCTGTAAACAGGATCTTCCACAGAGCGATGAAACACACAGCGAGCTCCCACCATCCATCAGAGCCTGGCGCGGATCGCTCCTCCAACAGGTTCCAGTGTGAGGGGGGCGGGGGGTTAAGTGGTGGAGGTCACTGCAGGAAGGTGGAGTCAGTATTAATGACCTGCTTGACATCACACACACACACACACACACACACACACACACACACACACACACACACACACACACACACACACACACACACACACACACACACACACACACACACACACACACACTCTTCTCATTCTGGCCACAGCCCTCGCTAGGATTTCAACAGCTCTGTGTGGGCCTCTAGTGTGTGTGTGTGTCGTACTGTCTGAATCCATGTTACATGATCATATGTAATGTCAGCTTTCCTCTTATCAATCACACACACACACACACACACACACACACACACACACACACACACACACACACACACACACACTGCGCCAGTCTTGTGTACAGCATCTGTCTGCTCGCTGTCACTGGTTTATGTCAAACTGATTTAAGCTCCACTTGAATTACTTAGTCTCAAGGATGTTGTAACTCTAGTGCATGATGGGAAAACACCTGGTTTGGTCCCAGATGTGATAATCAAATAAAAAAAAGAAAGATTGAAACATTGTTACATGAGGATAAACAGCCTCTGACTCCTTTAATATAACAAATAATCCTGTAAAACACCATATCTCATGTTGTTGTAATGCAGGTGAATCAGCCAAAGGACTCACATCACACACACACACACACACACACACACACACACTCGCCTCCCCAAACACTTTCTCTAAGCTGGAGGTGATTGTGTAATTGTTGCTGACGCTGACGGACACCTGGCTCTCTGTTGCGTCGTCTTTGCGTGATTCACTGCAAGTTTTATTTATAGCAGCGCTGATCTGATCCGTTTCAAGGGAAATTGAAATGGATTCTCACAATAACACAGCTGTTAGCTCGGATCATGTAGGTTTTATTTCTCAAACCATCGTCAGGATCAACAGTTGATCAAGACAACGTGTGAGCTGATCCAACAATCCAGTTGCTAAAGTTGCTGAAAGTGAGTTAGCTGCTGTTAAAAGTACATGATACTGAATAAAAACCCTGATTTGTGTTTATTTTGAGTTTTTAGTCCTTTGGTTGTTGATACAAACAGCCTTGAAAGAATCTGTCTTAAATATGAAATCTACGACGGAGTATTAGGGCCACACTGAGGAAAAAAAAACAAAAAAGCACTGACTTACGAGAATAAAGTCGTACATTTCCTACGAGACAAAAGTCGTAAATTTACGACTTTATTCTCGAAGTGTGTGATTTTTTTTTTTTTTTGTCAGTGTGGCCCTACTGTAATACTCCATCGTAGATTTCATATTTAAAGGCAGATTCTTTTTCTATTTTGTTCCCAGAGTTGGTAAATCTGACTCGTGCTGCAAAAGTAAAATGAATTATTTAATGTGTTTTGCTTTAATTGAACATTTTATTAGCTGGAAAGTCACTCGTATCTCTCTCATGGACAGGCTGTAGACAGGATATAATAGAAAATACAGAAGACAAACCACAGTGTAACCAGAACACAGTCGCTGGTTAATAAATAGTATTAGTTATGTTTTTTTAACCCAGAGGATAAAAAGCTGCAGGAAAAAAAAAAATCATTATGCAACACATTTGAAACAGCAGTAAGTCTTCTCTGCAAAGCGCCACATCCAGGAAACAGCGGTGAGGTCTCGCCAAAATAAAATAAGACACATAAAAAAAAAAACAGTGTGATTTTCAGTGAGTCCTGTCAACAGAGCTGACTTCCTGCCTCTGCACACCGCCTGAACGTCCTCTTAACAATTAATTACAGCAGCAACAACAAGCCTCTGCTATATGGCATAATTAGCCCGGAGTAGCGGCGGTGCATTAAAACCTTTTGTTAGGATTATAAAGCAGAATGTTATGTGCTGCACTGCACTGCACTGCACTGTATGGGAATGAAGAATAGCACAGCAGCAGCAGCCAGAACAGAAAACGCAGTGATTTAATTAGAACAGAGCGATGAATTAAAGCAGCGAAGCAGCTTCCTCAACTTTAGTCTCATCTTATCTCGCCTTTCGAATGAATAACACGGAACAGAGGAGGACGAGATGAAGAGAAGAATTAGCATAGAGCGTCACATAATGAAGTAGGCCCTATTTCACTCTCACAACACAACCTACAGAACGGGGCATCGCTCTGCACTGAAGTCAGCCAGATTGAATCGTTGCGTTGGAATGAATGAAACTATTCTCCCTTCCCAAGTGGGAAATCGTGCGTGCCTGCAGCAGACACACACACACACACACACACACAGACACACAAACACAGACAGACAGCAAAAAAAATTGAACCGAGATAGTTCGGAGCTGCGTTCACAAGCCCATCTTCATCACCATCACAACCACAACCCCTCCTCCTCCTCCTCCTCCTCCTCCTCCCTTAAACTCCAAGCCCTCCTTTAGCAACAGGTAGGGGGTCGCCATAGCAACAACAGCGAGCTGTCATCGGGAGTGTGTATTAATGAGAGCTGGCTGGAGATGCTGCTGGAGCTGTGTGGAGGATAGAAGCCTGCACTGCTGCCTCACACTGCTGTGTGTGTGTGTGTGTGTGTGTGTGTGTGTGTGTGTGTGTGTGTGTGTGTGTGTGTACGTGTGTGTGTCCATAAGTCATGAGGGCATTTATGTGTCTGCTTATGTGTGTGTGTTTACGTTGTGTTGTCGCACAGGAGATTGTGTGTGCGTGTGCGCATGCATGTTTGAGTGTATGTGTGTGTCAGTCGTGAGCACATGTCAAGAATCCAGGCAGCCATAGACTCGGTTTGCAAATCAAGCAATTAAGAAGAAAAAGCCACAAGCTGCTGAGACACACACACACACACACACACGCACACACACACACACACACACACACACACACACACACACACACACACACACACACACACACACACACACACACACACACACACACACACAACCTGCACCCTGGCTTGGTCAGTCGTCATCTCTGAGGACTCGCATGTCATGGAGTTGTTGTGTAGTTTCTATGGACTTTTCAACTTATGCATAAAAGTGAGAATAAGACAAATTGATTATTTGAAAAATAAAAAAATCCAATACACTCTCAGATGACATGCACATTTATGAATAAAAAATACCACTTTTTTTATTCATTTTATTCATAAAAAATACCACTTTTTTATTCACAGACTATAGATTTTGATGAAATTGGAGATACGTGGTTCTCACAGGACGGCGTCAGGCTTGTTTGTGTTGGAGTGCATCACAGCTGAACTCCTGACACCCGGAGCCCAAAGACAAGACCGGCTCTCACTGTAATGATCATTATTAAATCATAAATAATTAACTCGTGAGACGTTGTTTGTGCTTCTTGTTTTTAAATGGAAGCAACAACAAAAAAAAACACACCCCAAACGCAGACAAACTAGACTGTTGTGCAGAAACAACAGCCAGCGGCCAAGTTTTTACACGTCGGGTCGTTCAGAGATCAGATTCATTGTCTTACAGAGGAATTTAAATGATAATTAAAGAGTTGGAATAAAGATGGAGCAGGTGAAATGAGCGGGTTGGAGTTATTTCACAGTGAGATTTAAAAACTAATTGGGCTCAAAGTGCAGTAAGAGTTACAACTGGTGATAGATGGAGAGATCTGCTCAGTAGGAAGTGATGCATTGTGGGTTTTTCTTTTTTTTAGCTGCTGCAGCTAAAAAAAACCCGACTGAGCAGTTGGCTGTAAAAAAAAAAAAAAGAAAAGTCAAAACACACGACGAGCAGAAAGTGAAGCTGGTGTCCACTGAAAATCCAAAATGCCACCTCTGATTGGCGGCGAAAGGGGGAGGGTTTTAAAAAGGGGGGAGGGGCTTATATTAGCGCTCAGGCAGGTTGTTGTAACCTTTGAAGAGGGGGCGCTTTAATTAAACCACGACGTTAACGGGAATAACAGGTTTCCTCCAATTAGCAGCTTTCAAACACACTGGGACCGACCGGGCTACTGAAAACATCTGACTTAGTGAAGGTCACACTGAGCTGCAGTTACCGCAGCAACACGGGTGTGTGTGTGTGTGTGTGTGTGTGTGTGTTTGTGATGCTGCTGCTGCTGTGTGTCCTCAGCCATTAGATTGCTGAGGGACTGAGCTATGTTTCATGGTGGGATGGGATGGAGGCTTTACGCAACTCACTGGGGATGTTGTTACGCAGACGTATGAAGGCAGGTCCACACACACACACATATATATATACACACACACCTCTGTACCTGCAAGAATGTTAACGCAGGCATATGCATGTGTGTACGGCAAACCTATTTACACACAACCATGCTCGTTTGATAAAACATAGAGGCTCTGTCACCTCCACACTCGGGATGTCGCGATTACTTGTTTTCACAATTAATCGCGGTATTAAAGGTCCAGTTGGTAAGTTGATGAAAGTGAAAGTAAACTCCGCAACTTGGTCGGAAACTTCAAGACAATACAACTTCTACTACAACCTCTGCCAAAATACGATTCCAGGCTGTAGGTGGAGCCAGAGGAGTTGGATTTTGTCCTAAATCACTCATTTAATGTCTGACCATCAGAATATAGTGACAGTTCCAACAAATATGACTGAATAATTGTTACCAACCAACTGAAGCTTTAAACGCCACAATTAATTAATCGTAAAGATTTCCAAATACCGTCACTTTCCAAACAAGATTATGTTGGAAACACAGAGGTAGATGTGCGCCAAAGTGAAGGTAAATGTAAGAAATACTGGGCCATTTACCTAATGTAATATACGATTGGTAGGAATTTAAATGTTAGCGAGTCATTTGTGCTAATGGTAAACTTAAACATTTGGTATCGATGACAATTAATGACTTGAATATTCAAAACACTTCCCCTGCAGGATTAATAATTGGTTAATGGTTATTAATAGTAGAGACTTAAAATATTTAGTGTAAATAATTAGTAATGTAATCATATTTTGACTGTATTTGATTTTACACATTCATATGATGTAAATTAATGAATGCATAATAATCATGATAATCGTAATACCGTGATTATTTCTCTGACAATAATCGTACAAAGAAAATCTATAATCGTGACACCCCTACTCCACACACACAGGTGCATGCACACAAGCACACAAACACACACAGGTGCATGCACAGAAGCACACAAGCACACAAACACACACAGGTGCATGCACACAAACACAACACCGCAGAGTTTCATTAAAACTTAAGCACAGCCACATCTATTATGCATGCGCTACATTTTCAAAGTGTACTTAAACCAGTGTTTGCACACAACCACACAATGGAAACACAATTACACTGTAAGCATATGCACCAGAACAAATCTTATGACCATGTAAGCTCAGTCACACACACACACACACATATATATACACTTCTCTCCCCATGGTTCCCGGCTAACAAGCCTCGGTGCAGACTACGTGCTGGAGTGAAGTCCCTCAGGTGCTGCTGAAGCTTTAGCAGGATAAATCATGCAAACCTGAGTCACACGCTCATAAATCACCTCGGTCCGACTCGCTGTGTCTGAGTGTGTGTTCGTATGTGTATGTGCGTGGGTAACCTGCATGTTCAAGGTACCCTATGTGTTGGTGTGTGTGTTTCAGTGTTAGCAAGCAAGAGAGATGAAATTGAACCATCACCACCTTTTTCGAAGCAGCAGGACGAGTGTGAAGTCTGAAGGAGTGACCAGTAGGTGCTGCTGTGGAGCTTCAGGTTCACCAGTGTGTGTGTGTGTGTGTGTGTGTGTGTGTGCAGTGTGAATGATAAATACCGTAGGTGTGTTTGTGTGTGCAGATGTGCGAACGGTGTTAATCTGCTGTCGACTCTTTCTCTCTTTTCTTCTCACTTTTCCATCTGTATGTTTTTATTATTGTATTTTTTATTATCTGAACCTCATCTTTCTGTCTCTCACCCTTTCTGTTTCTCTTCATTCTTTGTTTCTGTTCCTCCACACAGAGAAACTCACTCTGTTTTTTTCCTGTTTTCATCACTGACGACGTGTCCAGGTTGACTCGTCGCTGCACCTGAACGTCC
The DNA here is from genome assembly GCF_905171665.1 of Trachurus trachurus. Lineage (NCBI taxonomy): Eukaryota > Metazoa > Chordata > Actinopteri > Carangiformes > Carangidae > Trachurus > Trachurus trachurus. The sequence continues at coordinate 7,599,630 of NC_139900.1, forward strand.
AGCGCTCAAACATCTGTTCTCTACTATAGACATGTTTTTAAACAAACTAATACAATTTTGACTGCAAATACAAATACAGCACATACCGTTTTAAATTTAACATTTGTAGTAGGTTTTTGTATGTTGATTTCCTGCAGACATCTTGATCTGACACTGACCACGTTTAGTTAGTTAGTTAGTTTCAGTTTATTTCGGACATAAATAAGAAATAATACAGTAATAGACCGACATAACAAATAAATACTTTGCAAAGACAACACATGAAAAAAATAAAATAATTGAAAATGAAGATAATTTGTTGGTTTTTTTTCATATCCGAAAAGGAGTGGGGAGAAATAAAACTTATTTACCGGTACTCCCACCCCCTATTCATAAATTAGCTATCACGCTTCCTTGGCATTATAATCTATACAATAAGTTAATTTATACGTTTATATAGCTGGATTTATTCTAATATATAATCACTAATCTTTATCTCTCTAATATATAGGCATATAAAGACATTACAACGGAATATTAGGGCCACATTGACAAATAAAAAAAATCACAAACTTAGAGAATAAAGTAGTAAATTTACGACTTTATTCTCGTAATGTTATGACTTTTTTCTCATAGGAAATGTACGACTTTATTCTCGTAAATTTACGACTTTATTCTCGAATAAATTCTCTGTGTTTTTGTTCTCAATGTGGCCCTAATACTCCGTCGTAGACATATACTGTGCAAACACATACAAAGACAAACTGAAGGTAACACCAACAGAGCAACAAATAAAACTAAGTGGGTAAATACCCAAATAAATAATAATAAGCACCTTGCGGTCATCCCTGTACATATTGAAAATCATTTCTTTGTACTTCTTTTTGAACTGGATTATGTTTGGACGTTCTTTTAACATTCAAACGGTTCCATATGGAGCGTTTCTGTCATTGATAATTCACCATGTTCACGCCTGCACATATTAAACTTTAGCGTTCAGTCATTCAAAACTCTCCTCTCTCTACTTAACTCGCTGCCTCTCGCCATTGTACTCTCCATCTCTCCCTCTATTGATCATCCTCTGTCTATCTGCTCTTCACATCAGCTCCCTTTATTTTCTCTCTTCTCGTTCCTTGTCTTGTCCGTCGTCTCCCTCCTCCTCCTCCTCCTCCTCCTCCTCCTCCTCCTCTGCTCGCCTCTTCACAGCCTTTGATCTTTTGGGTTTTAATATGACAGAGAGCTGTGGGAGCCCAGATCCCTTCCAGCTGGGGGAGACAGGCCGAGCGAGAGCAGGGATAGAGAGATGGAGAGAAGATGAAAGACAGCTCTCCACACCACCTCTTGAGGGTTTTCACTTCCCCTGAGGGGTTCTTCACCTTGGGGTACAACCTGCTGTCAGGAGTTTACACACACACACACACATACACACACATGCACGCACACAAGCACATAATTTGCTGTTCGTCACCTGCTCCCCGAAATCTAATTATACCAAAAAATACGTCTTATCAGGTTGGACACAGATGGTAGCTCTTAGTCAAACTTAATCCACCTGTTGAGGGATAGGAAAGGTTAGAAAGACACACACACACATGCAAATGAAAGATAAAAATCTCAGTTTTGTAAACCTGCTGCTACTCCAAGAAGAGGAACAAGAGATGGAGACTAGGCAGATGAAAGGAGACGAGAGAGAAGAAGAAGAAGGAGAAGAGAGCGTTTTCTGCGGAGGAGTTAATCAGAGGTCCGTAAAGCGATCAAAGACGACAACAGAGGGTGTCAGCTGCTATCAGAGCAGAGTCGTCGGGGTCTGACAGGAGAGGATAGACAGAGCAGCTGACTGCTGAGGCCTGCTGTGTGAGGGGCCGCAGGGTCGCAGGTTTGATTTCCAATACACATAGTAAACGTCTAACTTTTCTATTGTTTTTATATTTGATTTGTGCCTTCAGTGTTTGGCAAAAAGTCTCAGGTTGTTCATGTTGTAGAAATGTGACGACAACGTTCATTAGTGTGAATGACATCAAAAAAGCACATTAATAAAAAAGGAGCATCTGATTAGATTGGAGATGGTTGAATATCAGGTCAGAGGAGGTTTAATTAATGTGGATGTCCGTTGTCATACCGATGTGATGCCACATACATCTTTAAAAAAAAAAAGGACTCGTATTGAGTAATGGGTGTGTTCTCCTTGGTCTTAACTCTAATTATGACTCCACATGGTTTAATTAGGAGCTGCAGCCATTAGAATAGTGAGTTATGAAATGACAGATTAAACACAACCTAAAGCGAAAGCAAAAATGTAATTGGAGAATGACAATTTCAGAAAACAGATCTCCAATATTTCATCATCAATATTTAAACTCAACATTATTAACACGTGTAAATGACCAGTTAGTAAAATTCTGCATCTTAAAGGTCCAGTGTGTAAAACTTGTTTACAGCGACTGGGACGACTGGGAGTATTTCAGGAGCATGAAGCCATGAGGTGAAGATCTAAACCATTTTACGATATGTTGCTGCTGTTTCCTCCACCTTCTTTGTTGGTTTATTTATATACGTGAAACATGCTCTCTGGCTGGCCGGATTTTCCGTTCAAACATAGCGGCGCAAAATGGCGAGTCTGGCGACACTCCCTAAAGCAAGACCCTTGGTATGTGTGTATATAAAAGAATAATTATAAGGCTACGAAAACCAAACAAATTTTATTTTATAGTGATTATACACTTATAGAAATATGTGACCCGATCCATCAAAATGAGTCACAGTGACCCAAATTTCAAAGTTGAGATTTTGGTATCAATTGAAAGATTAGAAAATAAGCTTTAAAATGATACCCTAGTCAAAGTCATACATTTGATGGTTTTCGAGATGTGGCCATTTGAATTACGATCTCCTACTCTTTTATTTAGTTCTAAAACCTGACAAAATAGCAGTTAAAGTTTTTGCCAGTGACTCTGGCATCTGTTCCTGTACCACGTGATTACACGCACCCTATACGGTCCCTTGTTGTCATAGAGACACCATTCAATGACCCTCGGAAAGCAGGGAATCTCACAATTCAGATGCTTTTTACAGCTCGTCTCTATCATAAACGGTTCAGAAGTTGTCATGTTTTGTTGACATTTTGTAAAACATGTGCAAGCGTGTACGTTCGGGTTAGCATCGATGCTACGCTCTGTTAGCATCGATGCTACTCGGTTTAGCATCTGTTTCTGTACCGTCCCTTCTCGTCATAGAGGCACCATCATGAACGGTTCAGGAAATATTTCATGTTTTGCACCGAAGCAACGCTCATTTTCAGAGGGTTTAAGTTGCAAGTCAATTTTAATCATCATTTACGTGCCTTTTCTCAATTATCTGGACTGTGAAACTTTGGGAGATTGTTTTTGAATGTCATTGCTTTGAAATTAGGGTAAAAAAAAAAAAGGATTTTCTATGGGTTTTCCACGTTATCAGCTGATTATCTAAAAATAGAACATTGCGACATCCGACTCATTTTGATAGAACGGGTCACATATATTCATGGGTAGTTTATTCAGATTTTGCCAATAAACCTTGACAAATATTACACACTGGACCTTTAAAACAAAGAATTTTAATTTCAGTTTACATGTTCAGTCTTGATGATGAAGACAATTACAACTTTTTCTTGTATCAGACTGCGTTTGTTCATTTAAAGAGGTGTGCTTTGACAAGTCAGTGAGTCAAATTGCAGATACTCAGAATATCACAAAATGTTTATACATCGATATATCATCGTATCGTGGCCTCGGTATCATGATAACATATCGGTATCGTGCTGCTGTGGAGGTTTTCAGCTGAAGGTGCACTAAAGTGAAACACTGCAGCAGGAAGTGGTGAAAAGAAGAAGAAGTGGGAGGGAGAAGGTGCAGAGAACGAGTGTGTGAGAGTTTTTGTGTTTTCTCCCAGACTTTATAGTTATATAGACACACACTTCTTCTCAGCCACAGCCATTACACTTGGAGTCAGTCAGAATAATGGCCTTCTATCTGACAACTCTACCTCAGTGTGTGTGTGTGTGTGTGATCACTTGTCACCATTATCCACAGCTCCCTTCCGCTCACACAGGCAGTTATTTTGCTCCACAGCAGCGGCTCCACTGGGGAAACCTGGTCTGGATAAACGGAGCGTCACATAATAACAGGCTGTGTGAGCGACAGCGGGGCCTCACAGTCAGAGCCCCCGACTCCTGGAGGACACTCTCTGCTCTCACTGTTGTCCACACGGAAATGGAGCTTTCCTTATAACGATCTGTTTTCTTGTTCCTTCTGAAAAAAGTTATCTGTAAACGACTCTAAACGCTGTAGTACACATGCCGGGCCTGTGAAATGGAAGACAAGACAACGTGGAGCATGCGCATAAAGCTTGCTCGCTCTAAACAAACTCCAAATATTTTCAAATATCAAACTCATCAAATACACAATCCAACAACTCCAAAACGCTCTTGTGGACAAGTTGTGACCTGCACATTCACCACGCTATGAGATGATAACACAACGTTACCACACAGAGTTGTTTTAGAGGGAAATGCAGAGACTGTTGATGAAAAACTGTCCCTGAAGGCAACGCGCATCAGTGGTTTTGCATGTATTTACCTCTACAACAACTCTGTGTGGTAACGTTGTGTTATTATCTCATAGCGTGGTGAATGTGCAGGTCACAACTTGTCCACCAGAGCGTTGTGGAGTTGTTGGATTGCGTATTTGATGAGTTTGATGAGGAAAACCAAGAAATCCCATTAGCCTCCGTAGCGTAGCTCTGAGCAGCTCACGGCTCTGCTCCGCCGTTCTAAAAACAGCTTGCACCGACAATTAAAGGTAACGAACCTACTGCTATGACTATAGGGATTATGGCAAAGGGCCAATTTGCCAAAATGTTGAACTGTACCTTTAACCCCATTGAGAACTTTCAAAAATGAATGCAACTCTTGACGGAAATAAATGTTGTGACATTGAGACGCTTATGGAAACGATGCCATACCAAATGCGTGCCGTAATCAAAGCTAAGGCTGTCCAACCAAATATTAGAGTGCAACTTTGTTTTGGACGACGGGCGGAAACTTTTAGTGTCTCCTGGTTTGGGAAGTGATTTTCATCCAGTCACTGACTATCCTTTTCATTTGGAAAAATCTGGACTTTGCACAGTGTCGGTTTGTACCTGCTCTTTGTCTGGTCGCTGTTGATTTGCTCACTGAGCTGAAAAATCCCACTCAAACACACACACACACACACACACACACACACACACACACACACACACACACACACACACACACACACAATCATCCAATCATCCTCTTCATAGGTTTAAAAGATGATCATTTATTAAACATTCACGGTTTTTGTGAAGTTGCGAGTTTTATTATAAAACTTGAACTTCAAGCACCGTTTGGTAGCTGCGCATACGACAGTCACAGTCAGCCATGTTGCTGTGACAACCAATAGGATGAAGGAGCTCCAGAGCAGCCATTAAATGGACCCTGAGGTGAAACTGCTTCATTAAACCCATCGTATACGTCTGTAAATATCACTCTGACGATCATAGCCAACGCATCAGGCACATTTGAAACATCTTATATAAATATCTGACATGATCTTTACCAGTATATTTAGCCTCATATATGTAAAGTTAACAACGGAGAAGATGACAGGTTGTTGTTGACAGGAAGATAAGATAAAGAAGAGTTTTTATTGGAATCGTAAACACTAAACAAAAAATATAGCTATACTAGAATTAAAATTGATTTTCCAGGAAAGTTATTGATATCATTTGGCTTAAAATCCGCTCTATCAGTTCAATTCATTCAATATTTAGTGGAAGTGAATGAAGCTGATGGAGAAACTCTGGATGTTTTTTTTTTTTTTGCTCAAGTCTGAAACAGGGAACGTCCCAGAATCCCCTCTGGTTCGGAGTTGGGACTTTTCAAAGAGTCGTTTGTCATCGTTTGAACGAGCTTTGTCATGACTTTCTGTTCCTCTGTGTAATGTGTCTCTGTCTGTCTCAGTCTCTGCCTCGCTCTCACTCTCTTTGACTCGCTCTCCCTCGGTCTGCTCCACCCTCCCCCCCCCTTCCCTCCATCCCTCCCTCCCTCTCTCCTTCCCTCTCCTTTCTCCACTCTTTCATTTCTCTGTCCTCATCACTCCTCTCCTCTCTCTCTCTGCACAGAAACAGTTTCTGAAACACTCCTCGCTAATCTGAGTTTTATCTCCATCAGAACATTTCCACTGGAGTCAATTCAGTGTAAAATATAAAATCAAACGCACCCCGACGAGTCGAAAAACAGGTGTCGTTCACACCTTCCGCTGTTTTTCATTTGGAGTGACGCTCACTGGAGCTCTCGGGATCGACTCCTAAAATGTTAGTTTTGAGAAAAAAAAAGCTTCCATTCCTGATGAGTTCTCCGTCGTCTGTTATTTTAGAGGAAATTGCACTTTGATTGGACTGGATCACAGAAATGTGCAGTTGAATTAAATCTCTTGTTGCTGCTGCAGCTCTGGACGTCTCCGTGTGTTCACTCTGTTACTGCAACAGACTCCAAACTTTGACTCAACACAACAAAAGGACGGAGAAAGAGATGAGACTCTGAATGAGACTGCGGAGAGGCAGATTACAGACCATAATATTGGATGATTGACTTTACTTTAGACTTGCACAAGTAGCTTTGGATGAAATATCATGATATAAACTGAATGCGGCGTGGTTATAATAGTTATACTGCCGCGTTTTATTGTGTCAGTGCAGGTTTATTTATATGGCGTCGTTCAGACTTGAGAGCTCTACAGAGGCGACGTCATAAATCATTAGTAGAACATGAAGGAAGAAAAAGATGTTGATGTGATTTATTGAGGAGCTGCAGCAAAAGTTTTTGATTGGACAGTTGAGAGAGAGAGAACTGGGATTTATATTTCTTTTTTTTTCATTCAAACTCTGATTGAAAGGAGCAGACAGGTTCAGCAGAGCTCGGGTTCACAGGAAACTTAAAGCTGCTTCACCTCTGCCTGGTTCTGGTTCTGGTTCTGGTTCTGGTTCTGGTTACAGTGAGTCCCAGACGAACTGAGAGGTCTGGATGCTTCGAATCGTGCAAAGGAGATGATTCTGGATCATTCAGAGCTGCAGCTGTCTTCTAGTTTTTGGTTTTGGGAAATAGTGGATTATCATATATCTGAACATTTATCATTTTCCAGTTGTAGAAAACTTCTGTAAAAAAAAAAAAAAACAACAAAAACTAAAAACCAAATCCTTCAATCTGTGTTGAATACAACACATTGTTTGAAAGTATTTTAACAAATATGACAGAACATCAACAAACCACTGAGGTCCAGTCTACCAAGGCAAAGTGCAGTATCTGTAAAAATGCCAAACCGAGAAAAACAGCTTTTTGTATATTTCATTGTCAGGTTTAAGTATCAAATTTATGAATGACTACCGAGTCTATAATTGATTAAATAAAGGTGTAGTTTGTCTTTCTTTGTCAATTTTGACAGTTTTATGGCAGATACTGCACTTTGCCTTGGTTCCACAGTGCTTGTTTGGATGGACAGCAAAATAAAAAGCCCAATAACTCTTTTTTTTAGCTCTTTTTTTAGCAGTACCAATATCAAATTCTACCAGATTGAAGAGAATACGCCACACTTTTGATTGAAATTTAAAAAAAAAATGCAAATACTGCACTTTGCCTTTGTAGGGCAGCAGTGTGAAGCAGCCGTCACCTCTGAACAACAAAGGAACGCTCCACTCCATCTGTAACATCCTGAGCAGCAGCCACCATGATATAAACTCTGATAACACACACACACACACACACACACACACACACCACCTCACCATCAGCTCAATGAATCCTCAGGTTATTGACGACGCCGTCCGCCCGTCTGGATCCTATTATCAAAGTGTCTTCAGAGGAGACTAATTGAATTAGCGCAGGGATCTGTAATTGAAAGCCGGCTTTTAATGATGCATTGTGTTGCTGCATCCATCAAACATCTCACTGTCAGGACAGATCGGACCGCAGCGCTGCGAAGAGGGAGGGGGAGGGGCATCCAGTTTATTCCATCCTCAGAGATAACATAGTCCTTTCTTTTTTCTTTTTTTCTTTTTTTGAAGCATGTGTTTATTAGTTTTTGTTTGCAATTTACAGCAAATCAAACAAGACATTCTTACAAGCAAGAAACAGAGCAAACTTTTTCTGCCTATTCCCTTCCCCTCTTCCCCTCGCTAAATAAATAAAACATTAAAACTATAAAAATAAGATTAAATTAAAGCAAAAAGGAAGGGGGGGAAAAAGAATAAATAAATAAAAGTAGATAAATACTGATAACAGTTATATGATGAATTTCAAGGGTGTTTTCTCAGGATATTATATCACACATTCATTCCTCCTGCTGAAGCAAATTACCAACATTATATATTAACATCATGTCTTAAAAAATGTATAAAAGGTCTCCAGGTGTCATCAAAAACATGATGTTTCCGTTGAATAATGTACATTATCTTTTCCAATGTCATGTTTGATGCCATCGCTTCAATCCATCTTCCAATTCTTGGTGAATCAGCGTTTTTCCAATTAAGGGAAATGATACGTTTATCTTAAATACACGTACTGTATCTACTAATCTAGATTATTTACTTTGTAAATATGGGATACGTAGTCGTCCTTTCTTATTAAAACCGTTTGATTGTTTTCTATTTTTAAAAACACTCAGTTTAACGAGCGCAGAGTTGGGTCACGGCTCGGCTCAACACTGATTCCTCCTCTCGCCGCTGCTGTCGTCCTGACAACCTCCACCGGCAGGAGGCTCTGACCTCAGCGTGTGACCTCATGAATAAGACATGGGAGGTCACGAGCAGCGACGGACGGCTGATCATTATGTTCTCTGACACGATGGAAAGTGACTGTGGCCGGTTCAGTTCAGTTCAGTTCAGTTGGGTGGAAATCTAGAGATGGGTCTGTGAGATGAGCGCACCTGGAGCCCCCTGTGTGTGTGTGTGTGTATGTGTGTGTTCTTGTACTTACTACGTTGTGAGGACCTGGAACGAGTTTTTAACCAACAGAGTGAGGACATTCTTGGGAAGTGAGGACGTTTTGGCCGGTCCTCACTTTTTCCAAGGGCTGTTTGAGTGTTAAGCCTTTGGGTTATAATTACATTTTAAGTTAGGTTAAGAGTAATGGTTAAGGTTAGGCATTTGTTTTGGATGGTTAAGGTTAGGGTTAGGGGCTAGGGAATACATTTTGTCAATGGGTGTCCTCACAAAGATAGCATTACAAGAACGTGTGTGTGTGTGTGCGTGTGTCAGTGTCATCTCACCTCCCTTGAAATTGAACAGATTTTTTTTTTGTTGCCTCTTCCTGAGAGGGGTCACACAGCCACTGACCCAGAAGCTATTTGTAGGTTGTTGAGCCTTTTTTTTCTCATTCCTCTCACAGTTTTTTTTTTTTTTTTTTTTTTCAATCTTCAATGTGCTGCTCTCTCTCAGTTTGAAGTCCCGATTTTTATGGTTTTGGTCAAAAAAAAAAACCCATCAATCAAAAGAAAAGAGTCTGCTCCAGCTCTGCTGCGGTGACGTTTTCCCGTGGATAGCTATCGTTGCTGACTCTAATTAGCCCGTTTGTTTCCCCCGCCGTAACGGACGACCCACGTTTTTCCTGGATTCATCATCTGCTGCATCCGAGGATTTTTACCCCAGAGGGAAGTTAAAAACTAGAAGCTGAGAGCAGCTGTGTTGATCTTGAGATGCTGCCAGCCGCGATTCCTCACGGACATTTACATATGAAGTTGATGTGGAGTTTAACTTGAACTCTAATTTCATCTTTCATCCGCCTCTCTCTCTCTCTCTCTCTCTCTCCGACCCAGATGGTGTGTCAGACTCTTCGGGGGGGTCAGAGGTTAAGGCTAATTTATAGTCTCAGGTTCAGCGTTTCATCCGGTGGTGAACATATGGAGCTCTGCAGGAGAGGACACAGATACCGGTTAACAATGATGGATGCCTGTGCATCTGCCAGAGTCAGTCTGGGCATGTGTGTGTGTGTGTGAATGTTTTTAACGTAGCAGAGATTTAGAAAGGTTTTACCAATTCACTAATCGTCTGTTTAAGCACAGGAAGTGGAAAGTCATACAGGCAAAAACAATGCTTCTTCATGCACTGTTCAATTTTGAGATTTTGGGCTAGTTTTTCTCATTTACAGAGTGATAAAAAGAGATTTCCAAAATCCCCTCTGTGAAAACTTCTGACTCTAATATGTCAACAAAATAAAACAAGAATTTTGAAAGGGGCTTTATCCATTGGTCAGATTTCGGTTCTGGAAATGTATGCAGATTGGACCAGTCCCAGCCTGGTCAGATGCGTACATGAACTGATGAAGCCTCTTGGATGAGAGGTGAAACGTCTTCCTAGACAAATAACTAAGTCCAGTTGCATTCGATTTAACCTCCTTTGAAATACTATGACCTGAGCAAATGAGAATATGCACCGGCCTATGCAGATTAGCACATATTTCATTAGATATTGCCTCATTTACATATTCAAACATAAAATTTTACAAAACTTGTAATACAAAAAATATTCGTCTTAATGTAAGTGATAAACTTGGGAAATTTCATGGTGATATGTGTTAGTTAAAATGTTTACCCTATTCGTCTATAGTGTCTTCAGTCATCACATGAAAATATTTCACTATTTCAAACACATGAAACGTTATTTCATAGCAACAGCTGTGAACATCTGTCACACATTGATATCGATCCGTCTGCACACCTGTTTATTTGATTTGTATATAGATTTGGGGAGTGAGATCTGATCAATCCAGATACTCAGAACTGATCACTGTGATTGATCCCTGAAGACGACACCTTAGAAACCACTTGATAAAACAGTTATCATGTAAATCTGGTCCTCTGGCTGTTTTTCTATACCGCGTGTTGTTGATAAAAGCAGGAAACGTCCTCGTTGAAGCTGAGATCCGTCCTTATAAACACAGTGAAGGTTGAGTCCTCCACCTGCTGCGAATGTGAACAAACATTTGATAAAGTTAAAAAACCTGCCAGTTCTGTTGATGTGTGTCTGTGTGTGTCTGTGTGTGTGTGTGTGTGTGTGTGTGTGTGTGTGTGTGTGTGTGTGTGTGTGTGTGTGTGTGTGTGTGTGTGTGTGTGTGTGTGTGTGTGTGTGTGTGTGTGTGTGTGTGTGTGTGTGTGTGTGTGTGTGTGTGTGTGTGTGTGTGTGTGTGTGTGTGTGTGTGTGTGTGTGTGTGTGTGAAGTTCAACATGACGTGAGCTGGATCGGTGTTTTTCCACTTAACATAAAAGAGCGTCACAGTTTCTCACCACTGCATCATACATCAAACACCGCTCACAGAGAAGCGATTGTTCATATTTAAACACAGATTTTAAACATTAATTCACACTTTCTCATTGAAGTTTTTATTTTTATTTTTATTTTTTTGCTCCAAGGTTTTCGGGAAGTGAAAGTGAAGCTTTATTCCAGTAAACAGGCGTCGGTCCTGTCTGTGCTGTGCTTCCTCCCCTGCCTGCACACCGGCCTCCTCATCAGTTTGTCGGTGACAGTGCGGTCAAAGTGGCAGGAAAGGGGAGCGGGCAGCACTTCATTAAAGTGCAGCATTACTCCACTGTCTCCCTCTCTCTCCCATACATACATACATACACAGCAGCAGCAGCAGCAGCAGCAGCCCACACCACTTCATTTGGTCTGAGAGATAGAAAGGACAGGCCCCGATGGATTCTCCTATTAATCTTTAATGAGCCCCCGGGCCTGAAAACTGCCCGCCTGCCTCTTTCTCCACATCCAGGAAGCAAACAATGACTCGGCTGAAAAACACATCGGCCTGCTCATCATCATCATCATACCTGCTGCACCCCACCTACCCCACCCCACCTACCCCACCTACCCCACCTACCCCACCCCGTCTGCCTGCCTGCCGCCCATTAACCCCCCGACTCAGCGCTGAATTATTAATGTGGCGAGCTGTCTCCTCCTCGCTCACAGCAACGGGAAGGGGCGACGGTCTTGGGCGATGATGATGATGATGATGATGATGGGGGAGTGTGGCGGGTGGGATGAGCAAGTAAAAACTGATTGGTTCAGCTGTCAGTCAAACTCTTGGAGTTGTTGTCGGAGTCAAAACAAGATGAGTTTAGCAGCAGAGGAGATGATACAGGTCGGAAACTCAGAGTCAGACTTGATTTTTGACTTTGAAACAGTTGTTAATGAATCTTCTAATCGCAAGGAAATCGATGGAACTGATTAGAATTTAAGTTCTTTAGTTAATTGTCAATTTGTAGTTCTGTTTGTTTACTTTATGGAGACTTAGAGGATACAACATGGACAATCAGTCCTGGAGGTTCCACTAAACATTATGAGGTTTGGTAGGTACGTTTAAAGGAGACATATTAATGCCCCTTTTCCACAAATTAAAATAGTTCCCAGGTGTCTTAAAGACATGTCTGCGACATGCTTCGGTCAAAATATCACAAGGATCAAACATCACAGCTCTTTACATCCTCTCTAAACAGCCCTGTTCAGAACGGCTGGTTTCAGTGTCTGTCCCTTTAAATGCAAAGGAACCACTGCTAGCCCCGCCCCTTCTACCGGTACAAGGTAGATGTGGTATTATGCAAAATCGAATCCTAGTTACATCACTGAGGGAACAGCTCGGAAAACCACATGGATTTCAACCTCGGGAGGCTGCACATTACAGATTTTTTGGTCAATTCTCACATTTTGGTGCGCGGAAGGCAAAACAAACACCCAAGTTTATGTTAAAGAGCCTTCAGAAAGGGATATTTCCATAATATGTTCCCCTTAAATAAAAAAAACAACCAATCTGGAAGAGCGGAGAGAGGTTAAATATTCAAGTTTAAAGTTGCAAATTTATGAGAAAAAATTCACAAATGAGTGTTTTTTTGTGAAGGTCGATCCGTAAACTACAAACTTCATTCATTTGACCATGTAAACGTATCTGATTGACTTGATTTCAAAAAACAAAATACAACATTTCTCAGAAATTTGCAACTTTAATGTGGTTTACACCCAAAAATTCGGCTCAGTTCTTAAACTCATAATAGCTCTAAAACATGTAGGAGATGAAGACCATGAGATGCGACTGAGAGCTCCAAGACGTCTGGATAGTTTCTGTGTGTGAAATTGAGGAAAACAAACAAACAATCAAACCTCTGCATTAGATCTCAGCTAATTTTTCATTGGCCAATTATATTGTAGCATGAATTGATCAGATAGATCCATTGAGCTGCTGCTGCTGCTGCATAGATACTATATGTGATGCTGTGGGCTCATTATTGACTGTGCATTTTATTCAGTCTCAGTTTGTTCCTCTAATTTTGTTTCCATCACCATCACTCGCTCCAACTTTCTCCTTTATTATCTTTCTCTTCTCATTCTTTACACCCCACCCCATGTTTCACACACACACACACACACACACACACACACACACACACACACACACACACACACACACACACACACACACACACACACACACACACACACACACACACTCGGTTGTCAGCATGCCGGCAGCTTCCTCGGAGATGTTGCATATTGAAATAAAGGGTCTGTGAGATGCCTGCGTGCTCTCTGATGAATGCCGATCTCATTTGCTCTCTCTCTCTCTCACATTGCTACTCTTCTCCCCCCCAGATGCCCCCTCCCCTCCCACCCCCCCACCTCCCATCTCCCCTTCTCATCTCCTGATGAATATTGAACAGTGTTGGATGCGTTTCTGAGGCTCTCTGACTCTGTTATTGTGTCTCTGTGTGCCGGACGCTCAGCGTGTGTCCGTACGATCACCGTCAAACTGAACCTACACACACTTCCAGGGAATAAATCAGAGGCTTGCAGCAGCACGTACATAGGAAAACACATTTTTGGCAAAGTAAAAAACAGCCCATTTCAGGAATCTTCTCTGCTTTACGATGCTGTTAAAAAAAAAAAAAGTCTTTGAACGCAGCGCTGCTGTCCACTGAGCCAAGAAGACTCACTTCTTCTTATAGGCTTTCACACATGCTCTTATTTTTAGATTTAGTCCAGAGATCAAGGCAGAACAATTTAATGTTTCCCTCCCTCTTTTGGTGAAGCAGGAAGTTCATTACTAATGTCTTCAGTCTCATCCACTTCACATCTTCTTGAAAAGCCAGCGAGCTTCAAAATATTCTATTTATAGTGGATTCGCGTGTTGTTTGTGTGTGTTTTATATGAAGACCAATGGAGTCGGTTGCACATTAGTGGTCATCAAGGAAACATGCATTTTGTATTTGATGCTTTTAATAATTAAAGTTGGTGGAGACAGAAATCTAGAGCAACATTTCACACACACAGACTGCAGTTAGCAGGAGGCTAAGCTGCTAGCAACTCTCAACACATGATGTAAGAGAGACGTAACGTTTATTCTGTCTCTGAAATGCGTGATTCATATGGACACGTGTCCATATGAATTGTAGGACAAAGGCCAATCGAAACGCTCCCTGTGACTGGTCGACATCTTTTTGTATAGGTCTCAAAAATACAGTGTGTTAAAGGTGAATTCTGCTTTTCTTAATCTAACATGAAAATGTAGAAAGCGTAAAAGTCTGAGCTCTGTCCCTGGTAACCATTCAAATCAACTTTTCATAAATTGAACCATAGAAAAGTGCCTAGTTTTTGTCACCTTGACAACACCCCTGACGGTTGTTACACTTACACACGCACACGTCTACCTGCCTCGCACTCTGCCACCTGTGTGTGTGTGTGTGTGTGTGTGTTTTCTCACCATCACAGTCTGCTCTCCACCGACCAGCGGGAGTCGGGCTCTAAATGAAAAGACGGCAGTCACAACTCCTTTCACACACTCGTACGCTGCCCCTGTAGCTGTACAGTACGTCCTCCAGGCGCTCCAAAGTGTCATGGCAACCGTATGGCAGCCAAGGTAACGGCAGGCTCATTTTCATACTGATGAGGTGGCCGGTTGCCGGGGAGGTTGCCGGGGAGGCCTGTGCTGCTGCTGCTGCCACCGATGCTCCTCGCTCGTCTCTCCTCTCCGATGTCGCCCTGAAATTTTAATGACCTTCTTTTCTCTGCTTCTCGGTTTTCTCCTCTTTGCTCTTTTGTTCCCTATCTGTGTGTGTGTGTGTGTGTGTGTGTGTGTGTGTATGTGAGTCTCAGCTTCAGTATCGGAGCGGACGTGCACCTAAGTATCTAGAGTTAACACATGAGCAGAACAAAGGCGGTGCAATCTGGACGACAGCAGAAGTTTTTAAAGGGCATGTATTTTTATACGTGTGGAAAACCTCCTCCGGTTTGTTCCTCGTGGCTCCGACAGGTCAGCGGCTCAGCCTCAACCTCTCAGCTCCCGTGAAAACGCAGCTTTGTGTTGAAAGCCTTTTTTTTTTTTTTTTTTTTTGCTCTTTAACTGCCTCGACACCGAGCAGGAAGTCGACGGAAACAAGCCGGCGAGGTTGTAACGCCGCCGATCAGACAGCAACACGACAACAAAGAAGTGGCTCCGTGCTGAGAAATAAGATCTAGGAAACAAACAGCTGGTCACTTTAGCCCTTTTTAAAGTGTTATTGTTAGAAACGTGTTGAGCTTGTCGCCTGAAGGCAACACGGGGAAACTTCACCTCGTTGTTCTGTTCAGTCTTTTCTAATTCTCACTGAGCATCTCCTGTGTGTGTTTCCTTGCAGGAAGAGGAGGCCAGAGAGGAAGAGAACGGCCGGATCGAGCCGGTGGGACGAGCCGACTCCTGCATGGACCACACCCCCGTGAGGTCACTAGAGTAAGTAAAAAAAAAGTCAAAGTTACTGACACTTTCTCATATTCATCATTTAGGGAGAAGTGACTCTTTGATTATTGCACTGTGATTGAACAATGAACTGTGTTTTTGGATGTGATGTGCTAAAAGTCCTAATTTGACAGATTTTCACCCCAACGGACGGAGAACTGAAAGTGCAGCGATGCAGCTTTTGATCATAAATGAGCTCCTTTTTTTTTTGCAGTTTTTCCATCGTTTCTGTCATGAACAACGACACTAAACTCAACAAAACCACCATTCAGAAAATATAACCTATAATGCAACAAAACTTTTTTTTTATTCAGAGTTGGTGGCTGGGCGAAGGCATTTATTATCACACAACTGTGTTTGATCTTTATAAATCCTAATGACAAGTGCAACCACCAAAATGGCCCTGATCAAAAGTTTACATACCCTCAAAGTTTAATTAACCGTGATAATAAACACACAGATTGACACAGACTGGTTTAAATGGCTATGGGGACTGTCCACGTCTGTAACTTGATTGATTGTAATTCGTGTCTGTGTATAAAAAGTCATAGGGATTCTGGGCTCTTGACAAACACTCATGGATGCTCATTTCATCCATTGCTGCACTGACTTTGGGGAAAGCAAAGGAACTGTCAAAAGTCCGGAGGGAGGAAGTTGTTCAACTTTATAAAACATAAAAAGGAGATTTTTTTCCTTAATGAATGCTACACAGTTACAAAAAAAAATCGTCCAGGGTATGTAAACTTTTGAGCACAACTGTATCAGCCTTCAGATCAAGGAACCTGATTGGTTACCGATCACAGCCGTGGTTCAGACTAATGGCGCTGTGTGTGAGGAGGCTCAGCTCTCAGGCTGAAGGTTCTGAGTTGTGACCCGGGTTTGTTTGTTTGTAGAGACAAAAAATCTCATTTCAACCCAGCACCGGGATGATTTGCATAATTCTCTTTTGTGCGAGATCCTCGTCTCCCACACACACACACGCTAACCCATTCAGCTCCTTTTTATTAACAACTCTGTTTTGTTTTGTTATTTCTTCGTTGCATGCTTCCAGTTTAATATGCAGGTATGGTTTTGTCATTATTCCTGTGATTTCCCAGAGAATCCGGCGTCTCCCGCCTCTTAGTTGTCAACAAGGGGCCCGTTTTCCCCGAGCTAATCATAGTCATTGTATCAAAGCTGTGAAGTGATTAGATTTGGCATCTTGTAGAAATGTGGCTGTGTAAAGATGTTTTTACAGCCAAACAGGCGACGACAGGGACAAGGGGGGGTGGGACGCAAAAGGCCGTAACTGCGTTTTGTGCTTTTTTTTTTTTTTTTAAAGGGTCAGAGGATCACAACAAGAATATTTGTCTGTGTATAAAAACAAAAGCAATAAAAGGTTTTTACAGCGCAGGGCTTCACAGGAAACACATCTGTCTGTGTGCAAGAAGATAAAAGTTTGGATTTATCTTTTCCCACTTTCATTATTATCAAGACTGCTGCTGTTTTTTTTTTTGTTTTTTTTTGGCACGTCAGCGCTCTTAAAGGGATAGTTCAACATTTTGGCAAATTGGCCCATTGCCATAATCCCTATAGTCATAGCAGTAGGTTCGTTACCTTTAATTGTCGGTGCAAGCTGTTTTTAGAACGGCGGAGCAGAGCCGCGAGCTGCTCAGGGAGGTTTCCCTCATCAAACCCTTCCCTCATCAAACTCACACAATCCAATACACAATCCAACAACTCCACAACGCTCTGGTGGACAAGTTGTGAGCAGCACATTCACCACGCTATGAGATAATAACACAATTTTACCAGACAGAGTTGTTTTAGAGGGAAATTCAGAGACTGCTTGATGAAAAACTGTCCCTGAAGGCAACGTGCATCAGCAATTTTGCATGTATTTCCCTCTAAAACAACTGAATGTGCAGGTCACAACTTGTCCACCAGAGCGTTGTGGAGTTGTTGGATTGTGTATTTGATGAGTTTGATGAGGGAAACCCAGAAATCCCAAGAGCCTCCGTAGCGTAGCTCTGAGCAGCTCACGACTCTGCTCCGCCGTTCTAAAAATAGCTTGCACCGACAATCAAAGGTAACAAACCTACTGCTAAAGACTATAGGGATTATGGCAATGGGCCAATTTGCCAAAATGTTGAACTATCCCTTTAACCTGCCTCAGCATCATCAGCATCATCTTCAGAGCTTCTTCTCTGCTCGTCTTTGACATTTGCAGCTGAAGTCTCACACAGACGAGCGACCTCACCGAGGCCCGGCGGTTAGCCAGCTCAACACACACTGTCACACACACACACAGCACATAAAAGCCGCCGTGTGTGTGTGTGTGACAGTTGAGTTTAACAAAGCAAAAGGTGCAGGCTTTGCTTTTTTTTTTTTATTCCCCGGATGTGACTCACTGATGTTTGATGTTTTCAGCTGCAAATGTCATGAGACGACAAAGATCCTCCCAAAATGTGACACTTGTTTAAAATAAAAAGGGCAAAATTACACTTTAAATGTTTTATTAAGAGTCAGAAACACTGGAGGGGCTTTAGTTTAAAAATGTATGAGCTGGGAGGTTTTTTTTTATTTTTTTTTATCCCACCCCACCCCACAGATACAGACAGGTAGCTCTTTGACAGGCTTTTCTCTCGTCACCTCCTGTTACAGAGCGCCTGACGTCTGAATTGTGTGTGTGTGTGTGGGTGTGTGAGGATTTTCTAAAAGCTTCACTCTACCTTGTGATCCCTCATGTGTGTTTGATTTATTTGGATTGCTGTGTTTTTAACGTCCTTGTTGAATGTCTCCTCCAGCTTCTTTTTTACTTTATGTTTTTTATTATTTATTTATTTACCACTGTTCTTGTTTTTGTTGTCATTTTTTTCCCTTTCATCATCATCATCATCATCTTATTTCCTGTTTTTGTTTTTGCCCACATGGTGTCACCCCTCTCCTCTCCTCTCCTCTCCTCTCCTCTCCTCTCCTCTCCTCTCCTCTCCCGTTCCCCTCACCCACCCCTCGTCTTCCATCCGTCACCGTCTCCCAGAGACATAGTCAAACTGGTGGAGGTGTCAAACGATGGCGGGCCCCTGGGAATCCACGTGGTGCCTTTCAGTGGCAGGGACCGCAGGTAAAACAAAACAAAAAACAACAACAACTACTACATAGCTGAGACAGGCTGGAGGAGGGTGAAGGAAGTGAAGGAGACGAGCCACAGGGATTTAAAAAAAAACATCAAACATGAATGATGTTAGAAAGAGCCGAGACTCTGCAGATTTTTTTTACCACAACGACGAGGTTAAAGCACAAAATGGAAAACATCATTATAAAAGCAAAGGTTCTGTGTTAACTACATGTTTCAATGAAAACAGCAATTTCCCTACTTAGTTCTGCACTTTAGCTAACTGTGTCTAATTTAAGAAAGAGCCAATTTTTTTTCCAACATAGAGAGACTTTTTTTTTTTTTTTTACTTTTTCATCTTTTAGATTTAGTTGTTTTCTTTTCTCCCCCGCTGGAAAGCGACACACACCTGACAGCTCTGAGACGTTTAAAAGGAAGAAAATTGCCTACTTACCCCTTTTAGCTGATGACATGTCGGCCTTATTGTAGACTCGTAAAAATAAATTCACTTTTGTTGATAATTTGGTCCCTGAAACGTCTTTAAATATGATCATTTGGGCTTTTTGAGATGTGGAGGGAGGAAAAAAAACCCCAGAGAGAAGTGTTCATACTCACATACACATAGCGGACATTCCTCTTTGGTGCCCATGTGCAATCACTTCATCACACACACACACACACACATAGGTTTGCATGTCATCATGAAGCCATTTGCCGGTTTACAGTGATCAATCACGCTTGTTTAGGGTTTTCAGACGACCGTCATATTTCTCTGTGGCTGCTGTCACATCAGCTTTATGTGGTTCAAAGGAAACACTGAGCAGTGCACACACACACACACACACACACACACACACACACACACACACACACACACACACACACACACACACACACTTATACCTACAACAGCACAATTCAGAAGCACACACACTTACACACACGGCTGGAACAAAGCTGTGAAGGAATTAGAGGAATTTCACATCTGCTTCAAATCCAGCCAGAGAGGCGGGATGTGGAGGTTGTGAAGCTTCAGTCTGGCTGATTGTGTAACTCTGGTTTCAGACGTGACATTTATTTCTTCTATCCAGCGTAGAGCCGCTTCAGACGGGTCCGGTCCGGTCCGGTCCGACCGCAGCCCCCCCAACAAACGTCCAAACTTTCCTAATGTGCGACTCGCAAATACGATCAGCGACGACGAGACCGACTGTGGCGCTTTATTGAAAGTCCAGATCATATCTCTGTTCTGGCTGCCAGACTTAATCAACCTGAAAGCACATTTATAATGCACTTTTCTTTTTATTGGGGAAATGTCAGGGTGGGCGTTATCCCAAGATTAAGATGCCCGGCTTTCATCAGAGAAATAGCCCCTCCGCCTGCAGCAAATCGCATTGTGTTCTCACTCAAATTCAATCAGGGGGATTGTCTGAACTTTCTCAACTCCTGAACTTTTCTGCCCTCGCTGTAATCACATTCCCATTCAGACTGAATTATAAGCCCCAGGCGAGAGGGGGTAGAGCACAAAACCCGCCTAAAATCGAGCCAATTTACCTGGCGTCGCCGCAACCGACACGGACGATGTGCCGAAGAAGACTTGATTAGGTTTATCCCGCTTTTTTTCCCCCCCACTTCTACTGTACCTGCAGTTGATTTTCCTTCCTCAGCCCTGGGGTCTATAATCCGGCAAAGCGCCCCCCCTTTCAGGTGAAGTTAGCCCCTCGCCGTGGCTGTGTGGGGAGGCATAAGCCAGTTCGCCACGCCGGATTACAGGGGCGACGACCGTCGAAGCTACAGAGCTGCAGCGATAGAGCTGCTATAAATATTAACCGGCGTTTTTTCCTGTTGCACTTTGTTTATTTTTAACTTTAGAAAACGAGTGAGACATCCTAGAGGTTAGAAAATTAACACCTGTAAAAAGCTCCGACCCTGGAACTGGCACCGCACTGGAGCTTTTTTTTTTTTTTCTTTTTTTTTCTTTCCAACGTGTCGATTGCCTTTGAATAGATGCCACCCCCACACAGCCCCTAAAGCGCCCTGATGTGATGCGACTGCTCTCTCCGCTGCAGCACCGATGATGCAAATGACAGGACCACACTGCGCTCTCTCTGTTCAGGCGCCACGTGACACAGAGGCAGAGGCAGCAATTAGGCAGCAGCGGCGGCTTCGTATTTGTGGTAGAAATAGTACAAAAAAATAACCAAAAAACCCCAGAGAACATCAGGGCGTCGCAGGCAGATAGGGAGGTTTTTACAGCAGGTGTGTCCCAGTCCCAGGCAGGTGTGTGCTGTATGAGATTACACTGCAAAAACTCAAAATCTTTCCAAGAATATTTGTTATTTCTTGTCGAAATGTCTCATTTCTAGTCAAAACTAATCTCTTTCCACTTTAAATAAAACTCATCACCTAAAAATCTACCTATTTTTAGATCATTTTCACTTTTTTCAAACTAATTCTCACTTGAAATAAGTAGAAAAATCTGCCAGTGAAAGCAAGTTTTTTGTGCTTGTAATAAGGAAGAACAACTTACTCCACTATCAGATTTTTCTACTTATTTCAAGTGAAAAATAGGCTTGAAATAAGTAAAAAGTGTCTAAAAAATAAGCAACTATGTATGTATATGTATAAATATACTTATTTTAGGTATAATGAGATTAGTTTTGACTAGAAATGACATTTTGACAAGAAATAAGACAAATATTCTTGGAGAGATTTTGAGTTTTTGCAGTGTAGCCACAGTGATCATATGAAGTCCTCCACATATAAAGCAGCCGTGATGCGTTCATGGACCTCATGTTTGACTGGTGACCTCTGGACATTTTCAGGACTCTTGGCTTGTTGGTCAAGCGTCTGGAGCGAGGCGGGAAGGCCGAGCAGCAGAGCCTCTTCCAGGAGAACGACTGTATCGTCCGCATCAATAACGGAGACCTGAGAAACATCCGCTTTGAACAGTAAGACAGCAGCATCCAGGAGATCCCACCCCCCTGCTCTGCTCAGCTCCCCCTGGACTTCCTGTGTGATTGGCTGTGACTTGGACCCTTGCTTCCTCTCTCCTCCCTGCTCCTCTCTGCCGGTGCACAGGCTGCTCAGAAGCCCGTCACCGTGCTAAGCTAACGGCTAACCTCTTCAACTCCTGCAGGTTGCAGCAGCAGCAGCAGCCTGTGTTTCCTCTGACTCCTGCTCTAACAGCTCCTCTCTGTCCTCCTGCTGTGTCTATAGTGGGAACAAAGCCTCCTAACATTCACAGCCTTCTTCTGCTTTTCAGCGCTTTAACCCCCACTCCCTCTTTTCTAGCTCCTGTATGATGCATGCGTGCCCCTCTGCCTCTGTGCTGCGTTCCCATTAATGTGACTTGCAACACCAGGACTGTGCAGTGATGCATACATGTGTTTGATCGGTTTTTCTTCCACCTGCATAAATGTTTATCAAACACATGTTATGTATGTTGTTCGCCCGCAACGGTGCAGTTCATGGGTGATGCACAGTGTGTGTGTGAGATAAGTATCACACAACAAAGCACTTTAAAGGCTCAGTTCACACAAATTGCACAACAAGTAAGCAAACACATTAATGTCACACTGCAATAAAAACATGACAAATACAACCAGAAGAGAAAATGATAAACAGAGAATACAAACACCTAACATTATAATGTCAGAAATAAGATATTAAAGGTTAAATAAATAAGAAAACAAACCAAAAGGGATGTACAGTATGTATTGGATGGATGGATGGATGTTTAATAGATTAATAGACTGGTATTCAGCAGCTTTTAAGGAGACATATTCTGCCCCTTTTCCACAAATTAAAATAGTTCCCAGGTGTCCTAAAGACATGTCTGTGACATGCTTTGGGCAAAATCAAAGTAAGTAAATGCAAATGAGCCACTGTTAGCCCCGCCCCTTCTACCTGTACTCACAGGTAGGGGTGGTATTAATCAAATTCGAAAACTAATGACATCATTGTCAGATAACTGAGGGAACAGCTCGTAAAACCACGTGGATTTCAACCTCAGGAGCCTGAAAATTACAGATTTTTTTTTGTCAATTTTCACATTTTGGGGCCGGAAGGCGCAAACACAAGAGCCTTCAAAAAGTGATATTTAAAAACGAGTCTTTTCCTTGAACGTCTTTTAAACTTTCCTCCAAAAGGCTGACACAGCAGCAATAACAAGCAACATTTTAATATATATTTTCTTAGATTTATATCCTTTTGTGAAGCTTTGACGTTTTATCTCTGTAAGTTGAGGTAGATTCTGGGTTCAGTAGGAACATCACCCTCTTCTGTTTCTCAGGTTTAAATAAATCTAATGATCAGTGGCACTGGAGGCAGAAATCAAGGTGAACACACGACAATTAAAGCACAGACTGAACAGAGGGTTGAGGGTGGGGGGGTACATGAGGAATGACTGTATGCAGTTACAGCCACAGTCCCAGCAGCCGTGAGCCATGAGAGCCATCGGTCCAGTTAATGGATGTGGAAGAGGCTTCCTCACATAGTGTTGTTACAAGTGCATCAACAGTTGCTCCGGCTATTTAACAGTATTTTTATAAGGGAGCAGATTACATCTCGTCTGCCACTCGATCCGGACTCAAATCGTAAAAGATGGCGAGACAGGAGCGTCCCGTCCCAGGAGGCGGTGGGATGGATGGCGAGGGTTATTAGCTGGGAAAAAATGGGCTTGGAATTTCACTATTAGATTCTCCACTTGGGGGGTTGGTGGGAGGGAGCAACAGAGACCCTGGTGTCCAGCAGTTTCCCCTCCAGCGTCCGTTCAGCTGTCAGGGAGGGGGGGTGGAGGGGTGAAGGGGTGGAGGGGGGGTGGAAGAGCCACAGATACCACCACAGTCTGCTGCTGTATGGAAACAGGTGGTGCTAACAAGGCTCCGCTGTTACAGGGCGCTGACAGCCAACATAAGTTTCCATTCACACCTACTGTACATGGACTCACACCGAAGGGGGGGAGGGAGTTGGGTGGGGGGGCGTTTTAAAGAGGATTTTCTGCAAACTATCCATCGAACAGAGGCCTCCTCCGTAAGACGAGGGGATTATGTGATGGAGCTGTCGGGGAGGGTTCAGTCTCTTTTTAGAGCCGCTCACGCTGGCAATAAGTATTAATTAACATGTCAGGATCTTCAGGTGGGCGAAGATGGATTTAATATATATATATAAATATATATAGGAGGGGGTGGAGAGCCTCAGTAGACAAGTATGAATGCATATAGTTGTTAACAAAAGCTCAGGAAGATATTTAGAGCTGAAGTCAGACACATAATTGACTCTATCTCCTCCCTCTTCCCTTCCCCAAATCTCTGTCTTTTTTCCG
Source organism: Trachurus trachurus (assembly GCF_905171665.1). NCBI lineage: Eukaryota > Metazoa > Chordata > Actinopteri > Carangiformes > Carangidae > Trachurus > Trachurus trachurus. Next base: position 7,623,834 of record NC_139900.1, read on the forward strand.
TCTCCAGAGCCCAGAACATGTTCCGTCAGGCCATGCGCTCCCCGGTCATCATGTTCCACGTGGTGCCGTCGTCCATGAAGGCGCACTACGAGCAGCTGTCCCACGCCGAGAGGAACCCGGCCTACTCCTCGGGCCGCTTCAGCCCCGACTCCCTGAGCGGCAGCAGCGTCTCTGGGATGGAGCACACGGCCCAGAGGATGTCCCGCCACGGCTCCCAGTCGCACCCGCACTCCCACCCTCACCCCCACCAGCACCCCCACGCTCACACAGACCCCACCGATGGCTACCCTCCCCTCACCCACCCGGCCGTCTCGGCGGCCAAGCCTCCGACGGGCCACACCCACTCGCCTCAGAGGGGCCTGAACTCCACCCCGACGGCGGGATTCACCAAAAAAGTAGGGAGGAGGCTCAACATCCAGCTAAAGAAAGGTGAGCTCAAGGAAAGCTAAAACACTGCACACACAGGTATATTCATCTTGTATGTATGTGATATGTTATGGGATGTGTGCATTACTGTTATGTCATGTATTTGCTGGTGTTGGTATGGCTGAGGTTGTATTGTTTGCTGTCATTGTGGCAATCAAGGCATTTATGGCGCAGCTACAGAGTCCAAGACAAATTAGCCTGAGCAGGACAATAAAGTTTATCGTATTGCATCGTATCGTATTGCATCGTATCGTATTGCATCGCATTGCATCGTATCGTATTGCATCGTATCGTATTGCATCGCATCGTATTGCATCGTATCGTATTGCATCGCATCGTATTGCATCGCATCGTATTGCATCGCATCGTATCGCATCGTATCATATTGCATCGCATCGCATCGCATCGTATCGTATTGCATCGTATTGCATCGTATCGTATTGCATCGCATCGTATTGCATCGTATCGTATTGCATCGTATCGTATTGCATCGCATCGTATCGCATCGCATCGTATCGCATTGTATTGCTATCGTATTGCATCGCATCGTATCGTATCGTATTGCATCGTATCGTATTGCATCGCATCATATTGCATTGTATCATATTATATCGTATCGCATCGTATCGTATCGCAATGTATCGTATCATATTGCATCGCATCATATGGCATTGTATCGTATCATAACGCAATGGGATCACCTGAGCCGCTCGGATGAAGAATTTGGGAAAAAAAACTGATGTAAGACGCCATTTTTTTCCTGCAGGAGGCGTGTTACAACCCCTGCTGCGATGCACTTGTCCATGAGCATTTCTCTGTCTGACTGGAGCCATAACAGGCAGAGGACTCTGGGAAAAGTTCTGTGTTGTTATTGTGGGGATAAAAACAGCCATATCGGTCCTTTTCTTGATGTATTACATCATTTTTGTTTTTGAAGTGCAGGCTGAATCCTTCCAGAGGGTCTGTGTGTGAAAGTCTCACGTCGTGCTTTGAATTCTTTCTGGCTTTCAAAAACAAGAGGGGGGGGGGGATTCTTTGTATTTCCCCTTGACTTTGTTTTCCCAACGAATAAAACATCCAATTTCCTCCATTCGTACTGTAGCACATCAAAAAAAAACAAAATGCTGCAAAACACAGAAGGATGCAAAGTCTTAAAAGATGATGCAAGTGGTGTAAAAAACAAAACAACATGCAGAGTTTAGTGTGGTGATGTGAGCAGCCGAGCGTGAGTGGACTGTACAGAATGAAAGGCGACGTTGGGAATAGAAAGTTTTTTTTTTGGGAAGGGATCTCCTCTGTGTAGTGTTTTGAGTGACAGCTGGCACAGGTGGTGCAAACCTACGCCAACAGGATACCAGGTGTCGGTGCCAGGTCTCAGGGCCAGAGAGCTGGTTGCTAAGCAGCCTCTGGTCCCCGTGTGCTGTCAAATGCCACAGCAAAGAGTCTGACAGGGCCGCACCATATGCCTGCTGAAGTTTTCACCCAGAATCTGTTCCCCTCGCTCTGCTGGAGTCGAGCCAGAACATAAAACATAAGAACTCCCAGCTGCTCTCTGACTGTACAGTATATTCCGCAGCTATTCCCACTTGTTCCTCCGCCGTAGTCTTCCTCTCCTCTCTCCCGCCGCTCCGCTTTGTCATAATAATACCTCGAAAATTTCCTGCCGCAGCAGCCTGCATGCGCACGACTTGCCAGGAGGATCTGTTCAGTTCTCACTCGGAGAGATGTTATCTTTTCCTCATTCCACCTTTTTGTGTTTGCTTGTTGTCGGAGCAGACACTTGCAGGGATTAACAGCGATTCCCGAGAGGCCGTTTGGCTCATCTGTTTTGTTTTGAGTACCGACTTTAAACCCACACAGCTTTGAGCGCAGATTAAACTCCCGCATTGTTTATGATGTGCCTCGAATCAGACACCGGTCTGCTCGCAAAAAAAAAAATCCCGGGGCGTATCAAAAATCAATCAAAGAATCCCACGTTCTGCACAGGAAATTGCTTAGGTATGTCTTAATCAAGCTAATGGGAGTTTTAAAGATCCTCCTCCTCTGTTTAAAAGCCAGGAACACCACAGGCATTTACCGGTGAGTATAATACCGCACCTCGTCTGCCTGTGGGAAGTTGATTGGCTCATCAATGAAGAGGATTAGGGTGGAGGATGTGAAACAGAATAGCTAAGTGTTCTGCTTTTCTTTTGCATCAGACTGGCTGCAGGATTAGGCCGCGGCGCTCCGGTACAACACGCGTGTGCACATTGTTGTTCTGATTTTGACTTTGTTTTACAGCCTAACACACACACACACACACACACTGAGACACACACACACTGTGTCATCTGGAACAGTCTCTTTACAAAGCTGCTCTGAAGAACATACAGTACATGCAGCGACTTGATCAGAGCTGCAGGATGTGACCAGATGTAGGAGGGGAGGGGGCGTTGATCATTAGCATGCTGACAGAGACGGACACGCTGGAGGGAAAAACCCTGCAGAACCAGAGAGAGAGAGAGAGAGCAGGTTGTTTTTCACTTTCACTTCAATTAAATATCAGGCAAAAATATTCAAAGTGTTCGGGCTGAAGCTCCTTCCTTGCAGCGTGTAATTGCATGTACTCATTACACAGTCCAACATCTTGCTTTGAAAGCATTAAGCTGCCCGACCTCACAATATATCTTAGTTCAATTATTCACCATAAAGCCACTGCTCTCCGCTGACAGGACGCAGAGTTTCTCCTCGTTTCCTGTGGACCAATAGGAACGAGACTGTTCGTCCCCATAGATGATCGTTGTTGAGAAACGGGTGTGTTCTCCCAAACTACGGTGGCCCGAAGAGGTCAATGCACTGCAACTCTAGATAAAGACATGAAACGACATTAATGTGCCACAGATTCAGAAAACAACTTCATTAATATGAAGGGGGACACAACAAAAGTGACGGACCACCAGGCTAAAGGCTAAGGCTAAGCTAACAGTACATGTTAGCAATAATATCTGAATAATGCAGTATTGGCAATATAAATAAAACAAAGAAATTTACCTTATTTTCAATCACCACTAATGGGAAGTTGTATTTATAACTTTAAAAGTAAAAAGCATAGCATCCTACTGTATCTGGGTCCGTCACTGTTTTGTGTCCCCAGAAACACTTCCTGTGTGATAGGAGTTGATGTTTTCTGAATTTGTTGCACATTTGTGTCTTTTCGCGTGTGTCATCATGACTCATGACCACACAGTCTTAAGATAAACTCATAAACAAAGTTGATTAATAAACACAAAGAGTCACATCCAAACATGTAACTTCCTGGTTGCTTTAACAGACAGAGGGAGAATCATCAGTGTGTATATGTTTGTGTGCTAACGTTGTGTAGCAGCTACTGTTGGTTGTGTGTAGCAGAGAAATGAAGGACATCAATAAAGGTTTGTGGCGTCCGATCCGTCCGTTCTCTCAAAGGTCAACGTATTGATAATTGCTACATCAAGGCCGACTCGTCTCGCCTCATCCTCACAACGCCTGCTGACCCTTGACCTTGAAGACCTTTCACTGTCACGGTGTAATGGTTTGAAGTCCGTCAGTTTGCAACCAGTTCGACCTCTGTGAACTTTGAAGAGAAAAGGACGTTGTGAATGTTTATTTCCAGTTTCACCAGAGAATCCACCGAAGCTCTGAGCTGGTTCCTTTTAATTGAATTGATTTGGTTCCAAAATGTCAGTGTTTTCAAAGCCGGGACGACGGCGAGGTGTTGATTAGTGAAATAACTTCAGATTCCTCAGGGGGCTTCGCACATTGGTTTATTTATTTATTTATTTATTTTATCTTCCAACTCTTCCTGATCAAAGTGTCGATCTTACCCCTGTGCATTGCAGACACTTACGTCAAATGTGGAGCCCTGGCAGCAGAGTCTGAGCTCATTCACGCTAGTTTGAGCTGCACAGTGATGGTAATGGGGGAATAGAGCCACTGATGCTATTTGCCTCCAGATAAAGCCAGATTTCATCAGAAGAACTTTTCTCTTCCTTTTCTTTTCTTCTCGGCCCGCAGGTCCCGAGGGACTCGGCTTCAGTATTACGTCACGAGACGTTCCCATCGGGGGCTCGGCACCCATCTACGTAAAGAACATTCTGCCTCGGGGAGCTGCCATCCAAGATGGCCGCCTGAAGGCAGGAGACAGGTTGCTGGAGGTGAGAAAAAAGTGAAAGTTTGATGATTCTTCACACAGCAGCTTCTGTTGTGCTGTAGCAGATGTATTAATATAATAAACTAGTGTTGTTGTGATGTTTGCATTGTGTTTTCTCTACACGATATACCTCCACCAGCAGGATAATCTCATGATTAAAGGGAGCATGTGTTGCAGAATTAAAATCCTAGAAACATTTAATCCCTTTAAAAATACCTGCATCTGCTGAATTTGAAGTGGAGCTAATGAATTTCAGGTAACTGTTTATAGATGGAGACTCAGCAGCCTGGAAGGAAATCAAAGAACGTGTCTTCATACTCGAATCTTTTGCTCCAAGAACAGAACAGGGTTGTTGTTGTTGTTTTTTTCCAAAGTTGCATCATTCTGCATTTCAAATCATTTGCATAACGGATTAGTGAAACACTGAACCAACTAAACTTTCCTCCGGGTGTTTATTTGCTCCCTGTGTGTAGAAATATCTAATAATCAAATCAGAAAATGCGATACGCAGAATGAAATAAAAGTAAATAATCTGAATTCACCCCTGTGTCCGGTTCAGGTGAACGGAGTGGACCTGAATGGGCGGACCCAGGAGGAGGTGGTGTCTCTGCTCAGGGCCACGCCCATGGGCGGAGCCGTGGGGCTGCTGGTGCTACGCCAGGAAGACACCTTCCTCCCTCGAGAAGTGGTACGTCTGTCTCGTCTGTCTCTCCCATCAACATCAACCCCTCGGCTCTCCATCTCTGTCAGCATGAGACGTCTCACATCACATCATACATACATACAGCCCCGTGTGCATGGATAAGAATAGATCACGCATACGTACCAACCTGTGTGTGTGTGTGTTTGCTGTCATGAGTGGCGTTAATCCCCCACAGTGAGCTGCCGTGTTGTCTTCTCATTTCTCTGCTAACACAACTCACACTGCAGACTGATGGTGCCGCTCCGTGGCTGCGCCGGCCGCTCTCTGTTATCGAACCTGTAGAGCTCCGTCTCTCCTCTTTATCTCCTTCACCCTCTCACTTTTGACTCCCGTCTCTATCTCTCTTTATCAGTCACCCTTTCATCCTCGTTCGCCGGCTCCCTCCCCCCCCTCCCTCCCGCGCTGCCTCTCGCTTTATTAGGCCACCGTACTTCCACCTCCCTCCCTCCGTCTCTCTGTTCGCTGTGTTTGTGCCTCCGAGCCCTCCACTCCTCCACTCCTCCAGATTGATGGATGTGGGGATGAGGAGGAAAGACGCAGGGCAGGTAGAAGGCAGAGAGTGAAAAACACACTTGGCTTGAATATCAATCAGGCTGCGTCCTTAACGTACGACTCTGTAGGAGCAGACACACAGCAGATCTTTGTGTGTGTGTGTGTGTGTTTGTGTGTGTTTTTTGTCACTCGGTGTGGGCAGATGCCACTCACAGCTTGTAACTTAAGTGATTCACGCAAACCGGTGCTAATTTCATTGGTGCGCTTGTTACAACAGTTTGCTTTCCTCAAGGTCGTGTTTTTACACGGTGCCAGATGTTACACCTCGGTTACCTCAGAGCCGTTTTATTAGGAAGTTACTGAATCACTCACAAGACGGAAACAAGGCGGCTGAACTCGGAGGCTGTTTTTAAGTTTGAGTATTGTTTGAGGTCTTTCTCCATCTTCTCCTGTTCTCATGGTCACATTATGACTGTACCACCTTAATGAAGCTTCTTCCTGGAGTTTGATCGCTAAAGGTCAAAGGTCATCATCATGGTGACATGATCTCCAGGGAATCCCTTCAAATTTGCCCACAAACTTTTTTTTGGGATCAAAACATTGTGTGTTATTATCTCATAGCGTGGTGAATGTGCAGGTCACAACTTGTCCACCAGAGCGTTGTGGGGTTGTTGGATTGTGTATTTGATGAGTTTGATGAGGAAAACCAAGAAATCCCATTGGCCTCCGTAGCGTAGCTCTGAGCAGCTCACGGCTCTGCTCCGCCGTTCTAAAAATAGCTTGCACCAAAAATTAAAGGTAACAAACCTACTGCTATGACTATAGGGATTATGGCACTGGGCCTATTTGCCAAAATGTTGAACTATCCCTTTAAAACAGGGATGAAACCTGAATGTAGTCAAAGTTAGAGAGGAAGACAAAATAAAATCTCTTTTTTGGAAGCAGGGAGTGAGGAGTGGAGGCCGAGCTTCAAACCACGCTGGTGTTTACTCCACATTCCCTCTGTCTCTCCTGCTCCACTTGCTGCCTCTAACACAGGAGTTATTGCCCCACGCAGCCTCAAACCCCACCCCCTCCCCACCGCTGCCACTTCCGCTGTCATCAAAACGGTTTCTCCCAGCATCCTCTGCAGCCACCGAGGCCATTAGAGGCACGAGCAGCCAGCGGTGTCAATCAAACGGCTGATTTGGTGACAATTATCTCAGCGAGGGTATATAGTATACTATGCAGACGAGCCTATTGGCCGCCGCCTGTCGCTAAAGAGTATTTACATTACACACCAGTGAAAACACACTAGTCGCTTGAACTGAGCTTAAACCAAACAGAATTTCAAGAGCAAATGTCCCACACACATAAATTAAAAGTGGCAGTTTACTAAGCTTTAAACATTAAACCTAACGGAGTCTAATGAACAAATCAAGTCAAACAGCTGTTGTGTTATTTCGACAGGTTCCAACTACTTTACAGTATGTTGATGATCCTTCAGCTCAGTCAGACACATGTTCAGTCTCACAAACCAACAACAGACTTGGAGCTGCAGTGTAAATGGTTATTGTCATGCTAATGTGCTCCTATTAACACACATGTATGCACATTAAAGAATCCAGTGATTAGATTTTCCACACAGTTCATTTGTTGTACGTACAATGTTAATCACATATAAGAAGTGGGACAATAAGGCTTTTTTTTTTCTTTTACCCACAACAAGAATGCAGTTTTAGTTTTAGTGGTCATTTTGAACCCTGTACAGAAGTAGTAGTAGTAGTAGTAGTTGTAGTAAACCTTTATTTTACCAGGCAAGAATTGCTAAGAATACATTCTTATTAAGGCAATGGCCTGGTAGGAGGTGAAGACCTCCTAAGGGCAAGGGAGATTAAAATATAGACAATACAAGCACATACAACAACAGTGACACAAAAGAAGAAAGAATAGAGACAATAAGCCAACATAATGCAATGACATACCACAAAATGACAGTTAATTTGACCTACAGTATCACTGTTTTTACATTTAGTGTCTCTGTCCTTACATATTAGACAACCATATATGAGACCGTAACAAAACAACAACAGTAACACGTGGTGTGTACGTGCACAAGAGAAAGTCATGCTCAAGAGAAGTCTGCAGTTCAGACTTGACAACATTTAGCTTCTCAGTGCGACAGACTGCGCACATTGTTTGTTCAGAAAGCCGTCCACTGTGATTCAATTCAATTCAATTCAATTTTATTTATAAAGCGCATTTCATGCACAGGGCAAACTTAATGCGCTTTACAATAGTTAAACAATTATAATACAATGCAATAATAGTGCAAACAATTAAAAAAGTGCAAATTCAAAGACAAAGCAACATCAAAACAGTATCACATACACTTATATAAATGCTCAGGGGACACATTGGTATACATTGGCTGAGAGGGATGTGGACGATGAACATGAGTGAGGGTCACAGCAGCTGGACAGCGAGGCGACACTGGTGAGACAGGAACCCGTTTAAGTGTGTGTGGAAGTAGAAAAATAGGATTTTGATTATTGGGGTGGGTAACGCAGCTTCACGGCTTCGGTGATTGATTGTGACATTTTGTCCTTGCAGATTCTTAGAGTTATTTAAAGTGTGAGAGCGCGCGGCGGCACAGCGATAACCACCACCCATCTGTCTGCCGATCACTTTCACGTCCTGCATGTCTGCTCGTCCATCGCATCGCGCTGCTTCCTTTCATCCATAAGTTCAAAACCAAACCGAAACCGCCACAGATTGTTCACTGTACCTGTGTCAATTAATGTGTTTTGCTTGATTACTTTTGGTTCTTCTCCCTCCCTCCCTCCCTCTAGACTGCTGAGCCCCAGGTGCAATGCCCCAGAGATTCGGTAAGACTCCA